>NC_071614.1:49295598-49942877 GCF_014839835.1 Dryobates pubescens | reverse complement strand
TGAGGAGAAAAGGCTGAGCAGTGAACATCTTAAGCTCCTGGCAGAGCTGCAAGGACAAGCAAAAGCTGTCAGGCAGTGACTGTGAGCAGCCGCTGCCATCAACCCCCCATCAACCCCAAACTGCTGAGTGCTGGTATCAAGATACCACAGAATCCCAGGCTGGAAGGGAACCCAGGGACCATCTGGTCCAACCTTTCTAGGTGACAGTGCATCACGAATCATAGCATCATGGAGGCCTGGAATGGCTCAGGGTGGGAGGGACCTCAGAGTTCCTCTGCTGCCAGCTCCCCACCATGCCCAGGGACACCTCTCAGCTACACTCAGCTGCTCAGGGCCTCATCCAGCCTGGCCTGCAGCACCCCCAGGCAGGAGGCAGCCACAGCCTCCCTGGGCAGCCTGGGCCAGAGGCTCAGCACTCTCACTGTCAAGAATTTCATCCTAATCTCCAGTCTCAATCTGCCCAGGGGAAAGGGAAGGCAGTGAGGGCAGCCCAGGGAAAGGGGGGGGACAGTGTGGGCATGGTCTGCTCCGAAGGCAGCAGGACAGGAGGGAATCCTGAGCCACAGAAGAGCTAACCTTTGGCTGTCAGGTGGAAGGCTCAGGCTGCAGAAGCGCTCAGAATGAGTACTGATGGATTTCTGGAGCTATTTAGGCATTGCACTCAGAGTCATTTTGTGCTCTATGTTTGTATGTGCATATTTACAGATTATACTCTGAATAAGTCTAAATTAGATATTTATAGATATTTATTGTCATATTTATCTTTATAGATATATATATTATGCTCAGAATGAGTATTTATACTCAGATAGCAGAGTGTAGTGAGTATTTATAGGCATCCTGATCACAAATACACTGTTGTGTGACACACAAATAGAGAGAGAGACCAATTCACACCTGTAGGTGCCCTAGCAGCTGAAACATGCACAGGAAGGGGGGGTCATAATAGCAAGCTATATGGAGAGAGGAGTAAAAAGGGTTTATAAGATAAAGCTATATGGAGAAAGAAATGAAAGGGGGGTTCTAATACAGAATATGGAGAGAGAAGTAAGAAGGGGGTTATACTACAAGGTGATATGAAGAGAGAAGTAAAAAGGGGTCTATAATACAGTTATATGGAGATAGAAATGAAAAGGGGGTTAAAATACAAAGTTGTATGGAGAGAGAAGGCAAAAGGTGATTCCCCTGAGAGAGAATAAGGAACAATTAGCATGGAAACACTAACAAGAGCCAAACAAAGCCAAGGCTGCTCAGACAGTCACTGCCCACTCATCTGCTTTGCTGCCAGCAGTGACAGTAAGGTGTCTGGCAAGCCTGGGCACTCACAGCGAAGGAGAGCTGACACAGGGAGGATGCGGGGGGGATCTGGGCAGGCCTGCAGTGGTTTCTCTGGGCATGCTACAAACTGCAGCAGCACAGCACCTGCTTGCTCATCCGAATCCCCTGCGGCCTTCTAAACCCCACTAATAAAGACTCACTTATGGAAAGCTAATAACTGTATCAGCAGGGGCCAGGCAAAGAGCCACGGGAGAGCTTCTGGGCCAGAACACAGACCTGCAAGCTTGCTGCACTAAGAGGCTGCAAGTCCCCAGGGCCTTGAGGCTGAGGGGAAGCACCGCTGTGGATCACAGCCCTGTATTCCCGAGGCAAGGAAGCACCATCCCTGCGCGGTGACACCGTGGAAGCCTCCCTTCTGCTCGCCAGTCCCCAACCCCAGCCAGGCTGGGCTTGGCCCTCTCTGCCTCCATGAATCCTTGGGGCTTTGGATCAGAGCACGAAGTGGTCTCCTCTCCTCGCAAGGCTTTCCTCCTGGAGTACAGGAAAAGCTTTCCAAGGAGTTAGATATTGTTGCTGAAAACACTGGATTGACTCTCTGAGACCGGTGTGAAGGTTTAGGGAGCAGGAAAAGGCATCTATTTCGGATCTGGACGTGTCATTAGTGTTAAAGAGTGGAGAGTGTCTCCTCTCGCTGCGATGCTTCCCCTTCAAAGCACAGAAAAAGCTTTCTAAGAATTGCGATATTAAGGAATAAGAACCTCCTCTGGGTGGACCTCTGCAGGGCGGCTGCGTCTCCTCACCTTTAGCTGCCTCGCAGCTAAGTAGGCAGCGCACTGCCGAAGCAGGTGAAGCTGTTGAAAACAGAGCCGGTGTCCTTTACGAGGAGCCTGCGCTGCAGGCAGCCGCGGAGGGGGCCGCGCGAGCCCCGTCCCGCGGCCGGCAGCCGTGCCTGCCGCACCGGGCAGGTGTCACACCTCACCTTGCCCTGCCCTTGGGCTGGTGCCGCTGGTGTTCCACACGATCTTAACGACGCGGCTGGCTTCGTCCCGCTCGTCGCCGGCCTCGCCCGGCCGCTGCCCGCCGCCAGAGCCGCGCTGCTCGCCCCGCGGCGGGGCTGGGCTGGCGAAGAAGGGGGGAGGCAGGGGGCCGCCATCTTCTGAGGGCAGGCGCTGGGGGGCGAGGGGGCGGCGGCAGGTCTGCTCTGGGCGTGCCGCGAGGGAAGGGAAGGGGGTTAGGAGGCGGCGCCTGGGCTCGCCGCCGCCCTCTGTGTGTGTTGTGCGAGGGAGAAAGCGAGCGGCAGGGCGGGGTGCGGAGGCCGCTCCCGCCGTGCCCTGCCTCGCTGCTTCCCCGGGACTCGGCGCTGGGCCGTGTGTGCGCGGCCCCCGGTGCTGCGTGACCGCGCGGCGCGGGCGGCGGCGGCGGCGTGTGGGTGCGGGCAGCTTCCTTGTGCGGCGAGGGAGCGACACCGCCGCGGCAGACGGCGAGGCTGCGAGGAGGGCGCTGCCGCCGCCGCCGGTCGCCGAGCGATGTGAGGGGGGAGTCCCCTCCTGGGCCCTCCCCTCCCCCCGGAGCCGCCTGCCTGCCCCCCCCCCGCCCCTTCCCCTGGCTCATCCCCGCCATGCCGGACCAGATCTCCGTGTCGGAATTCGTGTCCGAGACCAATGAGGATTACAAGTCACCCACCGCCTCCAACTTCACCACCCGGATGGCCCAGTGCAGGAACACGGTGGCGGCCATCGAGGAGGTGAGCGGCGGGCGGGGGGGGGGCGCGGGGAGCGGCCGCGCAGGCCCCCCGGGGCCGGCCGCCCGCCGCGGCACAGGCACACAACGAGGCGCTACCGGCGCTGCCTGCCGCCGCTCCCCACCCGGCCCCGAGCAGCGCCCTCGGCTGCCGCCGGGAGGAAATGGGGCTCGCCCTGCTGGAGAGGGGAAAGAAAGGAGCGGGGGGAAGGGCTGAGGCGCTGCTGCTGCTGCCCCCGGGGCTGCGGGCGAGCCGGAGCCTTCCTTTCTCTCCTGCTGCCCGGCGAGCCCCGAGCTGCTCGGGTTCCCACGCCTTCCTCCCTGCCTTTGGGGGAAACCTGCGCTCTCCAGCCTCGCCTCCGCTCCTCCGCACCGACACCTGAAGCGCCTCAGCCCCGCCGGCCCCGGCGGAGCGGGAGGCTGCCGTGACGGTGCCGGTGTGCCGGTGCCCGCCTCCGGGCACAGGTGGCGTTTCGTCTGCTCCCCGCTGCCCGCACGCAGACCGCCTCGGGGGTGTGCTTGAAGGAGGGAGTCCCTCAGGCGCCGCCGCTCCGGGACGGGGAGGCGAGGAGCGGAGCGGGCGGCTTCGGCTTGCCCTGGCCGCGCCGGCGCCTGACCCCTCTTTGCCTTCTGCTGGCCGGCCTGGGCTGCGGGCGCTTGGTGTGAGCTGCTTGTCTGGCCGAGAGAGCTGTTTGGCTTTTCCGTCTGTAAAGGTGACTGGAAAGGAGCTGTTGAAGCTGCCGGCAAGAGCCCTTCCCAGCACGGCGGGTGGGTGCCAGCAGCGGGGAGAGAAGAGACTTTTCCCTCCCGTTGTAAAATCAGAGGGAAATCTGGGACAGGTCTGAACACAGCGAGGGCACATTCCACGGCCCGGTCAGATGTGCACAATGAAAGGAGAAGCCTCTGCGAGTCCCGGTTCCTCCAGCAGCTTCTCTGAAGTAACTTGGGGGGGGGCAGACTCTTTACTTGAGATGCAGATGAATTTGCTGCACCTACCTGTTACTTGAGTTCTGCCCCAGAGCGCTGAGTTGCTTTGTTTTGCACTGAGCATGTGCTTTAGGAAGAGCCTCTTCGGCAGAAGGAATCTTGTCAGTAGTTGATGCCCCTTCTTACCGAAGAGCTGCCACTAGCGATGGATTATTAACTCCTCTCAAGCGCCCAAGGCCCAGGCTAGGTGTCTGAACGCCCTCTTCAAGATTTTCCTGTTTTGCCAGTTCCCCAAACCACGAAAGCAAGGAGCTGAATCCAAACTAATCTGCACAGAAGGAATTGCTGTTTTGTTCCTGAGGTGATTTTCTTCCCTGCGTGCTTGCACTCAAATACCTGGATTTAATTATGCCTCATTAACCTGATCGTCTGAACATCAACAGTGTCAGACCCAAACGTTTTCTTCAGAGTCTTTGTGGGAATCGTTTTAGTTGCTGTGGGCAGGGACCCCTCCCACCAGCCCGGGCTGCTCAGGGCCTCATCCAGCCTGGCCTTCAACACCTCCAGGGAGGGGACAGCCACAGCCTCCCTGGGCAGCCTGTGCCAGAGTCTCCCCAGCCTCATTCTTGAGAATTTCTTCCTCATCTCCAGTCTCAATCTGCCCTCTCCAAGCTTCAAGATACTCCCTCTCATCCTGGCACTCCCAGCCAGCCCTTGTTGAAAGTCCCTCCCCAGCTCTCCAGCAGTCCCTTCAGGGTACTGCAAAGCAACTTTGAGGTTTCCCTGGAGCCTTCTTCAGGCTGAACAACCCCGACTCTCTCAGCCTGTCCCCCCAGGGGAGGTTCTCCAGCCTCTGATCATCTTCGTGGTGATCAGTCCTGGGAAGCCTCAGCTTGCAGCGTGTGCTGCTTGTGTGGGAGCAGGCAGTGTGGTTCTGGAGGCTGGGAGCCTGGCAGTGTGGTTTGAGGAATGTGTTACTCCCAGCAGTGAATAGGTGAGTGGGAACCATGCTGAGTGCTGCCTTTGTGTGTGCAGCGATTTCGGCAAGTGGCTCCTCAGAGCTGGTTTGTGGCTGCAGAGGCTTCTCTTTGCACCTCCAGCATGCTGTATGCCTGCACCAAACCAACAAATTAGCTGCAAACGAGCTTGGCTTTGCCCAGCACTTCTGGGTCTGCACTCTCTGCAGCTGCCTGCGTGAAGGAGCTTGTGTGTGCCGAGCTCTGCACTCTCTGGGACTCAGAGGCACAGGGAGGCAGTGCAGAAGCAGAGGAGGTGGGGGCTGCTGTGCCTGGCTAGCCTGAGCCCAGCTCTCGGCAAGCACAGGGGGCTGCTTGCAGAGCTCCTTGGGAGCTCCTCTGTGCTCACCCTTAGCACTGCTGGCTGCCACTTCCCTGAGCCTGCCTTACTTAATTAGCAGTGCCCTGGAAGTTTAGTTAATGAGGCCTTGCCTTCAGTGATGGAGGGGAAGAGGCTTGGTAAGGGAGGAAACTGATAAGATGTTGGCCAGCCATGAGGGTGTCCCTGACCAGGATGCCTGTGTGGGCAGTGCTGTTGCCTTAAGTCGGTGTTTGCTGACCTTGGGTTACCTGACCTGGCACTCACTCAGGAGGATTCCATTTTGGCATCAGTTGAAGGTACTTGGAGGTACTGGTCTGGTCTATTCTATTCTCCTGTGAGGTTCCTTGGGTCTTGTGATGCAGTGCTTCCATGGCCACGCTGGTGTTGGGGTGATGGTTGGACCTGGTGGCCTTAAAGGTCTTTTCCAACCAAAACAATGATCCTGCAGAGTGATGTGCACAGGCTGCAGATCCTGGCTGGTGGCCTGGGAGGTCACCAGAAGTGCTGCACTGAGAGCAGGGAAGCTGAGTCACTTGGAGAAGGGGAATCTGATCCCTTGGTCTGGGAGGTGGCAGAGGGCTTAGGAGAGGCCTGCTGGTGAAAGACAAAGTGAGTGCAGAAGGAAAGGAACCAACTTCTGCCCTGCTCTCAGCTGAGGCTGTTGCCTAGCAAGATGTTGGGAGCCTTCGGGAGCTGGCAGAAGGAAATGGCAAGCGAGCAGTGAGTGTCAGAGGCCCTTAGAAGTTACTGTTTAATCTGTGCCTGCGTGAGAGTGACTAAGATGAAACAAGTTTTAATTGGTGGTGCAGGGCAGAGTCACGGGGGGGGGAGGGGCTGCTGGGAATCGCTGAGCTGGGCTGACCAAGGCAGCCTGAGCTGACTGCTGCTCAGCTCCCAGCAGTGTGTGGTGGCCATCCCTGGGCTAGCAGTCTGCTGCACAGCGGTTGCTGCGCTGCTGCTCTCTCACTTCTCTGTCTGGTGTGTGGCCAGCTGGGTAAAGTAGTTCCCAAACCCTGGTGCAGCCTGCAGAGGGTCCTAAGAGCTGTGGTCATTAAAGACTGTTAGAAGTGACTTCACAGAGTGATTTAGTGGCTGGAAGCCAGGTGTGCCACTCTGCTCTGAAGCAGCTTGCCCATAAAGACTGGAGCTGAAGCCCACAAAAGTCACAGAACCACTGTGGTTGCAAAAGACTTCCAAGGTCATCCTCTCCAACCATCATCCACCTCTGCCACTGCCACACCATATCCTTGAGCACTGGGTCTGGATGGCTTTCAAAGACACCTGGGGATGGTGATTCAGCCACTTCCCTGACAGGGGCCTGCAGGAAGGCTGCAGAGGGACTGTTCCCAAAGGCCTGCAGGGACAGGAGCAGGGGCAAGGGTTTGAAACGAGAGCAGAGCAGATTGAGATTGGATGTGAGGAACAAGCTCTGCGCCAGGAGGCTGCTGGAACACTGCAGCAGGCTGCCCAGGGAGGTGGTTGAGGCTTCATCCCTGGAGATGTTCAAGGTGAGGCTGGAGAAGGCTCTGAGCAACCTGATCCAGTGGAGGATGTCCCTGCTGCCTGCAGAGGCTTGGGCTGGAGGAGCTTTGGAGGTCCCTTCCAACCCAAAGCGTTCTGTGATCTAAGTCAGGGCCTGAGGTGCAAAGCTCATCCTGCCTGCTGAAGCTTGACTCCATGAACTGGTTTCCCTACCAAGAGAGGAGAATGAAAACACTGGGAGCAGGTAACAGGTTAGTGGAGCAGCCTCCCCAGCTCTGGCTGCTGGGATGGAGCTGTTTGAAGAAGCAGACAGGATGAAGGTGTGGGGGCAGGATGTAAAGCACACAAGCCAAGCACCCAGGGCAGTGGTGCCACGGATGGACTTGGCTTTCTGCATGGAAGTAGATTGGAGTTGCTGGGGGTCCATGTAAAAGCCACGCTCCAGGAATTCCCATGAAAGCCATGATGTGTCACTCCCAGTCTCCACCTGCCTTTGCTCTTGGCTCCTGTTCCACACTTACTGCAGCTCAAGGATTCTGTTTTGCAGTTTCCTTTCTGTCATTCCCACTCCTGGGAATGCAGTCTGCTCTTCCAGTGCCAAATCCTTTTCTTCCCCCTGTCAGCTCAGGTGGTTGTATCAGACTTGGGAACAGCCTCTTGCCACCTAAGGCAGTCCCAGAGCTTCCAGCTGGCTTGGAGAACCATAAGGAGTTGATGCTTGTTGAGTCTCATTCCCTCTTGCACCTTAAAATGCAGAAGGGGAGAGGTGAGGCAGCTGGGTGGGGTGGGACAACATGAGGCCCTGGGGAGGCCACAGCTTGAGTGCTGGGCTCAGGTTTGGGGCCTCTCTCTCCAAGGAGGACATTGGAGCAGGTCCTGAGAGGGGCATCAGAGCTGGGGAAGGGTCTGGGGAAGAGGGCTGGGGAGGAGCAGCTGAGGGCCCTGGGGGTGTTGAGTGTGGAGCAGAGGAGGCTGAGGGAGACCTCACTGCAGCTCCCTGAGAGGAGGCTGCAGGGAGCTGGGCTTGGGCTCTGCTCCCCAGGCTCAGGGGACAGCAGGAGAGGCAATGGCCTGGAGTGTGCCAGGGGAGGGCTGGGCTGGAGAGGAGGCAAAATGTCTTTGGTGCAGGAGAGGTCAGGGCCTGGCAGAGGCTGCCCAGGGAGGTGGTGGAGTCCCCATGGCTGGAGGTGTTCCAGAGCCCTGTGGCCATGGCAGCTGGGGCCAGGGCTGGGTGGCCATGGTGGGGCTGGGTTGCTGGTTGGACTGGGTGATGTTGGAGGCCTTTTCCAACCCAAACCCTTCCCTGGTTATGTGGGCCTGGCAGGGTTCACCCATGGCTGTTTTTCCAGTGCAGGCTTCCCCCCCCGACACATCTTTTGCTTAGGTCTGCAGCTCAGTCTTCCTGCCTGTGCCTGAGTGCTGTGTGAAGATGTTCTCGCACACTGGGGGAAGCTGTGGGAGGTTTCCTACTCTTAGTTGTAAATCCCCCTGCAGAGGCAGCTCTGTGCCCACCATGGTGGAACACATCTGAATGCTTTCCTTACCTCATCCCTGCACACAATGCCATCAATACCTGCTGTTTAAAACTAGCTTTTGTTTTGCTCTTCTGCTTCCTCCCTGGAATCCTGGTTCTGTAACTGGCATGCTGATTTCAGCTGGGGTGTGGGAATGTCCTCCCCTTTGAGAGGAGTACAGGGGATGGAGGTTGCAGAGATACAGGAGCTAAGCTGTGGGTCTCCAGCTGCAGCTTTGTGCAGGTTTCAAAGCACAGAATGCAAACCTTCCACCTTTCAAGTCAGCAGCTTGTGCTCTTGTGGCCAAGAAGGCCAATGGTGCATGAAGAAGTGTGGCCAGAAGGGCAAGGGAGCTTCTCCTCCCCCTCTGCTCTGCTCAGGTCACTCCTTGTGTGTTGTGTCCAGTTCTGGGCTTCTCAGATGAAGAGATGGGGAACAGCTGGAGGGAGTTTCACTTAAACAGAAGCAGAAACTTCTTTGGTGTGAGGCTGCTGGAGGCCTGGAGCAGGCTGCCCAGAGAGGTGGTGGAGCCTCCTCTGGAGAGCTTCTGACCCCTCCTGGGCATTGTGCCCCTGGGCAAGCTGCTGTGGGGGCCCTGCTGGAGCAGGGGCTTGGGCTGGGGGAGCTGCAGAGGTCCCTTCCCACCCCCAGCCTGCTGGGATTTCCCTGGAAACAACCTTTGCACCTGCAGCTCCAGAGGAGCTGGGCTCAGCCCTGCCTGGGCTGGCTCTTCCCCCTGCTGCCTCGGCTGTCAAGCTTCCCTGGCTTCTCCTGATGTCTACAGTCCCTTATCTCTCCTGGTTTCTTCACACTCCTCTCCAGACCTTGCCTCCTTGAGGCTCCCAGCCTTGCCCCCTCTGAGGAGCCTCAGCCCTGTCCATGGTACCAGGGCCATGGCTGGGCCTCAGAGGGGCTTCAGCCCAGTCTGGGCTGTCTCATGGCTCAGCGCCGGGAGGAGTCTTCGCTTCCCCTCAGTGGCTCTGAGCGAGTGTCCCATTTGTCATGCAGCTCTGGAGAGGCAGCAAGAGACATTCCCTGCAGCTTCTCCAGCTGGGTGGACATCTCCCCTCCTCACTGCCCTGCCCACTCTGTGCTCAGTGATCTGCACAGCTCAGGGGAGTCTGTGGATGCTGTTGGTGAGCAGCAGCCGAGTGTTGGTAGGGAAGCAGGAAGGTGTGCCTGTGGCCACGCTGATGGTGCTGCTAGCATGAGAGGCAAAGAGCTCTGGCTGACAGTGCATAGGTGTGGAGGGAGACTCCTGGCACAGAAAACAGAGAAGTTTAGTAGCATTTAACTGCCCCTTCCCTGGAGGTGCTCAAGGCCAGGCTGGGTGAATCCTTGAGCAACCTGGGCTGGTGGGAGGGGTCCTTGTCCTTGGCATGGGGTTGGAACTGGATGATCTGCGAGGTCCTTTCCAGCTGAAACCATTCTGTGAGTGGTTGTGACTGAGGCAGACTGTCATGGCTGGGGGGCTGAAATAGTCCAAATGATGAGATCATGAGAAGACCCTCAGCTGAGAGTGCAGAAGAGATCTGCATGGGTGATGGGAGCCAGGTTCCAGCTGCAGAAGAGCTGTTGGCTGAGGTCTGGCAAAGTGAGCTGCCTGCTAGCACTGCAGGCGTGGAGGAGAGCGCAGGAGGAGTGAATGCTTCAGCCCTGTGGGGAGGCATCCCTGACAAGAGCCAAGGTGCTGACTTCCACAGGAGAGAGCAGGTAGAAGCAGGAGAAGATGAGGTGAGAATCCCTCATTTACAGGCAGGGACCAGGTGGATGATGTGGGTGAGACTGGAGCAGTGTCTGCTGGATCCTTGGGGCTCAATTCTTTGTGTACTGAAAGCAAAACCAAGCAAAAAAAATCATCTTTAGGGGAAAAGTTGTTGATGTGGGAGCTGGTGAGGGCAGCAGGGCAGAAGAGTTGATGTGCTGGGGTGTGAAGAATGCCAGGAAAGGGGAGAGTTGGCAAGGGGGGAAGTGCAGGCTTGAAGCACCTTGAATGTCCCAAGTGAGGAGAAGCTGTCAGAAATGGGAAGCAAAAGCCCAGCAAGGGAGAGCAGCCCACCCTGCAAGCCCCTGGGGCTGGGACACAGGCAGAGTGTGGTGTCAGAGGGTGTAGGTGCTGCCACAGCTGCATCTTAGAATGCTTTGGGTTGGAAGGGACCTTAAAGCTCATCCAGCTCCAGCCTCCTGCCGTGGGCAGGGACCCCTCCCACCAGCCCAGGCTGCTCAGGGCCTCATCCAGCCTGGCCTAGAACACCCCCAGGGAGGGGACAGCCACAGCCTCCCTGGGCAGCCTGTGCCAGGCTCTCCCCAGCCTCACTGCCAGGAATTTCTTCTTCCTCTCCAGTCTCAATCTGCCCTCTCCCAGCTCAAAGCCTTTGCTCCTCATCCTATCACCTCAAGCCCTTGTCAGAATCTCTCCCAGCTCTCCTTCAGGCACTGGAAGGCTGCTCTGAGGTCACCCTGGAGCCTTCTCCTTGCTGAACAGCCCCAACTCTCTCAGCCTGGGCCCACAGGGGAGGTTCTGCAGCCCTCTGATCATCTCTGTGGCCACCTCTGTAACCTCTCCAACAGCTCCAGGTCTTTCTTGTGCTGGGGGCACCATTCCTGGATGCAGTGCTGCAGGTGGGGTCTCAGCAGAGCAGAGGGGCAGAATCCCCTCCCTGTCCTGCTGCCACACTGCTTGGATGCAGGGATAAGAGGATCAGTCCAAGCGAGGAGCGAGCAAAAGGAGTCTGAGGGAAGACACACTGGAAGTCGAGAGTCATGCAGGGGCAGGAGCACTGTGATGGCTTCTGAGCAGTGTGGGGGTCAGGAGCTGGCATTGAGGGGATAAGGAAATGCATCAGGAGTCTGAGGAAGTTCAGAGTTGACAGGAACTGCAGAGGAGGGGGAGTGGGGCAGTGCTGATGCAAGGAGTGGGATGAAAGCAGCCTGCAGAGCATGAGGAGGGAGTGCTGATGTGAAAAGGATGAGGACAGTGAGGAGGCAGGCAGGGATTTAGGGAGAGGAGAGTGATGGAAGTAATGGAGAGAGCATAGCTGCATCCTGGCCTGTGTCTTAGGGCAGTGGGAGAAGGGTTCTGCACCTTGCCTGTCAGAGAATGGGACACAGGGCTGGGTGCTGTGCAACCTTCAGGAACTGCTGGATAGAGCTTGATTTAATTGGGAAAGAGAATTAACCTGACAGGGGGCAAGTCATCGTGGGGGGAACCAAGAGAGAGCTCTGCACAGCCCTTCTGAAGAGAAGTTACCTGGCAGGGGAGGTCATTGTGGGGGGAACCCAGCCAGAGCTCTGCACAGCCCTTCTGCTTGTGAGCAGTGCTGGGCAGGGGGTCCCAATCCAATTCCCCTCCGCCTGGGGAGGTGCTGGACAGAACCTGAAAGCTTTGCTTCTTTGGGAGCTCAGCTTGAGGAAGAACCTTTCCTGTGGGAGTGAGGTGTGTGCAGTGGAGTGTGCTTGTTTGGAATGTGCTCCTGGAGGGTGGCTGTAAAAGGGACCAGGGAGGGGGTTGCAGCAGGCAGGAGCTGCAGCGTCCAGGGAGGAGCAGAGAACGGAGAGGGGAGGCTGCAGCCCTGCTCCTCATTGTCCTGCAGCGGTCTGGTGCAGGCAGCCATCTGCTGCTTGTGGAGCCCTCAGCTCTCCCTGATTGCAGATCAGATTATCAGTGTGGTCCTGTCTGAAATCTGCACTTCTGTCTGGGCTTTATGCTAAGCATGGATGGGGGAGCTCCACGGGCTGGAGCGAGCGGCGCGGAGCGAAGGACGGAGAGCTTTGTTCCACACTTCGGAGGCACGGGGCAGGGATGGGAACCTTCATCCAGATGGCTTCCTCTGTTCTCTGGTTCCTGCTCTCTGCTAATGACAGACTTCTTTCCTGGGATGTGCAATTGCAGGGGAGTTGACTCTGTCCTGGGGAAGGCAGCCTGGAAACGAGCACATCCAGCAAGCATTTTAAGCCCCTTCAGTCAAACAGGATTATGGCTGGGCCGTAGCGCCGGCAGTGGAAATTTCCTCAGCACAGGCAAGCACAGAGCCCCTGCTCTGCTGGCAGCTGCCAGCCCTGCAGCCCAGCCCCTGCAAAGCACATGCTCCTCATAATGTGTTTGTTTGGGGAACTGGAGGTGTGTGTTGCACAACAACAGCGGAAACCCCACCAGATCCTCCTACACTTGGAGCCTGGTGTAGACTGGCTGCTGGCTGTGCTGGGGAGAGGAGCCCTGCAGGGGCCAGGGAGCAGTAGAGCTTCAGTAGGCTGCTCTTGGTCTGGTGTCATTCATTGCTCTGCCTGGCTCATTCCCTTGTGCTGATGAGCTGCTCTGGATGTGGGTGACAAGCTTCTCACCTCGCTTTTCAAGCAGTCTTCTGTCTGCTGGGGCTGGAGGGGGAGCTTGTGCCTCTGCCTCCCCTGTTCCCCAAGCCACGTGGAAGTGGTGATGGTGCAGGGACAAGGTGCTTGGCACCTGTGGGTTCAGTGTGTGCCTCTTCAGTGTGTCAGTTGGTTCAGCAGCACTTTCCTGTTTCTCCTGAGCACCACAAAAGTGCTGTCAGGCCTGGCCCTGCTTCTCTCTTCTACACTGCTTCAGTTCTAGGGCTAGAATCATGGAATGGGTTGGGTGGGAAAGGTCCTCAAAGCTCATCCAGCTCCAGCCCCCTGCCATGGGCAGGGACATCTCCCACCAGCCCAGGCTGCTCAGGGCCTCATCCAGCCTGGCCTGGAGCCCCTCCAGGCAGGAGGCAGCCACAGCCTCCCTGGGCAGCCTGTGCCAGGCTCTCCCCAGCCTCACTCTCAAGAATTTCCTCCTCATCTCCAGTCTCAATCTGCCCTCTCCCAGCTCAAAGCCGTTGCTCCTTGGCCTGTCACTCCCAGCCCGTGTCAGAAGTCTCTCCCCAGCTCTCCTGGAGCCTCTTCAGGTACTTGAAAGCCACTCTGAGGTCTCCCTGGAGCCTTCTCTTCTTCAGAAGTCCCTCAGTGTTTTGGTTTGGGTAGCAGGCAGGTGTGAATTTGCCCCCCAGATGCTCAGTGGTGTGGGGCAGTGCAGCTTGCTCTGGGTCATGGGTAGCTTCTGTGTAGGTTCACTCCATCACTGGTTTGGCAGAGGCTGCTCCTGCTGCATCCAACCTGCTGGCACTGGCTGCTTTCTGGGGGGTGTTTTGTGCCACAGCACTTGGAAGCTGTCCTCAGTGACAGGAGTGCCTGAGCTGCTAATTTTAGCTACACCTAGAGCTGCTGCAATTCCAGCAGGGCTGAGGCTGGTTGTTTTCCAGGCTGTGATCATGCCTTGAGCTTTCTCAGAGCGGGAGCCCTGAAATGCCTGCCAGTGGCTGGCAGCTGGGATGCATCCTTCCATCCCACACCGAGCTCCCAGGTGCAATGTGATGCTGATGCATTTATGCCACAGGAGCTCCAGCTCCTTCCCTCCAGCACATCATGACAGAGCTGATGCAAAACGAGGTTAGTGCCATTTCCTCCTGCCCCTGAACCCACCCAGGAGGGTGCTGATGCTGTCCAGTGCTGGGCTGCCAGGAGCTGGCTCATCTCCTGTGGGCCTTGGCTGCTGTTGATGATGATGTCATGAAGGTGCTTTTTCATGGGGGAGGGAAAGTACTACTGCTGTGTAGAGACCTTCAGAGGTGGCTTGCTGAGTTAGAGGTGAAAACTGACAGGCTGGGACCACCAGAAGGATGCAGAACTGGCTTGATAGCCAAAGAGTGGCTGTCCATGGGTCCAGGTCCCAGTGGAGGCCAGGGACAAGCAGAGTCCCTCAGGGATCAGTCCTGGGACCAGGCTTCTTCAACATCTTTGTGGGTGCCATGGACAGTGGTACTGAGTGCACCCTCAGCAGGGTTGCTGATGACACCAAGCTGTGTGGGGCAGCAGACAGCTGGAGGGAAGGGATCCATCCAGAGGGACCTGGACAGGCTGGAGAGGTGGGCACAAGCCAACCTCAGGAGGTTCAACAAGACCAAGGGCAGGGTCCTGCAGCTGGGTGGAGGCAATCCCAGGCACAAATCCAGGCTGGGCAGGGACTGGCTGGAAAGCAGCCCTGAGGAGAGAGCCTTGGGGGTGCTGGGGGAGGAGAAGCTCAGCAGGAGCTCTCAGAGTGCACTTGCAGCCCAGAGAGCCAAGCAGAGCCTGGGCTGCAGCAAGAGAAGTGTGGCCAGCAGGGCCAGGGAGGGGATTCTCCCCCTCTGCTCAGCTCTGCTGAGACCCCACCTGCAGTACTGCCTCCAGGTCTGGAGCCCCTATGACAAGAGGGATCTGGAGGTGCTGGAAGGTGTCCAGAGAAGGGCCAGGAGGATGAGCAGAGGGCTGGAGCTGCTCTCCTGTGAGGACAGACTGAAGGAGTTGGGGCTGTTCAGTCTGGAGAAGAGAAGGCTCTGAGGTGACCTCATTGTGGCCTTCCAGTATCTGCAGGGGGCTACAGGAAGGCTGGGGAGGGACTGCTCAGGATCTCAGGCAGTGATAGGACTGGTGGGAATGGAATGAAGCTGGAGGTGGGGAGATTCAGGCTGGAGGGGAGGAGGAAGTTCTTCACCATGAGAGTGGTGAAGCCCTGGAATGGGTTGTCCAGGGAGGGGGTTGAGGCGCCATCCCTGGAGGTGTTTAAGGCCAGGCTGGATGAGGCTCTGGCCAGGCTGATCTAGTGTGGGGTGTCCCTGCCCATGGCAGAGGGCTGGAACTGGATGATCCTTGTGGTCCCTTCCAACCCTGACTGACACTATGATAGTATCTGGAAGCCACTCCAGAACAGGAATCACTGCAGTGCTTGGAGAGGAAATGGCTTCCACCACTTGGCACTGGGCTTTCCCATCACAACTGGAATGCCACTGAAAGGTGAAGCCTGCAGTGCAACTCTGCATTCAGCTGGGAACAGAAGCAGCTCTGTGTTGGAGAGAGCTGAGCTGTGGTGATGAGCATGGCAGCAGCCTGCTGGGGGATGCCTTCTGTGAATTCCTGCCCTGGTAGCGGAGCTGATGGCTGATGGATTGCTCTGCTTGTCCTACTTTTGGCAGCTGCTTCAGTGTCTCCCTAGGAATACTCAGAATCACAGAATTATTCTGGGTTGGAAAAACCCTCTGAGATCATCCAGGCCAACCCCAACCCAGCCCCACCATGGCCCCAGTGCCATGGCCACAGGGCTCTGGAACCCCTCCAGCCATGGGGACTCCACCACCTCCCTGGGCAGCCTCTGCCAGGCCCTGACCTCTCCTGCACCAAAGACATTTTCCTTCCTCTCCAACCTAACCCTGCCCTGGCACTCTCCAGGCCATTTGCTGTCCTGCTGTCCCCTGAGCCTGGGGAGCAGAGCCCAAGCCCAGCTCAGAATTGGTGATTTACAGAAGTGCCCTGTGAGAGCTGCTGTAGAAGAGAAGGTTCTGGGTCACCACAGCCACACTCCAAATCAAGCACTTGGGCAAAATGAAAGGTTTGGACATTCCTCTTCCCCCAGAACACAGAGGTCAGGATGCTTGCCCCAGGCTCTGTCTGTGAGGGTTTGTAATCAATCCCTCCCCGAGCGTGGAAGGAAACCGGAGAGGGCTGAGAGCAGCAGCTCCTGGCTGAGGAAATGACATAACAGGAGGGGAATGGAAGGAGGATTTTGGAGGGGAAGACCTCAGTTTGGGAAGTGTTTTTAACCACCTTCTGCAACAAAAGTGGATGGAGGCCAGCAGTGCAGCCACTTCACTTCTAATGGCACAGCAGGGAGCTGAGCTGAATGTCTGTGGCTCTCCCTGCTCTGTGAGCCAGGGAGGATTCATTACAGCAGGGATCAGATGGCCTGCAGAGATACCCTGCAGCAGCCCAACCACTCTGCTTGCTGGGCACCAGTGGTCAGCCCTGGGTGGTGTTGCTTTGGAACCAGACCAGTCCAGTAGGGCCCAGCAGCTGAGTCTGGCTCTGCTGTCTCCATGGCAATTATCTGATCACTTCTCTCCACCAGCTGGCCAGGCTTCTCCCTGTGTCCTTTTGGCCTTGGGGAGGTCTGGCCTATTCTGGTCTGGTCTGTTCTGTTCAGCAGGTGGCATTAAAAGTGAAGGAAATGATTGCTGACTGTGAAATCCTGGAGTGGGGCAAGCCCAGGAGGGGTTCTGGCCCCTGAGGAGCCCAAGGTTTCCCTGCAGATTGCTGCAGCCAAGGCTGAGGTTAGCTTTGCCTTGGCAGAGGCCATGCTGGTTAGACCAACTGGCTGCCAAGTCAAGGTGTGAAGAGCTTCCTCCTGGCTGTGGCCCTGGGGTGTGCAGGATGGGGAAGGACACCCAGACTGCTCTCTCCAGGATCAGTTTCTCAAGGACTTGAGAGTCTGTTTCCCACACTTCTGTCACTGCTTTAGCAGCTCTTGCAGGCTCTTTGGGTTTGCTAGGTGGTGGTGGTGTTGCTGCTTCAGAAGCCAAGCAGAGGTTGCTCAGCTGCCGCCTGGAGGAGCTCAGCTGCCCTGCTGTGCCTCAGCAGGGCCCAGGCCCAGCGGCCAGGGCAGGGAAAGGGTCAATTTTAGCCTTTCTAAAACGAAGCTGCAGTGGGTAAGGAGGAAGGAATGTATTAGAGGCTTTCAACTGCTTGAAAGCAAAAATAGAGCAAAGAGGATGAGGACTCCTTGCCCTGCCTGCCTCCCCGGCTCCCACACTGCTGTCTGGCGCTGCGCAGGGCCAGGCTTAGCCTTTCCCTTCCCCTGCTGCAGCTGGGGAGCTTGGGCTGCTCCTTCCTCTGGAGGCCGGGCTGGGGGCTGGGGGTGCCTGCTGGGCAGCCTGGGTGTTGGGCTTGGTGTAGCTGGTTGCTGGGGTGGGATGTGTGTGTGCTTGGCTCTGTTCCCTGCCCTCACCAGCTGCTGTGGGCCGCTGCTGAGCGGCAGGCAGGTCAAAGGCGGTGCTGTGCCACCCTCCCTGGCTGCTGTTCTGCTCCTCTGCAGGGGAGGTGGCTGGCTGTGCCACACTGGGGCAAGCACTGCTCCAGGCACACTTGCATAAGGTAAAGATCCAATCCTCTGCTGCAGGCCTGGCACTGAACACCTCCCCACTGGAGCCTGGGGACTCCATTTGTGCTGCTCCTGCCCTTGTTTTCCCCACACCCTTTGTTTCTGTGGGGGTGCCCAGGTCATCCTCAGGATGGTCAATTACTCAGTTTCTGCCTTCCTCCTCTTTTTGCTCCTCCACATAAAACCAGAGCCTGTTGCTTTCCCCCCTCTTCTCTGCCCAGAGCAAACAGTGCAGTCATTTTGGGGGCCAGCCTGGAGTGTGATCAATACATTTCCTCCTGTAGCCAGTGCCCCTTGCAGAGGAGGGAAGCAGAGATCCAGTTAGAGCACAGAGAGCTGGGGATTGGTGCTGCTGTGGAAGTTCTGCAGGGCTGGGCCAGGGGGAACCTCCTGAGGCTCAACAGGAGCAGAGTCCTACAGCTGGGGAGGAGCAGCACCATGCACCAGGACAGGTGCAGGGTTGGGCTGCTGGGAAGCAGCTCCCTGGAGAAGGACCTGGGAGTGCTGGGGGACAGTAAGTTCTCCATGGGACAGCAATGGGATCTTGTGGCCCTGATGGCCAGTGGCTCCTGGGGTGCATGCAGAAGAGAGGCCAGCAGGGCCAGGGAGGTTCTCCTGCCCCTCTGCTCTGCCCTGCTGGAGCCACATCTGGAGTACTGTGTCCAGCTCTGGGCTCCCCAGCTCAGGAGGGACAGGGAACTGCTGGAGAGAGTCCAAGGGAAGCTATGAGGATGCTGAAGGGCCTGGAGTAGCTCTGTGAGGAGGAAAGACTGAGCCCTGGGACTGGGCAGCCTGGAGAAGAGCAGCCCCAGAGGGGATCTGAGCCATGTCTGTAAACATCTGAGGGGTGAGGGGCAAGAAGGGACCAGGTTCTGTTCTGTGCTGCGCTGCCCTGTGACAGGACAAGGAGCAGGGGACACAGACTGGAACCCAGGAGGTTCCACATCAACATGAGGAGAAACTTCCTTGGTGTGAGGCTGCTGGAGGCCTGGAGCAGGCTGCCCAGAGAGGTTGTGGAGCCTCCTGCTCTGGAGAGCTTCCAACCCGCCCTGGCCACTGTGCTCCTGGGCAAGCTGCTGTGGCTGCCCTGCTGGAGCAGGGGGCTTGGGCTGGGTGAGCTGCAGAGGTCCCTTCCCACCCCCAGCCTGCTGGGATTCTGAGCCCTGCACATATCCTTGTGGGCAAAGAAAGAGAGCAGGTTGTGTGAGTGGGGCTGGGAATGCCTGGCAAGGAAATGATTAATTACAGTAATGAAGTTAACTACCAGAGCAGTGCTCTCATTCCAGCAGCTTTGCAGGCCCCAGGTGCAGCACAGCTCAGAGCTTCACCCTGGCTTTGTCTCTTTTGTTGCAGGCTCTGGATGTTGACAGGACTGTTCTCTACAAGATGAAGAAGTCTGTCAAAGCCATCAACATCTCTGGTCTGGGTAAGTGCCTCCCACTGCTGCTGCAAGGTGCAGGAGTCCAGCAGGCAGCTTTCTGCACCAGGAGTCACCTGGGCAGCTCTGGCAGAGGAACCCAGAAGTTGTGGCTCTCAGCCTTGAGCTGTCTGCTGGGTGGTGAGCTCAGGAAGGATGAAAGGAGGTGAGGCAGCTGCACCTCCTTCCACCAGCCCTGGGCCACCTGCTCCTTCTGCCACTCCTGCAGCTTGGCAGATGCCTGGGTGAGATTTTTAGCTCCTCTGGAGGTGCAGATGGAGAGAAGTCAACTTGCCTGGGATTAGCTGCTCAGGTGGAGCACTGAGGTGTCTGCACTGAGGGCATGGGAGGGGTGGATGACTCTTTGGCAGCAGTGAGAGGCTACCTTGGCTTTGCTGCCCTGTGGAACCTCGCCCTTCCTGGTGGCTTCCACTTATGGATGTTGGGAGCTTCATGACAGGAGAGAGCTGCTGCTGAGCTAATGCCCACAGTCAGGTCCTGCCCTTACAGAGCTGTTGCTGCTTGCATTGCTGTGAGTCACAGAGCCATGGAGGTGTTTGGGTTGGAAAAGGCCTCAGAGCACTTCAGGTGCAGCCCTCAGCCCAGCCCCAGCGTGGGCAGGAGTGCCAGGCTCAGGGGTGGTGTGTTTATCTTCCTGGGGAGAAGAGCAAAAGCTTTGGGCTCAGCAGCATTCTGAGGCCAGGAACCAGCACTTGCTTGGGCTTTGTTCTCCTCCTGCAGTTCATGGCGGGCAGAGCTAAGGAAGCCCACATGGTGTGGGGACAAGAGAGGCCTTGGAGGGGCAGCAGATGTGGCAGGGCTGCTGGGTGGCTTGGTGCTCAGCTCTGGGGCAGAGCAGCACTGCTGCTGTGCTTCCTAGCAGCTGACTGGCAGGGAGCTCCCTCCTGCCCAGCATAATGAAGCTGTTGTCTCTGGATCCTGGAGGGGCCAGGTGAAGGCAGATCTGGAGCTGTGTCACCTCTTGCAGAGTTCTTTGGCACCCTTGCTTGTGCTTTTTGCTCCGCTTGGGTTTGTTGCTTTTTCTTTTCATCTTGCTTTTCAGCTGCTTGCCTGCAGCTGAGACTCAGCTCCCTTGGTAGTGCAGAGCTCAAAGCTCTCCAGTGTTTGCCTGAAGTCAGTACCTGGCCTGCTTGGCAGATCCATGCTGCCCAGTCTTGGCAGGGGAGTGGTTTTGGAGGCATTCTTCTGCCACCAGCAGAAATAGTCCCAGTCCAGTCCCTTGGCAGCACTTGGGGTTTCTATAGCAAGCAGAAGCTGTGGCCCTGCACCCCTGAGGACTCAGCTCCTGGAGCTGCAGTCAGGCTCTGGCTATGAAGTCACATTTAGGCTTTCTCTTTGTAATGTGGGAGGGGAGGAGCAGCTGTGACTGCAGCCTGGACAGGGTTCAGCTTCTTCAGAGAATCCCAGAGTGGCTCAGGCTGGAAGGGACCTCAGAGCTCCTCTGCTGCCAGCTCCCCACCATGCCCAGGGACACCTCTCAGCTACACTCAGCTGCTCAGGGCCTCATCCAGCCTGGCCTGCAGCACCCCCAGGCAGGAGGCAGCCACAGCCTCCCTGGGCAGCCTGGGCCAGAGGCTCAGCTCCCTCCTGCTGCAGAACTTCTTCCTCAGCTCCAGCCTGACCCTGCTCTGCCTCAGCTCCAAACCCTTCCCCCTTGGCCTGGCTGCAGACCCCCTCAGGAGAAGTCTCTCTGCAGCCTTCCTGCAGGCTGCCTTCAGGCCCTGGCAGCAGCTCTGAGGTGCCCCTGGAGCCTTCTCCTCTGCAGGCTGCACAGCCCCAGCTCCCTCAGCCTGTGCTCCCAGCAGAGCTGCTCCAGCCCTGGCAGCATCCTTGTGGCCTCCTCTGGGCTCTCTCCACAGCTCTGTGTCCTTCTGCTGCTGGGGACCCCAGAGCTGGAGGCAGGGTTGGAGGTGAGGTCTGAGCAGAGCCCAGGGGCAGGATCCCCTCTGCTGCCCTCTGCCCACCCTGCTCTGGCTGCAGCCCAGCTCACAGCTGCCTGGGGGCTGCAGGAGGCACTGCTGGCTCCTGGGGAGCTGCTCAGCACCCCCAGGTCTGTGTCTTCCTCAACAAAAGCCTCTGGCCCCTCACACAAACCTGGCTCAGATACCTTTTTAGGATAGAATCCCAACCATTGTTTGCAGAGGATCAGCCTGGCTGTGTCCCTGTGCAGCCTGCTCTGGGTGGAGGTGTCCCTGCTGCCTGCAGGGGGATTGGACAAGCTGCCTTTGGAGGGGCTCTTCCAACCCAGTGCACTGTGTGGTTGTGTGTGTGCTAAGCTCCTGCTGGTGATGCTGAGGCATCTTAAGCCCAGCTCAGTGCTAGGACTCAGTCTGGGGAGCTGAATGTCTGCACTCCAAGTGTCTTCCCCCGGCTGCAGAGTCAGCGTTCAGGGTAGAGCCTGCAGCGTTCCTTGTCTGTGTCACTTCAGCTCTGCACTTGCAGCGTGGCAGTTGGTAACTGCAGGGTGCCACAGCCCTGCTCCCCAGGGCTGCCTGCAGTGTGCTGGAAGTGAAAGAGGATTGGTGGCTGCTGGAGAAGTCAAGTTGTTGGCTGGCCCTGCAGCGGGGCCCTGCGGCGGGGCCGTGCCTTGCTGTTCAGCCGGCTGTGTGGAGCAGGCTGCGGGGCTCAGGCCTTGCATCAGGAGCCTGCTGGTGTTGGGGTGCCCCAAAGGGCTGGCCATGAAACCAGCCTGTTGCTTGCTGGGGCAGAGTCAGCTCCTTGAGGCAGTTTCCAGGCTCTCTGCTGGCCCGGGAGAGGAGCTCTGTTCTGATTGATGAGTGATTAGTTTGCTAGGGGCTGCTTTCCCCTCCCTCCCTGCCTGCCTTTGAGGTGCTGGGAGCTGGGCACAGCTGGCACAAGGAGTTTCGGCTTCCTCAGGTGCCAGCCTGGCCTGCTTTGTCCATGTGCTGGAGCTTGACGTGAGCACTAGGCTGGGGGCTCAGAAAGGCTTCTTGGTTTGTCCCCCAGGTCCCCCTGGCAGGGACTTTGGCTTCCCAAGGCCCCTGGTGTCCTGGGAGTGAGTCAGGAGGAGCAGGGGAGGCTGAGCCCCTCAGCTCTCCTTCACACCGAACCGGGGCAGCCCGCTGCACAGTGCCTCTCTTGGCTGGGCTTCAGCTCAGCCCCTGGGCCGAGGGAGGCTTTGTGCCCCTCAGGTGTGTGCTGAAGGACTTGCAGCCCACACTGTCTCAGAAAGGAGTTCAGTTGTTGTGAGCCAGAAGGGCCCTGGAGCAGAGCTTGGCTGTGGCAGGTGCAGGCTGCAGGGATCCCCACTGCTGCTCTCAGCTGCAGAGCTCACACAGCTGAGAGCTCCGTCCCCATCTCTGCTGCAGGGTCTGGTCCCATCCCCTAGGATGACCTGAGAGTCTTGTGTGGTCTTGCAGTGACAGGATGAGAGGGGATGGACTGGAGCTTGAGCAGGGCAGACTGAGGCTGGAGATGGGGAAGAAATTCTGTGCAGTGAGGCTGGGGAGAGCCTGGCACAGGCTGCCCAGGGAGGCTGTGGCTGCCTCCTGCCTGGACGGGTTCAGGGCCAGGCTGGATGAGGCCTTGAGCAGCCTGGGCTGGTGAGGTGTCCCTGCCCATGGCAGGGGTTGGAGCTGGATGAGCTTTGAGGTCCCTTCCAACCCAGCCCAGTCTGTGAATGTCTGAATCTGTTGCCCTCTGCTCCAGAGCTCCAGGACTCTGCCACCACAGCTGCTCTGTGTCTTTGTGCAGGATGCAGCTGAGCACAGCAGCACACAGTTAAAAGCACTGAGGGGAGGCTCTAGCAGCTCATTAGAGGAGCTGGGAATGGCTCTGTGGCCTCTGGCACGCTGCACAGACGCTGTGGCTCTTCCTGGGGTGGACACTCACCAGACAGCTGTCACCTCTTGAGGACACCTGGCCCTCTGCAGAGCATCTGGGTGGCCAGGTGTGAGGCAGGATGAGTGAGATGTCTGGCACAGCAGGGCTGCAGTACAGATGGGAAAGGTTCTGGTGTCAAGGGAACAACTCCAACAAGAAACCCTCTGGAAAGGTGGTGTTACAACCCCCTTCAACTCCCCCTGTCCCTGAGCTCTTGCAGCTGAGGCTGTTTGCATCTCTTGCTCTCTCTGCAGCTCATGTGGAGAATGAGGAGCAGTACACACAGGCCCTGGAGAAGTTTGGAGGCAACTGTGTGTGCAGGGACGACCCAGACCTGGGGACAGCCTTCCTCAAGTTCTCTGTCTTCACAAAGGAATTAACTGCACTCTTCAAGAACCTGGTAAGGCCTTCAAGCAGAGCATGCTGAGGTGTTCAGGCTGCCAGAGGTGCTGGCTGGGACCGGGCACAGCCCTTCCTGCTGAAGGCAGTTTGCCTTTTGGCTGTGACAACATTCCCTGCTTAGGAAGGTGTCTCATGGCCTGGCCTTCCAAAGCTCAAAGCTAAACAGAGCCCCAGGCCCACCACAGGACCCCAAGCCACCCCACCCCCTCAGTCTCCTTCCAACAGCTCTCATGTCTGAAAGGTTCTGACAGTGAAGCAGTTGGAGCACATTGTAAGGACAAGAGGGGATGGATGGAAGCATGAGGAGAGCAGCGAGGCTGGGGAGACTCTGGCACAGGCTGCCCAGGGAGGCTGTGGCTGCCTCCTGCCTGGAGGCATTCAGGGCCAGGCTGGATGAGGCCCTGAGCAGCTGAGCCTGGCTGGGAGGTGTCCCTGGGCATGGCAGGGGGGTGGAACTGGATGGTCTTCGAGGTCCCTTCCAACCCATTCCATGATTGTATGAGTTCAGCAATCTCCACATCAATTTGCTTTGAGGTCCCAAAGCTCTCTTTGCTTTACCCTCTGTCCATGCTGCTTTTGCTTGACTGCTCCCCACCTTGTGTTTAGCAAGGGAGATTTGAGTCTCCCTGCAGGAGAGAGGCTCTTCCTTGAGTCAGGAGAGCAAAGCCAAACCTAATGCTTCAAGGGCAGTAGTGCCCACTGGGCACCAGCCCCACAGCTGAAGCCAGCAAGGCTTAAAACCCCCCTTCAGGAGCCAGCTGGGAGAAGGGGAGCTCTGACCTGAGTGGGGAGTGCTCAGCTTCTCCTTAGTCAGAGCAGGTTCTGCCTACACCCCACCAGCTGCAGCACTGCCCATGTCTGATGGTGTCCCAAAGCTCCTTGAAACCACAGCACTCCTAAAGCAGGGGAAGGAAGGGGAGGTGACCCAGCTCCCTAGCAGCATTTCCACGTCCCTGCCTGCTGACATCAGAGGGATGGAGACACATCCAGTGCCCCTGTGGGGCTGGCACAAAGGCTGTGCTTTGCAGCCAGCTGCTCACAGGCAGCTCTCTGGGGAGTGTTTCCAGCTGATGGGATTGAGGGCAGTCCTCCCTCTCCTCTCCTCTCCTCTCCCCTCCCTGCTGCTGTCCTCCCTGCTGCCCCAGGGGTGACCCTGCTGAGAGGGCCTGGCCCCTGTGGGCTGCTCAGCAGTGAAATGGGAGCCACATTGATTGACTCTGGGGGTGTGCAGAGGCCACCCAAGGTCACAGCTGAGTGCCAGGCAGGCTGCAAGGGACATGGAGTGGATCTCCTCATTCCTGGTCACCAGAGCCCCTCTCTCTCATCTGCTCATGGCAGCAAGCTGGCTGCATTAGGCAACTGCAGCTGAGCAGTGCCATGGCTAAGGGGGGTAGGGTTAGAAGCTCCAAGCTGCACCCCCTCCCCAGATAAACCTTTGGGAGCTGCTCTTCTTCCCACAGCCCAAACCATGCTGCCACTGGGACAAGCCCCTGAGCTCCTCACAGCACTGATTACTGTCTGAGAGAGATGCTTTGGGCAGGAGTAACTTTTCCTTCCCCAAACATGGCCCTGGGGTGCAGGCTTGGCTTCCCTTTTCCTACCCCCTGAGCATTTTGGGTGTCTTCTCCCAGTCCTTTTGCTGCTTTTCCACCAGCAGCTCTGGGCTTGTGCTTCAGTTTGTGTGTCCAGGAAGGAGGGTTTTCAGTGAGACAGGAGCCTGAACTTCTCTTTCAGTTGGTAATTCTGACTGTCTCTGGGTTTGCAGCATGGCACAGACATGAATGTCATCTGCTCTGGGCTTTACAGGGCAGTAGCACAGACACCACCTCCCCTTTCACACTGACTGGGGAAGGGCAGGTCTCTGAGGCTCTGCTGCCCCTCAAGGCTCTGTGCTGGATCCAGTGCTGTTCAGGATCTTCCCCAATGCTACGCACAGGGAGATGGAGGCACCCTCAGCAAGCCTGCAGATGGCACCAAGCTGAGTGGTGTGGTTGGTAAGGCTGAAGGATGGGCTGGGAGCCAGCCAGAGGGGCCTGGGCAGGCTGCAGAGGTGGCTGAGGAGAACCTCAGGAGGTTCAGGAAGGCAAAGTGCAAAGTCCTGCACCTGGGTCCTGCACCTTGATACCAGTCCAGGATGAGGAGATTTGAGAGGAGCCCTGCAGAGAAGGCCTTGGGGGTGCTGCTGGGGGAGAAGCTGGGCAGGAGCCAGCAATGGGCACTGCCAGTGCCCATTGCCAGAGCTGGAGAGAGGGGATCCTGCCCCTCTGCTCAGACCTCACCTGCAGGGCTGTGTCCTGCTCTGGAGCCCTCCACCCAGGAAGGACCTGGAGCTGATGCAGAGGGTCCAGAGGAGGCCACAAAGATGCTCAGAGGGCTGCAGAACCTCTGCTTTGGGGCCAGGCTGGCAGAGTTGGGGCTGTTCAGCCTGGAGTAGAGAAGGCTCCAGGGAGACCTCAGAGCAGCCTTGCAGTACCTGGAGAGGCTCCAGGAGAGCTGGGAAGGGACTGTGCAGAAGGGGCTGTGGGGATAGGATGGGAGGCAATGGCTTGGAAGTGGAGCAGGGCAGGGTTAGGTTGGCATTAGGAGGAAGCTCTGCACAATGATGCTGGTAAAATACTGGCACAGGCTGCCCAGGGAGGCTGTGGCTGCCTCCTCCCTGGAGGGGTTCCAGGCCAGGCTGGATGAGGCCCTGAGCAGCCTGTGCTGGTGGGAGGGGTCCCTGCCCATGGCAGGGGCTTGGAGCTGGATGAGCCTTGAGGTCCCTTCCAAGCCATTCAGTGACTGTTGAGTGGTGTGACAAGCCCTGGAGAACAGCTGGAAGGAGCCTGAGGTGCAGGGCTGTGTGTGGCCATGAGCGGCACAAGCTCCTTGCACTCTGAGTGCTGAGGTGCCCAGCTCTGGGTGCTGTGAGCAGCTTGGCAGCAGAGGCTCTCTGCCTGCTGCTCCCTGGCAGTGCTGAACATTGATTTAGTTGTGAACAAGCTCCTCAAAGCCCTGGCCAGGGCCATGCAGCCTGCAGCTGGGAAAAGCCACCCTGGGAGCTGCTCCTTGGGCCAGAGCCGTGCCTGGAGCTGCCCAGGAGCCCCACGGCTGGGGGGGACATGTTCAGGCTGCAGCAGATGCCAGGGCTCTGAACACTGGCAGAGCTTTAGGGCTGCTGTCAAGTTATGCTCTGTCAGAGGTTTTGCCTTTGTTTGCAGGAGCTGATGTGTTCTGTCAGCTCTGGGCCTGGCTGGCATTCAGAGCTGGAGCTCTGAAGTGCTGCTGCAGAAAGATTTGCCTCACGCTTGTAGAGGAAGAGTGAAGCTGTTCTGCTGGCTTCCATCTTCCATTGCTTGAATGGAAAAGGTAACAGATACCAGGGGGAGAAAGGTAACAGATACCAGGGGGAGAGATCTTTATTATAGAGCAACTCCTCCATGCCCAGAAGCTTCTTCCCAGTGTGGAACAGGTCTCTGAATCCCAGAATGGCTCAGGCTGGGACCTCAGAGCTCCTCTGCTTCAACCTCCCCTCTGTGCTCAGGGACACCTCTCAGCTACACTCAGCTGCTCAGGGCCTCATCCAGCCTGGCCTGCAGCACCCCCAGGCAGGAGGCAGCCACAGCCTCCCTGGGCAGCCTGGGCCAGAAGCTCAGCTCCAGCCTGACCCTGCTCTGCCTCAGCTCCAGACCATTCCCCCTTGGCCTGGCTGCAGACCCCCTCAGCAGAAGTCTCTCTGCAGCCTTCCTGCAGGCTGCCTTCAGGCCCTGGCAGCAGCTCTGAGGTGCCCCTGGAGCCTTCTCCTCTGCAGGCTGCACAGCCCCAGCTCCCTCAGCCTGTGCTCCCAGCAGAGCTGCTCCAGCCCTGGCAGCATCCTTGTGGCCTCCTCTGGGCTCTCTCCACAGCTCTGTGTCCTCCTGCTGCTGGGGACCCCAGAGCTGGAGGCAGGGTTGGAGGTGAGGTCTGAGCAGAGCAGAGCCCAGGGGCAGAATGCCCTTGGTCAGGGCAGACTGAGGCTTCACAAAGATGTTTGGTGGCTGAACCTTCAGCAGCTGCTTCAGTTCTGAAGGACTCTTCTGAGTTCAGAGCATCAGAACCAGGTACAGATGAGCAGGTCTGAGGCTGCAGTAGCTGGTGTGGAGCTCAGTGAGCTGAGCTGTGTTGTTTCTGGCTTTCAGTGGTACACCTGGGTGAAGCTTGGCTTCAGGGTGTGGGCAGAGGAAGGAGTCCTTCCTAATTGACACTTGTAAAGCAGAAAGCAAGATGTAGCAATTCCCCCTGAGTGGCACAGGTTCAGCTCCACTTGGAATCTGAGCTTTATTTCCTTGCCAAAAGGATTCTGATCCAGCTGGAAGGGATTCAAAGGACAGTCACCAAAATACTGGTCAGGGCTTGGGCAGGTTGGCTCCTGAGGGAAGCTTAGGAGAATTGGAAGGGTCTGGGTTGCCTCACAGAGAGCTGTGAGTGTGGAAGGAACAACAGAGGCCAGCAGACAGCTGGGTGCCCTGGGGCAGCCCTAGATGGTGTCCCAGAGAGGGCAGGAGGAGCTGCCCCTGGGTTAGCCTGGCTTAGCAGGGCTGCTCCGGGGGCTCTGCCCGGCCAGGGCTGCTCTCACCTCAGCTCTCCCCTGCTCTGCCTTCCACTCTGTGCTTCCAGGGATGCTGGGAGGGATGCCTGCACCTGCACATCCCAAGAGGGTTCCCAGCCTGCACTCTGGGTCTGGGGGTGGCACAGGAGCTGTTCCCAAGCAGTCCATGGGGGCAGCATTCACAGAATCCCAGAGCTGCCTGGACTGGGAAAGCCCTTTGGGATCATCAAGTCCAGTGATTAGCCTGACCCTGACAAGGCCTTGAGTGAACCATAGCTCTAAGCACTACATCTACAAGGTCCCTAAATGTCTCCAGGGAAGGGGACTCCACCACCTCCCTGGGCAGCCTGTGCCAATGCACTCGGTGCCCTCTGCCAAGGCCTTTTGCTAGGCAGCAGAGCCAGCAGCGCCTTGTGGGCACTTGGTGGTGGTCAGGGGCTGCTTTGCTGGAGCCACTTCTCCTGCAGCATGCCTGGGCAGTGGCTGGTGTCCCACCTCAGCCACCTCCTTGGTGGGGTGCAGGTTGTGCTCTGGGTCACACCACAGTGCTGCAGATGAGGCAGGGCACAGGCACAGCAGGAGGGCAGCGCTGTGGCCTTGGGTGTGAGAGGAGGCTTGGCCAAAGATTGAGTGATGCCAGGAGTTGCTTCCTGCCTGGAGGTGCTCAGGGCCAGGCTAGATGAGGCCCTGAGCAGCCTGGGCTGGTGGGAGGTGTCCCTGCCCATGGCTGGGGGCTGGAGCTGGGTGACCTTTGGGGTCCTTTCCAGCCCAGCCCCTTCTGTGATCCTCTGGAGTCTGCTGGTGGATGATTTGCTGAACCCTCAGTGGTGGATGCTGATGGCTTGAGGCTCTGACAGGCAAGCTGTGTCTCTCCTCCAGCAGATGTTCTGACTCCCCCTGCTCCCTGCTGTGCTGGCTGCTGCAGCTCCCGGGGCTGGGCAGCCTCTGGGGGGTGTGCAGTGCAGAGGCACTTGCCAGGAGATATGGGAAGAGCTTGGGGGCTTGGCAGCAGGCAGTGCTGCCTCCCTCTCTGCACACCTGGGGTCAGCACAGGGACTGCACCTGGAGCTGAGCTGGGACAGCAGGAGCCTGTGGGACGCTGCTGGCCTGCCTGAGGGTTAGGCTGGATGGGAAATGGCTGAAGGAACTCTCTGCCCCTGTGGAAGTGTTTAGCTTCTGAAGCAGTGGACAGGCTTTGGGTTGGTTGTGGGAAGCAAAGGCTGCGGAGATGCTGCAGGCAGCAGCAGCCAGAGCTGCTCTGGAAGAGGCCCTGCAGTCACCAGCAGGGCTGGGACATGAGGAACCTCAGCCCCAGGCCCCTCAAGTGACCTGGGGGTCTCCTTTTGCCTCTGCAGACCTTGGCTGCCTGTTGCCTGTGCCCTCCCTTCTGGCAGCTCCAGCTCTGTTTGCTGCTAGGTTTCCCCTCCTGCCATTTCTCCTTGGCCTGCTCTGAGTCTCCTGCAGCTTAGGAAGCTTGAATTTGTTGCCCTGTCTCTGCCACCTCCTCCTGCTGGAAGGTGGCAGAGGAAAGCTGCCAGCCTGGTGAAGCTGCAGGGCTGGAAGCCAGGTCAGGCTGGGTGTTGACCAGCAGGAGCTGGCTGGTGCTCCTCTGAGGCAGGGTGGCTTCCACTGCTGCTGTGAGCTTTGCCTGCACCTTTGTGCATCCTTCTGCTCAGAGGATACTGTACAGCAGGAGCAGTGCCAGTGCAGAGGCAGCTGAGCACATCTGAACTCTGTGTGCACACAGGAGGAGCTGCAGCAAGTCCCTGGGGGGCAAAAAGGGGGTCTGCAAGCTCAGCCAGCTCAGAGGCAGCTGCTGAAGGAAGCAGGGAAATACGAGAGGGGAGCTCAGTCCGGGGGGTGGCTGCACCCCGTGGGCCAGGCCTCTGCAGTGTCTCCATCAGGGGCCTGGCTGAGGGCAGGGAGGCTCCCCCAGGGAGGCTGCAGAGGGCACTGAGCTGGGTGGCAGTGGAGGTCTGCTGGAGGGCAGGGAGGGCCTGCAGGGGGCCCTGGCCAGGCTGGCTCAGGGGGCAGTGGGGAGAGGGTCAACAAGTGTTGTGCACTTGGGGCACAGCAGCCCCATGAAGGCTCCAGGCTAGGGGCAGAGTGGCTGGAGGCTGCCCAGCAGAAAGGACCTGGGGGTGCTGGGGGACAGCTGCTGAAGAGGAGCCAGCAGTGCCCAGAGACCTGTGGCATCTGGGGCCACGGTGGGGTTGGGTGGATGTCAGACTGGATGGTCTCAGGGGGCTTCTCCAGCCCAAACCACTCCCTGGGCTGCCATTCTGGCTGTGCCTCTCCATGGCTGTCCAGATGCCATCTGTCTGCTCCTGGGTTTGGGGTTTGTGCCCTCAGTTCTGTGTGACTTAAACCTTTGCCCTTTCCTCCATCTGCCTGCGGCCCGCAGCCCGGCTGCCCCGTGCCCGGCTGCCCCGTGCCCGGCAGCCGCGTGCCCCGTGCCCGGCTGCCCCGTGCCCGGCTGCCCCGTACCCGCAGCCCGGCTGCCCCGTGCCCAGCAGCCGCGTGCCCCGTGCCCGGCTGCCCCGTGCCCGGCTGCCCCGTGCCCGGCAGCCGCGTGCCCCGTGCCCGGCTGCCCCGTGCCCGGCTGCCCCGTGCCCGCAGCCTGGCTGCCCTGTGCCCGGCTGCCCCGTGCCCGGCAGCCGCGTGCCCCGTGCCCGGCAGCCGCGTGCCCCGTGCCCGGCAGCCGCGTGCCCGGCAGCCGCGTGCCCGCAGCCCGGCTGCCCCGTGCCCGGCAGCCGCGTGCCCGCAGCCCGGCTGCCCTGTGCCCGGCTGCCCCGTGCCCGGCAGCCCCGTGCCCGGCAGCCCCGTGCCCGGCTGCCCCGTGCCCGCAGCCCGGCTGCCCCGTGCCCGGCTGCCCCATGCCCGGCTGCCCCGTGCCCGCAGCCCGGCTGCCCCGTGCCCGGCTGCCCCGTGCCCGGCTGCCCCGTGCCCGCAGCCCGGCTGCCCCGTGCCCGGCTGCCCCGTGCCCGCAGCCCGGCTGCCCTGTGCCCGGCTGCCCCGTGCCCGGCTGCCCTGTGCCCGCAGCCCGGCTGCCCCGTGCCCGGCAGCCCCGTGCCCGGCAGCCGCGTGCCCGCAGCCCGGCTGCCCTGTGCCCGGCTGCCCTGTGCCCGGCTGCCCTGTGCCCGCAGCCTGGCTGCCCCGTGCCCGGCAGCCGCGTGCCCGCAGCCCGGCAGCCCCGTGCCCGGCAGCCGCGTGCCCGCAGCCCGGCTGCCCCGTGCCCGGCAGCCCCGTGCCCGGCTGCCCCGTGCCCGCAGCCCGGCTGCCCCGTGCCCGGCTGCCCCATGCCCGGCTGCCCCGTGCCCGCAGCCCGGCTGCCCCGTGCCCGCAGCCCGGCTGCCCCGTGCCCGGCTGCCCCGTGCCCGCAGCCCGGCTGCCCCGTGCCCGGCTGCCCCGTGCCCGGCAGCCGCGTGCCCGCAGCCTGGCTGCCCCGTGCCAGGCGCCGCGTGCCCGCTGCCCGGCTGCCCCGTGCCCGGCTGCCCCGTGCCCAGCAGCCGCGTGCCCCGTGCCCGGCTGCCCCGTGCCCGGCTGCCCTGTGCCCGCAGCCTGGCTGCCCCGTGCCCGGCTGCCCTGTGCCCGCAGGCCGGCTGCCCCGTGCCCGGCTGCCCTGTGCCCGCAGCCTGGCTGCCCCGTGCCCGGCTGCCCTGTGCCCGCAGCCTGGCTGCCCCGTGCCCGGCTGCCCTGTGCCCGCAGCCCGGCTGCCCTGTGCCCGGCTGCCCTGTGCCCGGCTGCCCTGTGCCCGGCTTCCCTGTGCCCGCAGGCCGGCTGCCCCGTGCCCGGCAGCCGCGTGCCCCGTGCCCGGCTGCCCCGTGCCCGGCAGCCGCGTGCCCCGTGCCCGGCTGCCCCGTGCCCGGTAGCCGCGTGCCCGCAGCCCGGCTGCCCCGTGCCCGGCTGCCCCGTGCCCGGCAGCCGCGTGCCCGCAGCCCGGCTGCCCCGTGCCCGGCAGCCGCGTGCCCGCAGCCCGGCTGCCCCGTGCCCGGCAGCCGCGTGCCCGCAGCCCGGCTGCCCCGTGCCCGGCAGCCGCGTGCCCGCAGCCCGGCTGCCCCGTGCCCGGCTGCCCCGTGCCCGCAGCCCGGCTGCCCCGTGCCCGGCTGCCCCGTGCCCGGCAGCCGCGTGCCCTGTGCCCGGCTGCCCCGTGCCCGGCTGCCCCGTGCCCGGCAGCCGCGTGCCCTGTGCCCGGCTGCCCCGTGCCCGGCAGCCGCGTGCCCGCAGCCCGGCTGCCCCGTGCCCGGCAGCCGCGTGCCCCGTGCCCGGCTGCCCCGTGCCCGGCTGCCCTGTGCCCGCAGGCCGGCTGCCCCGTGCCCGGCTGCCCTGTGCCCGCAGGCCGGCTGCCCCGTGCCCGGCTGCCCTGTGCCCGCAGGCCGGCTGCCCCGTGCCCGGCTGCCCTGTGCCCGCAGGCCGGCTGCCCCGTGCCCGGCTGCCCTGTGCCCGCAGGCCGGCTGCCCCGTGCCCGGCAGCCGCGTGCCCGCAGCCCGGCTGCCCCGTGCCCGGCTGCCCTGTGCCCGCTGACGCTGGCAGGCAGCTGTTGTGGTGGTGCTGAGGCCTTCCCCGGTGGGTGCCTTGCAGCCGTGCCAGCCAGGCCTCTCTGGCTGTTACTCCCTTTTTATAGGCATTAAAACGTCCCCCCGAGAGCTGAGAGCCAGCTTGGTGAGTCCACAGGCTTGGGATTAAGTGCTGCAGCTGTTGTGGGGGGAGGAGATGCAGGCTGGGGCAGGGGCAGTGTGACTGGGGGTGAGAGCCTCAAAGGCCAGGTGTCCTCTGGCTCTTCAGCCTTCCATGCTGAGGCAGGCTGGCACCCAGCTGTGCCAGCTTTGCTCTGGGGCTGCGGGCTGAGGTCTCAACCCAGTGCAGGCAGGGGGAGTGCTGGGGCCCTGGGGGCTTTCTCTGGGACCAGTGAGGCACCAAGTAACTACAGGGTGATGATCACAGAGCCCTGCAACGGCTCAGGCTGGCACCCCAGAGCTCCTCTGCTGCCAGCTCCCCACCATGCCCAGGGACACCTCTCAGCTACACTCAGCTGCTCAGGGCCTCATCCAGCCTGGCCTGCAGCACCTCCAGGCAGGAGGCAGCCACAGCCTCCCTGGGCAGCCTGGGCCAGAGGCTCAGCTCCCTCCTGCTGCAGAACTTCTTCCTCAGCTCCAGCCTGACCCTGCTCTGCCTCAGCTCCAAACCCTTCCCCCTTGGCCTGGCTCCAGACCCCCTCAGCAGAAGTCTCTGCAGCCTTCCTGCAGGCTGCCTTCAGGCCCTGGCAGCAGCTCTGAGGTGCCCCTGGAGCCTTCTCCTCTGCAGGCTGCACAGCCCCAGCTCCCTCAGCCTGTGCTCCCAGCAGAGCTGCTCCAGCCCTGGCAGCATCCTTGTGGCCTCCTCTGGACTTGCTCAGAGTACCACTGCCCTTCCTCCTTGACTTGCTCCAGCACTTCCCTCTCCTTCTCCTGCTGGGGACACCAGCACTGGGTTTGGTATTCGAGCTGGAGTCTCCCAATAGGAACAGGGTAAAGAGCCTGGGGAGCAAACCAGGTGAGTTTGTGACAGCCTCAGCAGCCTCAGATCCCCAAGTGCAAAGGAATCCTGTGACTGTTCTGCTGCAGACAGGCAGGTCAGGCAGCGTGGCAGTGACACAGCAGCCACTGCTGCCTGCAGGAGAGGTTTGTCAGCAGCAGTCATGCTGCAGGCTTCCTGCTGGCTGGGGTTAGAGCATTTCCAGAGCGATTAGCTCCTGGTGCCTCCATCTCTGAGCAGTGCCTGGGCTTGTGAACACCTTCAGCTGGCAGAGAAATGTGTTGAGGGTTTCCCTGTGAGCCTGGCTGGCTGTGGGCATGGGGCCAGAGTGTGTGTGTGCTCATGAGAACACCTGCAGTGCTCTGATGGCATCTTCTTGTTCCAGATTCAGAACATGAACAACATCATCACCTTCCCACTGGACAGTTTGCTGAAGGGAGATCTGAAGGGAGTGAAAGGGGTATGTTGATCTTCTTCCCACACTTACCTTGTGCAGTGGAGTCACTGAGCTAGGCTGATAATCTGCCTTGGGGGAAGGCTTGGGCTGCTCAAGGAACCTAACAAGCAAGAGATGGAATCCTTTGTGGGTGCACTGAGCCATCCCTTCTCTGTGTGGTTTTACATGCAGCATGCTCCTGAGCACAGACACAAATCAGGGTTAGAGAAGCTTCAGAGCCAGCCCTGAGGTTCATGGAGTCACAGAAGGGGCTGGGTTGGAAGAGACCTTATTGATCCTGCAGCTCCAGCCCCCTGCCATGGGCAGGGACACCTCCCCCAGCCCAGGCTGCTCAGGGCCTCATCCAGCCTGGCCTTCATCAGGTGTTCAAGCCTGGAGAGGAGTCATAAGGAGCCTCCAGGAAAGCCAGGAGGGAGCTTTTTATAAGGGCTTGTAGCAATACCAGGAGGGGGAATGGACTGAGGCTGGAGGAGGGCAGACTGAGGCTGGAGAGGAGGAAGAAATTCTTGGCAGTGAGGCTGGGGAGACTCTGGCACAGGCTGCCCAGGGAGGCTATGGCTGCCTCCTGCCTGGAGGTGTTCCAGGCCAGGCTGGATGAGACCTTGCTAAGCAGAGAAAGAGGTGTAAGAAATTAGCTCTATGCTTAGCTGAGCAGGAGGTTGGACTTCACTTGAAAGGGTTATTACTAACAGATTGCTTCAGCATTCAGGACTCACCTGTGGCTCTAGGGATTGCTGAGGCAGACAGATCAGACTGGGGAGCAGAGGACTTCCCTTCCCCAAGCTGAAATCCTGGTGCTCTGAGGACAGTTCCTCTCTGAAGTCAGCAGCTGAGGACTCCACTGCTGAAGTGTTTATAACAAATTTCAGAGCCTGTAGCCAACAAATGATTTGGCTTCCACTCCACTGACTGCTGGGCAGACAGGAAGCAACTGGCAGCTATTGTTCTGGGGCACTGAAGGGAGGAGAGAAATGGCCACAGACTGAAAATGGTCTCTGTAAATCAGGGAAGCACAGAATTGTTCAGGCTGGAGAAGGCCTCTGAGCTCACCCAGTCCAAGCAGCAACCCAGCCCCCGCCATGGCCACCAAGCCCTGGCCCCAGCTGCCATGGCCACAGGGCTCTGGAACCCCTCCAGCCATGGGGACTCCACCACCTCCCTGGGCAGCCTCTGCCAGGCCCTGACCACTCCTGCACCAAAGACATTTTGCCTCCAGCCCAGCCCTCCCCTGGCACACTCCAGGCCATTGCCTCTCCTGCTGTCCCCTGAGCCTGGGGAGCAGAGCCCAAGCCCAGCTCCCTGCAGCCTCCTCCCAGGGAGCTGCAGAGAGCAGTGAGGTCTCCCCCAGCCTCCTCTGCTCCACACTCAACACCCCCAGGGCCCTCAGCTGCTCCTCCCCAGCCCTGCTCTCCAGACCCTTCCCCAGCTCTGTTGCCTTTCTCTGGCTCTGCTCCAGCTCCTCAATGTCCTTCTTGGAGTGAGGAGCCCAGGACTGGACCCAGTGCCTCCTGTGGTCCCCCCCTGCCCAGCTGCTCTCCTTTGGCAGCCCTCCAGAGCCCAAAGGAGCAGGCAGTCAGGACTGAGGATAAAAGGATTATTTAGCAAGAGAGGCTGATGGGCTCTGGGCTGCCTGCTCCCCACACCTCACTCCTCTTCCTCTCCTCTTTTGCAAGGGCAGAGTAAAGACTTTTATTGTAGTGGTGTCCTCCACCTTCCTGGCTTGAGCAAATCATCAGCTGCTGCTGTAGTGAATCTCAGAGTGCTTGAAACCAGGAGGTGACCTGGAGGTTCCTGAGCTGCTGCTTGCAACTTGTTACGATCTTTGTTTTATCCAAACTGGGGGGACAAAAAAGAGGAGAATTTGGCCCACAAGTAATTCACACCCCTGGCAGAATCCTTCCTGCTGAGCTGTGTGGCCTGCACTGCTCCCATTAGGGCAGTGGAACATGGATTTTAGCCTCAGTGGAGTGAATCAGAGCCTGAGCCAAGGCTACAGCACAGCCTCAGGACAGCTGGAGCCAGAGGTGCATGGTGAGGAGCTGGCTGATGTGACTGACTGCATGGGGTGCTGGGGGGATGATGCCTGGGGGCAGCTCCTCAGGATTTAATGGAGCTGTACAAAGCAGAGTGAAGAGCATCTTGGAGGTGCTTTTAGAGCCATGGATGTATTAGCTCTGTGTGCAGGGTTGTTGAGACCACCAGGGCTGCTTTGACTCAGCCCTTAGGTGATGTGCAAGGAAGAGTGGAGCCCCTTGTTGCAGCAGATGCTGCAGGTGGTGAGGATCCACAGTACTGGTGATGGAAATAACCAGCTCTGGTTTGTTCCTTTTCTCCTGGCAGGACCTGAAAAAGCCCTTTGATAAAGCTTGGAAGGACTATGAGACAAAAGTGTGAGTATCTGAAGTGTGTGTGTGAGAGGGAGCAGAACTGGAACCTGCCAAAGGCATTGATTTGATGCCCAGGTCCCACATGGGAGTCACAGAATCGTATCACAGAGTCCTGCAATGGCTCAGGCTGCAATGGCTCCAGAGCTCATGTCCTCCAACCTCCCCATCCCCACCATGCCCAGGGACACCTCTCAGCTGCTCCCATCCAGCCTGGCCTGCAGCACCCCCAGGCAGGAGGCAGCCACAGCCTCCCTGGGCAGCCTGGGCCAGAGGCTCAGCTCCCTGGGACTGAAAAACTTCTTCCTCAGCTCCAGCCTGACCCTGCTCTGCCTCAGCTCCAAACCCTTCCCCCTTGGCCTGGCTGCAGACCCCCTCAGCAGAAGTCTCTCTGCAGCCTTCCTGCAGGCTGCCTTCAGGTGCTGGCAGCAGCTCTGAGGTGCCCCTGGAGCCTTCTCCTCTGCAGGCTGCACAGCCCCAGCTCCCTCAGCCTGTGCTCCCAGCCTGGTTAATTCCTCTGCCCTCTGTGCTCTACAAAATCGTAGAACCATGGAAGGGTTTGGGTTGGAAGAGTCCTCTGAGATCCTCCAGTCCAACCCCAACCCAGCCCCACCATGGCCACCAAACCCTGGCCCCAGGTGCCATGGCCACAGGGTTTTGGTGCCCCTCCAGGGTTGGGGACTCCACCACCTCCCTGGGCAGCCTCTGCCAGGCCCTGACCTCTTGCAGAGAAGAACTTGTTCCTGGGGTGGCAGTAGGTGTGTGGGAGTGCAGGCTGATCCCTGGGGAAGCAGAACCTTCTGGAATCCAGGTTTGCTGAGGCCAGGGAAGGTTTTCAGAGAGGAGCTGCCCTTGTGAGGTGTGCTGCTGGGGGCTGCAAGGGCTTGGCTGGATGGTCGGGCTGCTGGCTCTGTGTGCTGAGGGCACTGTGAGGCTTTCTGCCTGGCTGCTCTCAGTGCTTCCCTGGGGGTGTTGCAGGGTGGGATTAAGTCTGGTGTTCCTTCGCTGCTTGAGGTGCAAGAGGAGGCAGTGCCTGCCCCCTGAGCTAAGTGCAGAGGCTGGGTGTGGAACCCTGAGCCCAGGGCTGTCAGGGCAGGGTCAGCATCAGGTGAAGAGGGCCCTTGAGCCGCGGCTCCCGCGCCAGGGAGAGCCGAGAGACTCTTGACCGCCCGAGAGCAGCTGGGGCAGTGCAGCTGCCACTTGTTCCTCTCCCCTGCTTCCTGGAGGCCTGTGCAGTGCTTCCTCTGCTTCCAAACCAGCTGAGCATTTCCTCAGGAAGCTCTTTCCAGCATTTCCAGCCTCTGAGTGATCCAAGTGGCAAACTCCAGTTCTTCCTCCCTGCAGCAGCCACCCTCATTGGTAGCTTTCTTTTCCAGCTCAGGCTTGTCTAGCTGGGCAGCAGCATCCTGAGCTGCCCCAAGTGCTCAGCTGTGTTCTGGGCAGCCACACTGCATGGCAGGCACTGCTTAGTCACTGCTGTTCTGCAGGAGAAGCTGCTTCCTGCAGGGCTCTTGGATGCTGCTGCTGGAAGGTTGTAGGGAACGGGGGCAGCTGGTCTGGCAGATTGGCTGGGTGGCATTCCCAGTGCCAGCTGGCTCAGGAGCAAGGGGGGATGGCAACTGTGCTGTTGGCTGAGAAAGCCCTGAGGAGAGAGAGGGGGAGAGAGGGTCCTTCACAGACAGAGGAGGCCCTGATGACAGCAAGGCTCAATAAGGCTGCTGGCAGAGCTGCACTCTGGAGCAGCATTTTGTCAGCCCAGGTTAAGCTTCCCCTACCCTGTCAGCTCCAGTTCTTTGCTTCTGGGTTATTACTGTCATTGTTCCTTTTATTCTCCAGTAGCAGAGCTGGGTTGTCCCTCTCTCACTGAGGATCTTCTTCTGGAGTATCTGTCAGACAGTGTCTCAGCAGGTGCCTGGGTTAGGTGCCAGCTCCTGTGTGTCACTGCTGCTCCGTAGTGGCTGTCAGCCTGCGCGTGGAGTGTCCTCCGGAGCTGTGGCACAGGCAGAGCTGCAAGAGTCTGGCCCTGCATCCGCCCACAGGCTCTGGGAAGGATCAGCTGTCCTGGGAGGCTGTGGATTTCTCACCTCACTCCCTGGGTCTTTGCCTTTCAGCACAAAGATAGAGAAGGAGAAGAAGGAGCACGCAAAGCTGCACGGCATGATCCGCACCGAGATCAGCGGAGCCGAGATTGCAGAGGAGATGGAGAAGGAGAGGAGGTTCTTCCAGTTACAGATGTGTGAGGTGAGGTTGCCTGGGACATTCCTGCTGCTCTCTCTTCAGATCCACAGCTGGTTAAGCAGCAGCTGTGCTCTTGAAGGGAAAATGCCAAGTTCTTAGGGGGCTGCCCTTGCTAAGCCTCAGGTTTTAATCCTGGTCTGCTACCCCGGGAGGGATTCAGAGCTGCTCTTATTTCACCTAAAACCCCCAAAGCCTGGACTTGAGAATCAGTGATGCAGAGCTCAGCTGAGCACCAGGAGATGATCATAAAGAAGCCTTTGCTACTTCACTGCAAGTTATTTTAAGCCCCAAATCACTGTGTGACTTGTCCCCTGCCCTGCCAGCTGCTGTGTTGCTGCGAGCAGAGGCTCTAGTCCAGCACGCTGCTGGGCTGGGGCTCCAAAGGAGGAGTGCTGAGGCTGGCACCCAGTTGCCTGGCAGGATGGTTCAGAAGGTTTCTGCCTTGAGATGTTTCTGGTTTTGTGGTGAAGGGTTTGGGTGGAATGGTTCAGGGCACAGCAGGCCCCGTGGCAGGGAGCTCAGGCTGCTGTTTGCTCTTCCTGGGCATCGAGGCAGAGCTCCTCCACGGTGTTGCTCCTGGCTGTGCTCTGACACTTGGAGCTCAGCTAACTCCTGTGCCACCAGAGCTTAGCAGCACTTCAGTGCCACTGCATGAATCACAGCATGGGTTGGGAGGGACCTCAGAGCTCCTCTGCTCCAAGCTCCCCACCGTGCCCAGGGATGCCTCTCAGCTAGGCTCAGCTGCTCAGGGCCTCATCCAGCCTGGCCTGCAGCCCCCCCAGGCAGGAGGCAGCCACAGCTGCTCCTTTGCTTGGAGCTGCTGTCTAAGCAGGGGTTAAAACCTGCCTCATTTCATGGGTAGTTAAGGGACTCCTGGCAATACTTGGTGACTGTTTCCTCTGCCTGCATGGCTGCCCCCTGGTGCTGGGGCATTGAGGTGAGGAGCTGGCACTCAGTGTGGCCTTGGGTTGTGCTTGATGGCAAAGGACACTTGGGACACTTTGGGGCTGTAATTTCCTGCAGTGCTTACAGTGGGCAAGGAGCTGCTCATGATAAAATCAGAGGTTAAAGCAATCCCTCTCCTCTCTGAGGGAGCTGTTCAGCCTCCCTGGCATCTCTTAAGCAATGACTTCAGCTAGTGAGGGAGGTACCTGGATGGGCTGCTAGGGTTCAGCTGGGTTCTGTATTTAGGGTTCCACATTTACTACCCAGCCCCATTCTGTGCTTCCTTTACCAAGGCCATGAAGGATGCTGTGTGAGCTGTCCCCACAGGGCATCAAAGAGCAGTGGTGGCAGCAACAGCTTCTGTGTGGTTAACCCTTGAAGCCACTGCCTGCTACATTCTAAGTGTCCCACTGCTAAATCTTGCTGAAATAAAGTGAGGATGAAATGGTGAAAGGTCCTGCAGCAGTGGTAGTGAATCCCTGTTGGGCACTGACAGTGAATTGTCCTTTATTTGAACAGTACCTCCTGAAAGTCAATGAAATCAAGATCAAGAAAGGAGTGGACTTGCTTCAGAACCTGATCAAGTACTTCCATGCTCAGTGCAAGTAGGTTTTGGCTTTCTTCACAGCTGCACACTAACTGCAGCAAGTTTGGGGGTTCAGCTTTTGCTCTTAGTCCATTTTCTAGCTTTTTTCCAGTCAATCCAGCTCCAGCTGTTCTCACTGATGGCTTCTTACAAATGGCTTTTGGCACAGGGTACTCATGGCCTGTGCTCCTGTATCCCAAAACATGCCATCAGCTTGGGCTTATCCCAGGGGATCTGACTGTCTGTGCCAAAGGAGCAGCTCTGGGGGAAAGGACCTGGCAGTCCTGGTGGGCAGCAGGGGGACCAGGAGCCAGCAATGTGCCCCTGAGGGCAAGGAGGCCAAGGGCATCCTGGGGTGCAGCAAGCAGAGTGTGGCCAGCAGGGCAAGGGAGGCTCTCATCCCTTTCTTCTCTGCCCTTCTGAGGCCACACCTGGAGCTCTGTGTCCAGCTCTGGGCTCCCCAGTTCAAGAGGGACAGGGAGCTGCTGGAGAGGGGACAGCAAAGGGCTGCAGCAGTGCTGAGGGGCCTGGAGCAGCTCTGTCAGGGGCAGAGGCTGAGAGCCCTGGGGCTGAGAGCCTGCAGAAGAGCAGCCCCAGGGGGATCTGATCAATGCTGATCAATCCTCCAAGGGTGGGGGTCAGGAGGCTGGGACCAGGCTGTGTTCAGTGGTGGCCAGGGACAGCACCAGGGGTAAGGGGCACAGAGTGGAACAGCAGAAGTTCCTCTGACCATGAGGAGGAACTTGTGTGACTGAAGGGTGGCAGAGCCCTGGAGCAGGCTGCCCAGAGAGGTGGTGGAGTCTCCATCTCTGGAGTCATTCCAGACCCTCCTGGCTGTGTTCTGTCTGCCCTGCCCTGGCAGGGGGCTTGGACTGGCTGATCTCCAGAGGTCCCTTCCAACCCCTCCCACTCTGTGAGTGCTGCAGAGTCATTTGGCTTGTTGGATAAACTGCTCCTGAAGCAGAGCTCTTCATCTGCTCTGTTAGTGGTCCATGAGCTGTGGTGAGCTGCTCTGAGTGTATCCAGCAAGGATCTAAATTCATCCTGTGCTCAGGACAAGTAAATTGCACAAGCAGTGGGATGTCAGCTGCAGCACTCAGCTGGGTGTCAGAACTGTGACTCCAGAAGGTCACAAAGGATTTCACATGTTGCAGAGCCTTTGCTCTTCTCCAATGAATCTTTCCTTCTCTGGGCCCTCAGGAAATGGGATGAGAGCCTTGGATCTGAGAGTGGTGGAATACTGGCACAGGCTGCCAGGGATGTGGTTGAGGCCCTGCTGTGGGGACATTGAAGCTCAGCCTGGCTGTGTCCCTGGGCAGCCTGCTCCAGCTGGAGCTGTCCCTGTGCCTGCAGGGGGGCTGGACAAAGATGCCCTTGGAGGCTGCCTCCCAACCTGCTGCACTCTGTGAAGCTGGGAGAGGAGAGTAAGGAGAAGTTAGCTGGCAGTGGCCTGTGGCATGGCTGCATCAAACTGGGGATGCTGAGTACTCAAAGTCTCCCAAGTGAAGCACTGCTCAAAACAAAGCATTAGCAGTCAAGAGGTGGATCAGCCAAAGATCATCAGAGGGATGCTGTAGTGAGGCTTGGGGCCTGGCAGTGATGAGCACACCTTCCTCCTGGCAGCTTGCTGAGCAGCAGATGCAAAGCCACTCTAACTGCAGCTTGCTTTCTCTCTGTGTTTTTCTCTTGAAGTTTCTTTCAGGATGGGCTAAAAGCAGTTGAAAGCCTCAAGCCTTCCATTGAGATGCTCTCCACAGACCTCTACACAGTGAGTAGCAACCTTGACTCTGCTGCTGGGCACTTGGGCTCCTCTGGGCCCAGCTGGGCTGCCTGGAGTGCTGGAGGCTCCATCCCTGGCTGTCCCAACAGTCAGCATTTGAGTTAGGGACTTCTAGAAGGGAGCTCAGAGCTCCTCTGCTGCCAGCTCCCCACCATGCCCAGGGACACCTCTCAGCTGCACTCAGCTGCTCAGGGCCTCATCCAGCCTGGCCTGCAGCACCCCCAGGCAGGAGGCAGCCACAGCCTCCCTGGGCAGCCTGGGCCAGAGGCTCAGCTCCCTGGGACTGAAGAACTTCTTCCTCAGCTCCAGTCTGACCCTGCTCTGCCTCAACTCCAAACCATTCCCCCTTGGCCTGGCTGCAGACCCCCTCAGCAGAAGTCTCTGCAGCCTTCCTGCAGGCTGCCTTCAGGCCCTGTTTCAATTTCCTATCCACAAGCCCTAGCTTCACATCAGGCCCTGCTGAGTGACTTGTTAGTACACAGCCTGAGCTCTGAAATGCTTGGGGGCTAGCAGCTGGCTCCAAGCTGAGCAGAGGGGAGCCAGAGCAGGGAGGTGATCTCAGGATCTCACCCCAGCAACATCTTCAGCTTTCTGGAGATCCAGAGGCAGCTGAAGCACTCAGGTTACCTGTTCTCTTTGTGCTTTCACTGTGGCTGAAGCCTCCTCAGGAGGCTGCCCCCATTAAGCAGCAAGAGTGGCAGCACTGTGTTGGGAAGCAGCAGGCAAGGTATTTTTAACCTGAGTGTTTGTCTTCATTCCAGATTAAACAAGCACAGGATGAGGAAAGGAGGCAATTAACACAGCTCAGAGACATTTTGAAGGCAGCACTCCAGGTTGATCAGAAAGAGGTGAGCATAAAAGTGGTTTAGCTGGGAGAGGCCTCTTGCTTCTCAGCTCACAGTGTTTGCAAGGCAGTTGTTTGTCACCCATCTCAGAGCCTTTGCTCACTCAGCTGTGCTGTGGTGCTGATGTTGAATGCTGCTGACAAAGACAGGGCTGCTACAGACCTCATTCCCCCTGACAGTGAGAGACTGGCTGCAAGATGATTTGGGTTTGTTACCAGTGTGGCCAGGCCCTGAGCTGGTGCCCTGGCACTGGGCTGCCAGGCAGGGGCTATCACTGACAGTCCTCCCTCTCCCTGATGGTAAGCTGCCTGATATCTACTGCTAATAATCAATGGCTGTGGTTGGATGGTGGCTGTCTGCCTCCAGCTGGGAATGGAAGACTTCTGGCAGCTTCAAGGAGCCCCCAGGAGTGCAGCCTTGGCCCCCAGTGACCTTCCAAGCTGCACAGGGCTGGTGTCCAGCTGAGGCTTCAGATCCCAGACAGCTCTTGTCAGCACCTGCCAAGTGACAGTGCAGCTGGCTGCCCTGCTGCAAGGTGCCAGCCCTCAGATGTGCCAGAGCTGAGTGGCTTTGGCCAGCCAGGCACCCAGGAGGTTTTGGCTTGTGGTGCTCTGCAGTAGTTGTGGTTGGCAGCCCCTGAGCTGGAAGGCAGCCTCTCCTCTGCAGTCCAGCCCTGCCTGTGGGCTCAGCTGCTGTTTCAGAGTGCTGGGTGCTGCCTCCTCATCTAGGTCAGTGCCAGGCAGCTTCCTTGTGTGGCTGCTGGGCCAGCAGCAAGTGAGGAGCAAGCCCCCTGCCCTCCCTGCAGGCTCTCCTGCTCAGTCTGCAGAGCTCAGCCTCCTTCACCTCTTCTTGCTTTCCTCTTGCTGGCTCCTGGCTCTTGCTTCTGGCCAGCTGCTTGTTGGTGAGCAGCCTGCTGCAGTGCCAGGTGTCCCTGCCCGTGGCCTGGGGCTGGGCTATGTGATCCTTGAGGGTCCCTTCCAAGCCAGCCATTCTCCAGGCCTGGTGTCCCTGGTGTCCCCAAGCTCCTTCCTGTCCCTGATGACCTCAACATCTCCAAGGTCCCTGATGTCTCCAGGCTCCTTGATGTTTGTGATGATCCTCAGTGTCCCCAAGGTCCCTGATGTTCATCATCTCCCCAGTGCCCTCCCATGTCCCTCAGTGTCCACAGAGCCCTTGGCATCTCTCATGTTCCCCCTGTGTCCCTGATGCCCTCCCTGTCCCTGAAGTCCCCAAGCTCCTTGATGTTCCTGATGGTCCTCAGACCTGGCTGGTGCTGGTGTCTGTGAGGATGGCTGTTTGCAGCACAGTTTGCAGGCACTCCCTGGGGTCCTGCCTGCTCTTTGGGACTGCCTGAGGGCTGCAGTCACTGAAAAGTGGCAAATCTGAGCCCTGCAGAATGAAAGGCTGCAGATCCCAGTGGGAAAGGTGACTGCTTTGGGGTCACCATTGACCACCTGCTCTCAGGAAGGTCTCTGCTGTTCAAGGTGTGCCAGCAGGCTCCTTGTGTTGGCCAGGGCTTTGTGCAGGGGAGGCCACAGAACCCTGCAATGGCTCAGGGACCCCAGAGCTCCTCTGCTCCCAGCTCCCCACCATGCCCAGGGACACCTCAGCTACACTCAGCTGCTCAGGGCCTCATCCAGCCTGGCCTGCAGCACCCCCAGGCAGGAGGCAGCCACAGCCTCCCTGGGCAGCCTGGGCCAGAGGCTCAGCTCCCTCCTGCTGCAGAACTTCTTCCTCAGCTCCAGCCTGACCCTGCTCTGCCTCAGCTCCAAACCATTCCCTCTTGGCCTGGCTCCAGACCCCCTCAGGAGAAGTCTCTCTGCAGCCTTCCTGCAGGCTGCCTTCAGGCCCTGGCAGCAGCTCTGAGGTGCCCCTGGAGCCTTCTCCTCTGCAGGCTGCACAGCCCCAGCTCCCTCAGCCTGTGCTCCCAGCAGAGCTGCTCCAGCCCTGGCAGCATCCTTGTGGCCTCCTCTGGGCTCTCTCCAGCAGCTCTGTGTCCTCCTGCTGGGGACCCCAGAGCTGGAGGCAGGAGTGGAGCTGGGGTCTCCTGGAAGATGAAGGGTAATGGCAGCAGCTGGCTTTGCTGGGCAGGTTTCCCTGCTCTGTGTTCCTCCCCCTGGTGCTGTTCAGTGTCTGTGGGAGCTGTGAGCACTTTCCCAGCCTGCTCAGTGTCACAACCCCCAGGAGCTGATCACTGGGACTGCTGTGGCTGCATCTGAAGCCCCAGGAGTCTGAGCTGCTGTGTGCTGCACCCAGCAGCAGCTGCTGGGGCTGCTCACCCGCACAGGCTGGGCTGCTCTGGAGTGGGTTGGCTTGGGGTGTTTTTGCCCTCAGAGGGCTGCCAAAGCTCTGCTGGGGGAGTTTCTTGCTGAAGCCACTGACCTGGCTCTTGTTGCACTGTCATTGCCTGTTCTGTAACTGCTTTCTTTTTCCTTCCTGAAATGCATTTACCTTTTGTGACCCCAGTCTAGGAGAGTAAGTGTTGCTCTGTTTTACTGACAATAGTTGGCATGATTTCCACTCCCCTGTCAAGAAACTGGATTTTTCCTGTGGGTATGACAAGCCTGCCTCTCCTGGCTCTTGCTCTGTTGTCTTTTGGGGGTTTTTTGGTCCTTCTCTCTTGCATTGCCAAAAGCAAAGCCCAAGCCCCCTCCAAACTCCAGGAGCTCTCAGACTGCTCGTGGGAAAGAGAATGGCTGCCAAAGAAATTGGGGAATTCCTTTGCACTCTCCCTTGGGAGCCAAATCCAGTTGCTTGATGAGGTGGTGTTGATGTTCTTGCAAGACTTTGTGCTTCCTTTCAGTTCAAGTGGACTTCCTGGGTGAAGTGGCAGCACCCTGGCAAGCTGTCTCTTGTGTCTTAAACCAAAAAGAGACCCCAGCACTGCTGCTGGCTCTCTTTTTGTGGTGCCTGTGGAGATGATTTCCTCTTGCACAGAACTTCCCTGCAGCTGCTCTGCAGTGGCAGCTCCTCTGCAGTGCCACTGTCTGCACACCTCTGGCATTTGTGGTTTGCTGCCTTGGGTTTTCAAACCATCAAGCTCCTGCAAGCTTCAAAGTCAGCCTTGGAGTGGCAATGGCTTCATTCCCCTCTTCCCTCTGTCCCCTCTGGAGGTGTAGTGTTGGGATGTGCTCCTGCTGCTTCCACATAGAACCACAGAATGGTTTGGGTGGGAAAAGGCCTCTGAGAGCACCCAGTCCAGTCCCAACCCAACCCCCCATGGCCACCAAACCCTGGCCCCAGGTGCCATGGCCACAGGGCTCTGGAGCCCCTCCAGCCATGAGGACTCCACCACCTCCCTGGGCAGCCTCTGCCAGGCCCTGACCACTCCTTCCCCTGTGGTTCCTGCCCCTCCAATGAGGCCCTTGGCCCTGAGCCTGCTGGCTGTGATTTGTGCTCCTGTTATGTGCCAGATGCAAACCAGGCATGAGGGAAGGTGCTGTGGGGAGCTAAAGCTGCCTGCCAGGGTGTTAACTGTGGTGTGCCATCCCCTGGCTTAGGAGCTGGCTCAGAGCCCTGAGCCTGTGGTGGGATTGGGAGCTGTAGGCTAGAGGCTGGGCTTGATCTCAGAGGTCTCCTCCAGCCTCAGCAGTTCCGTGGCTCTATGAACTTGCTGGCCAGAAAGCTGTGGGAAGCAGTCACCTGGCAGTCACACTGGGCACTGCTGGTCTGGCAGTGGCCTGCACAGGAGACCCTGTCTCTGGGGCATTCCAGGTCAGCTTGAAGGGGCCCTGACCAACCTGCTCGAGCTGGGGATGTCCCTGCTGACTGCAGGATGACCTCTGAGGGTCCCTCCAACCCAAACCATTCTGTGACCCTGCTCATGCAGTTAGGTTTAGTTTGCTTCCAGCTGCTGGTGCTGGTACTGAATGTGGGGAAATCCACCCCAGCCCCAGAGCTTCCTCTCTGGCTGCAGGCAGGCAGGAAGCGGGAGCTCCTGGCTCCCCATGGCCAGAGGCCACAGCTGAGAGGCAGCAGCACCTCCAGGGCTGGGGCTGCTGCTGTGGGCAAGGACTGGAGGTCATCTCAGATCTCCCTTAATTGAGGATGTGGAGAAGTGGAATTAATTTCCTGTGACCTTCCTGGGGCTGGAGTTCCTTTCCTGGCTGATGGGAGGTAGGGATCAGGGCCTGGCTGGGACACATTGGGCAGTGTCAGGTCCCCTTTCCTCCAGAAGGCAGCAGCTCCTCAGCAGTGCTGCTGAGCTGTGGGGCTGGGTCTGTGCTGGGCAGGCAGGGTGCAGAGCCAAGGGATTCTGTGAGCAGGCTGGGTTGAAGCTGAGGGGATGCTCTGCCAGGCATGGACACACAGGTGTTGGTGTCCCTTTAAAAGTGCCAGCTGGGGCTGTTCAGCCTGGGGAAGAGAAGGCTCCAGGGAGACCTCAGAGCAGCCTTCCAGTACCTGAGGGTCTCCAGGAGAGCTGGGGAGGGACTTGGGACAAGGGCTGGGAGTGCCAGGACAAGGGACAATGGCTTTGAGCTGGGAGAGAGGAGACTGAGGGTGGAGAGGAGGAAGAAAGTCTTGGCAGTGAGGGTGGGGAGACTCTGGCACAGGCTGCCCAGGGAGGCTGTGGCTGCCCCCTCCCTGGAGATGTTGAAGGCCAGGCTGGATGAGGCCTGGAGCAAGCTGGGCTGGTGGAGCTAGGTGACCTTCAAGGTCCCTTCCCCTCGCAAGTCATTCTGTGATTCAGTGACTCTGGGAATGTTGTGGCTACCTCACCCTGCTTTCCACACCTCAGCTGAGTGGCAGGGGATGGGGCATGGGCTGCTCTGCTGGAGAGGAGCCCCAAGGGCTGCTGCAGCCTGCCTTCAGCTCAGCTCCTGGTGCTCAGGCTTCTGCATTCAGGCTGAGCCTGGAGCTGTGGAGCCCTGAGTGCTGTGGGCAGGGCTGCATGTGGCAGCTCTATCCCTGCCATGGGGTTTCAGAGCTGCCCTGGGTGGGCACTGACCCTGGCTAGCTCTGGCTGCATTGGTAGCTGTGGTAGCAGAGAGTGGTGCTGGAGCTTGTGCAGGAGCAGCGTTCCCTGGGAGCTGGAGCTCAGCCCAAGGGTGTTCTGCAGCTCAGCTGCCTTCTTCCCCTGCTTCTGCCCAGAGAAGTCTCCTGCTTAGGCCAACCAAGCCTGTGGAGCTCACTGTGCTTAGAGAGGAGCCATCTGAATTCAGGCTTTTTAGATCCCAGCAGCTGCAGGCCCTGGAAACCCCAGAGGATGTCCCTGGTGATTGCTCTCCCACTGTGCCTGAGGCACACTCCTCCTAAAAGAGGTTTCTGTGTCAACTGGGGAGGTTCTGTCTTAATAGCTGTGAAGTGTTATGGTCAGAGCAGCTCAGTGGTTGCAGCCGGCTGCTTTGGGAGGGCTTGTCCTTGCTGCAGTTGTTTTGGCTGCCGCAGGTCAGAGGTGGTTGGAGCAGAGAGAGCAGGAACCAGGGAATCTGGGGGTAGTTTGTGTTGTGTGGCAGCGTCCATCCCATCATGCTGCTGCTGCTGGCACTGCAGGGCACTTCACATCCCTCCTCAGCTGCGAGCTGGGCTTTCGGGAGCTGGGCTTTGGCAGCCATGGATCTTGCCTCTGGGTAGTTTAGAGAGCAGTGGGAAAGGTTTAGTTAATGCTTTGTCACTTCCTATCCTACCACTCTGCTTTGCTCCCCATGTTTGGGCTTAAATCATTCTGCTGCTGGAAATAACTTCTCAGTTTTCCTGTGCGGCTCCTGAGCTGCCTTCCCAGGAGGGCTCCTCTGCTCTTCCAAGAGCTGCTTGCCTCAGTTTCCACAGGGACAGCCACTTCTTCACACTGCTGTAGTTCTTTCACAGTGGGATCAGAGGTAATGCTGCTCTGTAGTGGCTGTGTGTGTGCAAGGCTTGGAGGCCAGCCTGCTGCTCCCCTGGTGTGGGGGCTCAAGCCCAGCCATTAATGAAGCTAGGCAAGAGCAAGTGGGAGGTGCTGCCAATGGCTGCTTCTGAAAGATGGTTTTTTGCCCTCTGGAAACAAAAAAAGACCTGGATCTCATTCTCTCCCCGAGGAGGAAGGTCCCCTGGGTTGGCCTGTAGGGTTAGAGCAGGGAGGGGAAGCTGGACAGCTCAGCAATCAGGGGGGGCTCTTCTGGTGGCGGTCAGGGGCTGCATCCCAAGCTGCTGCTCTGTGTGTTGCAGGATTCCCAGCTGAGGCAGAGCACAGCCTACAGCTTACACCAGCCTCAGGGAAACAAGGAGCATGGCACTGAGAGGAATGGCAGCCTCTACAAGAAGAGTGATGGGTGAGTACCACTCGGCACAGAGCCTGCCCACCACCCCCAGACCCCGAGAGCTGAAGCACTGGAGTATTAACTGTGCTAAGGACTGACTCCCTCCTTGCCTTGGGGCTGTTGTGTTTCCTTCCTCTTAACCCAGGATCAGAAAAGTCTGGCAGAAAAGGAAGTGCTCAGTTAAAAATGGGTTTCTAACCATTTCCCATGGTACAGTAAGTATTTGTTTACTCTCCTCTCTGTGCAGGGTTGCTAGCACAGCCAGGCAAGCTCTGCTTGCTGCTCTCTGTTTAGCAGCTGGGCCTAGCTAGATTCCTTCTGCTGAGCAGGATGGACACTTGCTGGGGTTTAAGGCAGCCTTTCAGAAGCATATCAGGACAGAGCTAAAAATACCAAGTATTGTATATACACACACACAAACCCACACTGCTGTAGTGCTGGGAGAGGGGAGGAAGAAGGCTCTGTTCATGACTCAGTTGATCCAAACTGCTCACATGCTACCAGGCTGCCTAAACCCATCAGGTCTGGCTGGGTTTGTTGGGGAAGGGCTGGCTGAGCACTGAGCCATCTTTCAGATTACAGCAGTGCTGATTCCATCTCAACTCCAGAAGCCACTGAACATTTCAGTGCCAAAAGGCAGCTGGAACTAGAGCAGCCTCCAGCCAGGAGCAGGCAGCCTTTGCTGGGCTCTGCTTTGCTCCTTTGTTGTTTGTCTTTACAAGAGGAGGCAGAAACATCACCCAGGGACATAAATATGGGCAGGGCACACCCACAGAAGTGTGGGAACTGTGAGCTGAGAGCAAGCTGAGAGCAAGCTGAGAGCAAGAGGCTCTTAATCAGGTTTGGGATGGGAGAGCTCTGGGGTGGGACTTGCTGAATTGGGTGTACTTGGCTTTGTTTTCCTTGTGTTGAGAGGAAGAGACTCTGCTGGTACATAGGGGAGAGAAACACAGGCTCCAGCCAGCCAGGAAGGGACTTGAGACAAGGGCTTGGGCTGATAGGAGAGGAAGGAATGGATTGAAGCTTGAGGAGGGCAGATTGAGACTGGAGATGAGGAGGAAGTTCTTGCCAGTAAGGGTGGGGAGACTCTGGCACAGGCTGCCCAGGGAGGCTGTGGCTGCCTCCTGCCTGGAGGTGTTCCAGGCCAGGCTGGATGAGGTCCTGAGCAGCCTGGGCTGGTGGGAGGTGTCCCTGCCCATGGCAGGGGGCTGGAGCTGGATGGTCTTGAAGGTCTCTTCCAACCCAACCTAAACCATCCTATGAGTCTGTGAGGGATAGGTTGGACACCTTCTTGTGTTCCCAAGACACAGTGAGGGAAGGCTGAAGCCCTTCTCTCCCCCAGCCTGGCTGCTCTGTGGTGCTCTGTGCTGCAGGCAGCTTGCCTGGGGCCACAGCTGTGGGGGGAACTCAGCTCTGAAGGCAACTTCTGCAGAGTGGCAAAGGGACAGAGAGTTCCAAGTCCCTGGGGCTCTGCTACCAATATTGGAAACACATTATCAAACCTTTCATATTTGTACTGAAATTTCTGCTGTAGTTCTTCAAGTTTCCACTGAAACTTCACTTCCATCTCTTGGCCTTGTGAGCACTTGGCTGTAGCATGGGAAAGCAAAAGCAGCCCCAGACTGTTCTTTTTTTTTTTCATGCTGCTTTCCCAAACTTCTAAGGGAGTTCCCTAAGGCAAAACTCAGCTCCATGGCAGCAATTCCCATCCCTGGCCTGATAAACAGCCCTGCTGCTGAACTCTTCTGCCCTTCACCCTGTTGTGCCCTGTTGCTATGGCTTCAAGTTGACCCCAGCAGCAAAAATGAATCAGACTCTGGTTTGTGCCTCTGACCACAAGCCATTGCCTCCTGAATTCAGAGAGCCACAGAACTGTCAGGCTTGGAAGGGAGCTCAAGGCTCAGCCAGCCCCAACCCCCTGCCATGGGCAGGGACACCTCACACCACAGCAGGTTGCTCACAGCCACCTCCAGCCTGGCTGCAAACACCTCCAGGCAGGAGGCTTCCACCACCTCCCTGGGCAGCCTGTGCCAGGCTCTCACCACCCCCATGGGGAACAACTTCTTCCTCACAGTCAATCTCAATCTCCTCACTTCTAGTTTTGCTCTATGCCCCCCAGTCCTATCCCTCCCTGACAGTCTCAAAAGTCCCTCCCCAGCTTTCTTGTAGCCCCCTTCAGATTCTGGAAGGCCACAATGAGGTCTCCCTGGAGCCTTCTCCTCTCCAGCCTGCACAACCCCAACTCCCTCAGTCTGTGCTCACAGCAGAGCAGCTCCAGCCCTCTGCTCCTTCTCGTGGCCCTGCTCTGGACACCTTCCAGCACCTCTAGATCCTTCCTGGCACAGAGGCTCCAGAACTGAGCTGACCTCCAGGAGTGCAAGGCCAGGGCTGCAGAGGCAGAGGGCTGCTGTGGCTTTGCAGTTGTGCAGCGGTTTATCCCTGGGTGTCATGGTCAGAGGGCAGGCTGGCAGTGCTCCTGTAGCAGTGTCCCCACCTGCTGCCAGTGCACTTGGCAGTGGGCAAGCTGTGGTGGGCTCAGCAGGGGTGTAGCCAGGGCAGCTCAGAGCTGGCAGAGGCTCCCAGCCCCATTTGGGGAACAGAATTTGAAGTCTTTCCCAGGCAAGCACAGTTACTGAGGCTACCAAGATGCTGCTGCTGTGCTTTCTGAGCTGCCTGCCAGACGGGCTGACAGCTTCAGAAGCAGCAAGTTCCCACTGCAGGCAGTGAGCTGTAGCTGTGGGAATCCCTTGCTGCTGTGTGGGTGTGGATCTGTGGCATTCCCAGGGTGGGAATCCCAGCATCCTGACAGGCACCAAGCCCTGGGCTGAGTGCATTCTTTCACAGCCTTTCCTTTTGCTCCATTCTCCTGGAGCCTGTCAGGAAGGTGAGGGTGAGTTGCCCAGGGTTTTTTTTGCTTCCCTCCTGATTTGTCCTTGCTTTCCTTGCTGTGTTCATTGCAGGCAGCTTCAGGACCCTGGGACAAGTGTCAGTAAAGATGGCACTGAGACCCCAACCCCTGGGAACTTGTGCTGTGGGCATGCAGAGGTTTTGAGTGCAGCTGAGGAAGTGGACCCAAGCTGGCCTTTGCTGGATGTTTGCTTGCATCCTTCTCTGTCCCAGGAAGTCTGCCTGTTGCTAGGCAAAGCTAATGCACAGTCTGTGGGCTTCTGGTGGTGAGAGGGATGCCCTGCATTTGGAGAGCTATTTACTAGGCAGGGGATGCAATGTGCTTGTCAATGCATTGTCTTCTTGCTGCCTCCAAACCCTCTCTTGGGCTCAGCTTGTTTGACACTGCCCAGCAAGTGACCTGCAGGTTTGTTGGCTCACAGCATCTGGGACTTTGCTGCTTGTGGCAGGCAGAGCAGCAACCTGCTGCTGTCCAGGGACACTCTGCTGCTTGCTTTCTCTTTTTTTAGACAGGGCAAAACTCCTCACAGTTGTTTCCTCTCTTATGTTTCTCTGTGCTTCTGACTTCTATGTTTCCCCCCTGGTCTCAGGTGTAAGGGGGATGGCTTCTTGGCCAGCTCCAGCATTGTAGCAGGCTGCTTGAGGGACATCTGCACTCTTCAGAATTCATTGATCCATGGAATGGGTTGGGTTGGAAGGGACCTTCAAGACCGACCAGCTCCAACCCCCAGCCAGGGGCAGGGACACCTCCCACCGGCCCAGGCTGCCCAGGGCCTCATCCAGCCTGGCCTGGAACACCTCCAGGGAGGGGACAGCCACAGCCTCCCTGGGCAGCCTGTGCCAGAGTCTCCCCAGCCTCACTGGCAAGAATTTCTTCCTCATCTCCAGTCTCAGTCTCCCCTTACCCCTCTCCCAGCTCAAAGCCAATGTCCCTCATGCTGGCACTCCCAGCTCTCCTGTAGCCTCCTTCAGGTACTGGAAGGCCCATGACAGCGGGGCTGGAACTGGATGATCTTCAAGGTCCCTTCCAACCCATTCTATGAAGCTATGAATTTGTTCTCAGGTGGTTATTGAGGCTCTATAAAGACATTAGCAGAAGTCAAATGATTTGATCATTGCAATCCTAGACAACCAGCTTCTTGTACACTAAATGTTGAAGGGGTGAGCTTTCCTCAGCTGAATCTGCCTCTGCCATTCCTGCTGCCTTCAGATCAGTGTTACTGGGAAGGGCCTCAGGGCAGTGGTAACTGCAGGGATTTTTGCCTCTCTCCCCTTCCAGTGTTCTGGTGCCTGTCCAGTTCTCCAGTGAGCAAGAGGTACAAGAAACTGCAGCTTACAAAGCCTGATGCCAATGAGATCAGAACTCAGAACCTGTGTGCCCCCCAAAAAATGAGAGCAAGAGCCATTTGTGAAGCCTTTTCGGCCAGGGAGCTGCTCCCTCGTGTCCTCAGAGAGCAGGGCTCAGGCAGCAGCCCTGCACTGAACTCTCTGCTTTCTCTTCACACAGGCCAACAGACCTCCAGCAAAGCTCAACCTCTTAACCTGCCAAGTGAAGACCAACCCCGAGGAGAAGAAGTGTTTTGACCTCATATCACGTAGGTTTGTCCTTCAGGGCTTTTTGCTGCAGCTGCTGTCCGAGAGTTGGGCATTTGGTGAGCCACAGAAAGTGTGGTGCAGCTGGGCAGTGCTGCCCTTCCCCTGACCATGTCAAGCTCACTGGTTTCATGCTCCCAGCTGCACCTCTGTCTTTGGGAAACCCTTTCTGGTGAATAGAACAGAATTAACCAGGTTGGAAAAGACCTCAGAGCTCATCCAGTCCAACCTAGCACCCAGCACCATCTGACCAGCTCAACCATGGCACCAAGGGCCTCATCCAGGCTCTTCTTGAACACCTCCCTGGGCAGCACATTCCCATGGCCAATCTCTCCTGCTGGGAAGATCTTCCTAACATCCAGCCTAACAGCTGCCTTTGCTCCTCCTGTCTGTGTCACTTGGTGCTGCCTCACAGCAGAGTGAGAGTAGCTGTGCTGTGACATCACTCCTGGTGTTGCAAGTGTCTGTCACAGCAGATCAAAAGCAACTTGGGACTTCTGTACAAGCTGAAAAGAAGCTTTTAAAAGCAGCACAGTGGTTGCTGTGTAACTGTGGAGAAAACCCTGACAGCTTCCTTTCCCTGGCAGCCTGATCTAGCTGGGGATGTCCCTGCTGACTGCAGGGGGATTGGGCAGGGTGACCTTGGAGGGTCATGGGTCTGTGCTTAGTGGGGTTTTGGTCTCAGAACAGGTACAAAGGTGAGATAAAGAAGCTGCTTATTGAAAACACCAGCACTGGATGCACTTGGGACCTGGCTGGGATGATGCAAGATTGGCTAGTGGGATGTTTCCTTTGCTGTCTCCCTGGGACAGTTTAGCCTTCTGTTTATGGAGGCAATAAAAATGCACAACTCTAATAGGTATCTGAACTGATTTGGAGAGAAGAGTATCAATTGCTCTCTTGACAGGGGCTGTAAAAGTACACAACTCCAACAGGTATCTGAAATGAGCTGGAGTGAGGAGAGTAAAGCTGGTGTGTTAATGGAGGCAATAAAACCCACAACTCAAACTGGTGTCTGAAATGGTTTGGAGAGAAGAGAATCAATGACTCTATTAATGGAGGCAATAAAAATGCACAAACAGAGATCTGAAACGAGCTGGAGTGAAAAGAACAAATCTGTTGATGGAGGCAATACAAACACACAGCTGAGAGATCTGAGCTGAGCTGGAGTGAAGAGTGTGAATCTCTTCCTGCTTTGCTCCTTTCTTGGGGCATGAAGCTGTGTTGTGCTTGTAGGTGTGAGCTGTGGCACTCCTGGGTGCAGGGCACAGCTTTTCCCTCTCTGCAGGACTCTCTCTGCAAGTGCCAAGCAAGCAGGGAAGCACCAAAGTGTTTGCTTTTGCCCTTGCTTCGTTGATGAGCTGGCCAGGTTCTGCCCTGTGCAGCTTCTCCCAGCACTGTCCCCTGGCCCACCAGACACAGGGCAAGCACTGCCAGCCTCTGGGCCTTCCCCACAGCACTGCTTCACTTTGTTTTACTGGAGAGGCTGAAAACATTGCTGAGGAGCTGCAAATTGCTATGTCAGGGCAAGGCAAAACTCCCTCCTTCCCCAGCATTTGCCTTTCTGTCCTCTCCTAGGCTCACAGAACAGATCTTATCCAGTCCAGCCTTTGGCCCAGCACTGCAGGGTCAGCACTAGCCATGTCCCTGGTCATCACTCTTCATCTTCTCCCTGCTGGAAAAGATCTTTTGATACCTTTTAATTTTTTCCTGGCCTGAATGGTTTTCAGAGGGAAGCAACTTGCAGCCCAGGATATCCTTCTGACAGCAGCCTTAGCTCTGCTCCTCTCCCCACCTCTGCTGGTTTGAATTCCAGCTCAGCCATGAGGCTGCCTCACACCTCCTTTGCTCATGAAGCTACCTCAGACCTCATTTGGTTCCTGGCCTTCAACTCACTTAGACTTTTTCTCTTTAACAGCTCACCCTGGTAGCAATGCTCAGAGCAGGACCTTTCTGAGCTTGGTGTCAGTGAAGCAGCTCAGAGCTGCTGCTGCTGGTAGTTTGGGCTTGGTGTTTGGCCATTTTTTGGCTATCTGTGGCTTTCAGAGCTCATTTGGACACTTGAAATCCTTCTTACCTTCACAGATGAACTCAGACAGGGACTCTGTCTAACTCACACCACCACAGCAGAGCTTTAGGGTTGTGATCACAGAATGGTCTGGGTTGGAAGGGACCTCCAAAGGTCACCCAGGGACATCCTCAACTGTATCAGGCTGCCCAGAGCTCTGAGGTTCTTGATGTGGAATCTGGACCCCATGCTGTGCTGCTGCTGGGCACTGCACAGAGCAGCTCCTGCCTGCAGAGAGCAACTCCACCTTGTACAGACCTGGCTGAGCTGCAGGCAGCACAACTTCCTAAGCCAGACCTTGTGCCTGCCCACACTCCAGTTGAGACCTCAGGCCAGTTTGGGGGACCTCAATACAGGAGAGCTGTGGAGGTGCTGGAGCCAGGGCAGAGGAGGGCAAGGAAGCTGGGAGGGGCCTGGAGAATAACTCTGATGGAGTGAGACTGAAGGAGCTGGGGATGGTTAGTGTGAAAGAGAGGAGGCTGAGGAGAGACCTCCTGGCTGAAAGGTGGAGAGGCTGCTGCTGGTCTCTTCTCATGGGGAGCTGGTGATAGAACAAGAGGGAAGGGCCTCAAGCTGCCACTGGGGAGGTTCAGGCTGGACAGTAGGAAACATTTCTTCCAAGCAGGAGTGGTCAGGCACTGGAATGTGCTGCCCAGGGAGGTGGTGGAGTCCCCAGCCCTGGCTGTGTTTCAGGGTGGTTTGGCTGTGGTGCTTGGGGCTGTGGTTCAGGGCTGAGCCTTGCAGAGCAGGGCTCTGGGTTGGCCTTGGTGCTCCTGAGGGTCTGTGTGGCTCTTAGGTTTTCCTGAGAGGTTTGGGCCCCAGCTGCTCTCCAGCCCTGTGTTTGTAACCAGCCTGTGGCTTGTTTCTCGTGCAGACGACAGAACCTACCACTTCCAAGCAGAGGATGAGCAGGAGTGTCAAATGTGAGTGCTTGGCTAACTTGGCTTTGGGTCCTGCCCTGCTGCTGAGGCATTGCCTTGAACCTCAGAAGTGCTGAAACCTTTAATAGCAACATGTTACTGCCATTTTAGATGGACATCTGTGCTGCAAAACAGCAAAGAGGAAGCTTTAAATAATGCATTCAAAGGAGATGATAACACAGGAGAGAATAATATTGTCCAGGAACTGACAAAAGAGATAATCTCAGAAGTCCAGAGGATGACTGGCAATGATGTGTGTTGTGACTGTGGAGCACAAGGTGACTCAATTAAGCATCTTCCTAACTGCTACCACTTCTGTGTCTGATGAGAGTGTTTTGAGCTGATCTTTTCTGCTTTCTCTTCCACTCCCTGCCTCACAAATCCTGCCCCCCCCCAGGATGTGCTGACAGTGAAGGGCCCTGCTGCAGGAGGGTTGGGTTGCTCTGTACCAATGGCAGTGGGCACAAAAGCAGCTTTGGAGCTAGTTTGGGGTTTTTTCCTCCCACTTGTCACTCTCCCTGCTGTGACTGAATGGAACTTACTTTCTCAGCCCCTGTGGTACCTAAGATTCACATTCAGCTGGGCAGCAGTAAGATGCTGAAGGGTTTTCTTACTGCATCTCTGTTTCCTTTCCTTTGGTGTTTGGCTTTGGGAGTGAGCCAGGCAGTGGGGCCAGGGTTGTGCTCCTCTGGCAGCGATGCAGGGCTGGGTCTGCTGCTGGAGGGATTCATGCTTGAATCCTTCCCAGGGGAGCTGCTCTTGCTGTGCCCTTCTGCTGTTCCAGAAGCACTGCAGCACCTGGGGGGCACTGATCTGAGATGGTAGCTGAGAGCCTCAGGTCTGAAGCTGTGTGATGAATATATCAATAGGGCTTCAATACAAAGCAGTGTACAAAGCAAATCAGTGCATGAAGCTCTATTGATTTGCTATGAAAGTCAATACATGAGGTAAATCAATATCTGAAGCTCTATTGATTGGCTTTGTAAATCAATATATGAAGTAAATCGGTGCAGGAAGCTCTGTTGATTTGCTTTATGCATCAGTATATGAAGTAAATCAGTGTCTGAAGCTCTATTGATTTGCTTTATCAATCAATAGTTGCTTCTATCAACAGACACTGTGTGGAACTATGGAGGAGTCAGTTCCTCACTCTTTAGAGGAGAAGGTTCTAAATGGCTGCTCCCAAACCTGCACCAAATAACTGAATGCCTGAGCTGCCTGACTCCTCAGAAGTGGTTTGCCTGGGAACACTGCAGGCAGGATGCAGAACACCAGGGGAAAGGAGAAGCAGGGGCAGTGAAAGGAGCTGGAGCCTGAGTGCCTGAAAGAGTAGAGCAAGAGCTCATGGCAGGGTGGTGCCACCTGTGCCTCACATTCACTGCTGCTTCGCTTCAGGCCTGCACCTGAAGGGCAGAGGAGGTCCCTCAGCCATTGTCCTGCCAGCCTGAGCCTCAGCTGAGGAGGTGGCACCACCACAGGGGTGGGGGAAATGCAGCTCCTGGAAGCCACTGGGAGGTGGCCAGCTGGGCTGCCTGGGCAGCTCCCTTTGCAGAGCAGAGGCCTTCACCAGAGGAGCTCCAGGGCTTCATCTTCAATCTTTCCCCCTTTAAAAACCCTGCTGTGTTTCCCTCCAGAATGAGCCCTGGGCCTTCTTACCTTACCCTCCTGCTGTTTCCCTTAAAACCCCTCCTGGCTTGTGTTTCCCTCTAGAGCAAGTATAGAGACCTGCACCTGCAAAGCTGCCAATTGCCAGCCAGCAGTGGTGGTGTGGAGCTCAGTTCTGGCTGTTGATGCTGTGGATGCTTTCTCTTCCAGATCCCACCTGGCTTTCAACCAATCTGGGAATCCTAACTTGCATTGAATGCTCAGGAATCCACAGGGAGCTTGGTGTTCACTACTCCAGGATGCAGTCACTTACACTGGATGTGCTGGGAACATCTGAGCTTTTGGTAATCAAGTTGCTTCTGTTACCTTTGGTGCCAGCAGGTAACTGCCAGGGGGGCTTTGTGTCACCCTGGAAGTGGCCTCTGCAAAACCAGAGGTTAAGGGAGCTCAATTCTTGCAGTTTAAGCCAGAGCCTCGGTGCAAACTTTGCCTGACTTGAGCATTCACAGCAGCAGAGGCTCCATGCCATGGCTTGATGGCTGGCCATGGGCTGGATAAGGAACTGCTGGGTGGGCACACTCCAAGGGCTGTGATCAATGCCTCTGTGCCCAGGTGGAGCTCCTCAGAGGTCTGTGCTGGCTCCAGTGGTGTTGAAGATCTTTGTCAGCAACATGGGCAGGGGATAGAGGCACCCTCAGCAGGTGTGCTGATGGCACCAAGCTGTGTGCTGGGCTCCCCTGGGGGCAGGGATCCATCCAGAAGGAGCTTGACAGGCTTGAGAAGTGGGCCAGGGACAACTGCAGGAGGTGCTACAAGTTACACTGCAAGGGACAGGCACAAATCCAGGCTGGCAGCAGAGTGGGTTGAGAGTAGCTCAGAAGATCTGGGGGTGCTGGGTGCTGAGCAGCTCCCCAGGAGCCAGCAGTGCCTCCTGCAGCCCCCAGGCAGCTGTGAGCTGGGCTGCAGCCAGAGCAGGGTGGGCAGAGGGCAGCAGAGGGGATCCTGCCCCTGGGCTCTGCTCTGCCCAGACCTCACCTCCATTTCTGCCTCCAGCTCTGGGGTCCCCAGCAGCAGAAGGACACAGAGCTGTGGAGAGAGCCCAGAGGAGGCCACAAGGATGCTGCCAGGGCTGGAGCAGCTCTGCTGGGAGCACAGGCTGAGGGAGCTGGGGCTGTGCAGCCTGCAGAGGAGAAGGCTCCAGGGGCACCTCAGAGCTGCTGCCAGGGCCTGAAGGCAGCCTGCAGGAAGGCTGCAGAGAGACTTCTGCTGAGGGGGTCTGGAGCCAGGCCAAGGGGGAAGGGTTTGGAGCTGAGGCAGAGCAGGGTCAGGCTGGAGCTGAGGAAGAAGTTCTGCAGCAGGAGGGAGCTGAGCCTCTGGCCCAGGCTGCCCAGGGAGGCTGTGGCTGCCTCCTGCCTGGGGGTGCTGCAGGCCAGGCTGGATGAGGCCCTGAGCAGCTGAGTGCAGCTGAGAGGTGTCCCTGGGCATGGTGGGGAGCTGGCAGCAGAGGAGCTCTGAGCTCCCTTCCAGCCTGAGCCCTTCCAGGACTCTCTGATTTGTAGTTTTTGTACTTCAAGTCCTCCTCCCCTTGGTTGGGTTTGGAAGAGCACAGCTGCTTGCCCCCTCAGCCTCCCTCTTACATAAAAAGTGAAGGACTTCCCAAACACTTTCTCCATTCATTATTCTGGAAGTTAACTTTAATCCTCCAGGGAAGGAAATCAATCCACAGAGAATTGCCAGATGCCAGCAGCAGCTGCCCTGTGCCAGCCCTTAGCCAGCTCAAGGCCATCTGACAGAGCTGTTGGCTCTGGTGTCCTGATGGGTTATTCTGCAGCTTCCTGCTCCTCTGGTAACCCCCAGCTGAAAGCTGCCCTCCAGCAAGGTCCCTCCTCAGCTGCTGGGCACTGCCACCACAGCAGAGCTAGGAAGCAGCAGCCCCAAGGCCCTTTCTCCTTTGCTCTGGCCAATAGCTGAACACAGTTCCTGAGCTGGGGGTGCTGGTGTTTTGTTAACAGCTTGCAAAGAACATTGGGAATGCTGGCTTCAATGAGATCATGGAGTGCTGCCTGCCAGCTGAGGAGATGGTCAAACCCAACCCCAGCAGCGACATGTAAGTACAGAGCCACTCCTGCTGCAACAGGCAGGCTTTGGATTTCATGCTGCTCATGGCTGGGGCTGGCCCCAGCAGGCCCCAGGGGATCTGGAAGGCCAAGGAGGAAGCCTCTTCCCTGGTGCTTTGCATGTCTGCCTCATGGACCTTTATCTGTCTGTGCTTCCCTAAGAGCCAGCAGGTGCAGGATAGAAGCCAGGCAGACATGGAGCTGCAAGGCTACTCCTAGCAGCCCAGCAACAGGAGGCTTTGATCTTTAGGGCAGCCTCCATCTCAGCTTCCCACCAGGGTTCAGAGAGGGAAATTCCTTCATGTTGGCTACTGGAATCTGCTTCTGTGGCTGCATTCCACACTGCAAACCCAAGGCTGCATGTCTGGTGTGCACTTTTAAACAGAACAATGCATCCAGTGCTGGAGCCTCTGCTCCAGGAAGGCTCTGGAGGGGCTGGAAGGTGTCCAGAGCAGGGCCACGAGGAGGAGCAGAGGGCTGGAGCTGCTCTGCTGTGAGCACAGACTGAGGGAGTTGGGGTTGTGCAGGCTGGAGAGGAGAAGGCTCCCAGGAGACCTCATTGTGGCCTTCCAGGATCTGCAGGGGGCTGCAAGAAAGCTGGGGAGGGACTTTTGAGACTGTCAGGGAGGGATAGGACTGGGGGGGATAGAGCAAAACTAGAAGTGAGGAGATTGAGATTGACTGTGAGGAAGAAGTTGTTCCCCATGGGGGTGGTGAGAGCCTGGCACAGGCTGCCCAGGGAGGTGGTGGAAGCCTCCTGCCTGGAGGTGTTTGCAGCCAGGCTGGAGGTGGCTGTGAGCAACCTGCTGTGGTGTGAGGTGTCCCTGCCCATGGCAGGGGGTTGGGGCTGGCTGAGCCCTGAGCTCCCCTCCAGCCCTGCCAGGTCTGTGGCTCTCTGGTGAATGAGAGCTGGTCTTGGCCAGTTGTATTTGAGGGGACTTGCCCACAGGGGGAGGACATTGCCAGCTGTGAGTCCTGTTCAATTGCAGGAATGCCAGGAAGGATTACATCACTGCCAAGTACATTGAGAGGAGGTATGCAAGGAAGAAGCACTCTGACAACGCAGCTAAGCTGCATGCCCTGTGTGAAGCAGTCAAGGCAAGAGACATCCTGGGCTTAGTCCAAGTCTATGCTGATGGGGTGGACCTCACAGAGAAGATTCCACTGGCCAATGGCCATGTAAGTGGTGGCACTGCTGTGGGTGGCAGTGCAGTGTGCTCTCACCAGCTCAGCACTGCCTTTGTCCTGCAGCACTGCTGAGCACCTGCCCTGTGCTGAGGCCATGTGGCAGCCACCAGAGGAGAGGTTCAGTGGTTTCATCTGCAGCTGTGGTGCAACACTAGAGCAGGGGGCACTGAGGGTGGGCACCACCAGGAGGAAGCTCTTCACAGGGGGGTGGTGGACCACTGGAACAGGTTGCCTGGTGGTGGTGGTGGTGAGGCCTGGAGCCATTCAAGGTCAAACTTGCTGGGGCTGTGAGCAGCCTGCTGTAGCTGGGGATGTCCCTGCTGGCTGCAGGGGGTTGGACTGGCTGGGCTGTGGAGGTCTCTCCCAAGCCAGTGCATGATGATTTGAAACTGAAAATCTTGCCTGGTCCTAAAGTCATCCCTGGAGACATTCAAGGTCAGGTTTGGAGGGGCCTTGGGCAAGCTGAGCCAGGATCCTGCTGACTGCAGAGGGGTTGGAGAAGATGACCTCCAGAGATCCCCTCCAGCCCACTCTGTGATATTTTAGATGCAGCAAACCATGGAGTCCTGCAGGCTGTTGGTGTGCAGCCTGTGTCTGCTTGAAAGGAGCAGAGGGGAAGCAGAGAAAGTCTTCCCAAGAGCTGCTCTGGTGGTGGCATGTCTGAACACTTGGAAGGGAAATCCTTTAGCTGATCTCACTGAGGACCTAGCAGAATTTCTCCTTCTCTGGAGATGAGGGAAAAACCCAAATGTGTTCTGGTTTTGTTCCTCTTAGGAGCAGGATGAGACAGCTCTGCACCTGGCTGTGAGGTCAGTGGATAGAACCTCCCTCCACATAGTTGACTTCTTAGTGCAGAACAGGTGAGTGTCCAGAGAAACAGCAGCATGCATGGATGAATTGATGATGATGATAAATAATGATCATAATAAGTAATAACAGACCCATAATCAATACACTGCTGTCTTAATCACCTATGGTAGTAATCAAAAAGCCATACATAGCAGCAGTACCAGGAGCAGTAGTAGTAATAACAATGATCTTATGTCCAGTGATGCAAGTACTGGAGGAAGAATGGTTTGGTAGAAACACTTGGGTAGAGAAGAGAAGGCTCCAGGCAGACCTCAGAGCAGCCTGCCACTACCTGAAGGGCTCCAGGAGAGCTGGGGAGGGACTTGTGACAGGGGCTGGGAGTGCCAGGCTGAGGGACAATGGCTTTGAGCTGAGAGAGAGGAGACTGAGACTGGAGAGGAGGAGGAAATTCCTTCCAGGGAGGCTGGGGAGAGCCTGGCACAGGCTGCCCAGGGAGGCTGTGGCTGCCTCCTGCCTGGAGGTGTTCCAGGCCAGGCTGGATGAGGCCCTGAGCAGCCTGGGGGGAGGCCAGCTGGGGGGGAGGTGTCCCTGCCCATGGCAGGGGGCTGGAGCTGGAGGGTCTTTGAGGTCCCTTCCTACCCAACCCTTTCTGTACATACAAACACTAGAACTGATCCTGCAGGTGGAACTTTGATGTGAAAGGTCTTGTCCTGAGCAGGGTTGGTTGGCAGAGGGAAGGCAGCTGAGTTTCATCAGCCTTCTTCCTTCCTCCTTGTGCTGCACCAGTGGCAACCTGGACAAGCAGACATGCAAAGGCAGCACAGCCCTGCACTACTGCTGCCTCACAGACAACGTGGAGTGCCTCAAGCTGCTGCTCAGAGGGAAGGCTTCCATTGAAATAGGTAGGAGGCTGATGTGGGCTGCAGTGCCCTGCTTAGCACTGCTGCAGGTGACCAGAGGCAGGAAATGCACCTTCTCTCTTGCTTGGCACAGTGCTGTCCACATAACCTTCAGTATGGAACCCAACCACTCTGCACTGCTTGGCTTCAGTTTGCCATTGGCTTACCCCCACCTCATGTTTCCCAGGCATGCAGCGAGGGCTTGAGCTGGGACCCTGCGGCCAGCCCCCTGCGGCCGGCCCGCCCCCTGCGGCCGGCCCGCCCCCTGCGGCCGGCCCGCCCCCTGCGGCCAGCCCGCCCCCTGCGGCCAGCCCGCCCCCTGCGGCCAGCCCGCCCCCTGCAGCCAGCCCCCTGCGGCCGGCCCGCCCCCTGCGGCCGGCCCGCCCCCTGCGGCCAGCCCGCCCCCTGCGGCCAGCCCGCCCCCTGCGGCCAGCCCGCCCCCTGCGGCCAGCCCGCCCCCTGCGGCCGGCCCGCCCCCTGCGGCCAGCCCCCTGCGGCCAGCCCCCTGCGGCCAGCCCCCTGCGGCCAGCCCCCTGCGGCCGGCCCGCCCCCTGCGGCCGGCCCGCCCCCTGCGGCCCGCCCCCTGCGGCCAGCCCGCCCCCTGCGGCCAGCCCGCCCCCTGCGGCCAGCCCGCCCCCTGCGGCCAGCCCCCTGCGGCCAGCCCGCCCCCTGCGGCCAGCCCCCTGCGGCCAGCCCCCTGCGGCCATCCATGGCTGTCACTCCACCTGTCTGCCATGCAGAGGTGCTGCTGGCCTTGTGCAGAGGGTGGCCATGAAGGAGGAGATGCATTTTCCAGTGTGTTGGTCTGGTAGCTCACTCTGTACCTGCAGGCTTGACTTTATCTCTAGTCATGGCCATGGTGATGCCTGTCCTCATGACTTCCTCCTCTTGCTCTTGCTGTAGCCAATGAAGCAGGAGAGACCCCACTGGACATAGCTAAACGTTTAAAGCACACCCACTGTGAAGAGCTGGTGAGTGGGGGCAGGGCTGGGGAGGGTGGGGAAGGCTCCAGGCTTGGGGCAGAGTGGCTGGAAACTGCCCAGCAGAGAAGGACCTCAGGGTGTTGATAGCAGCTGCAGATGAGCCAGGGGGTGCCCAGGTGAGCAAGAAGGCAGCAGCAGCCTGGCCTGGGTCAGCAGTGGTGTGGGCAGCAGAGGCAGGGCAGGGATTGTGCCCCTGGGTCAGACCTGGGGAGGCCACAGCTTGAGTCTGGGTTCAGTTCTGAGCTCCTTACTCCAAGGACATTGAGGGCTGGAGCAGGTCCAGAGAAGGGCAGCCAAGCTGGGGAAGGGTCTGGAGAAGAGGGCTGGGCAAGAGCAGGAGTAAGATGATGTTCAAAGGTCCATCCAAAGCCAGCCCATGGTGTAATTCTTTGCAGAGGTGTTGGCACCAGCACTACTTTCAGTAAGCAAGGAGAGCAGACAGGTGGGAGCAGGGCTCCTTGCTCCCCATCACTGCACTTAGTTTGACCCTAAGGCAAGCCCCAGATGGTGTGATGCTTACTGCCAGGAGATGGAGAGTGTCCCTGCAGTGGGCAGTCAAAACCTTTTTGCTTTTGAGTCACTTCTGTTGTATTTGGTCAGAGACCTTAAATCTCAAACTTCAACCCAGAGCAGTAACTTCCCAGGCTGCTGAGACTTGGCTTTCAAAATGAAAGTTCTTGTGGCAGTTGGGGACCAAGGTCCCTTCTGGCTGTGCTTGACCCATGCTGGTTTAGAGCAAGGCCAGGCCAGAGGTGCCAGCAGCCATCTTCTTTTCCTCAGCTCACTCAGGCACTCTCTGGAAGATTTAATTCTCATGTCCATGTGGAGTACGAGTGGAGGTTACTCCATGAAGACCTGGATGAAAGTGATGATGATGTGGATGAGAAGCTGCAGGTTGGTGCCAGTCTGTTATTTTTAGAGCCTTGGGGGTGCTGAGCAGCTCCCCAGGAGCCAGCAGTGCCCTCAGGCAGCTGTGTGCTGGGCTGCAGCCAGAGGAGTGTGGCCCTTGTGCCCCTGGGCTCTGTCCTGCTCAGACCTCACCTCCAACCTTGCCTCCAGCTCTGGTGAGCCTCTGGCAGGCTGCCCAGGGAGGTTGTAGAGCCTCCTGCTCTGGAGACATTCAAGCCACACCTGGCTGTGTTCCTGGGTGCCCTGCCCTGGGTGCCCCTGCTCTGGCAGGGGGCTTGGACTGGATGGTCTCTGGGGGTCCCTTCTGCCCCCCACCACTCAGTGTTCTCTGAGGTGAGTTCAGGTGAGGGGCATCAGGGGGTCCTTCTGTTCCTGTCTTTAAGCAACCCAGCCCCAACCGCAGGGAGGACAGACCTGTCAGCTTCTACCAGCTTGGATCCAGCCAGCTGCAGCCCAGTGCAGCCTCCCTGGCCAGGGATGCAGCCAGCATGGCCAAGGACAAGCAGAGAGGCTTCCTGCCCAGCCTGCTGCAGAACGAAACCTACGGAGCGCTCCTGAGCGGCAGCCCTGCCCCCGGGCCGCCTGCAGCGCCTGGCACCGGCAGCGCTCCCCCGCTGCCTCCCAGGAACCTTGGCAAAGGTACAGCCAGCAGCAGGGTGTGGTGAGGAGTGGGAGAGGGGCAGCTTCTGCCACTGCTGCTTTGGGAGAGGCTTTTCTCTTGCAGGGGCTTTGCACAGGTAAGGCCTGGAGGCGCTGGCTGAAGGCTGGAGCTGACCTGCTGGGAGGGAAGCTGCCCGGCTGGGCCGGGCTGGATGCTCGGTGTGCAGGAGCAGACAGCACAAGGTGTGCCCAGGTCAGCCCAGACAGCACAAGGTGTGCCCAGGTCAGCCCAGCAGAGGCCATTGACAGGCAGGCTGCAGGCAGTGCAGTCCAGCAAGTGCTGTGGTTCTGCTGTTGGAGGGGCATGTGGCTGCTGTGGAGCCATCTAACAGCTGGAGCAGGTCGCCCAGGGAGGCTGTGGTGCCCCCTGAAGAGTGCAGGCTGATGCTCAGGGCAGAGTGGTGCTGCAAGTCACCAGTCACAAGCAGCTCCCAACTGGAGCAGGTTGCCCAGAGAGGCTGTGGGTGTCCCCTGCCTGGAGGTGTTCGAGGCCAGGCTGGGTGAGGCCTGGAGCAACCTGGGTTGGAAGGGACCTTGGAGGTCATCTGGTTCCCCCATGGCAGGGGGGCTGGAACCTGATGACCTCCAAGGTCCCTTCCAACCCGTTCCCTGACTTGGGAGAGTGGCTGCAGAGCAGGAGAGTTTAACCTGGCAAAGTCTTCTGAGCAAATCCTGCTCCAGGGTTGTTGCAGTAAAAGCCAAAGTGTCCTGCTGTGGGGAGCTGGATGGTGTGAGAGCCCTGGGGGCTGGCATGGAGCTGGCATCTGGAGGCTGTGCCCTGAGCAGCAGGACCATGGCAAACCCCCACAGCTCATCCTGCTTCTGGAGGGTTGGGAGCTTTGTTCTTCTCTTCATACCTGAGCTGTTTGGGCTCCCACGGAGCAGAAAGAAGCCTCTGCAGCTCCTCTGTGTGCTCCCTGGGGTCAGTCCCTGTGTGAGGCCAACAGCTTTAGGGCTGCTGCGTGGATGGAAGGCTCCAGTCCAGAAGGATTTCCTCTGCTGCTGTAAAACTCAGGCTCCAGAAGAGGAGACACCAGTGGGGAATGGCTCTGGGGCTTCGGCCAGGGTGCCAGGCTCCAGACTCCAGTGGCAAATGGGACCTCTGTCACATCAGATGTCTCCCACTGGACTCAGAGGTGTGGCTGCAGCATAACAGTTGGGGTAAAAGACCCTGTTCTGGGGGAAGTTTAGCAGCACCTGAGCCCAGGTGGGATTCCCTCCATCTAGCACCTCTGCAGTCCCAGCTTCATGTCTGGGCACTTGTTCTGCTTGCTGGGAGGAAATGTTTGCCCCCCCCCCCCCAAGCAGGACAGTCCCCAGGGAAGGTTCCCTCACCTGGCTGCTGGCCTCCAGCTCTGCCTGAGCAGTGCAGCTGGGCTGCTAAAGGGCTGCTCTGCCCTTTGCTGGTCTCTTACTGCTGCCCCCCTGCCTTGCCCCCTGCCTTGCCTCCTGTGTGCCCTTCAGGACACTTCCCAGAGGGTCATTTTAATGCCACTGCCAGCCCCAGCCTCCTTGGCACCGGTGCAGTGCCAGTGCTGCCAGGCAGGCTGCCTTGCCCAGAGCCTTAGCTGCTGCTCCTCACTGCAGCAGTGTCTCAGGCTCTTGTTTCATGTCCTTAGCTAAGTCTGCCGTGGTCTCACTGCCCTCAGCTGGTTGCTGCTGGTGGTGTGATGCTTCTGGTCTGTTGCTGCTCCCTGACCCTCTGAGCTCCAGGCTGCTCCCCAGGGCTTCTCAGCCTTTAGTGCTTCTGCCTGCAACCTAATACTTACTCACTCCTTACTCTGTGGCATCTTTCCTTGCTCTGAAGCTCGTGTGCTGAGTAGGGAGGAGGCTCTGTGAAGTGTGGTGGTGGTTGGGGCCCCATCCCTGGAGACACTCAAGGTGAGGCTCAGTAGGGCTCTGGGCAGCCTGATCTAGTGGAGGATGTCCCTGCTGCCTGCAGGGTGTTGGGCTGGGTGACCTCCAGGGGTCCCTCCCAGCCCAGCCCACTCTGATTCTGTGAAATGGGAAGGCAGCTCTGCAGCCTAAGGATGGAGACCTCCAGGAGGCCCTGAAGAAGCTGTGCTCTGTAAGGGTTCCCTGGGCAGCTCTTCAGCTGCCTGTCTGGGTGAGATTCAGCAGGTTTCTGTCAGCCCAGGTCCAAGGGAATGTTCCACCTGCAGCCATCTGCCAGTGCTCACCTGAGAGGGAGGTCCTCTTCTGGCAGCACCTGAGAAGATGCCAGCTGCCAGTCAGGGATGGCAGAAGGTGGCAGGCATGGCCTCCTGTCCTGTTGAGCCATCCCTGCCTTGCCAAGTCCTGAGGCATTTTGAAGGAATGACTGGGGACAGATTTTCCTTAGGTGAAGGGTTAGTAAGGCTGGAGTTAGAACTCTGGGCAGCAGGTTCTGTGTGCTCTGGCATCCAGCAGGGTGCAGAGGGTGCAGGGGCTGAGCAGGGTGCCCCAGGAGCAGGGCTGTGAGCCTGGCAGGGGGTGCTGAGGGTAAGCACTAATGCAGTATTTTCCTCTCTTTTTAGTTCAGCCTTCAGTTCTTGGCAGTGGTACTCAGACAATTTCTTCATCTAATGCAGTGTGGAAGACAAATTCTTTAGGAGTGGAGAGTGTAAGCAGGCAGAGGTCCTCCTCAGACCCTCCAGCAGTCCATGCCCCTGTGCCACCCCTGCGGGTCACCTCGACAAGTATGTTCCCCCTGCCCCCTGCTCCTGCCCTTGCTTGCTTCCATCTCCACAGCTCCTGCTGCTGCTGCTGCTGCTTCTGGTGCCTGTGGCTTGGGGCTGCCTTTGCATCCAGGAGCTCTGTGTGAACCTTCTGCTCTGGGGCTCCAGCCAGGGCTGCATGCTGCAGTGCAGGGCCAGCAGCGCTCACGAGCTGCAGCTTGAGATCACAGCTCCTCACCTGCTAGGGAGTGGAGGTGGCCCTGGGGCCAGGGGAGGTGGCCCTGGGGCCAGGGGATGTATCTCAATCTCTCAGTGGATGTTTCTTGGATTCCAGTGGATGTATCTCTGGGTTCAGTGGCTATCTCTGGGGATCCAGTGGATATGTCTCTGGATCCAGTGCTGCACTCCTCCCTGGTTGTAAGGCTGAGTGCTACCTGCAGGCCTGAGGCCAGGTCTCCACCTTGTGCTTGGTTCTTGTAGACCACGGTCTTGGCTTGATGGTTGGACTTGATGATCCTAGAGGGCTTTTCCTACCCAAACCAGTCTCTGTTTCTCTCATGCAGAGCTGCTGCTGCTGTGGTTGCAGGACTCCAGCAGCTCAGGAGCTTTCATTCTTCTACCTCATTTGGCAGTTTGAGTTGATTGCTGGAGCCAGCACGGAGTAAGGCAGCTGGGAGCATTCCAGCACATGGCTTCCTCTGCAGAGAAGCCCCCAGATGCTGCTCAGTTGGCTGCTCCTCCCTCACCCAGGCTGAAGGCTCTGATGGGGCAGTGGCAGCCCTTTGTTAAATGTGCTCTGGGCTACCAGCTGCAGGCTGTGGCTGACTGTGGGGAGGCTCTGCTGGTGCTTGATGGAAGTGAGGTGCTGGAGATCTCTCTCTCACCTTGACTGGGTGCAGCAGAAGGTGAACCTCCTCCCAAGGCCAGGGTTGCTTTCTGATTGCATGGAACAAAACACTCACCTTGGGTGGGGGTCATTCCTCTAACAGGAGACCCTGAGATGAGAACCCAAGAAACACAATCTCACAGCACAGGGGGGGTTGGAAGGGACCTCTGGAGATCATCCAGTCCAAGCCCCCTGCTAGAGCAGGACCACCCAGAGTGAATCCCTCAGGAAGAGGTCCCAGCAGGTGACAGAAATGTAATTGCTGTTCCCTCTGCCTCTCTCCTCCAGATGTGCTTTCTGCAGCACCACCACCTCCAGTGGCCAAGACAGCCAGCATCATAGAAGCCTTGAACCAGCAGGCAAAGCAGCCTCCAGCTGCTGCACAGAGCAAGCCAGCACCACCACCACTGCCTCCACAGCCTCCCAGCAGAGTGCCTCAGAGGAAGCCTCTTGCTGGGTAACTGCTGTCCCTTTGCTCTTCCATCTGCTCAGAGGTACCCAGAGCTGCTCAGCTCTGTGGTGGAGAGCACCCAAACCACCTCTGCAGCATGGCCACTGCTGCCAGGGCTGTCTGCTGGAGCATGGCAAGGGACAGAAGGCAGGCACTGGGGCAGCAGATGCCAGTGAGAGCCACGGTAGCCTGGGGGTGGAGGTTGCATGGCTCTGCTCTGCCCAAGCTGCTGACCTTGTGTCCTCCTCCTGCCTCACCTCAGCAGCTAAGTGCAGCTTACAGGGGGGCAGCAAAAATGCAGGAGCAAAGCTGCAGCCAAGGAGCTGGCCCCAGGGTGTGCTGAAGAGGTGGCCACAGCCTGAGCATCACATGGGAGAGGCTTTGGTTGTGGCTCAGGTTCTGCTTTGGTTCTCAAATGCTTCTCTTTCTGCACAGGCCTGAGAAGTCATCAGCCTTAACCACCAAAGGGCAGTCCAGAGGACTGGGGGCTCTGCAGCAAACTGGTAATGGTGCTTTGGAGATCAATTGGTTGTCCTGAGGCTGCCATCAGAGCAGCCTGGGGGACAGGCTGGGCTCTGCTCCACCTCAGTGGCTCTGTACAGGCAGCACCAGCAGTCCTCTTCCTCCTCTTGGTGCTGCAGGCCCTGGTGCCTGGAGCTCTGCTGCACGGACAGAGCTATGGGGCTGGGGGTGAGGGGCATGTGGTGAAAGCCAGCCACAGAGTGGCTGAGGCTAAGGGGAAGTGACAGGGCAGGGGGAAGTGGCCTCAGGGTGTCCCAAGGGAGGCTCAGGTTGGATATTAGGAACCATCTCTTCCCAGCAAGGGTTCCCAGGCACTGGCACAGGCTGCCCAGGCAGGTGCTGGAGTCCCCGTGCCTGGAGGGGTTCAAGGCCAGGCTGGATGAGGCCTTCAGCAACCTGGGCTGGTCGGGGAGGGGTTGGAACTGGATGATCTCTGAGGTCTCTTCCAACCTAAGCCACTCTGTGAAGGTCTAGGAAGGTTTAGTAGGCAGGAAGGGCTGTGAGGGCAGAGAGTGAGCAGAGGGGGAGGTGAGGTGCTTGGGTCTGCTCTCTCCTGCTTTGCAGGCTTGGCTCTCTTCCAGCAGCATGCAAGGTCTGGGGGAGTTCTTTGAGGCATTTTTGGTAAGGAAAGGATATAAAAAAAGTCCTTTCCAGTTCTGTAGGAGCACTGAGAAGGGAAACACTCAGAGGCTGTGGAATTCTCTGTGTCCATGCAAGAGCAATTCAGTAGCTTGCAGTTTGTGCCCTGACTCTCGCCTGTGCTTGAAGCGTGGCTGAACTTGCCTTGTTCTGCTCCCCAGCAGCAGAGCCATCCTCAGCCTGTGACACCCCAGGACCACAGCCTGGCTCCACAGCCAACCCCCTGGCACAGATCCAGCCACCAGCACCCATGCCAAGGAAATCCCAAATGGTAAGCAGGCAGCCTGGGGGGGGTTGTGGCACTCCTCCACCTGCTCCCAGCCACACTGTTGGCATCACAGCGTGGCCTGGGCTGGGGGAGCAGGGAAACACAGAGCCTGCACCCTGGATTAGGTCCCTGGGTGACTTCTGCTAAGGATGGAGCAGAGCTTGGCTTCTCCTGCTCTTCTGTCTGACTGGAGAGCAAAAAGCCACCACCAAACCCCAAAGTCAAGGAGCTTGGATTCTGTGTGTCCCAGTGGGACCAAACCAGCCCAAGAACTAAGGCTTTGGCTCCTTGAAGCTGGGTAAGCTTCAGAAGCAGTGTGCCCAGGTGGCCAAGAAGGGCTCCAGCAGCCTGACCTGGTGTGGGCAGCAGGAGCAGGGCAGTGATTGTCCCCCTGGACTCAGCACTGCTGAGGCCACAGCTTGAGTGCTGGGTTCAGGTTTGAGCTCCCCACTGCGAGAAGGACATTGAGGAGCTGGAGCAGGTCCAGGGAAGGGCAACAGAGCTGGGGAAAGGTCTGGAGAAGAGGGCTGGGGAGGAGCAGCTGAGGGCCCTGGGGGTGTTGAGTGTGGAACAGAGGAGGCTGAGGAAGACCTCCTTGCTCTCTGCAGCTCCCTTGGTGCAGAGCTGTGAGAGGCTTGGCTGAGCCAAGATGGAAGGTTGCTGAGGGAAGCTTGGCCCACGGTGGTGCTGCAGTGGTTGCAAAAGGCTTTGGCTGCTCTCAGATGCAGCCTGAAGCAGCAGCTCCCAGCACAGGAGGTGCAGCTTAGCTCTGCCCTATGAGGAGTCACAGGAGGGGGCAGGTCTGGGGCCTTCTGATCAGCCCCAAGTCTCTGCTGCCTCCTCTGTGCTGTGTTGCTGACCTGGGCTTGTCTTTGCATTGCAGTCCAAAACCAAGCCCAAGAGGGTCAAAGCAATCTACAACTGTGTGGCAGACAACCCTGATGAGCTGACCTTCTCAGAGGGGGACATCATTGTGGTGGATGGTGAGGAGGACCAGGAGTGGTGGGTGAGTCTCCTCCAGCTGCTCTCAGCGCCCTTGCACAGCCACGGGAGAAGTCCTGAGCTTCATGGAGTGGGCTGGGTGGGAAGGGACCTTGAAGATCATCCAGGCCCAACTGCCTGCCACGGGCACGGACCCCTGGGAGTGGGGCTGGAGCTGGACGGTCTGCAAGGTCCCTTCCATGGCCTGGGAGAGCGGCTGCAGCGGAGCAGCCGGGGCTGGTGGGAGGTGTCCTGCCCGTGGCAGGGGGCTGGGGCAGAGGGTCCCCGAGGCGCCTGCTGGCCGGCAGGGCTGTGTGTGGGTAACCTGCTGCTCTCTGGCCTCTTCCAGATCGGCCACCTGGAGGGGGAGCCGTGCCGCAAGGGAGCCTTCCCCGTCTCCTTCGTGCACTTTATCGTGGACTGAGGCCCGGCCCTGCCAGCTCCGCCCAGAGGCCGGCGCTGGGCTCTGGCTCACTTCATCTCCCTGCCTGCGGGCACCTTGCCGCAGCTCTGCCCCAGCCCCAGGTGCTGCAGCTCCCCTCCCACCGGCATCCTGCCGCTCCCGGGGCGCTTCCAAACCTCTTCTCCACGGGAGGGCTTCCGAGGAGCGGTTTACACTTGAAGGCAACAGCCCAGAGCTCCTCCTGTGCCTGCCGAGGTGAGCTGCAAGCCCAGCTCCAGCACCACCTGAGGAGTGGCTCTGTCCAGTCCCGGCCCTGTCCTGCTCTTCCCCCTGCTGTCCTCCGACCGTGGCACAGCTGGGTGCTGCTTCCCCGGCCAGAGGAACTCTCTGCTCCTCCCAGGGCAGTGACCTCTGCTCTCCGCACCCTGGGAAGCGTTGGAAGCACGAGCAGCAAGCTGAGCAGGCTCTGAGCAGGCCTCACTCAGCACTTTGCCACCCAGGCTGTCAGGAGTGAGAGGCAGTGGGCTGAGCTCTGGGCAGGGGGAAGCCTTTCGGCTGCCCCCGGAGCAGCTCCCCTGCCCCGGGGCGGATGTAGATATTTGCTTCACCTTAGTCGTTGGACTTGCTGGGCCTGTGGGCCTGGGCCTGTGTCCTCTTCCCATGCTGCACGTGTGTAGAGCCTGTTTCTGGAACGTTCTGTAGGTAGGTGCCATCCCTTTGGGTCACTGGATGGGACTGCTGCTGGCTGCCCACCCGCTGGCAGTGCTGCTGAGCTGCTCCCTGGGGCCAGGACCCCTGCAGCCCCTGACGTGTGCTGAGCTCGGATGAAGGACTGCAGAGCACTTCCTGAGCTCCTCTCAGCAGAGGGCTGAGACTTGGGGCAGGTTCAGACCCCGAGTCCCCTCACATCACCCAGCAAGGTGTCCACAGGGAGAAGCTGTCTGGTAGAACACTACCCCCGGGGGGTCAGCCAGGTGTCTGCCCCCTCCTCACCACACTACATTGGCTTGGTTTTGTTTGCCACTGCCCTGCTGGTCTGCTCTCTGCACAGGAGATCCCCACCCCTATGGTAGCTACACTGGCCTGGAGTTAGCTGGGGCTGATCTGTGAGGCAGGGCAGGGCCAGGGGCGAGCCCCAGCTGGTTGGTGGGAAGCAGAACACCCCACAAAGCCCAGCAGCCTTTGGATACTGGGACCCCCAGCCAGGTTTGGGTCACACTGCAGGGAGAGCAGCTGCTGGGATGGGCTTGGAAAAAGGTCATGGTGGCTTTGGTCCTTCCTTGTCCCTCTGGATTTATCAAAAGGACTTTTCAGTGTCTGCCCAGTGCTGGAGGTGTTCAAGGCCAGGTTGGATGAAGCCTTGAAGGTCATTTACTTCCAACCCCCCTGCCATGGGGTGCTTCCCCCATGGGCCTCCCCCATGGCAGGGGCTTGGAACTAAATGATCTTCAAGGTCCCTCCCAGCCCCTTCTCTGGTTCTCTGACTCCCCTCTCCCAGCTGCTGGTGCTGCAGTGTCAAGAGGGAGCAAACTGGAAGGTTTGGAGCTGTTGTTGGAAGCTGAAGCAAATGAGGTGATGTTTCCCAAGCTCCCAGTGAAACTCCAGCCCTAGCTGAGTGCCAGGGATTGACCTCCCTGAGCTGTTCAGTTTGTGCCACTCCTCCTGTACCTTCCTGCCCCTGCTTAGAGAGCTGGAGGGGGGAGGGCAGGCTTATTTTGCACAGATCTCCTGCTGTACAGTATTTGTAACACAGAGTTGTGTGGCATCAGCTGGTTCCACAAGGATGCAGATTTCCCCCCCAGCCCTTCTGCTAGCAGGGGGAGACCACACTTGAGAAGCTCCCAGCTTTGTTAGGACAGTGTGGGAGGCAACTTCCCAGCACCCAGGAGAGTGCAGGCAGAGACAGCCCTCGAGGAGCAGCAAGGAGCAGCTGAGCAAAACAAAAGGTACCTCTGGATGTGTCTATAGTTAATTCTCTGGCAGAAGGGGAAAAAGGGGGGGGGGGGAAAGCAATTCCAGAGGCTGTAGATACTATTTGTAACATGAAATGAAGAACTTGAAGCCCAACATGGTGGCAGTTTCATGGCCTCTCAGCTGATCCCAGCCCTGACTGAAGCCCTGCCTGGGAAGAGGCCAGCTGCCAGGCTGCTGTGCTAACTGCTGACCAAGGAGCCAGTGAGATGCAGCTTAGAGTGAGATGTAAAATATTCAATTCCCCTTGGGTTGATTTTGTTTAGTTGCAGAGCAACTGTACATATTTGTATAACCTCAGAGCAGCTCTTATTTTCCATCTCCTGGATGCAGTGATTTGTAACTAGAGCATGGTGAAGAAGTTTTACTCTTGGTAACCAGCCTCGAGGTCTGGAACTACAAAACAACAAATAAAAGCTACTTTTAAAATCCCTTTGGTGCCTCCTGCTCCTCTGCAGGGCTCAGGCAGAGCTCTGGCAGAGAGCCTCTGGCACAGGCTGCCCAGGGAGGCTGTGGCTGCCTCCTGCCTGGGGGTGCTGCAGGCCAGGCTGGATGAGGCCTGGGGCAGCTGAGTGTAGCTGAGAGGTGTCCCTGGGCATGGTGGGGAGCGTGGAAGGGACCTCAGAGCTCCTCTGCTCCAGCCTGAGCCCTTCCAGGGTGGTTCTCCCAGCCAGGTGAAGCAGCCCTGGGCCCTGTGCTGGCAGAGGCAGAAGGCAGGGTCAGGTTTATTTTACAGCTCTATTGACAGTCATGTACAAAACAGGGGACACAAAATCAGGTGAAGTACAAAACTCTGCCCTGTCTGGAAGCTGAGGCTGGAATGGTTCCTTCAAGTGCTGCCTGGGCATGACCCAGTACCCTGTGCCAGGCTGGGGCTCTGCCCTGGCCCTGTGGTGGGACTGGAGTCTGCCTCCTCCCAGCAAGGCTGCTGTGCTGCTGCAGGCATCAGGACTTCTCTGACATCAGCACTGAGTCGAAGGCTGTGGATAACACTTTGCAGATGGCTTGGGCTTGCTCCTGGGGAGACACAACACCCACATCACTGAGGGGAGCCTCCAACAGCCCCAACCTCCCTTCAAGCAGGAGCTGACCTCCCTCCTTCCTCTGGCAGCTGTGCAAAAGGGGAGGGCAAGGACCGAGAGCTGCTCTGGTTCCTGTGCTCTGCTTGCCAGGTGGGAAGCTGTTTGAAATGGGCTCCTCGAGACAGGGCAGGGGGGCAGCTCCCAGCAGAGTGTGCAGAAAGTCACTGTGGGGAGGCCTTAGAGCAGCCTGCCACTACCTGCAGGAGAGCTGGCGAGGGGCTTTGGGCAAGGGCTGGGAGTGCCAGGACAAGGGACAATGGCTTTGAGCTGGGAGAGGGGAGGCTGAGACTGGAGAGCAGGAAGAAATTCCTGCCAGGGAGGCTGGGGAGAGAATGGAGCAGGCTGCCCAGGGAGGCTGTGGCTGCCTCCTGCCTGGAGGTGTTCAGGGCCAGGCTGGATGAGGCCCTGAGCAGCCTGGGCTGGGGGGAGGGGTCCCTGCCCATGGCAGGGGGCTGGAGCTGGCTGAGCGTTGAGGTCCCTTCCAACCCAGCCCCTTCTGCCCTTCTCTGTGTGCCCCCCCCACAGAGCCATTCCCTGCCGGCCTCACCCGAGGGGCCGCTGCCACATCCCCGCCCCTGCCGGCACCGAGCGCCCCCCGCGCCGGGCAGCCTCCAGCAGGGCCCCAGGCGGCCGCAGCCCCCGGGGGGGCTTCTTACCAGGCTGCTGCACTGATAGACCCAGAGGCTGCACTCCTCCGAGGCGGCGTCCGTGGTCTTGAGGGCCAGCAGGCTCCTGCCGGCGCCCAGCCCGTCGTCATAGCACACCATCAGCACGATGAGGTACAGCGCGTGGCGGTGCAGCACGGCCTGCGGGGAGCGCCTGCGCTGCAGCCCTGCACGGCCCCTGCGTGCCTGCACTCACACACTGCAGCCCTGCACGGCCCCAGTGTGCCTGCACCCACACACTGCAGCCCTGCACAGCCCCTGTGTGCCTGCACTCACACACTGCAGCCCTGCACGGCCCCTGTGTGCCTGCACTCACACACTGCAGCCCTGCACGGCCCCTGTGTGCCTGCACTCACACACTGCTGTCCCCCTGCACAGCCCCTGTGTGCCTGCACTCACACACTGCAGCCCTGCACGGCCCCAGTGTGCCTGCACCCACACACTGCAGCCCTGCACAGCCCCTGTGTGCCTGCACTCACACACTGCAGCCCTGCACAGCCCCTGTGTGCCTGCACTCACACACTGCAGCCCTGCACGGCCCCTGCGTGCCTGCACTCACACACTGCAGCCCTGCACGGCCCCTGTGTGCCTGCACTCACACACTGCAGCCCTGCACGGCCCCAGCGTGCCTGCACTCACACACTGCAGCCCTGCACAGCCCCTGTGTGCCTGCACTCACACACTGCTGTCCCCCTGCACAGCCCCTGTGTGCCTGCACTCACACACTGCAGCCCTGCACAGCCCCTGTGTGCCTGCACTCACACACTGCAGCCCTGCACGGCCCCTGCGTGCCTGCACTCACACACTGCAGCCCTGCACAGCCCCTGTGTGCCTGCACTCACACACTGCAGCCCTGCACAGCCCCTGTGTGCCTGCACTCACACACTGCTGTCCCCCTGCACAGCCCCTGTGTGCCTGCACTCACACACTGCAGCCCTGCACAGCCCCTGTGTGCCTGCACTCACACACTGCAGCCCTGCACGGCCCCTGCGTGCCTGCACTCACACACTGCAGCCCTGCACGGCCCCTGTGTGCCTGCACTCACACACTGCAGCCCTGCACGGCCCCAGTGTGCCTGCACCTCACACACTGCAGCCCTGCACAGCCCCTGTGTGCCTGCACTCACACACTGCTGTCCCCCTGCACAGCCCCTGTGTGCCTGCACTCACACACTGCAGCCCTGCACAGCCCCTGTGTGCCTGCACTCACACACTGCAGCCCTGCACAGCCCCTGTGTGCCTGCACTCACACACTGCAGCCCTGCACGGCCCCTGCGTGCCTGCACTCACACACTGCAGCCCTGCACGGCCCCTGTGTGCCTGCACTCACACACTGCAGCCCTGCACAGCCCCTGTGTGCCTGCACTCACACACTGCAGCCCTGCACAGCCCCTGTGTGCCTGCACTCACACACTGCTGTCCCCCTGCACAGCCCCTGTGTGCCTGCACTCACACACTGCTGTCCCCCTGCACAGCCCCTGTGTGCCTGCACTCACACACTGCAGCCCTGCACGGCCCCTGCGTGCCTGCACTCACACACTGCAGCCCTGCACGGCCCCTGTGTGCCTGCACTCACACACTGCAGCCCTGCACAGCCCCTGTGTGCCTGCACTCACACACTGCAGCCCTGCACGGCCCCTGTGTGCCTGCACTCACACACTGCAGCCCTGCACAGCCCCTGTGTGCCTGCACTCACACACTGCAGCCCTGCACGGCCCCTGCGTGCCTGCACTCACACACTGCAGCCCTGCACGGCCCCTGTGTGCCTGCACTCACACACTGCAGCCCTGCACAGCCCCTGTGTGCCTGCACTCACACACTGCAGCCCTGCACAGCCCCTGTGTGCCTGCACTCACACACTGCTGTCCCCCTGCACAGCCCCTGTGTGCCTGCACTCACACACTGCTGTCCCCTGCACAGCCCCTGTGTGCCTGCACTCACACACTGCAGCCCTGCACGCCCCTGTGTGCCTGCACTCACACACTGCAGCCCTGCACAGGCCCCTGTGTGCCTGCACTCACACACTGCAGCCCTGCACAGCCCCTGTGTGCCTGCACTCACACACTGCAGCCCTGCACAGCCCCTGTGTGCCTGCACTCACACACTGCAGCCCTGCACAGCCCCTGTGTGCCTGCACTCACACACTGCTAGTCCCCCTGCACAGCCCCTGTGTGCCTGCACTCACACACTGCAGCCCTGCACGGCCCCTGTGTGCCTGCACTCACACACTGCAGCCCTGCACAGCCCCTGTGTGCCTGCACTCACACACTGCAGCCCTGCACAGCCCCTGTGTGCCTGCACTCACACACTGCTGTCCCCCTGAACAGCCCCTGTGTGCCTGCACTCACACACTGCAGCCCCTGCACAGCCCCTGTGTGCCTGCACTCACACACTGCAGCCCTGCACAGCCCCTGTGTGCCTGCACTCACACACTGCAGCCCTGCACAGCCCCTGTGTGCCTGCACTCACACACTGCATGCCCCTGCACAGCCCCTGTGTGCCTGCACTCACACACTGCAGTCCCCCTGCACAGCCCCTGTGTGCCTGCACTCACACACTGCAGCCCTGCACAGCCCCTGTGTGCCTGCACTCACACACTCTGCAGCCCTGCACAGCCCCTGTGTGCCTGCACTCACACACTGCAGCCCTGCACAGCCCCTGTGTGCCTGCACTCACACACTGCTGTCCCCCTGCACAGCCCCTGTGTGCCTGCACTCACACACTGCTGTCCCCCTGCACAGCCCCTGTGTGCCTGCACTCACACACTGCATGCCCCTGCACAGCCCCTGTGTGCCTGCACTCACACACTGCTGTCCCCCTGCACAGCCCCTGTGTGCCTGCACTCACACACTGCAGCCCTGCACAGCCCCTGTGTGCCTGAACTCACACACTGCAGCCCTGCACAGCCCCTGTGTGCCTGCACTCACACACTGCAGCCCCTGCACAGGCCCCTGTGTGCCTGCACTCACACACTGCAGCCCTGCACAGCCCCTGTGTGCCTGCACTCACACACTGCTGTCCCTGCACAGCCCCTGTGTGCCTGCACTCACACACTGCAGCCCTGCACAGCCCCTGTGTGCCTGCACTCACACACTGCAGCCCTGCACAGCCCCTGTGTGCCTGCACTCACACACTGCGTCAGCCCCTGGCACAGCCCCTGTGTGCCTGCACTCACACACTGCTGTCCCCCTGCACAGCCCCTGTGTGCCTTGCACTCACACACTGCTGTCCCCCTGCACAGCCCCTGTGTGCCTGCACTCACACACTGCAGCCCTGCACAGGCCCCTGTGTGCCTGCACTCACACACTGCAGCCCTGCACAGCCCCTGTGTGCCTGCACTCACACACTGCAGCCCTGCACAGCCACTGGTGCGCACTCACACAATGCAGCCCTGCACAGCCCTGTGTGCCTGCACTCACCACACTGCACAGCCTGCACACAGCCCCTGTGTGCCTGCTCACCACACAGCAGCCCTGCACCGCACCTGTGTGCCTGCACTCACACACTGCACCCTGCCAGCCACTGGTGCCTGCACTCCACACAACTGAGACCTGCACAGCCCCTGTGTGCCTGCACTCACACACTGCAGCCCTGCACAGCACTGTGGCCTGCACTCACCCCCCACAATGCAGTCCCTGCACAAGCCCCTGTGTGCCTGACTCACACAGTGCTGTCCCCCTGCCAACAGCCCCTGTGTGCCTGCACTCACACAAATGCTGTCCCCTGCACGGCCCCTGTGTGCCTGCACTCCACACTGACAGACTCGCACAGCCCCTGTGTGCCTGCACTCAACACTGCTGTCCCCGGCACGGCCCTGTGTGCCTGCACTTCACACACTTGTCAGCCATGACGTCCCTGTGTGCCTGCACTCACCCACTGCTGTCCCCTGCACAGCCCCTGTGTGCCGCACTCACACACTGCAGGCCCTGCACAGCCCCTGTGTGCCGGCACTCACACACTCTGTCCCCCTGCACGTCCCCTGTGTGCCTGCACTTCACACACTGCAGCCCTGACACGGCCCCGTGTGGCCTGCATCAAACACACACTGCAGCCCTGCACAGCCCCTGTGTGCCTGCACTCACACACTGCAGCCCTGCACAGCCCCTGTGTGCCTGCACTCACACACTGCAGCCCTGCACAGCCCCTGTGTGCCTGCACTCACACACTGCAGCCCTGCACAGCCCCTGTGTGCCTGCACTCACACACTGCAGTCCCCCAGCACAGCCCCTGTGTGCCTGCACTCACACACTGCAGCCCTGCACAGCCCCTGTGTGCCTGCACTCACACACTGCAGCCCCTGCACAGCCCCTGTGTGCCTGCACTCACACACTGCAGCCCTGCACAGCCCCTGTGTGCCTGCACTCACACACTGCGTCCCCTGCACAGCCCCTGGTGTGCCTGCACTCACACACTGCAGCCCTGCACAGGCCCCTGTGTGCCTGCACTCACACACTGCAGCCCTGCACAGCCCCTGTGTGCCTGCACTCACACACTGCAGCCCTGCACAGCCCCTGTGTGCCTGCACTCACACACTGCAGCCCTGCACGGCCCCTGTGTGCCTGCACTCACACACTGCTGTCCCCCTGCACAGCCCTTGTGCCCCCTCCCCCCTGCACAGCCCCTGTGTGCCTGCACTCACACACCGCAGCCCTGCACAGCCCCTGTGTGCCTGCACTCACACACTGCTGTCCCCCTGCACAGCCCCTGTGTGCCTGCAACTCACACACTGCAGCCCTGCACAGCCCCTGTGTGCCTGCACTCACACCACTGCAGCCCTGCACAGCCCCTGTGTGCCTGCACTCACACACTGCAGCCCTGCACAGCCCCTGTGTGCCTGCACTCACACACTGCAGCCCTGCACAGCCCCTGTGTGCCTGCACTCACACACTGCTGTCCCCCTGCACAGCCCCTGTGTGCCTGCACTCACACACTGCAGCCCTGCACAGCCCCTGTGTGCCTGCACTCACACACTGCAGCCCTGCACAGCCCCTGTGTGCCTGCACTCACACACTGCAGCCCTGCACAGGCCCCTGTGTGCCTGCACTCAACACACTGCAGCACTGCACAGCCCCTGTGTGCCTGCACTCACACACTGCTGTCCCCCTGCACAGCCCCTGTGTGCCTGCACTCACACACTGCTGTCCCCCTGCACAGCCCCTGTGTGCCTGCACTCACACACTGCTGTCCCCCTGCACAGCCCCTGTGTGCCTGCACTCACACACTGCTGTCCCCCTGCACAGCCCCTGTGTGCCTGCCCTCACACACTGCAGCCCTGCACAGCCCCTGTGTGCCTGCACTCACACACTGCAGCCCTGCACAGCCCCTGTGTGCCTGCACTCACACACTGCAGCCCTGCACGGCCCCTGTGTGCCTGCACTCACACACTGCAGCCCTGCACAGCCCCTGTGTGCCTGCACTCACACACTGCTGTCCCCCTGCACAGCCCCTGTGTGCCTGCACTCACACACTGCTGTCCCCCTGCACAGCCCCTGTGTGCCTGCACTCACACACTGCTGTCCCCCTGCACAGCCCCTGTGTGCCTGCACTCACACACTGCAGCCCTGCACAGCCCCTGTGTGCCTGCACTCACACACTGCTGTCCCCCTGCACAGCCCCTGTGTGCCTGCACTCACACACTGCAGCCCTGCACAGCCCCTGTGTGCCTGCACTCACACACTGCAGCCCTGCACAGCCCCTGTGTGCCTGCACTCACACACTGCAGCCCTGCACAGCCCCTGTGTGCCTGCACTCACACACTGCAGCCCTGCACAGCCCCTGTGTGCCTGCACTCACACACTGCTGTCCCCCTGTACAGCCCCTGTGTGCCTGCACTCACACACTGCAGCCCTGCACAGCCCCTGTGTGCCTGCACTCACACACTGCTGCCCTGCACAGCCCCTGTGTGCCTGCACTCACACACTGCAGCCCTGCACGGCCCCTGTGTGCCTGCACTCACACACTGCAGCCCTGCACAGCCCCTGTGTGCCTGCACTCACACACTGCAGCCCTGCACAGCCCCTGTGTGCCTGCACTCACACACTGCAGCCCTGCACAGCCCCTGTGTGCCTGCACTCACACACTGCAGCCCTGCACAGCCCCTGTGTGCCTGCACGCACACACTGCAGCCCGGCACAGCCCCTGTGTGCCTGCACTCACACACTGCTGTCCCCCTGCACAGCCCCTGTGTGCCTGCACTCACACACTGCAGCCCTGCACAGCCCCTGTGTGCCTGCACTCACGCACTGCAGCCCTGCACAGCCCCTGTGTGCCTGCACTCACACACTGCAGCCCTGCACAGCCCCTGTGTGCCTGCACTCACACACTGCAGCCCTGCACAGCCCCTGTGTGCCTGCACTCACACACTGCAGCCCTGCACAGCCCCTGTGTGCCTGCACTCACACACTGCAGCCCTGCACAGCCCCTGTGTGCCTGCACTCACACACTGCAGCCCTGCACAGCCCCTGTGTGCCTGCACTCACACACTGCAGCCCTGCACAGCCCCTGTGTGCCTGCACTCACACACTGCAGCCCTGCACAGCCCCTGTGTGCCTGCACTCACACACTGCAGCCCTGCACAGCCCCTGTGTGCCTGCACTCACACACTGCCTGTCCCCTGCACAGGCCCCCTGTGTGCCTGCACTCACACACTGCTGTCCCCTGCACGGCCCCTGTGTGCCTGCACTCACCACCTGCAGCCCCTGCACAGCCCCTGTGTGCCTGCACTCACACACTGCATGCCCCTGCACCGGCCCCTGTGTGCCTGCACTCACACACTGCTAGGCCCTGCACAGCCCCTGTGTGCCTGCACTTCACACACTGCTGTCCCCCTGCACAGCCCCTGTGTGCCTGCACTCACACACTGCAGCCCTGCACAGCCCCTGTGGCCTGCACTCACACACTGCAGCCCTGCACGGCCCCTGTGTGCCTGCACTCACACACTGCAGCCCTGCACGGCCCTGTGTGCCTGCACTCACACACTTGCAGCCCTGCACAGCCCCTGTGTGCCTGCACTCACACACTGCAGCCCCTGCACAGCCCCCTGTGTGCCTGCACTCACAACACTGACTAGTCCCCCTGCACAGCCCCTGTGTGCCTGCACTCACACACTGCAGCCCTGCACAGCCCCTGTGTGCCTGCACTCACACACTGCAGCCCTGCACAGCCCCTGTGTGCCTGCACTCACACACTGCAGCCCTGCACAGCCCCTGTGTGCCTGCACTCACACACTGCTGTCCCCCTGCACAGCCCCTGTGTGCCTGCACTCACACACTGCAGCCCTGCACGGCCCCTGTGTGCCTGCACTCACACACTGCTGTCCCCCTGCACAGCCCCTGTGTGCCTGCACTCACACACTGCAGCCCTGCACAGCCCCTGTGTGCCTGCACTCACACACTGCAGCCCTGCACAGCCCCTGTGTGCCTGCACTCACACACTGCAGCCCTGCACAGCCCCTGTGTGCCTGCACTCACACACTGCAGCCCTGCACAGCCCCTGTGTGCCTGCACTCACACACTGCTGTCCCCCTGCACAGCCCCTGTGTGCCTGCACTCACACACTGCAGCCCTGCACAGCCCCTGTGTGCCTGCACTCACACACTGCAGCCCTGCACAGCCCCTGTGTGCCTGCACTCACACACTGCTGTCCCCCTGCACAGCCCCTGTGTGCCTGCACTCACACACTGCAGCCCTGCACAGCCCCTGTGTGCCTGCACTCACACACTGCAGCCCTGCACAGCCCCTGTGTGCCTGCACTCACACACTGCAGCCCTGCACAGCCCCTGTGTGCCTGCACTCACACACTGCTGTCCCCCTGCACAGCCCCTGTGTGCCTGCACTCACACACTGCTGTCCCCCTGCACAGCCCCTGTGTGCCTGCACTCACACACTGCAGCCCTGCACAGCCCCTGTGTGCCTGCACTCACACACTGCTGTCCCCCTGCACAGCCCCTGTGTGCCTGCACTCACACACTGCAGCCCTGCACAGCCCCTGTGTGCCTGCACTCACACACTGCAGCCCTGCACAGCCCCTGTGTGCCTGCACTCACACACTGCTGTCCCCCTGCACAGCCCCTGTGTGCCTGCACTCACACACTGCAGCCCTGCACAGCCCCTGTGTGCCTGCACTCACACACTGCAGCCCTGCACAGCCCCTGTGTGCCTGCACTCACACACTGCAGCCCTGCACAGCCCCTGTGTGCCTGCACTCACACACTGCAGCCCTGCACAGCCCCTGTGTGCCTGCACTCACACACTGCTGTCCCCCTGCACAGCCCCTGTGTGCCTGCACTCACACACTGCAGCCCTGCACAGCCCCTGTGTGCCTGCACTCACACACTGCAGCCCTGCACAGCCCCTGTGTGCCTGCACTCACACACTGCAGCCCTGCACAGCCCCTGTGTGCCTGCACTCACACACTGCAGCCCTGCACAGCCCCTGTGTGCCTGCACTCACACACTGCTGTCCCCCTGCACCGCCCCTGTGTGCCTGCACTCACACACTGCTGTCCCCCTGCACAGCCCCTGTGTGCCTGCACTCACACACTGCTGTCCCCCTGCACAGCCCCTGTGTGCCTGCACTCACACACTGCAGCCCTGCACGGCCCCTGTGTGCCTGCACTCACACACTGCAGCCCTGCACAGCCCCTGTGTGCCTGCACTCACACACTGCAGCCCTGCACAGCCCCTGTGTGCCTGCACTCACACACTGCAGCCCTGCACGGCCCCTGTGTGCCTGCACTCACACACTGCAGCCCTGCACAGCCCCTGTGTGCCTGCACTCACACACTGCAGCCCTGCACAGCCCCTGTGTGCCTGCACTCACACACTGCAGCCCTGCACAGCCCCTGTGTGCCTGCACTCACACACTGCGGTCCCCCTGCACAGCCCCTGTGTGCCTGCACTCACACACTGCTGTCCCCCTGCACAGCCCCTGTGTGCCTGCACTCACACACTGCAGCCCTGCACAGCCCCTGGTGTGCCTGCACTCACACACTGCAGCCCTGCCACAGCCCCTGTGTGCCTGCACTCACACACTGCAGCCCTGCACAGCCCCTGTGTGCCTGCACTCACACACTGCAGCCCATTCACAGGCCCCTGTGTGCCTGCACTCACACACTGCAGCCCTGCACAGCCCCTGTGTGCCTGCACTCACACACTGCAGCCCTGCACAGCCCCTGTGTGCCTGCACTCACACCACTGCAGCCCTGCACAGCCCCTGTGTGCCTGCACTCACACACTGCAGCCCTGCACAGCCCCTGTGTGCCTGCACTCACACACTGCAGCCCTGCACAGCCCCTGTGTGCCTGCACTCACACACTGCAGCCCCTGCACAGCCCCTGTGTGCCTGCACTCACACACTGCTAGTCCCCCTGCACAGCCCCCTGTGTGCCTGCACTCACACACTGCATGTCCCCCTGCACAGCCCCTGTGTGCCTGCACTCACACACTGCAGCCCTGCACAGCCCCTGTGTGCCTGCACTCACACACTGCAGCCCTGCACCTGCCCCTGTGTGCCTGCACTCACACACTGCTGTCCCCCTGCACAGCCCCTGTGTGCCTGCACTCACACACTGCAGCCCTGCACAGCCCCTGTGTGCCTGCACTCACACACTGCTGTCCCCCTGCACAGCCCCTGCGTGCCTGCACTCACACACTGCAGCCCTGCACAGCCCCTGTGTGCCTGCACTCACACACTGCAGCCCTGCACAGCCCCTGTGTGCCTGCACTCACACACTGCTGTCCCCCTGCACAGCCCCAGTGTGCCTGCACTCACACACTGCAGCCCTGCACAGCCCCTGTGTGCCTGCACTCACACACTGCTGTCCCCCTGCACAGCCCCTGTGTGCCTGCACTCACACACTGCTGTCCCCCTGCACAGCCCCTGTGTGCCTGCACTCACACACTGCTGTCCCCCTGCACGGCCCCTGTGTGCCTGCACTCACACACTGCAGCCCTGCACAGCCCCTGTGTGCCTGCACTCACACACTGCAGCCCTGCACGGCCCCTGTGTGCCTGCACTCACACACTGCAGCCCTGCACAGCCCCTGTGTGCCTGCACTCACACACTGCTGTCCCCCTGCACAGCCCCTGTGTGCCTGCACTCACACACTGCAGCCCTGCACAGCCCCTGTGTGCCTGCACTCCACACTGCAGCCCTGCACAGCCCCTGTGTGCCTGCACTCACACACTGCAAGCGGCCCTGCACAGCCCCTGTGTGCCTGCACTCACACACTGCAGCCCTGCACAGCCCCTGTGTGCCTGCACTCACACACTGCAGCCCTGCACAGCCCCTGTGTGCCTGCACTCACCACACTGCAGCCCCTGCACAGCCCCTGTGTGCCTGCACTCACACACTGCAGCCCTGCACAGCCCCTGTGTGCCTGCACTCACACACTGCTGCCCCTGGCACAGCCCCTGTGTGCCTGCACTCACACACTGCTGTCCCCCTGCACAGCCCCTGTGTGCCTGCACTCACACACTGCAGCCCTGCACAGCCCCTGTGTGCACTGCACTCACACACTGCAGCCCTGCACAGCCCCTGTGTGCCTGCACTCACACACTGCAGCCCTGCACATCCCCTGTGTGCCTGCACTCACACACTGCTGCCCCTGCACAGCCCCTGTGTGCCTGCACTCACACACTGCTGTCCCCCTGCACAGCCCCTGTGTGCCTGCACTCACACACTTGCAGCCCTGCACAGCCCCTGTGTGCCTGCACTCACACACTGCAGCCCCTGCACAGCCCCTGTGTGCCTGCACTCACACACTGCAGCCCTGACAGCCCCTGTGTGCCTGCACTCACACACTGCTGTCCCCCTGCACAGCCCCTGTGTGCCTGCACTCACACACTGCAGCCCTGCACAGCCCCTGTGTGCCTGCCTACTCACACACTGCAGCCCTGCACATGCCCCTGTGTGCCTGCACTCACACACTGCAGCCCTGCACAGCCCCTGTGTGCCTGCACTCACACACTGCAGCCCTGCACAGCCCCTGTGTGCCTGCACTCACACACTGCTGTCCCCCTGCACAGCCCCTGTGTGCCTGCACTCACACACTGCAAGCCCTGCACAGCCCCTGTGTGCCTGCACTCACACACTGCAGCCCTGCACAGGCCCCTGTGTGCCTGCACTCACACACTGCAGCCCTGCACGGCCCCTGTGTGCCTGCACTCACACACTGCAGCCCTGCACAGCCCCTGTGTGCCTGCACTCACACACTGCAGCCCTGCACAGCCCCTGTGTGCCTGCACTCACACACTGCAGCCCTGCACGGCCCCTGTGTGCCTGCACTCACACACTGCAGCCCTGCACGGCCCCTGTGTGCCTGCACTCACACACTGCAGCCCTGCACAGCCCCTGTGTGCCTGCACTCACACACTGCTGTCCCCCTGCACAGCCCCTGTGTGCCTGCACTCACACACTGCAGCCCTGCACAGCCCCTGTGTGCCTGCACTCACACACTGCTGTCCCCCTGCACCGCCCCTGTGTGCCTGCACTCACACACTGCAGCCCTGCACAGCCCCTGTGTGCCTGCACTCACACACTGCTGTCCCCCTGCACAGCCCCTGTGTGCCTGCACTCACACACTGCAGCCCTGCACGGCCCCTGTGTGCCTGCACTCACACACTGCAGCCCTGCACAGCCCCTGTGTGCCTGCACTCACACACTGCAGCCCTGCACAGCCCCTGTGTGCCTGCACTCACACACTGCTGTCCCCCTGCACGGCCCCTGTGTGCCTGCACTCACACACTGCAGCCCTGCACAGCCCCTGTGTGCCTGCACTCACACACTGCTGTCCCCCTGCACGGCCCCTGTGTGCCTGCACTCACACACTGCAGCCCTGCACAGCCCCTGTGTGCCTGCACTCACACACTGCAGCCCTGCACGGCCCCTGTGTGCCTGCACTCACACACTGCAGCCCTGCACAGCCCCTGTGTGCCTGCACTCACACACTGCAGCCCTGCACGGCCCCTGTGTGCCTGCACTCACACACTGCAGCCCTGCACAGCCCCTGTGTGCCTGCACTCACACACTGCTGTCCCCCTGCACAGCCCCTGTGTGCCTGCACTCACACACTGCAGCCCTGCACAGCCCCTGTGTGCCTGCACTCACACACTGCAGCCCTGCACGGCCCCTGTGTGCCTGCACTCACACACTGCAGCCCTGCACAGCCCCTGTGTGCCTGCACTCACACACTGCAGCCCTGCACGGCCCCTGTGTGCCTGCACTCACACACTGCAGCCCTGCACAGCCCCTGTGTGCCTGCACTCACACACTGCAGCCCTGCACAGCCCCTGTGTGCCTGCACTCACACACTGCAGCCCTGCACAGCCCCTGTGTGCCTGCACTCACACACTGCAGCCCTGCACAGCCCCTGTGTGCCTGCACTCACACACTGCTGTCCCCCTGCACAGCCCCTGTGTGCCTGCACTCACACACTGCTGTCCCCCTGCACAGCCCCTGTGTGCCTGCACTCACACACTGCTATCCCCCTGCACAGCCCCTGTGTGCCTGCACTCACACACTGCAGCCCTGCACGGCCCCTGTGTGCCTGCACTCACACACTGCTGTCCCCCTGCACAGCCCCTGTGTGCCTGCACTCACACACTGCAGCCCTGCACAGCCCCTGTGTGCCTGCACTCACACACTGGCTGTCCCCCTGCACAGCCCCTGTGTGCCTGCACTCACACACTGCTGTCCCCCTGCACAGCCCCTGTGTGCCTGCACTCACACACTGCAGCCCTGCACAGCCCCTGTGTGCCTGCACTCACACACTGCAGCCCTGCACAGCCCCTGTGTGCCTGCACTCACACACTGCAGCCCTGCACAGCCCCTGTGTGCCTGCACTCACACACTGCAGCCCTGCCACAGCCCCTGTGTGCCTGCACTCACACACTGCAGCCCTGCACAGCCCCTGTGTGCCTGCCACTCACACACTGCTGTCCCCCTGCACAGCCCCTGTGTGCCTGCACTCACACACTGCAGCCCTGCACAGCCCCTGTGTGCCTGCACTCACACACTTCTGTCCCCCTGCACAGCCCCTGTGTGCCTGCACTCACACACTGCTGTCCCCCTGCACAGCCCCTGTGTGCCTGCACTCACACACCTGCAGCCCCTGCACAGCCCCTGTGTGCCTGCACTCACACACTGCAGCCCTGCACAGCCCCTGTGTGCCTGCACTCACACACTGCTGTCCCCCTGCACAGCCCCTGTGTGCCTGCACTCACACACTGCAGCCCTGCACAGCCCCTGTGTGCCTGCACTCACACACTGCAGCCCTGCACAGCCCCTGTGTGCCTGCACTCACACACTGCAGCCCTGCACAGCCCTGTGTGCCTGCACTCACACACTGCTGTCCCCCTTGCACAAGCCCCTGTGTGCCTGCACTCACACACTGCAGCCCTGCACGGCCCCTGTGTGCCTGCACTCACACCACTGCTATCCCCCCTGCACAGCCCCTGGTGCCTGCACTCACACACTGCAGGCCCTGCACAGCCCCTGTGTGCCTGCACTCACACACTGCTGTCCCCTGCACAGCCCCTGTGTGCCTGCCACTCACACACTGCTGTCCCCCTGCACAGCCCCAGTGTGCCTGCACTCACACACTGCTGTCCCCCTGCACAGCCCCTGTGTGCCTGCACTCACACACTGCAGCCCTGCACAGCCCCTGTGTGCCTGCACTCACACACTGCTGTCCCCCTGCACAGCCCCTGTGTGCCTGCACTCACACACTGCAGCCCTGCACAGCCCCTGTGTGCCTGCACTCACACACTGCAGCCCTGCACCGCCCCTGTGTGCCTGCACTCACACACTGCAGCCCTGCACAGCCCCTGTGTGCCTGCACTCACACACTGCAGCCCTGCACAGCCCCTGTGTGCCTGCACTCACACACTGCAGCCCTGCACGGCCCCTGTGTGCCTGCACTCACACACTGCAGCCCTGCACAGCCCCTGTGTGCCTGCACTCACACACTGCTGTCCCCCTGCACGGCCCCTGTGTGCCTGCACTCACACACTGCTGTCCCCCTGCACAGCCCCTGTGTGCCTGCACTCACACACTGCTGTCCCCCTGCACAGCCCCTGTGTGCCTGCACTCACACACTGCAGCCCTGCACGGCCCCTGTGTGCCTGCACTCACACACTGCTGTCCCCCTGCACAGCCCCTGTGTGCCTGCACTCACACACTGCAGCCCTGCACAGCCCCTGTGTGCCTGCACTCACACACTGCAGCCCTGCACAGCCCCTGTGTGCCTGCACTCACACACTGCAGCCCTGCACAGCCCCTGTGTGCCTGCACTCACACACTGCAGCCCTGCACAGCCCCTGTGTGCCTGCACTCACACACTGCAGCCCTGCACAGCCCCTGTGTGCCTGCACTCACACACTGCAGCCCTGCACAGCCCCTGTGTGCCTGCACTCACACACTGCTGTCCCCCTGCACAGCCCCTGTGTGCCTGCACTCACACACTGCTGTCCCCCTGCACAGCCCCTGTGTGCCTGCACTCACACACTGCTGTCCCCCTGCACAGCCCCTGTGTGCCTGCACTCACACACTGCAGCCCTGCACAGCCCCTGTGTGCCTGCACTCACACACTGCAGCCCTGCACGGCCCCTGTGTGCCTGCACTCACACACTGCAGCCCTGCACAGCCCCTGTGTGCCTGCACTCACACACTGCTGTCCCCCTGCACAGCCCCTGTGTGCCTGCACTCACACACTGCAGCCCTGCACAGCCCCTGTGTGCCTGCACTCACACACTGCAGCCCTGCACAGCCCCTGTGTGCCTGCACTCACACACTGCAGCCCTGCACAGCCCCTGTGTGCCTGCACTCACACACTGCTGTCCCCCTGCACAGCCCCTGTGTGCCTGCACTCACACACTGCTGTCCCCCTGCACAGCCCCTGTGTGCCTGCACTCACACACTGCTGTCCCCCTGCACAGCCCCTGTGTGCCTGCACTCACACACTGCAGCCCTGCACAGCCCCTGTGTGCCTGCACTCACACACTGCAGCCCTGCACAGCCCCTGTGTGCCTGCACTCACACACTGCAGCCCTGCACAGCCCCTGGGTGCCTGCACTCACACACTGCTGTCCCCCTGCACAGCCCCTGTGTGCCTGCACTCACACACTGCTGTCCCCCTGCACAGCCCCTGTGTGCCTGCACTCACACACTGCAGCCCTGCACGGCCCCTGTGTGCCTGCACTCACACACTGCAGCCCTGCACAGCCCCTGTGTGCCTGCACTCACACACTGCTGTCCCCCTGCACAGCCCCTGAGTGCCTGCACTCACACACTGCAGCCCTGCACAGCCCCTGTGTGCCTGCACTCACACACTGCAGCCCTGCACAGCCCCTGTGTGCCTGCACTCACACACTGCAGCCCTGCACGGCCCCTGTGTGCCTGCACTCACACACTGCAGCCCTGCACAGCCCCTGTGTGCCTGCACTCACACACTGCAGCCCTGCACAGCCCCTGTGTGCCTGCACTCACACACTGCAGCCCTGCACAGCCCCTGTGTGCCTGCACGCACACACTGCAGCCCTGCACAGCCCCTGTGTGCCTGCACTCACACACTGCAGCCCTGCACGGCCCCTGTGTGCCTGCACTCACACACTGCAGCCCTGCACAGCCCCTGTGTGCCTGCACTCACACACTGCAGCCCTGCACAGCCCCTGTGTGCCTGCACTCACACACTGCAGCCCTGCACAGCCCCTGTGTGCCTGCACTCACACACTGCTGTCCCCCTGCACAGCCCCTGTGTGCCTGCACTCACACACTGCAGCCCTGCACAGCCCCTGTGTGCCTGCACTCACACACTGCAGCCCTGCACAGCCCCTGTGTGCCTGCACTCACACACTGCAGCCCTGCACAGCCCCTGTGTGCCTGCACTCACACACTGCAGCCCTGCACAGCCCCTGTGTGCCTGCACTCACACACTGCAGCCCTGCACAGCCCCTGTGTGCCTGCACTCACACACTGCAGCCCTGTACAGCCCCTGTGTGCCTGCACTCACACACTGCTGTCCCCCTGCACAGCCCCTGTGTGCCTGCACTCACACACTGCTGTCCCCCTGCACAGCCCCTGTGTGCCTGCACTCACACACTGCTGTCCCCCTGCACAGCCCCTGTGTGCCTGCACTCACACACTGCAGCCCTGCACAGCCCCTGTGTGCCTGCACTCACACACTGCTGTCCCCCTGCACAGCCCCTGTGTGCCTGCACTCACACACTGCAGCCCTGCACAGCCCCTGTGTGCCTGCACTCACACACTGCTGTCCCCCTGCACAGCCCCTGTGGGCCTGCACTCACACACTGCAGCCCTGCACAGCCCCTGTGTGCCTGCACTCACACACTGCAGCCCTGCACAGCCCCTGTGTGCCTGCACTCACACACTGCAGCCCTGCACAGCCCCTGTGTGCCTGCACTCACACACTGCAGCCCTGCACAGCCCCTGTGTGCCTGCACTCACACACTGCTGTCCCCCTGCACCCCTGCACCCACACACTGCTGTCCTCTTGCAACCCTGCACCCACACACTGCTGTCCCCCTGCACCCCTGCACCCACACACTGCTGTCCCCCTGCACCCACACACTGCTGTCCTCTTGCAACCCTGCACCCACACACTGCTGTCCCCCTGCACCCCTGCACCCACACACTGCTGTCCTCTTGCAACCCTGCACCCACACACTGCTGTCCCCCTGCACCCCTGCACCCACACACTGCTGTCCCCCTGCACCCACACACTGCTGTCCTCTTGCAACCCTGCACCCACACACTGCTGTCCCCCTGCACCCACACACTGCTGTCCCCCTGCACTCACACACTGCTGTCCCCCTGCACCCACACACTGCTGTCCCCCTGCACCCACACACTGCTGTCCCCCTGCACTCACACACTGCTGTCCCCCTGCATGTGGTGGTGCAGCATGGGCTGCAGCAGGGACCACACAGCACTGCACAGCTGCCCCCAGCACCCCTGGGGTGCTCCTGCAGGCCACCTCAGCTTTGTTCCCAGCCTTGGTGCCGTCAGGATGGGAAGCAGAGGGCAGCTGCGTCCTGTCTGCTGCTCTGCCTCAGCAGCAGGGAACTGCAGAGCCCTGCCCTGAGGCAGTGCTGCTGGGAGACCTTTGCTGATGGTTTGGCTGCCTTGAGGCCCAGGGCAGCCTGGGCTGGTGGGAGAGTCCCTGCCCAGGGCAGGGGCTTGGAACTGGATCCAACCCAAGCCCTTCTGTGCCGTCAGAGGTGAGCTCCTCCAGCTCCCAGCCCTCCCCAGCCCCTCTGCTGGCAGCACTTACATACTGGTCAGAGGTGGAGACTTTGATGCCATATTTGGACACCCCCATGATGAACTCCTCTTCACCTGGAACAAAAGGTAACTTGCCATCTTGCTTTGGAGGGAAACAAACAAGAGCCTTTAGTGCAGCCAGCAGAACACCAGGGACCAAGATACACAGCAGACAATGTTTGTGTGCCCCCCAGCCCAGGGGGCAGCAGCAGCACCAGCCCTGCTCCCCCCCTGCGCTGCCCCACCTCCCCCCAGGTGCTCAGACTGGAGCTGGGGAAGCATTTCCCCACCAGGAGGGTGGTCAAACACTCAACCCAAGCACTGCAAGCAGGCTTCCTGCAGAGCTGGCTGCTGCCCCAGGCCTGGCAGTGCTTCAGAGGCCACTCACAGAATCCTACAATGGGCTGGGTTAGAAGAGACCTCAAAGATCCTCCAGCTCCAGCCCCCTGCCATGGGCAGGGACCCCTCCCCCCAGCCCAGGCTGCTCAGGGCCTCATCCAGCCTGGCCCTGAACACCTCCAGGCAGGAGGCAGCCACAGCCTCCCTGGGCAGCCTGTGCCAGAGTCTCCCCAGCCTCCCTGCCAGCATTTTCTTCCCCATCTCCAGTCTCAATCTCCCTTCTCCCAGCTCCAAGCCATTGTCCCTCATCCTGTCACCCCCCAGCCCCTGTTCACAAGTCCCTCCCCAGCTCTCCTGGAGCCCTGCAGGTCCTGGAAGCTGCTCTGAGGTCTCCCTGGAGCCTTCCCTTCTGCAGGCTGCACAGCCCCAGCTCTCCCAGCCTGTGCCCCCAGGGGAGGGTCTCAGCCCTCTGCTCCTCTTGGTGGCCTCTCTGGGTGCAGCTCCTCCAGCAGGATGGAACTGTGGCTGACAGCCTTTGAGCTTCCTGTCTCAGTGCTATCTGGAGTCAGCTACAGAGCCTGGAACTTGCCCAGCCAGCTCTCAGGTCACCTGGCAAAGTGAAAGAAACAGCCCAGCTTCAGCTGTGGTGCTGGTGCCCCCTGTCCCCCCTACCTGTGCCACATCTATGTAGTTGATCAAGTCCAGAGGCCCTTCAAGGCTTTTGCTCTCACTGTGCTTCAGTTTCTCAATGGCACCAACATATTTCACCCTGAACTCTGCACAGGTGTCAGAGTTGCTGTTGCTTTGTCCTGCAACAAAAGCAAACCAGGGACCTCTGCTTAACCCCAGAGTGTGCTCACCCTGGCACTGCACCACCCCAGAGTGTGCTCATTCCCCTCTCATGAACAGCCCTGTGCTGGGTTCCTTGGGAAAGGCAGCATTGCCCTGTCAATCCAGGAGGCAGACCTGCTGCTCCCACACCCAGTTTGGAAGGAACAAGCTGGCACCAGAAGAGCTGGAGAAGCTGCTGCTGCCTGTGGTCAGTGAGGGGTCTGATGTGCTGGGAGCTGGTGGGCAGTCAGCTTCCATGGTTCCAGAGCAAAGGGAACCTTGTGAGGGCAGCAGTCACTGCCAGAGTGACAGCAGGGTTACAGGACACAAATCACACCAGGGGCTGGGGTGGAAAAGACTTTGAAGGTCATGGAGTCCAACCCTGCTCCAGCTCTGCCAGGGCTGGGGCTAAGCCATGGCCCTCAGCACCACAGCTCTGCCTCCCTGTAACACCTCCAGGGAAGGGCATTCAGCCACCTCCCTGGGCAGCCTGTGCCAGGCTTGGAGAGCCCTGAACAGGCTGCCCAGGGAGGCTGTGGCTGCCCCCTCCCTGGAGGTGCTGCAGGCCAGGCTGGATGAGGCCCTGAGCAGCCTGGGCTGGGGGGAGGGGTCCCTGCCCATGGCAGGGGGCTGGAGCTGGGTGAGCTCTGAGTCTCTTCCAAGCCAACCCATCCTGTGCTCCTGTGACCCCTGTGCTGTGTATCAGGTTGGTAACACAACCAAGTTTCCCTTGCTCAGACACTTTGCTTGGAAACCACTTTGAAGCCCAGGTGAGGCAACAATGCCACCTGAGCAGCCCAGAGCTCTGCCTGCATGGCTGAGCACAGCCCTGCAGATTCCCTCCCCCTCAGCAGGCAAATGTTAACCTTTCCCATCTCCTGCTGCTTCAGACAAACATCCACAGAGTTAACCCTGCCCACAGCAGCTGCCCCCTGGGACATGGCCAAGTGCCCATGGAGGTGTTGGACTTGGTGGTCTTGGAGGTGTTTTCCAGCCTCAGTGGTTCTCTGCTAGAACTCTGAGGCCATACCTGAGCTCTTGGTGGAGTCTGTGTCTAGACTGGCCACAGTACTGGACCTGGAAAGTCCTCCAAGGCTGGAATCTACAGACTGAGCAACAAAAAGCAGCAGTTACCATCAGAAAGTCACTGAGAGCAGAAGAACAAATCACCTGGAGCTGCCCTGCCTCACCTCTTCAGAAACCACAAACCAAGCGTTCAAAGTCCTGGCTGCTGCAGGGAGAGCACCCCCACCACCTCCTCCCTCTGCCTCAGCGGAGGTCAGGCTGCTCCAGGGTCAGCAGGGACCCCCAGGAGCCCAGAGGTGCTCTGAGCAAGAGCAGCAGCAGAATGCTCTCTGCCAAAGCCCAGGGCTTCCCCAGAGCAGACCCCAGGCTGAGCTCACCTTGCTCTTGGTGCTGATCTCACTGCTCTGGGAGCTGCTGCTGCTGTGCCGCTTCTTGCCTTTCCTAAACATCTTCTCATCATTGGCTCCTGGAAGACCTTCCAGGGAGGAACAGCACAGAGCACAGCTGTGCTGCCAGCCAGGGAGGGAGGCCTGCGTGCAGGGGGCAAAACAAAGGACACTTGTTAAGGACTCTGAGAAGAGAAGCAGCTGCACAAAGCATCCAGTCCTGCCTCGGTCTGTGGGTTCTGAGGAGGGCTGAGGCACAGAGAACCACAGAACCCCTGCGTGGGGGGCGCTGGAAGGGGCCTCTGGAGCTCATCCAGTCCAGCCCCTGCCAGGGCAGGGCACCCAGGACACAGCCAGGTGGGGCTGGAATGCCTCCAGAGATGGAGACCCCGCAGTGCCTCTGGGCAGCCTGCTGCAGGGCCTCGTCACCCCCAGAGGAAATTTTCTCCTCATCTGTAGGTGGCATCTCCTGTGTTCCAGTTTGCAGCCCCTGGCACTGGGCACCGCTGGGAAGGACCTGGGTGCATCCTCCCTGCGCTCTCCCTGCAGCGGTGCTCCGGACGATGCCCTCGGGCTGTGCCTCCCCAGCCCAAGGAGCTGCAGAGCGATCTGCCCAGAGAGGCTGCCCGGGGTGGCACCAAGCCCCTTCCTTGCCCTCCCTCCTTCCTCCCCTTCCCTCCTTCCTCTTCCCAGCTGCTTCGCCGCCTGCCCCTGACCACTTCAGAGATCTCTTCCAGCCCTAATGATTCTGATTCCCCCTCCAGCCCCACCCCACAACCAGGCGCGGCCGGCGGAGCCGGAGCCGGAGCCAGGCGCGGCCGGCGGAGCCGGAGCCGGAGCCAGGCGCGGCCGGCGGAGCCAGAGCCGGAGCCAGGCACGGCCGGCAGAGCCAGAGCCAGGCGCGGCCGGCGGAGCCGGAGCCAGGCGCGGCCGGCGGAGCCGGAGCCAGGCGCGGCCGGCGGAGCCGGAGCCAGGCGCGGCCGGCGGAGCCGGAGCCAGGCGCGGCCGGCGGAGCCGGAGCCAGGCGCGGCCGGCGGAGCCGGAGCCAGGCGCGGCCGGCGGAGCCGGAGCCAGAGCCAGGCGCGGCCGGCGGAGCCGGAGCCAGAGCCAGGCGCGGCCGGCGGAGCCGGAGCCAGAGCCAGGCGCGGCCGGCGGAGCCGGAGCCAGAGCCAGGCGCGGCCGGCGGAGCCGGAGCCAGAGCCAGGCGCGGCCGGCGGAGCCGGAGCCAGGCGCGGCCGGCGGAGCCGGAGCCAGAGCCAGGCGCGGCCGGCGGAGCCGGAGCCAGAGCCAGGCGCGGCCGGCGGAGCCGGAGCCAGAGCCAGGCGCGGCCGGCGGAGCCGGAGCCAGAGCCAGGCGCGGCCGGCGGAGCCGGAGCCAGAGCCAGGCGCGGCCGGCGGAGCCGGAGCCAGAGCCAGGCGCGGCCGGCGGAGCCGGAGCCAGGCACGGCCGGCGGAGCCAGAGCCGGAGCCAGGCACGGCCGGCGGAGCCAGAGCCGGAGCCAGGCACGGCCGGCGGAGCCGGAGCCGGAGCCAGGCACGGCCGGCGGAGCCGGAGCCGGAGCCAGGCACGGCCGGCGGAGCCGGAGCCGGAGCCAGGCACGGCCGGCGGAGCCGGAGCCGGAGCCAGGCACGGCCGGCGGAGCCGGAGCCGGAGCCGGAGCCAGGCACGGCCGGCGGAGCCAGAGCCGGAGCCGGAGCCAGGCACGGCCGGCGGAGCCAGAGCCGGAGCCAGGCGCGGCCGGCGGAGCCAGAGCCGGAGCCAGGCGCGGCCGGCGGAGCCAGAGCCAGGCGCGGCCGGCGGAGCCGGAGCCAGAGCCAGAGCCAGGCACGGCCGGCGGAGCCAGAGCCGGAGCCAGGCACGGCCGGCGGAGCCAGAGCCGGAGCCAGGCGCGGCCGGCGGAGCCAGAGCCGGAGCCAGGCGCGGCCGGCGGAGCCAGAGCCAGGCGCGGCCGGCGGAGCCGGAGCCAGGCACGGCCGGCGGAGCCGGAGCCAGGCACGGCCGGCGGAGCCGGAGCCGGAGCCGGAGCCAGGCACGGCCGGCGGAGCCGGAGCCAGGCACGGCCGGCGGAGCCGGAGCCAGAGCCAGAGCCAGGCACGGCCGGCGGAGCCGGAGCCAGGCACGGCCGGCAGGGCCGCGGCCGGCAGAAGCCGCTGCCCTCGGAGGGGCGAGCGCCCGGGCAAGGCCCCTGGCAGAGCGGCCCCTGGCAGAGCGGCCCCTGGCAGAGCGGCCCCTGGCAGAGCGGCCCCTGGCAGAGCGGCCCCGCTGCCGGCCCCGGGCCCCTCAGCAGCCGCCCGGGGCCGCACGCCCGGGCACGGCCCGGCACGGCCGCCGCCAGCCTCACCTGGTGCCGCGGGTGCCCGCTGCCGGCGCCGCCCGCGGGCTGCGGGGCGCAGGAGCAGGCGGAACAGGAGCAGGCGGAGGTTGCGGAGCAGGCGGAGCAGGCGGAACAGGAGCAGGCGGAGGTTGCGGAACAGGGGCAGGAGCAGGCGGAGCAGGGGCAGGAGCAGGGGCAGGAGCAGGCGCAGGAGCAGGCGCAGGAGCAGGCGCAGGAGCAGGCGCAGGAGCAGGCGCAGGAGCAGGCGCAGGAGCAGGCGCAGGGAGGCGGCCCCGGCCCGGCCCCGGCGGAAGCGGAAGGAGGCGCAGGGCGGGCAGGGAGGCGGCGCCATGGCGGCCAAGCGCAAGGCGGAGGCGCTGATCCCGGCGGAGGAGAGCGACCAGCTCCTGATCCGGCCCCTGTGAGCGCAGCGGCCCCGCCCGGGGCAGGCGGCGGGGAGGCGGCGGCCGGCCGGGGCCGGGGGTGCAGCCCCGAGCTGCGCGGAGGAGCTGCGGGCAGCGGCTCCCCCCCCCGGCACCGGCTGTGCTGTCGCGATAGGGCTGGCGAGAGTGCCCCGAGCACGCCGGACTCGGGGGGCTCGGGCTCGATGGTCTCTGAAGGTCCCTTCCAACCCCTAACATCCTGCGGCTCTGGGGAGGCCTGGGCGCCCCCCGGCTGCGTCTCCCCCGCCCCCGGTGCTCCGAGGTTGGGTTCCGCAGCGAGCAGGCAGCCTGCAGGGCACAGGAGGCATCGCTTAAACCTGGGGAGGAGCTGCCACACCAAGGGTGTGAGGCTGCTGAGCCCTGGAGCAGGCTGCCCAGAGAGGCTGTGGAGCCTCCTGCTCTGGAGAGCTTCCAACCCCCCCCGGCCGCTGTGCTCCTGGGCAGGCTGCTGGGGGGGCCCTGCTGGAGCAGGGGGCTTGGGCTGCATGGTCATGGCCTCAAGTGCACCAGGTGGGAGAGGAGAGAAAATTTCTTTGCTGCAGGGCCTGGCAGAGGCTGCCCAGGGAGCTGGTGGAGTCCCCATCCCTGGAGGGGTTCCAGAGCCCTGTGGCCATGGCAGCTGGGGCCAGGGTTTGGTGGCTGTGGTGGTGCTGGGTTGATGCTGGACTGGCTGCTCTCAGAGGCCTTTTCCAAGCAGAGCCCAAGCCCAGCTCCCTGCAGCCTCCTCCCAGGGAGCTGCAGAGAGCAAGGAGGTCTCCCTCAGCCTCCTCTTCCCCACACTCAACTCCCCTAGGGCCCTCAGCTGCCCCTCCCCAGCCCTCTTCCCCAGACCCTTCCCCAGCTCTGTTGCCCTTCTCAGGGCCCAGTTAAGCTCTGGTTAATTTTGCTGACTTTGATCTCCCTTTGCAGTGGTGCTGGCCAAGAGGTAGGAAGGTCCTGCATCATTCTGGAGTTCAAAGGAAGGAAGATAATGGTAATTGTGGCCTGGGTGTGTTTGTGCTCCCTCCCCCTGCACACCAAAGGTGTCAGGGGTTCAGTTCAGCCCCAGCTTGTGTGTGTGTGAGCTCTGGGGCTGGCCAAATGCTGACCCACACTCATGTGAGTAGCCAGCTACAGAGTCATCACCTCTGCCCCTTTCCCTGCTGCCCTTGCAGGGCTTGGCTGCAATGAGTTGCCCACAGTGGGGTCAGGTGTGAGTGAAGTGTGGCTGAAGGCTTGTGTAGATAGAGATTACAGACAGGGAGCTTGGAAAGGGCTGCCCTGGGAAGCTGCTCCTGAGCCCTTTAGAACCTGAGGTGGGAAAGCTGAGGCTACAAGCAGTGTTCAGGGGCAGAGCTGGGGTTTGTCTCAAACAACTTCCAGCTGGCACAGGCTGCCCAGGGAGGCTGTGGATGCTCTCTCCCTTGAGGAGTTCAAGGCCAGGCTGGATGAGGCCTTGAGCAACCTGGGCTGGTGGGAGGTTGAAGATCATCAAGTTCCAACCCCCCTGCCATGGGCTCTTGCCCAGGTTGGATCTTCCAGGTCCCTTCCAACCCAGCCCACTCTGTGAGTCTGTTTTAGCCCCCGCTACAAGAGGCTTTGTCAGATCATCTCAACCTGTGAACCTGTCATTGCATTTGCAGCTGGATTGTGGGATCCACCCAGGCCTGGAAGGAATGGATGCTCTTCCTTACATTGATTTGATAGATCCTGCTGAGATTGATCTCCTCCTCATCAGCCAGTAAGTGGCACCTGAGGGAGCAGCCACACTGGGGCTGTGGTGTGAGCTGTGCTCACTGCAGGTGAGGAGAGGCTGTCAGGAGGTGGTGTGTGGATGGCAGCTGGGACAGTTGCTTGGTGCTTTGGTGTTTGTTGTCTTTCTGCTCTCTCATCTCCTCTGAGCTAACAGAGCTATGTGGAGAAAGCCTTGGCAGTGAAGGGAGGCTCTCCTGGTTTAGCTGCTCTGGGTCCCATGTCTGCTCACCAGAGCACAGAGTGTAGAGCAGGGGAGTTAACATGAGGTGGAAAATTGGGCTCCTGGATCTTCATGAGGTCAACTCAGCAGAACAGAGGGGAGAGGAGATCTCTTGAGTGTGGGCTCTGTGCTCATTGGGTTTCTCTGTCTGCAGTTTCCATCTAGATCACTGTGGGGCTTTGCCCTGGTTCCTGCAGAAGACAAGCTTCAAAGGGAGGACATTCATGACTCATGCCACAAAAGCCATTTACAGATGGCTGCTTTCAGACTATGTCAAGGTCAGGTAAGGCCCTGGGTTGCCTCTTCAGGCCATGAATTCTGTCACCTCTCGCTGCCCATGATGATGTCTCTCAATTTCCTCTCAGCCCCACAACCAAATCATTCTTCTTGCCTTCCTTTCTTTCTCCTTGCTTCATTCAGACCTTTAACAGTGCCCTTTTCCCATCTGCCTCTCTCAAGATGCATTTCTCATGTCTGTTTCTCCCTAAGCTTCACAGAAGTAGGGATTTTAAGGCCTGGAGAAGTACAGCTCAGTGCTCAGGACAAGAGCAGATTCCATGTGCAGTGAATACAAAGAGTGCTCTGCTCCATGCTCTTGGCTGGGGTTTTTCCCTCTCTTGTTCTGTTGCTGGACACATGAATGCAGTGGGCCTGAGCTTATCTCGCCTCAGCAGACTCTAGCTGGGCTCAGCACCTTGCTAAACAGAGCTCTTGTGGCTCCTTTGTCCTGGGCTGGTGGGCAAAGTGTGCTTCAGCTTGGGCTTTGAGGACTGTCAGAAACTGTGGCAGGTCTCTGTCCAAGGGCTGGGAATCCCAGAGTGGCAGGGTTGGAAGGGAGCTCTGGAGGTCATCAAGTGGAGCTGTTGGCACTTTCAGACAAGCCCAGGCCAGATCCTCCATGGAAAGGGCTGCTGCCTGCCCTGGCAGGGGGAGGATCTGCAGAGACCCCCTCTGTGATGCTGTAGCTGCTGCACTGGGGTGCCTGGGCTTGGCTGCTGCTGTCCAGGCTCGGTGTTGCTGGCCTCTTGCTGTCAGTGGGGAGCAATCCAGGCAGAGTTTTCTCCAGCTCTTGTCTCTCCTGAGCTGATCTGTGTCTGTTTCCCTTCCATCCAGCAACATCTCAGCAGATGACATGCTCTACACAGAAACAGACCTGGAGGAGAGCATGGACAAGATCGAGACCATCAACTTCCATGAAGTGAAAGAGGTGGCAGGAATCAAGTTCTGGTGCTACCATGCAGGCCATGTGCTGGGGGCAGCCATGTTCATGATTGAGATAGCTGGAGTGAAGGTACTGACCTCAGAGCTGAGACCAAGTGCTCAGGCATGGTGTGGGGCAGCCAGGCTCATGAGTGAGAGAGCTGGAGTGAAGGTACTGACCTCAGAGCTGAGACCAAGTGCTCAGGCATGGTGTGGGGCAGCCAGGCTCATGAGTGAGAGAGCTGGAGTGAAGGTACTGACCTCAGAGCTGAGACCAAGTGCTCAGGCATGGTGTGGGGCAGCCAGGCTCATGAGTGAGAGAGCTGGAGTGAAGGTACTGACCTCAGAGCTGAGACCAAGTGCTCAGGCATGGTGTGGGGCAGCCAGGCTCATGAGTGAGAGAGCTGGAGTGAAGGTACTGACCTCAGAGCTGAGACCAAGTGCTCAGGCATGGTGTGGGGCAGCCAGGCTCATGAGTGAGAGAGCTGGAGTGAAGGTACTGACCTCAGAGCTGAGACCAAGTGCTCAGGCATGGTGTGGGGCAGCCAGGCTCATGAGTGAGAGAGCTGGAGTGAAGGTACTGACCTCAGAGCTGAGACCAAGTGCTCAGGCATGGTGTGGGGCAGCCAGGCTCATGAGTGAGAGAGCTGGAGTGAAGGTACTGACCTCAGAGCTGAGACCAAGTGCTCAGGCATGGTGTGGGGCAGCCAGGCTCATGAGTGAAGGTGAAGTTATTCTCATGGCAAAGCTGGAGTCAGTTTAGTCACTCATTGCTCCTTGGTGCCTGTGAAGCCCCAGTGTGGCTGGAGCTGTCACACAGACTAGGACCCAAGTGGAGGTAGCAAGTAGCAGTAGCAAGTGGCAGGAGGGATGCTTGGGGTGTACAGCAGTGAGCTTGGACCCAGGAAGAGTTCTCCTTGCTGGGCTGCTCAGAGGCAGCTGACAGCTGAGGCAGTCTGATGGAGGCTGCATTGCAGTAGGGTCTCCCAACAGATTCTGATTCACCTTTGCCTGGGGTGCTCACAGGGCATTTGTCACTGCTCACAGCACTCTTCTGCTCAGGCACCTGAAGCAGCAGGGTGGCTGTTATTACTGATTGGAGGCACGGAGAGAGGAAAAGAGGAAGTCAGGGGCAGGCCTGTGTCAAACCCAGTGCTGGAAGCTGATCTCCTGGGCTGGGGTTCAGCAGGGTAACCACCACTCAGGAGTAGTTCCCTGCAGCCTTGAAGAGGGAAGAGAGGTGGTGGTCCTGAACCTTGCTGCCTTGGAGGGCTTTGTGCCTGGGTGACTGAGAACTGGGCAACAAAGAAAGCTTCCAAGAAGCACAGAGGTAGAACTGGATGCAGAGAGCCAAACCCTGGTGGTTGTGTCCCTGGTGGTGGTGGAGCTGGGGTGCTGCTTGGCTTACTGTGCCTGGGACTGCAGACCTGGCCCTGCCCACCTCAGAAGTGCCTCCAGTTCAAGTGCCAGTGATGAAATCATCACAGATGGCCTACAGCTCTCCTCACTTACCAAAGCCTCTCCTCTGCCACAGCTGCTGTGTGCAGGCTGCTGCCCTGGCAGGGCCTGTAGCCACAGGAGCTCTCTGTGTCCCCAACAGCTCTTGTACACAGGAGACTTCTCAAGACAGGAGGACAGGCACCTGATGGCAGCTGAGATTCCCAACATCAAACCTGATATCCTGATCATTGTGAGTGCTGCAGAACTGCCTTGTGCTGGCAACTCCTTGCAGTGAGGCTGGGGAGACTCTGGCACAGCCTGCCCAGGGAGGCTGTGGCTGTCCCCTCCTGGAGGTGTTCCAGGCCAGGCTGGATGAGGCCCTGAGCAGCCTGGGCTGGGGGGAGGGGTCCCTGCCCATGGCAGGGGTTGGGGCTGGATGGTCCTTAGAGTCCCTTCTTGACAGGAAGACATCCAAATTCCTGGGAGGGGGTTGGAGAGGGGAGGTGTTGGTTATTTATCTTGGTGGAGGTGAGTGGGGGAGTTTGGGGATGGTTTTGTTTATTCATAGCATCCCAGAATGGTTTGGGTTGGAGAAGGCTTTCAAGATCCTCCACTCCAGCCATCAGCCCAGCCCCATGGCCACCCAGCCCTGGCCCCAGCTGCCATGGCCACAGGGCTCTGGAACCCCTCCAGCCATGGGGACTCCACCACCTCCCTGGGCAGCCTCTGCCAGGCCCTGACCACTCTGGCACCAAAGACATTTTTCCTGTCTCCAGCCTAACCCTCCCCTGGGGCCACCTGAGGCCGTTTCTTCTCTCCCTGTCAGTTGTTGCTGGGGAGCAGAGCCCAACCCCCCCTGGCTGCAGCCTCCTCAGGGAGCAGCAGAGAGCAGTGAGGTCTCCCTCAGCCTCCTCTGCTCCACGCTCCACACCCCCAGGGCCCTCAGCTGCTCCTCCCCAGCCCTGCTCTCCAGACCCTTGCCCCTGCCCCGCTCTGCATGCTGCCCCCAGTGAGTGCCTGCGGCTGGGGGCAGCAGGGGGCTCAGGCTGTGTGGCAGTGCCGTGCTGAGGGGGCTGTGTGTCTGCAGGAGTCCACCTACGGCACCCACATCCACGAGAAGCGGGAGGAGCGCGAGGCCAGGTTCTGCAACACCGTCCACGACATCGTCAACAGGGGAGGCCGAGGCCTCATCCCTGTCTTTGCCCTGGGCAGAGCTCAGGAGCTGCTTCTCATCCTGGGTATGGCCCTTCCTGGCTCTGACAGAGGCACACAGGTTAAGCCAGCATCAGAGGGGTTAGGGGTTGGAAGGGACCTCTGGAGATCTTCCAGTCCAAGCCCCTGCCAGAGCAGGAGCAGAGAACCCAGCACAGGTCACACAGGACACATCCAGACAGGGTTGGGAAGCCTCTAGAGGAGGCTCCACAAGCTCTCTGGGCAGCCTGCTCCAGGGCTCTGGGAGCCTCACAGGGCAGAAGTTCCTCTTCATGCTGAGGTGGAGCCTCCTGTGCTGCAGCTTGCATCCATTGCCAGGATGTTTTCACCTGCACCCTCAGCTGGAGTCGTTTCTCCCCAGGCCCTTTGCAGGGTGTTGTTACCTGAGGGTGGCAACAGCTGCCTGCTCAAGTGCCCCAAACCCACTCAGCCACCTGGCAGTGGCATGGGCATAAGAGCTTGGCTTTGGCATCCTGGTGAGGCAGGGGTGCAGCAGACTGTGCTTACACATCACAAAACCCAGCTAAAAAAGGCATTTTCTGGGCCAAAGGATCACTGCCTCTGCCCTGTAACTCACAAACCCAGATGAGGAAGTGCCTGTAGAAAAAGAGAAGACCATAACAGACTCTGTGGCATTACACAGAACCAGAGAAGGGTAGGGGCTGGAAGAGACCTCTGGAGATCATCCAGTCCAACCCCCCTGCCAGTGCCAGCACTTGGGCTGGAGGTGAGCTGGAACGTCCTGACTGGAAGGGTTCTCAGAGCCTGGCACAGGCTGCCCAAGGGGGGGCTGAATGCCCATCCCTGGAGGGGTTTCCCAGAGGCAGAGCTGTGGTGCTGAGGGCCAGGGCTCAGCCCCAGCCTGGGCAGTGCTAGGCATGGCTGGGGTGGATGAGCTGCAGGGCAGAGGCACAGTGTGGGGAGGCTCTGGCACGCACTGTGAGCCCTGCTGCGGGGAGAGCACCCTCTGGGTGGGGCTGGGCTGTGGGGGTGGCCTGCTGGGGCTCTCTTGCTCTTGGCTTTCACTGCTGTGCTGGGTTGTGCAGATGAGTACTGGCAGAACCACCCTGAGCTCCATGACATCCCCATCTACTACGCCTCCTCCCTGGCCAAGAAGTGCATGGCCGTGTACCAGACCTACGTCAACGCCATGAACGACAAGATCCGCAAGCAGATCAACATCAACAACCCCTTCGTCTTCAAGCACATCAGCAACCTGAAGGTCAGCCTGCCATGGCCCTGCCCCACACAGCAGGGCTGGCACACAGCCCCTCTGGCCCCAGCCTCCTCCCAGGGAGCTGCAGAGAGCAAGGAGGTCTCCCTCAGCCTCCTCCACACTCAACACCCCCAGGGCCCTCAGCTGCTCCTCCCCAGCCCTCTTCCCCAGACCCTTCCCCAGCTCTGTTGCCCTTCTCTGGCCCTGCTCCAGCCTCTCAGTGTCCTTGGAGTGAGGACCCAAAACTGACCTCAGCACTCAAGGGGTGGTCTCAGCAGTGCCCAGCACAGGGGCACCATCCCTGCCCTGCTCCTGCTGCCCACACCACTGCTGCTCCAGGCCAGGCTGCTGCTGCCCCTCCTGCCCACCTGGGCACCCCCTGGCTCTTTGGCCTTGTTAAACCTCATCCCATTGGCCTTAGCCCCTGGACCCAGCCTGGCCAGGTCCCTCTGCAGACCCTTCCTGCCCTCCAGCAGGTTAATGCAACCACCCAGCGTAGTGCCATCTCCCTGGGGGAGCCTCAGTTCCCTCAGCTGGATGATTGATAAGGAGATCAAAGGGAGCTGGCCCCAGCCTGAGCCCCAGTACTGGCAGCTTGTGGCCCAACATTTCCTCTACTGCAGATCCTTTGGAGTTTGCTGCCTGGGGGCAGCAGCAGGAGGAGCTTCCCTGCAGAGGGCACTTGCTGTGCCTTGTGCCAGGGTGCAGGCAGGCAGCCCTGGGCCTGGGCTGTGCTCACTGCTGCTGGTTGCTGTCTGCACTCAGAGCATGGATCACTTTGATGACATTGGCCCCAGTGTGGTGATGGCCTCCCCAGGGATGATGCAGAGTGGCCTCTCCAGGGAGCTGTTTGAGAGCTGGTGCACAGACAAGAGGAATGGAGTCATCATAGCAGGCTACTGCGTGGAGGGAACCCTGGCCAAGGTGAGCTGCTGCTGCTCTGCACTTCTGTCACTTGGCCAACAGCAGCTCTCTGTGTTTGGGTGTCCTGAGAAGGTTGTTCCCAGCTTCTGCAGTCCAAGCTCATTGCTTTGGGCTGGCACTAATGGAACTTCCCAGGACTTCTGCATCTGCCCATGCCCAAGGATGTTGTGCAGGAAATCTCTTCTAGGAGCTCTTTATCTTGTCAGAGGAAGGATGACTGATGACTTGCTGCATCTTCAGACCCCTCTACCTTTTTGAAAGGGAAGCCCTAGCCCTGATTCTGGAGGAACTGAATCACAGGATGGGTTGGGTTGGGTTGGGTTGGAAGGGACCTTAAAGATCATCTAGTTCCAGCCACTGCCAAGGGCAGGGACACCTCCCACCAGCCCAGGCTGCTGAAGGGTAGTCTGAACCCCAGGCCAGGCCTTAGTGAAGCTGGAAGCCTTCAGAGAAAGCTGCTGCTGTGTCAGGGAGCAGCCTGCCTTGCTGTCCTGTGGCATGGGCCACGTGGAGGGCAGGGAACCCCTCCTTCCCAGGGGCAGCCTGGGCACTCGGCTTTGTCTTAGAGACAGAAGTCTCCCAGTGTTTACAACTCCACTGCACATGTGGCAGATGTGTCTGGAAGAGGACTGGGCTCCCAGGTCTGCTGAGGATGAGCAGCTGAGCTGCTGTGGGGGGGTTGGATGTTCAGTTCACATTGGGGCTGGCTCCCAACATGATCCAGTGCTGCCTGACCTGCAAATGTGGCTGTGGGAGGCTTCCAGTGTTTCATTTCCAGTGCTCTTGTTTTCCCTAGCACATCATGTCTGAGCCTGAAGAGATCACAACCATGTCAGGGCAGAAGCTGCCCCTCAAGATGTCTGTGGATTACATTTCCTTCTCTGCTCACACAGATTACCAGCAGACCAGTGAGTTCATCCGGGCCCTCAAGCCTCCACACGTGGTTAGTGTCCTGGAGTGGCCTTCAGCAAACCACCTCCCAGCCTGGAGGCAGGAGGGCAGGCCCTGCTGGGCAGCCTGGAGGCAGGAGGGCAGGCCCTGCTGGGCAGCCTGGAGGAAGCCTGTCCTTGCCAGGAGGCAGCCACAGCCTCCCTGGGCAGCCTGTGCCAGAGGCTCAGCTCCCTGGGACTGAAGAACTTCTTCCTCAGCTCCAGCCTGACCCTGCTCTGCCTCAGCTCCAAACCCTTCCCCCTTGGCCTGGCTGCAGACCCCCTCAGCAGAAGTCTCTCTGCAGCCTTCCTGCAGGCTGCCTTCAGGCCCTGGCAGCAGCTCTGAGGTGCCCCTGGAGCCTTCTCCTCTGCAGGCTGCACAGCCCCAGCTCCCTCAGCCTGTGCTCCCAGCAGAGCTGCTCCAGCCCTGGGATCAGTGCATGGGACTCAAAGGCACTGAAGCCTGAGGCTCAGCTGAGCTAATGCTGAGTGCTGTGACCTGATGAGAGGACACTTGTGTGAGGCTGGGGAGCACAGTGGCAGCTTGCTCAGAGCCTTTGTTCCCCCTGGCTGGACAGAGGGTTCCTGCTGAGAGGCAAACTGTGTCCCTTGCAGATCCTGGTCCATGGAGAGCAGAACGAAATGGCCAGGCTGAAGGCTGCCCTGATCAGGGAGTATGAGGATAATGATGAAGTCCACATAGAGGTTCACAACCCCAGGAACACTGAAGCTGTCACCCTGAACTTCAGAGGAGAAAAACTTGCCAAGGTATTGAAAACCCAAGGAATGAAGCTCCCTCTCTCCTCCTCTGCTGCAGAGCAGTTTCCTCTGGGATTGGAGCTGCACTTTTCCTTCCCAGCCATCTCTGCACTGGCTGGGGATTGTCTCTGGCTGCCAGGGATCCAGGCCTGGGAGTGCTCTGCATGCAGTGGTGCATCTGGGGATTGGTTTTCAAAGATTCACAGAAGGGCTTGGGCTGGAAGGAACCTCAAAGCTCAGCCAGCTCCAACCCCTGCCATGGGCAGGGACACCTCCCACCAGCACAGGCTGCTCAGGGCCTCATCCAGCCAGGCCCTGAACACCTCCAGGCAGGAGGCAGCCACAGCTTCCCTGGGCAGCCTGTGCCAGGCTCTCCCCAGCCTCACTGGGAAGGTCTTGGTGAGGTTTGCTTCTTGGCCTTCCAACCTTTCCCTGTGCCACCTCTCAGTGGCTGTTGGCTGCTCTGACCTCCTCCTCTGTTCAGAGTTCCTTTGCTTCCACTCTGGGTGCTGCTGAGGAGTGAAGATTCCTCTCCATAGCAGCCTGCAGGCTGAGGGCACCTGAGCTGGCCTGGGTGCAGCCTGTGTGGCCTTGCTTTGCAGGTGATGGGGTCTTTAGCTGACAAGAAACCAGAGCAAGGACAGAGGATTTCTGGAATCCTGGTTAAAAGGAATTTTAACTACCACATCCTGTCTCCATGTGACCTCTCCAGTAAGTACAGGCAGGGCCTGAGCCTTGCTGCAGCCTCCTCTTCCTCATGAGAGCCCTCAGAGCACTGGGGGAGGGGAGCTGCAATTGTGTGCTGGAGGAGCAGTGAGCAGTTTGGGTTAGTTTTGCCTGAAGCTGTGAGGTGCTGCAGGGAGAAGCAAGGCAAAGGCTCTCAGCTCACTGCCCTCTGAGCTCTCAGATCTCTGTCAAAGAAAAGAGGCAAAATTGCCTTTGGGCTTTTTGTGGTCACTTCAAACTTCTTCCTCTCCCTGGATGTGGATGAGAGAGCTGAGAGCCTTGCTGAGCTGTGCTGGCCAAGGGCAAAACTGGCACAGAATCAGAGAGGCACAGAATGCTTTGGGTTGGAAAAGGCCTCTGAGGTCACCCAGCCCCTGGCCCCAGGAGCCATGGCCCCAGGGCTCTGCATCCAGGCCCTTTGTTTTCAGTGTCAGAAGCTGCAGCACAGTGGAAACGTTTGTGAGTGTTTCTCACTCTCTGCTGCTCTTTGTCCTGACTGAGCTGTTTGGTAGTAAAGAAACTGACCTCACAGTAGAAGAACAATTCAGTGTGAGGTAGAGGAGCTTGGGAGGAAGCAGCTCACAGAATGTCAGGGGCTGGAAGGGACCTCAGGAGCTCATCCAGTCCAAGCCCCTGCCAGAGCAGTTTGTCTGCCTCTGGTGGCTGTGATACCAACTCCTGCTGCTTACTCGGCCCCAAACCCATTGCTGATCTCACCACAGATGCTCCACCCTCCTCCTCTCTGCTGAGTGTCCTTTCCAGCCCCCCCCTGGCAGGGAGCAGGGCCATGAGTTGTCTGCAGTGTTCCCTGGCCTTCAGGCAGGGAATTCCAAGGCCTCCTTTGTCCTGTGTGCTTTCAGATTACACTGACCTGGCCATGAGCACGGTGACCCAGACCCAGGCCATCCCCTACACAGGCCCTTTCAACCTGCTCTCCTACCAGCTGCAGAAGCTGACAGGTATGTCTGGGGAAGGGCATGGCCAGGACACAGCCTTCTGGGGGTTCTGCTCTGCTTGTGTTCCCAATTCATCAGCATGCAGTGGTAGAGAGCCTGGGGCAGCCTCTGTCTCCTGTCAGCCCCTCAGGGGAGTGCTGCAGCCATTCTCTTGTAACATTTGTTAATTGAGCTTTGTCTCCAGCCCCCAGATAGAGTGGGAACTGCCCTGCTGTTCACAAACACACAGCCTTGTCCTCCTGGGTGCCAGGCAGCCCCTGCTGTCTCCCCCCAAAAGGCAAGGAGTCCACAGAGTGCACTAGGTTGGGAGGGAGCCTCCAAGGGCATCCTGTCCAAGCCCCTGCAGGCAGCAGAGACAGCTCCAGCTGGAGCAGGCTGCCCAGGGACACAGCCAGGCTGATCTTGAATGTCTCCAGGGATGGAGCCTCAGCCACCTCCCAGGGCAGCCTGTGCCAGTGTCTCCTCACCCTCACTGTGCAGAACTTCCTCCTGATGTCCAACCTAACCCTGCCCTGCTCCAGTTCCAAACCATTGCCCCTGTGCTATCCCCACAGCCCCTTCTGAGCAGTCCCTCCCCAGCCTGCCTGGAGGTCTCCTGCAGATAGTGAGATGCAGCTCTGAGGTCTCCCTGCAGCCTTCTCCTCTCCAGGCTGAACAGCCCCAGCTCTCCCAGCCTGGCCCCATGGCAGAGGTTCTCCATCCCTCTGAGCGTCTTTGGTAGCCTCCTCTGGACCTGCTCCAGCAGCTCCAGGTCCTTCCTGTTTGGCTGCTTCTGAGCCAGAGGCCATTTCTCTCTGCTGTCATCCTTGATGCCTCTCTTCAGCTTGCTTGCAGGTTAGGGGCAGCTCCTGTCCCAGGCACACAGACTCTGCAGGATCCTTCCCACATTGAAAGCTCAGGAATGTTTTTATCTCCTCTAATCAGATTCCAGCTGATACCAGGAGAGAAGAGCAAAGCTGTGCTCAGGGCTCAGCACCTGAGATGCTTTGGTTTAAGCTCTGTGCCCATGCAGGCAGTGGCTTGTCCTTGCAAGGTGTCAGAGGAGCTGGGTCAGTTGGCAGCTGTGGGCAGGGTCCCCTCTCTCACCCTGCCAGTGCCCTCTTGCTGTTCATTTGCTAACCATCTGCTGCCCTCCTTAGGGGATGTGGAAGAAATAGAGATCCAACAGAAGCCAGCCCTGAAGGTTTTCAAGACCATTACTGTGATCCAGGAGCCAGGCATGGTGGTCCTTGAGGTGAGCACTGCTGGGGGCAGAGGAGGAGTTTCTGCTGCCAAGTAGTACCAGAGAGATTCAGAGTCCTGGAATGATGGAGGGGGTTGGAAGGGACCTTGGGAGCTCATCTAGCTGCAGCCCCCTGCCATGGGTGACAGCAAACACCAGAAGGGAACAGAGTCAGATACAAGCAGGTGAAAGCAAACACAGGCAGTGACAAATGAAAAGTCAGCAGAAAGGTAAATAAATGAAAGTAAATGCCAATGAAAACTCAGAGCAAAAAGCAAATGAAGAGTGAAGGGGGAGGAGGAGGAAGCAAAGCAGAGAGGTGCTGGTGTGGGGTGAGCGCTGGGGCAGGCCCTGGCAGGCAGGCTCCAGGGCAAGGCAGGCAGCAGTGTGCCACAGGCTGTGCTGCTCTGCTGCCCCAGCCCAGGGGGGCTCAGCTGCTGCCCTTGGCTGTTGTTCTCTCTTGCAGTGGGTGGCAAACCCTGCCAATGACATGTATGCAGACACTGTCATCACAGTGATCCTGGAGGTGCAGTCCAACCCCAAAATACAGAAAGGTAGGAGCTGGCTGCCTGCTGCTCGAGCTCAGCCCTGCCCTCTCTTGGGACACACACAGCCACCTCAGGGAGGCAGAATCAGGGTGCTCTGGGGGTGTGCTGGGCTGCAGGTTCCCCCAGCATCACCTTTCAGCCAGAGCAGCTCACTTAGGGGCAAATGGAAGCTGTGTTGGCAAGCAAGAGCTGCACTCTCCCCTGGATGCAGTGAACAGGTGCAGAGTGTCCAGGGGTTACAGCACTGTACAGGTACTGACAAACAGCAAACAGAACTGGGAAGCTGCTCCCCTGCCCCCTCCCAGACCCCCTGCACCAGAGAGGAGGAGGATTTGAGAGAGGAAGCAGTGGGTTAGGTTTAGCTCAAGGCCAGCAGCAGCAAGTTGCCTCCCAGGCAAAGCAGTTAACAGCCAAGGTTGGAAGAGAAGAAAGGGATGGGAAAGGGCTGTGAGGAATGGTTAGGTTGCAGCTTCCCAGAGAGTGATGCAGTGAATTTGTTTAGCACAAGCTTTTCCTTTCCTTTCCACCCCCAGCAGGCTCTCATTTGCATTTCCCTGCTTTGCTGCTTGAAAGCTGCAGCTAAACTTTAAAGGCAGAGCCTAAAACTGCCACAGGGTGCAAAGGACCTTAAAGGTCATCCTGCTCCAACCTCCCCTCTGTGCTCAGGGACACCTCTCAGCTACACTCAGCTGCTCAGGGCCTCATCCAGCCTGGCCTGCAGCACCCCCAGGCAGGAGGCAGCCACAGCCTCCCTGGGCAGCCTGGGCCAGAGGCTCAGCTCCCTGGGACTGAAGAACTTCTTCCTCAGCTCCAGCCTGACCCTGGGTAGCATCAGATTGGCTGTGAGGAAGAAGTTGTTGCCCATGAGGGTGGTGAGAGCCTGGCACAGGCTGCCCAGGGAGGTGATGGAAGCCTCCTGCCTGGAGGTGTTTGCAGCCAGGCTGGATGTGGCTGTGAGCAACCTGCTGTGGTGTGAGGTGTCCCTGCCCATGGCAGGGGCTTGGAGCTGGCTGAGCCCTGAGCTCCCTTCTAGCCCAGCCAGCTCTCTGATTCTGACCCTGCTCTGCCTCAGCTCCAAACCATTCCCCCTTGGCCTGACTCCAGACCCCCTCAGGAGAAGTCTCTCTGCAGCCTTCCTGCAGGCTGCCTTCAGGCCCTGGCAGCAGCTCTGAGGTGCCCCTGGAGCCTTCTCCTCTGCAGGCTGCACAGCCCCAGCTCCCTCAGCCTGTGCTCCCAGCAGAGCTGCTCCAGCCCTGGCAGCATTTGTGGGCCCTGTCATTACTGCTCCTGATTGCTGTCCCTGTGGTCCCTGCATGCTCCCAGCCCCCAGGCTGTGATGCTTCCTTCTAATGAAAGGGATTACAAACAAATCCCTGCAAACAGATTCTTTCCAGCTTCAAGGAAAGGAAGGTGAGAGGCTGAGAGTGTAAACCATGAGAGGAGGATTCCAAAGTGACTCAGAGCTGAGAAGTTCTCCATGTTCAGTCATGAGCCCAGGGCCCAAGCCATTCCTGCCCTTGCTTGCCTGCCCTCCTCGGGCTTCAGCCAATCCTCTTGGCAGTGGTGGTGTCTGGGTTGGTTTTGGAGGGAGGGAGGAAGGAGCCAGGGTGTCCTGGGTAGGCAGTGTGCCTCTGTGTGTGGGAGGCAGGTCACAGTCTCAGCAGGACTTTGTTTGCTTGCTGGGTTTTGCCTTTTTTTTTACAGCTGCAGTACAGAAAATTTCCAAGAAGGTTGACATGGATGTGTACAGGAAGAGGATGGAGATCATGCTGCAGTGAGTTGGCATCTCTCTGGCTGAGATGAAAGGAGCAGTGCAGCAGGGGAAGCTGGGCTGGGCCAGCCCCAGGCACACATCCAGGCTGGGTGGGTTAGGAGCAGCCCTGAGGAAAGAGCCTTGGGGGTGCTGGGTGCTGAGCAGCTCCCCAGGAGCCAGCAGTGCCTCCTGCAGCCCTCAGGCAGCTGTGAGCTGGGCTGCAGCCAGAGCAGGGTGGGCAGAGGGCAGCAGAGGGGATCCTGCCCCTGGGCTCTGCTCTGCCCAGACCTCACCTCCAAGCCTGCCTCCAGCTCTGGGGTCCCCAGCAGCAGAAGGACACAGAGCTGTGGAGAGAGCCCAGAGGAGGCCACAAGGATGCTGCCAGGGCTGGAGCAGCTCTGCTGGGAGCACAGGCTGAGGGAGCTGGGGCTGTGCAGCCTGCAGAGGAGAAGGCTCCAGGGGCACCTCAGAGCTGCTGCCAGGGCCTGAAGGCAGCCTGCAGGAAGGCTGCAGAGAGACTTCTCCTGAGGGGGTCTGCAGCCAGGCCAAGGGGGAAGGGTTTGGAGCTGAGGCAGAGCAGGGTCAGGCTGGAGCTGAGGAAGAAGTTCTTCAGTCCCAGGGAGCTGAGCCTCTGGCACAGGCTGCCCAGGGAGGCTGTGGCTGCCTCCTGCCTGGGGGTGCTGCAGGCCAGGCTGGATGAGGCCCTGAGCAGCTGAGTGTAGCTGAGGTGTCCCTGGGCATGGTGGGGAGCTGGGAGCAGAGGAGCTCTGGGGTCCCTGAGCCATTGCAGGGTTCTGTGGCCTCCCCTGCACAAAGCCCTGGCCAACACAAGGAGCCTGCTGGCACACCTTGAACAGCAGAGACCTTCCTGAGAGCAGGTGGTCAATGGTGACCCCAAAGCAGTCACCTTTCCCACTGGGATCTGCAGCCTTTCATTCTGCAGGGCTCAGATTTGCCACTTTTCAGTGACTGCAGCCCTCAGGCAGTCCCAAAGAGCAGGCAGGACCCCAGGGAGTGCCTGCAAACTGTGCTGCAAACAGCCTGCTCTGGCTCCCCTCTGCTCAGCTTGGAGCCAGCTGCTAGCCCCCAAGCATTTCAGAGCTCAGGCTGTGTACTAACAAGTCACTCAGCAGGGCCTGATGTGAAGCTAGGGCTTGTGGATAGGAAATTGAAACAGGGCCTGAAGGCAGCCTGCAGGAAGGCTGCAGAGACTTCTGCTGAGGGGGTCTGCAGCCAGGCCAAGGGGGAATGGTTTGGAGTTGAGGCAGAGCAGGGTCAGACTGGAGCTGAGGAAGAAGTTCTTCAGTCCCAGGGAGCTGAGCCTCTGGCCCAGGCTGCCCAGGGAGGCTGTGGCTGCCTCCTGCCTGGGGGTGCTGCAGGCCAGGCTGGATGAGGCCCTGAGCAGCTGAGTGTAGCTGGGAGGTGTCCCTGCTAAGATCTGTGTCAGTAAAGCACTGACCTGGGCTACCCAGCCAGGGTCACTCAGCTTGGTGGCTGGGCTGAGCCATTGCTGCTGAGAGGAGATTGCTGGCAGGATGCCTGTGGGAGCCTGAAGGCAGCAGGGAGGCAGAGGTGCTGCAGGTGTGTGGGCAGCTGTGAGACAGGCTGCTCTGTTGCAGGGACATGTTTGGAGAGGACTGTGTGAGCTCCAAGGATGGCTCTGTGCTGTGCATCACGGTGGATGGGAAGACGGCAAACATCTCCCTGGACACAAGGGTAGGGGCAGCAGGGCTCTTGCCTGGGGGCTCCTCTGGCACAGCTCTGCCTCCCATGCAGGGCACAGTGCTGCCCTCCTGCTGAGGAGATGGGGGGAGGGGGGGATGTTTGCTATCAGCATCTTCAGCCTCCTCACTCGCCACTCATTTCATTGCCATTGCCCTCAGTTGATCCACAGCTGGGGTGGAAGGGACCCTCCAAGGGCAGCTTGGCCACCCCCCTGCAGCCAGCAGGGCCACCTCCAACTGCAACAGGCTGCCCTGCTGGAGTCTCCTCCTCTGGAGCCTTTGCAGCCCTGCCTGGCTGTGTCCCAGTGTGGCCTCTGCTGGGTTCTGTGCTCCTGCTCTGGCAGGGGGCTTGGACTGGAAGATCTCTGGAGGTCCCTTCCAAGCCCTGCCATCCTGTGAGCCTGTGAGGTGAAGCTTGATGCTCCTCAGCAGGGCTTGGGCAAGTTCCCTCTGAGCTCACTGCCACTCTGGATAGCTTCATGCCCATGTGCATGCCTGCTTCCCCCTCCCCCCTCTGGAGCACTCCTGCCCTGCTGCAGGCCAGGGGCAGAGCCTCCAAGAGGGTTTCCTTCTCTCCCCAGACGGTGGAGTGCGAGCCGGGGAGCGAGGAGGATGAATCCCTCCGCGAGATGGTGGAGCTGGCTGCACAGAGGCTCTATGATGCCCTCAGCCCAGTCTGCTGACCCCCACAGGTCCCCAGGGCACCCCCAGGACCCTTCCACACCTTTGGTCTCTTGCAAAAGTAAATAAACCCTTTTTGCTCTTCAGTAGTCAGAGTCAGCTTGTTCCTGAGCAGCCATGCTGAGACCTGGCCACAGAAAGTGACTTTCCTGCCCCTTGGCTTTCTGCTGCGCACACAACACTTCCCCTTCCCCCACCTGACTCAGCTGCTGCCTCAGAGCCTTCAGGGTTGTTCCACAAGTGCCTTCTCTCACCTGGGGTGCAGCAGCCACAGGGCCAGGATCCTGGTGTCTGAGGAGGTGGCGGAGTCCCCATGCCTGGAGGTGTTCCTGAGCCCTGTGCCCGGGGCAGCTGGGCCATGGTTCAGGCCCATGGTGGGGCTGGGTTGCTGGTTGGCCTGGACGATCCCAGAGGGCTTTCCCAACCCAAACCATTGAGCCTGTGGGTCACTAGGAACACACACTGCAGGCTCCACCTCTTCAGTTTGCTGTTCAGTTTCTTCTGCTGACAACTCATTTGACTCTTTATGCTCTTGGTCTCTTTTACAGCCTTTGGTTTTACTGAGGTGAGACTTTGCAGCACAGTCAGCCCCAGGTCAGCAGTGCTGTGGGCAGCAGGAGCAGGGCAGGGACTGTGCCCCTGCACTCAGCACTGGGGAGGCTGCACCCCGAGTGCTGGGCTCAGTTCTGGGCTCCTCGCTGCAGGAAGGACATTGAAGGCTGGAGCAGGGCCAGAGAAGGGCAACAGAGCTGGGGAAGGGGCTGGGGAACAGGGCTGGGGAGGAGCAGCTGAGGGCCCTGGGGGTGTTGAGTGTGGAGCAGAGGAGGCTGAGGGAGCCCTCCTTGCTCTCTGCAGCTCCCTGGGAGGAGGCTGCAGCCCGTGGGGGTTGGTGTCCTTTCCCTAGTCTCAGGTGACAGAACAAATGTCTTCAAGTTGCACCAAGGGAGGCTTAGTTTGGACCTTGGAAGAAACTTCCTGCCTGGAAGGGTTCTCAAGCCTGGCCCAGGCTGCCCAGGGGGTGACTGAATGCCCTTTCCTGGAGGTGTTTGTCAGAGGCAGAGCTGTGGTGCTGAGGGCCATGGCTCAGCCCCAGCCCTGGCAGGGTTAGAGAAGGGTTGGCCTGGGTGAGCTGTAAGGCTTCTCCAGCGGCAATGCTTCTCTGTCCCTGGATCTTCCAGCACCGCTCCGGGCTGCAGTCCCCAGCCCTGCCGGCATCGTTTACGCAGCACAGCCGAGCTGGCAGCCTGCGAGCCAGCGCTCCCGGGGAGCAGCGCTGGAGCGCAGGGCTCAGCCCCGGCGCTGTGACCTCGCCGCTGCCTCCTGGCTTACAGCGGGGCTGGAGCTGCCCTGCAACGCGGATCCGAACGGGAGACCTGCCCAGGCCCCGAGAGCGCCGAGCCCGCCGCTCCCCTCCCTCCCGCCGCTTTCTTCCCCTCCTCCCTCTCCCCTCCTCCCTCTCCCCTCCTCCCTCTCCCCTCCTCCCTCTCCCCTCCTCCCTCTCCCCTCCTCCCTCTCCCCTCCTCCCTTCCCTCCCTCCGCTCCGTGCTCCTCCTCCGCTCCCCGGCTCCCGGACGTCCGCCGCGGCCATGGCGCTGCCGGAGGCTGCGTGCCGGGGCCGGCAGCTGCTCTGGCCCCGGGTTGTGCTCTTCGGGGACTCCATCACGGAGGTAGGAGCGGACTGCGGGGCCCCGCGGGCTGCCCTGGGCGCTGTGCCCTTGGCAGCGCTGTAAAGCCCCGCGGGGGGCTCCCGGCTCCGGGGGCCGGCCGCGCTGTGGCCTCTTGGGGCATGCCAGGGCACCGCTGCGGCAGCTGATCGCCTGCTGTGGTTGTGCTCTGCTAGTGTCGCTCCCGGTGCTCCGGAGGCGTTTTCCGGACGGAGAGCGCAGCCCGGGCACAGTCCCGGAGTGCTGTGGCTGGAAGGGACCTCTGCAGCTCCCCCAGCCCAGCCCCTGCTCCAGCAGGGCCCCCCCAGCAGCCTGCCCAGGGGCACAGTGCCCAGGGGCGGTTGGAAGCTCTCCAGAGCAGGAGGCTCCACAGCCTCTCTGGGCAGCCTGCTCCAGGCCTCCAGCAGCCTCACAACAGAAGTTTTTCCTGGGCTCCAGTTTGTGCTCATTGTGCTGTCCCTGGGCACCACTGAGCAGAGCCTGGCCCCAGCCTCCTGCCCCCCACCCTGTGGATGCTGTGTGCTGAGCCCTGCCCTCCCTGCGCTGCTGGCTCCCGGTGTGTGCAGCTCCCTGCACCCAGCTTGCCCACCCTGGCACAGCTTCTGCCTAGGTGTGCCCAGACCATGGCTTGGTGAACGTCTCTGAGGTAGCTGCAGCCTTCTCGTGTTCATTTGGGGTCCCTGCGGCTTGGGGCACAGAGCTTTGGCCAAGACAAAGGTCAGCTTTGGTGAGAGCTGAACCAGCTCACGGCGCAGCCCGGGGAGGGAGTGCAGCAGTGGGGGTGGGGAGGGGAGGTTAATTCCTCCACTGCTGCAGGAAGCACCAAGTGACAGGAGGAGAAGGTCTGGCCTCAAGCTGCCCCAGGGGAGGTTCAGGTGGGAGATGAGAAGGAACTTCCTGACTGGAAAGGTTCTCAGAGCCTGGCCCAGGCTGCCCAGGGGGTGGCTGAATGCCCTTCCCTGGAGGGGTTCCCAGAGGCAGAGCTGTGGTGCTGAGGGCCAGGGCTCAGCCCCAGCCTGGGCAGGGTTAGAGGAGGGTTGGCCTGGAGGGTCTGGAAGGTCTTTTGCAGCCCAAATCATTCTGTGATTCCAAGAGGTGGGTCTTGAACTGCACTCTGGAGCAGCCATGGAGGGGTTTGGGAGGTGCTGTCCAGACTGCAGGCCCAGGGAGAGGATCTGAGAAACGAAGTAGAAAAGGACTTCTTCTATTGCTTTTTTAAGAGAAGAGGCAGAGGGGCCAGAGGGAAAGCACAGCAGCCAGCAGAGCAAGGCTGCCAGCTGCTCTCAGCTGCTGGCTGTTGGAGCTCTGCAGGCACAGGGCAAGCTGGGAGGCAGGAGGGGGCAGCTGCAGCAGTGCCAGAGGCAGGAGGAGCTGCTGGGGAGGGAAGGGGCTGGGGCTGGGCTGCTGGGAAGCCTCTTGTGCAGTGCAGCTCTGACTGTGGCCCTTGCTTGCAGTACTCCTTCCAGGAGGGCGGCTGGGGGACGCTCCTTGCCCAGAGGCTGGTCAGGTAAGAGCTCACCCTGCAGAAGGGGCATTGCAGAGCTGCCATGCCAGGAGCTGTGCCAGCAGGGGGGCAGCAGAAGTTAACACTGAATGTGTTTGGTTGTTAGCACTGAGTGTGTTTGGTTATTGACACCTTCTAGTGAAGCCTAACTGGCCTGGGGCAGCCTGCCCAGCACTGGCAGAAGTAATCACTGGCTTGAGGGGAAAGGGCAAAATCCTCAGTGAGAGCCAAGGCTGTGGTTCTGGGTGGCCACAGTGGTGCTGGGCTGATGTTGGGACTCAGTGCCCTTAGAGGTCTTTGCCAAGCCAAACAGTTCTGTGGCTCTGAGGTGAGTGCTGCAGGTGCCCTCGGTGTGGGCACTCCCCAGACACAGGGTTCCAAGGCCACTGGCACCTCCTGGCTCCTGAGAGGGGCAGGGGCAGGTGTTGGAGCAGGAGTGTTTCAGAACTTCCCCAGGTGTGTTTCTGGTGGGCAGGGGAGAGATCTTCCTTTGGATATAGACTCACAGAAGGGATGTTGAAGATCATCCAGTTCCAAGCCCCCTGCCATGGGCAGAGCCCATGGCAGGGGGCTTGGAACTGGATGATCTTCAACCTTCTTCCAGCCCTGGTTGCTCAAGGCCTTCAACACCTCCAGGCAGGAGGCATCCACAGGCTCCCTGGGCAAGCTGTGCCAGAGTCTCCCCAGCCTCACACTGGAGAGTTTCTTGCTGCTGGGTGTCTGTGTTTCAGGAGATGTGATGTCCTCAACCGTGGGTTCTCAGGGTACAACTCCAGGTGGGCCAAGCTGCTCCTTCCCAGGCTGATCCCTGCAGGTGCTGGTGCTGAGGCTGTTGCTGCAGTGACTCTCTTCTTTGGAGCTAATGACAGTGCTCTGGAAGGTACAGCAGCTGGGCTTGGTTGGGGTTGGTTTGCTTGTGGGCTCTCCTCTCAGGACAGTTTCACAGCAGAAGGTCACACAGGGCTGTGCTGCTGCAGCTCCTGTTGCCCTCTCTTCAGTTTTACAGTGGATTGTTCCCAATCCTTTTATTCCTCAACTCCCTGGAGGGAGGTTGGTGCCAGGTGGGGGTTGGTCTCTTGTGCCTGGTAAGAACTGAGAGGACAAGAGGAAAAGACCTCAAGTTGCCCCAGGAGAGGTTCAGGTTGGAGATGAGAAGAAACTTCCTGACTGGAAGGGTTCTCAGAGCCTGGCCCAGGCTGCCCAGGGGGTGGCTGAATGCCCTTCCCTGGAGGGGTTGCCCAGAGGCAGAGCTGTGGTGCTGAGGGCCAGGGCTCAGCCCCAGCCTTGGCAGGCAGCATGGTTGAGCTGGGTGAGCCTCAAAGGCTTTGCCACCCTAAATGATGCCATGGTTCTGTGGCTGGTGTTTAGGCCATGCAGGGCCTTCTGCTTCTCCTCAGCAGGTCTTGACAGGTGACTCTCAGGGGGTTCAGAATCAGTGGCACGTTCATCAGCTGCAGCTGGGCACCCACCACCTAAGCCTGGAGCTGGGCACCCAGCTGATTTTCCTGCCTTTAAAGCAGCCTGGGGAGTGCCTGGCCAGAGGAAGTGAGGGCAGGTGGCTGTGGGCTCTGTGAGGGAAGCCTGCAGAGCTCTGCTGATCAAACATCAGTGACTGCTTCCTGGAGGCTGCCAGCAGGTTCCCTGCATGCCAGAAGGGCTGGAGGTGACCACAGCTCTGAGAGAAGCTCTTTAAGGCTCTGATTTGTCTGCTTTGGGTGCTGAGAGGCAGCACTTCCCTCACACCTCCTGGCTGGGGGAGCTGCAAGGTGCAGGCTGTGCTGAGACAAAGCTGTGAGCAGTTGGCATCACTGCTGCTGTGTTCCACCCCCTGGCAGAGCTCAACCCCAAGCAGCACGTCCCCCTGGAGGAGTATGCTGCCAACCTCAAGAGCATGGTGCAGTACCTGAGCTCAGTGGGCATCACTCAAGACAGAGTGCTCTTGATCACCCCTCCTCCTCTTCAGGAGGCAGCCTGGGAGCAGGCCTGCCTTGCCAAAGGTAAGGGCATGGGCTGCAGGGGCACGATCTCTGCAGCTTGCTGGCAGACACCAAGTCAGTGGTGCCAGGCTGGCAGGTCATCAGCTTCGTGCTGTGCCAGCCTGCAGTTGTGTCCTCTGAGAAGGCTTTGGGGTGAGCTGGTGGAGTAGCTACCAGCTCCCTGCCTCTGGAAGTGGTGTCTGAGCTGTTCCTGCACAGACCTCACACAAGGGCCTGCCCCTGGGAAACAGTTTCCACCACCAGGGTGGGCTGGGCAGGCTGCCAGAGCAGCAGCAAAAATGGAGGGGGGCTCAGCCTGGAGAGGGCCTCAGCCTGGAGGGGGTCTCACATTGTATGCCTTGGGGAAGGTCCAGCAGCCATGGTTTGTGTCACATCTGGCCAGGCAGGGGCTCCCCAGGCAGGTTTGGTGTCAGTGTAACAGACCCCAGGGAGTCTCTCCCTGGTGCCTGGGGGAGCAGCAGCAGCTGAGGCCATTGCTGCTGTGTGCTCCTCGCTGCAGCCTCTCCCCCCTGTGGCTCCTCTGCTACCCAGGAACCTTCTCAGCCCCTGCTGCAGCTCCTCAGCCACTTCAGCTGCAGAGCTGGGGCCTTAGGTGGTGCTTGGTGGTGGCTGCTGCTGGGACACAGTGGTGCTGGGCAGCGTGGCTGCAGCCAGGCTGTGCCAGCTGAGTGCCCTCCTTGTGCCTGCCAGGGGAGAGGCTGAATCGCAGCAATGCCAGCGCCGGGCAGTACGCCCAGGCCTGCGTGCAGGCGGCCAGGGCCTGTGGCACAGATGTGCTGGACCTCTGGACACTGATGCAGAAGGATCAGGTATGGTGCCCTGGGAAGGGCTTTGGGCCTGCCATGGACTGGGGAATGTGTGGGCAGCAGGAGCAGGGCAGGGATTGTGCCCAGCGCTGGGGAGGCCACAGCCTGAGTGCTGGGTTCAGTTCTGGGCTCCTCACTCCCAGAGGGACATTGAGGGCTGGAGCAGGGCCAGAGAAGGGCAACAGAGCTGGGGAAGGGTCTGGGGAAGAGGGCTGGGGAGGAGCAGCTGAGGGCCCTGGGGGTGTTGAGTGTGGAGCAGAGGAGGCTGAGGGAGACCTCGCTGCTCTCTGCAGCTCCCTGGTGGGAGGCTGCAGGGAGCTGGGGCTGGGCTCTGCTCCCTGTTAAGAAGTGATAGGAGCAGAGGCTGGAGATGAGCAGAAATGTCTTTGCTGCAATGGTCAGGGAGTGGGAGGGAGCTCCCTGCCAGGGAGGAGGCTGATCCCCATCCCTGGAGGTGTTTGAAAGAGGAAGAGCTGTGGTGCTGAGGGCCATGGGCCAGCACCAGCCCTGGGGAGGGTGGCTGGTTGGACTCCATGCTCTGAAAGAGCTTTTCCAACCAAAACCCATTCTGTGGTTCAGAGAGGAGCTGCTGCAGCACTGAGTGATGCCAGCTGTGGCCCAGGCTGCTGAAGGAGGCAAAGACTCCAGGCTGCTCCACAGGGAGGTGTGGAGAGAGCTGCACACAGCCTGCCCCTGCTGCAGTGCCAGTCCAGGGTTCCTTGGCCCTGGAATGGTGGAGGAGCTTAGGGTGGAAGGGGCTCCTGGAGGCAGCAGCTGGCTCTGGACTCTGCCTCTGTGCTCCCCTGCACTCCCTGGGGCAGCACTCAGCCCCAGCAGCCTTCCCTCATGGATCAGAATCATTAAGGTTGGGAAAACCTCAGATCAGCAAGCCCAGCCTGCCACCCAGCACCTCCATGAGCACTGGAGCATGTCCCTGAGTGCCACACAGCAGTGGCTTTGGCCCCCAGAGCACTCTTCATGAGCAGCACCCCAGTGCCCAGCTAGCAGAGCCAGGCACCGGCTGGCTTGGCTCAGAGCTGCCTCAAGCCCTTCTGGGTGCAGCTGGCAAAGCCATTCACAGCTGCTTTGAACCTCTCCTTGCAGGACTTCTCCTCCTACTTGTCTGATGGCCTCCATCTCTCAGCAGAAGGCAACAGCTTTGTAGCAGCACAGCTCTGGGCACACCTGGGAGAGAGGCTCTCGGCTCTGCCCTCACTGCTGCCCTACTGGCGAGACGTGGACCACAGGGACCCCGAGGCCAGCCTGCTGTGACAGCTCCTCTGCTGGGGCTGGATGGGGCCAGGCTGGCTGCAAGCATCTGGCTGCAGCCCAGCAACTCAGCACAGATGCTGCAGCCCTGGGGAGCGGGGCAGTGAGCAGAGCTCTGTCAGTGCTCTTCCCTCTCCCCAGCTCTTGGGCCAGGGGAGAATAAAGATGGCACCACTTGGACTGTGCCAGGGGGTGGCTGGTCTGGTCTGCCCTGGCCTTGGACAGCTGTGGGAAGGAGGACAGAGGCTGCCCTGAGGAGCTGCTGGACTCTGAGCAGCTAGGAGCTGGTGCCTGCTCTGTGCCAGGGTGAGAAGCTGCAGCAGAAGAGGCCAATTTGCAGCTGCCTGGAGCTAGGCCAGAAGCTGGTTTGAATTTGTAGCTGCTGCTGGCTCTGAACCCTGTCCCTGCTGCAATGAACACAGCAGAGGGTGGCTGAGCAGCAGAGGGGCTCCTGGGGGCTGTGGAGCTTCCTGCTAGGAACATCCATGGAGCTTCCACTCCTGGAGCCTGGAGCACAGCTCAGCTGGCTGGTGAGGTGGACTCTGGCTTCCAGGAGCTGCTCCAGCCCTCTCCCTGCTCCCAGCTGCCTGGTTGTCAGTGGGCAGCAGTGACTGTGGTGCCTTGCAGGTGTCCTGCCTGCAGAGCCAGCTGAGCAGGCAGCCAGAGCTGGGCCTGTGCCCCAGCACAGGGGGAGGCCCTCCCCAACCCCAGCAGCAAGCAGGGCAGAGCTGCACCATGGGCACTCAGGGCCTGGCCTTCCAGAGGGGAGCAGCAGCAAACAAGTGCAGGGCTCAGGCCTTAGACAGACTGCAGAGGCAGAGCTTGGTTAACTACTTTGGTTTGAATATAAAAAGCTTTTATTGTCTTAGGAATTAAATTAACTCCTCCCAGGTGGCCTTGGCACTGCCCCAACAGAAACCCAACCAGAACGCCTCCTCAGAGGGCAGCCCCAGGGCAGCTGCCAGCCAGGCACAGGTAAGGCACAGGTTCAAGTGTCAGAGGAGCAGGGGCCTGGGCTGGGGAGGCAGGGGGCACTGGGGTGGCTCCTTCCCCTCACAGCCACCACCACAGCATCCTGTCAGTGCCAGTCCTGTGCCCCTCAGCCCTGCTGCTGTGCCCAGCTGCAGTTGGAGGGCACCACTGCTGCCACCCCCCTGCCTGTGAGGGGAGCTGAGTGCTGGAGGCTCCGAGGTTCCCCTTTCCCTGGTTACTAAGTTCACTCCTGGGTCAAATGCTCCTCTCCAGCTGCTGCTGCACTGCAGCCTCCAGAGGCCACCCAGAGCTTGCAGCCTGAGGCCCAGCTCTGGGAACAGAGCCCCATCGCAACTGCCTCTGCTCCCCCAGCAGGCATCTCCCCTGCCCTGCCAGCCATGCAGCAGCCTCTTAGTGCAGGGTGGGCACTCCCCCGGGGCACAAAGGGAAGCCCTGCCCTGAGGACAGGACAACCTCAGCACCACAGGCAGGGGAGGCTCAGGCTGGAGGAGCTTGGCAGCCTCCCAGGAGCCTTTTGGTTTGAAGCTGTACAGTGCTGAGCTTCCTGCTCTGCAGGCTCTGTCACTACTGTCTGTCTGTCTGTCCAGGCCTGTGCTGCCCTGCCCCTGGCAGTGCTCAGTGCTGTGCTCCAGGTGGGAGATGTCCTTTGGTTGGGCAGGCCCCTGGCTCCTCTCGGTGCTCTCAGACTACAGAATAGTGACTCCAGTATAAAAAAGGCTGGTGGGCAGAGGCCAGCAGCTGGGGCACAGCTGCCTCTGCACCCCAGGCCAGAGGGAATGGTGAAGGGCAAGGGGCAGAGAAAAACAAATCCAGAGAGAGCTTCAGGGCCCAAGGCAGCTTCAGTTGGGGTCCTCTGGGGGAGAGAAGGGCTGCAGGGGACAGCATGGAGGAAGGTGCCAGCCCCGGCCAGCCCCTGGGGGAGGTCACTTCCTCGGCTCCCCCAGGGCCCCAGCTCTGCCTGGCTGCAGCCAGCCCCTGCAGGGCAGCCAGCCCCTAGCACTCTGTCTCCTTGCTGTCCACCCTGCCCTGCCGCTGCAGCTTGAAGGAGGAAGCCTTCTCGCTGCGCCGCACTGCCGGCTCCGTCAGGTCCTCGAAGGACTTGGCTGCGGCGCCGGCGCTGGGGAAGGGATCCTGCTCGAAGGCCTCCTCATGGGAGTCGGTGCTGGGGTCCTCCTGGATGGTGTCCATGCGCTGGTGGTCCTGCTTGGGCGCGGGGGGCGCGGGGCCCAGGGGCTGCAGGGGCTGGTGGCGGCTGCTGGGCTGCGCCGCGGGGAAGGGCTTGATGATGCGAACCGAGGCCGAGTCCAGGCTGCTCAGCATCTCCACGTTCTGCAACAGGCAGGCAGCAGCCTCAGGGAGCAGCCAGCACAGCCCTGGGCTCTGGCACCACGGGGGGGGCAGGGGGAGCTCAGAGGGCTTCTCCAAGCCAAACCATTCTGGAGGGGGATCAAAGGCGAGAGGAACCTCAGAGGATCAGCTGCACTCTGGGCAGGGTGGCTGGAGGACCACCCTGGCCTCTGGCACAGCCTGGGGCTGGAAATGCAAGGCCAAGCCAGGGGAGAGCTCAGGGCAGGGCACAGCTCCCTCCTCTCTGCCAGCAGGAAGAGTTCCCCTCCCGGGGGGCTGCGTGTGGGGGCAGAGCGCGGGGGCAGCCTGCGGGGGCGGCCTGCAGGGGCTGAGCGCGGGGGCTGCGTGTGGGGGCAGAGCGCGGGGACTGAGCGCGGGGGCTGCCTGCGGGGGCTGAGCGCGGGGGCAGCCTGCGGGGGCGGCCTGCAGGGGCTGAGCGCGGGGACTGAGCGCGGGGGCAGCCTGCAGGGGCAGAGCGCGGGGGCAGCCTGCGGGGGCGGCCTGCAGGGGCTGAGCGCGGGGGCTGCGTATGGGGGCAGAGCGCGGGGGCAGCCTGCGGGGGCTGAGCGCGGGGGCAGCCTGCGGGGGTGGCCTGCAGGGGCTGAGCGCGGGGGCAGCCTGCGGGGGCTGAGTGTGGGGGTGGCCTGCGGGGGCTGAGCGAGGGGGCAGCCTGCGGGGGCTGAGTGTGGGGGTGGCCTGCGGGGGCTGAGCGCGGGGGCAGCCTGCGGGGGCAGCCTGCGGGTGCTGAGCGCGGGGGCGGCCTGCGGGGGCAGCGTGCGGGTGCTGAGCGCGGGGGCGGCCTGCGGGGGCAGCGTGCGGGTGCTGAGCGCGGGGGCAGCCTGCGGGGGCTGCCTGCGGGGGCAGCGTGCGGGGGCTGAGCGCGGGGGCTGCCTGCGGGGGCAGCCTGCAGGGGCTGAGCGCGGGGGCTGCCTGCGGGGGCAGCCTGCAGGGGCTGAGCGCGGGGGCAGCCTGCGGGGGCAGCGCACGGGGGCAGCCTGCGGGGGCTGCCTGTGGGGGCTGAGCTCGGGGGCAGCCTGCAGGGGCTGAGCGCGGGGGCTGCCTGCGGGGGCAGCCTGCAGGGGCTGAGCGCGGGGGCAGCCTGCGGGGGCAGCGCACGGGGGCAGCCTGCGGGGGCTGCCTGTGGGGGCTGAGCTCGGGGGCAGCCTGCGGGGGCTGAGCGCGGGGGCAGCCTGCGGGGGCTGAGCGCGGGGGCGGCCTGCGGGGGCAGCCTGCAGGGGCTGAGCGCGGGGGCTGCCTGCGGGGGCAGCCTGCGGGGGCAGCGCGCGGGGGCGGCCTGCGGGGGCTGAGCGCGGGGGCTGCCTGCGGGGGCAGCCTGCGGGGGCGGCCTGCGGGGGCTGAGCGCGGGGGCAGCGTGCGGGTGCTGAGCGCGGGGGCGGCCTGCGGGGGCAGCCTGCGGGGGCAGCCTGTGGGGGCTGAGCGCGGGGGCAGCCTGCGGGGGCAGCCTGCAGGGGCTGAGCGCGGGGGCTGCCTGCGGGGGCAGCCTGCAGGGGCTGAGCGCGGGGGCAGCGCGCGGGGGCAGCGCGCGGGTGCTGAGCGCGGGGGCTGCCTGCGGGGGCAGCCTGCGGGGGCTGCCTGTGGGGGCTGAGCGCGGGGGCAGCCTGCGGGGGCAGCCTGCCGGGGCTGAGCGCGGGGGCAGCCTGCGGGGGCAGCCTGAAGGGGCTGAGCGGGGGGGCAGCCTGCGGGGGCTGCCTGCGGGGGCTGAGCGCGGGGGCAGCCTGCGGGGGCTGCCTGCGGGGGCTGAGCGCGGGGGCAGCCTGCGGGGGCAGCCTGCGGGGGCAGCCTGCAGGGGCTGAGCGCGGGGGCTGCCTGCGGGGGCAGCCTGCAGGGGCTGAGCGCGGGGGCTGCCTGCGGGGGCTGCCTGCAGGGGCTGAGCGCGGGGGCAGCCTGCGGGGGCTGCCTGCGGGGGCTGAGCGCGGGGGCAGCCTGCGGGGGCTGCCTGCGGGGGCTGAGCGCGGGGGCTGCCTGCGGGGGCAGCCTGCAGGGGCTGAGCGCGGGGGCGGCCTGCGGGGGCAGCCTGCGGGGGCAGCGCGCGGGGGCGGCCTGCAGGGGCTGAGCGCGGGGGCAGCCTGCGGGGGCAGCCTGCGGGGGCAGCCTGCGGGGGCGGCCTGCGGGTGCTGAGCGCGGGGGCAGCCTGCGGGGGCTGAGCGCGGGGGCAGCCTGCGGGGGCGGCCTGCGGGTGCTGAGCGTGGGGGCAGCCTGCGGGGGCTGCCTGCGGGGGCTGCCTGCAGGGGCTGAGCGCGGGGGCGGCCTGCGGGGGCAGCCTGCGGGGGCTGAGCGCGGGGGCGGCCTGCGGGGGCTGCCTGCGGGGGCTGAGCGCGGGGGCTGCCTGCGGGGGCTGAGCGCGGGGGCTGCCTGCGGGGGCAGCCTGCAGGGGCTGAACGCGGGGGCAGCCTGCGGGGGTGGCCTGCGGGGGCTGAGCGCGGGGGCAGCCTGCGGGGGCAGCCTGCGGGGGCTGCCTGCGGGGGCAGCCTGCAGGGGCTGAGCGCGGGGGCGGCCTGCGGGGGCAGCCTGCGGGGGCAGCGCGCGGGGGCGGCCTGCAGGGGCTGAGCGCGGGGGCTGCCTGCGGGGGCTGCCTGCGGGGGCTGCCTGCGGGGGCTGCCTGCGGGGGCAGCGCGCGGGGGCGGCCTGCGGGGGCTGAGCGCGGGGGCAGCCTGCGGGGGCTGCCTGCGGGGGCAGCGCGCGGGGGCGGCCTGCGGGGGCTGAGCGCGGGGGCGGCCTGCGGGGGCTGAGCGCGGGGGCTGCCTGCGGGGGCTGCCTGCGGGGGCTGAGCGCGGGGGCGGCCTGCGGGGGCTGCCTGCGGGGGCTGCCTGCGGGGGCTGAGCGCGGGGGCAGCCTGCGGGGGCAGCCTGCGGGGGCAGCGCGCGGGGGCAGCCTGCGGGGGCGGCCTGCGGGGGCTGAGCGCGGGGGCGGCCTGCGGGGGCTGAGCGCGGGGGCGGCCTGCGGGGGCTGCCTGCGGGGGCTGAGCGTGGGGGCAGCCTGCAGGGGTGGCCTGCGGGGGCAGCCTGCAGGGGCTGAGCGCGGGGGTGGCCTGTGGGGGCTGAGCGCGGGGGCAGCCTGCGGGGGCAGCCTGCGGGGGCAGCGCGCGGGGGCAGCCTGCGGGGGCGGCCTGCGGGGGCGGCCTGCGGGGGCTGAGCGCGGGGGCGGCCTGCGGGGGCTGCCTGCGGGGGCTGAGCGTGGGGGCAGCCTGCAGGGGTGGCCTGCGGGGGCAGCCTGCAGGGGCTGAGCGCGGGGGTGGCCTGTGGGGGCTGACCGCGGGGGCAGCCTGCGGGGGCAGCCTGCGGGGGCTGAGCGCGGGGGCGGCCTGCGGGGGCAGCCTGCGGGGGCTGAGCGCGGGGGCGGCCTGCGGGGGCTGCTGCCATCACACCCAGGGAAGTCAGCCCCCTGGACCAGCACAGTGTGGGAAGCAGCCACAGCTCTCTGGGCAGAACGAATCCCCGCTGGGTTCACCACTCATCTGCTCCGGACACCTTCCCTTGCTGCCAGCCACTGCACCCTCAGCAGACCCCACGGACACAGGGCCTGGTTGGCAAAGCTGCTGGGGCCAGGAGCCCATCACCTACACCTCTGCCCTGGCATCTCCTGGACTGGGTTCAGGGATAAGCTCCAAGGAGACTTCCCATGGGACCACAGAATGGTTGGGGGTGGAAGTGCCTTCGATGCTCATTCCCTAACTCTTGCAAGACTGCTGCCAAACCATGGCCCTCAGGCTTGGAAAGAGCTCCTCTGGGTGCCCGATCCCTCTGCAGGGTGAGGCAGGCCTCTGCTGCCACCTCCCTGACCAGCAGCCCTTAGGGCTGGGGCTGCTGCCCCACAACCACTCAGCCAGCAGCTTACACTGGGGCAGAACAGGGACTTGGTGTTCTCCTCGTACTGCTTGTCCAGCTTCTTGTCCTGTTGGGACACAAACCAAGCCAGCTCAGGACATCAGCTCACAGACCAAGGACAGGGACACAGCAGGGCATGGAGCTCTTCTCCCTTCCCCTCCATCCCCCCATGACCCCCACAGCCCCAACCCCACCCTGCAGGCAGTGCCACCCCACCTGCCCAGGCCCCCGGCTCTCCACCCACCCCCAAGCTCAACCCTGAGCTCAGCCTCCCCACAGCATGGGGGGAGTCTCCTCTGGGGGGCTTGAGGGAACTTTTACTCCAGAGGAAGTTACCAAAATGATGCTCAGGTACAATTTGAGAGGCAGAGGAAGGAAACCTCCCTAGGAGAGGCTGGGAAGGGTTCCAGGGAGCAGCCACGGAAGCATTGGCCAGAGGGGAGCTGGAGTTTCATAGCATGGAATGGGTTGGGGCAGAAGGGAGGTTGAAGGTCATCCAGTTCCAAGCCCCCTGCCATGGGCAGGGACACCCAGGATGGGTTGGGGCAGAAGGGAGGTTGAAGGTCATCCAGTTCCAAGCCCCCTGCCATGGGCAGGGACACCCAGGATGGGTTGGGGCAGAAGGGAGGTTGAAGATCATCCAGTTCCAAGCCCCCTGCCATGGGCATCTTCAACCTTCCACCAGCCCTGGTTGCTCAAGGCCTCATCCAGGGAGGGGGAACCCACAGGAGGAGCAACAGAGCCCTCAGTGTGTTGAATCCCAGGCCCAGGGGGTTGCCAAGAGCTGCCCACCCCATGCCATCCAGGAGGGTGCTCTGAGCTCAGCTCACTCACCACACAGTGCACCAGGATGCTGAGGGGGATCCAGAAGAGCAAGGAGAAGACCAGCACGGAGCCCACGATGTTGTCTGCCAGGAACTTCCCTGGGACATGGGTTCAGATCCATCAGTTCCCAACCAAGCAGTGTCCCACCAAGCATGCACAGCTGTGCCCCCTCCTGTGAGCCTGGCACCAAAACCTGGTCTTACACAAATCCCAGCGAAGGGGTGGTGGGAAGGGACCTCTGGAGCTCACCCAGTCCAAGCCCCCTGCTCCAGCAGCTTGCCCAGGAGCACAGTGCCCAGGGGAGGCTGGAAGCTCTCCGCTGCAGGAGACTCCACAGCCTCTCTGGGCAGCCTGCTCCAGGCCTCCAGCAGCCTCTCAGTGAAGCATTTTCTCCTTATGTTGAGGTGGAACCTCCTGGGTTCCAGTTTGTGTCCCTTGCCCCTTGGCCTGGCCCTGGGCACCACTGAGCAGGGTCTGGCCCCAGCCTCTTGCCCCCCACAGCTCCTTCAGCTCTTGCTGAGCATTGCTCAGCTCCCCTCTGGGGCTGCTCTTCTGCAGGCTCTCAGCCCCAGGGCTCTCAGCCTCTGCTCCTCACAGAGCTGCTCCAGGCCCCTCAGCAGCTTTGCAGCCTCCCCTGGGCTCTCTCCAGCAGTTCCCTGTCCCTCTGGGACTGGGAGCCCACAGCTGCCATGGGCTGAGGGCCTACCATGGGCTGAGGAGCTGCCAGGGGGTAAGGAGCTGTCTCCACACACACATCTGCCCCCCAGGGGCACACTCTGCCTCTGGCTGCACAGGCTGAAGAGCTTTAACCACCACCCAAGAGCCATTCGTGAGAGCTGAGGACTGGCAGCCCCCAGCCAAGCTGCTGGGCAGGCTCAGCAGCCCGGGCAGGCTCCCACTGCAGGGTTTGCTGGCTCCCAGCAAGAGGGAGGCACTGGGGGTTACACTGGGGGTGCCCTGGGGGTGGGGATCAGGACCAGGGAGTCCCCTCCCCAAGGTGTGGGCAGTGCCTCAGAGCAGGCAGAGCCTGGGGCTGTGACCTCTGTGGTTTTGTGAGGAGAGCAAAGGAGCTCTGCTGCTGAGAGGCCCTGCGGAGCCCAGCTGACCCCCACGAGGCTCTGCCCTCTCTGTGCCACCCCTCCTGCTGCTCAGCCAAGGGTCTGCTGCTCCCCAGGCTCAGAGGATGCTCAGAACACCCCACAACAACTCCACCAGCAGGCAAGGTGTGCGGTGCTGAGGCAGGAAGGGCTGAGGGCAGCTGGGAGAGCTGCTGCTGCCTGGCACAGCCCCGGCACAGCTCCCGGGGCAGCTGCTGCTGCTGCCTGGCACAGCCCCGGCACAGCTCCCCGGGCAGCTGCTGCTGCTGCCTGGCACAGCCCCGGCACAGCTCCCCGGGCAGCTGCTGCTGCTGCCTGGCACAGCCCCGGCACAGCTCCCGGGGCAGCTGCTGCTGCTGCCTGGCACAGCCCCGGCACAGCTCCCCGGGCAGCTGCTGCTGCTGCCTGGCACAGCTCCCCGGGCAGCTGCTGCTGCTGCCTGGCACAGCTCCCCGGGCAGCTGCTGCTGCTGCCTGGCACAGCCCCGGCACAGCTCCCCGGGCAGCTGCTGCTGCTGCCTGGCACAGCTCCCCGGGCAGCTTACCGAAGGTGTTGATGCTGAGCTGGTCGATGAAGTCCCAGAAGCGTTCGATCACATCCTGCACCTGCTTCTCACACTTGCCCTGCGAGGGAAGCCCTCCCTCACGCCGCAGCCTGGGAGAGCTGCACGCGCTGCCAGGCTGCAGGCCCGGCTGGCGCTGCTCTGGCAGCGCGGCCAGGCGGCAGAGGGCTCCGGCGCGCCCCAGGGGGGTGCCCAGGCCAGCAGCGGCAGGGCAGGGCAGGGCAGACTCACGTTGGCGTCGCAGAAGCCGACGGTGCAGGGCTTGCCCTTGCGCAGGAAGAGGAACTGCTGGTTGGCATCGAGCACGGGCAGGCAGCGGCCCTGCTGGTCCCGGCAGCACACCTTGCACGAGTTGTCTGTCTCTGCAGCCAGGGCAAGCTCGTGCTGGGGGCCTCCTGCAGCCCACCACTGCCCCCTGGCCCTGCCCACCCCAAGCAACCCAACCAGCCCCACCCACCCAACCCCACCCAACATCCACCCGGCCCCACCCAAACCCAACCAACACAACCCAAAGCCACCCAAACCCCAACCAACCTCACCAATGCCCAACCAGTGCCACCCAAACCCAACCACCAATGCCATCAAGCCCAACCAATGCCACCCAAACCCCACCAACCAATGCCACCCAAACCCCACCACCAATGCCACCCAAACCCCACCACCAATGCCACCCAAACCCCAACCAATGCCACCCAAACCCCACCAAAGCCACCCAATCCCAACCAATGCCACCCAAACCCAACCAATGCCACCCAAACCCCAACCAATGCCACCCAATCCCAACCAATGCCACCCAAACCCAACCAATGCCACCCAAACCCCAACCAATGCCACCCAAACCCCAACCAATGCCACCCAAACACCAACCAATGCCACCCAAACACCAACCAATGCCACCCAATCCCAACCAATGCCACCCAAACCCCAACCAATGCCACCCAAACACCAACCAATGCCACCCAATCCCAACCAATGCCACCCAAACCCCAACCAATGCCACCCAAACCCCAACCAATGCCACCCAATCCCAACCAATGCCACCCAAACCCCAACCAATGCCACCCAAACCCCAACCAATGCCACCCAATCCCGGCCACCCACACCCAACCCAAGCCTCATTACCAGAGCCCCCCAAACCCCAAGCCCAGCCCAGCCGGCTGGCGCGGCGGGGGCCGGGGCAGCGCCCCCCGCGGGCAGCACGCACCGTTGCAGGCGCAGGAGCGCAGGCTGCGCTGGCGCTCGCAGAAGGGGACACACTCCCCGGCCTTGCAGCGCCCCATGTCCACGCACACCGTGTCGTCCGGCGCGTTGCCCGGCGGCGGGCACTCGCTGCTGCTGCCTGCGGGCGGCACGGGCGGCACGGGCAGCACGGGCGTCACGGCCCCGGCCGGGCCCAGGGGCGGCGAAGGCAACCCCAGCCCTGCGGGGCCCGGCGCGGCCTGGCGCAGCCTGCCCCAGCCGGGCTGTGCCTGAGCACAGCTCCTGCCCAGCTGCCCCAGCCAGGCTGTCCCTGAGCACAGCTCCTGCCCAGCCTGAGCACAGCTCCTGCCCAGCCTGCCCCAGCCAGGCTGTGCCTGAGCACAGCTCCTGCCCAGCCTGAGCACAGCTCCTGCCCAGCCTGCCCCAGCCAGGCTGTGCTTGAGCACAGCTCCTGCCCAGCCTGAGCACAGCTCCTGCCCAGCCTGAGCACAGCTCCTGCCCAGCCTGAGCACAGCTCCTGCCCAGCCTGCCCCCAGCCGGGCTGTGCCTGAGCACAGCTCCTGCCCAGCCTGCCCCAGCCAGGCTGTGCCTGAGCACAGCTCCTGCCCAGCCTGAGCACAGCTCCTGCCCAGCCTGCCCCAGCCAGGCTGTGCCTGAGCACAGCTCCTGCCCAGCCTGCCCCAGCCAGGCTGTGCCTGAGCACAGCTCCTGCCCAGCCTGCCCCAGCCAGGCTGTGCCTGAGCACAGCTCCTGCCCAGCCTGAGCACAGCTCCTGCCCAGCCTGCCCCCAGCCGGGCTGTGCCTGAGCACAGCTCCTGCCCAGCCTGCCCCAGCCAGGCTGTGCCTGAGCACAGCTCCTGCCCAGCCTGCCCCAGCCAGGCTGTGCCTGAGCACAGCTCCTGCCCAGCCTGCCCCAGCCAGGCTGTCCCTGAGCACAGCTCCTGCCCAGCCTGAGCACAGCTCCTGCCCAGCCTGCCCCAGCCAGGCTGTGCCTGAGCACAGCTCCTGCCCAGCCTGCCCCAGCCAGGCTGTGCCTGAGCACAGCTCCTGCCCAGCCTGAGCACAGCTCCTGCCCAGCCTGCCCCCAGCCGGGCTGTGCCTGAGCACAGCTCCTGCCCAGCCTGCCCCAGCCAGGCTGTGCCTGAGCACAGCTCCTGCCCAGCCTGCCCCAGCCAGGCTGTCCCTGAGCACAGCTCCTGCCCAGCCTGCCCCAGCCAGGCTGTCCCTGAGCACAGCTCCTGCCCAGCCTGCCCCAGCCAGGCTGTGCCTGAGCACAGCTCCTGCCCAGCCTGAGCACAGCTCCTGCCCAGCCTGCCCCAGCCGGGCTGTGCCTGAGCACAGCTCCTGCCCAGCCTGCCCGCAGCTGGGGCACTGTGGCACTCCTGAGCAGAAGCTAGAAATGAGGGGCAGGGGCAGGGCATAGCACAGCACCAGGGCCTCCTGGCACACAATGCTGCCCAGTGTGGGGCGCTCCACGGCCCCTCGGCTGCGGGGGAACAAAGGCTCTGCTCTGGGAGCGGATGGCACCGGACGCCGGCCTGGAGCGCTCGGCTGAGGGGACAGAGGGGACAGCAGCAGGCCCTACCCGTGCAGAAGGACTCTCCCTTGCAAGTGGCATTGATGGCTTCCTGGCACTTCTTCTGGGCACTCTCGAACTGGCAGCCCTTGCAGCAGGGACTGTTCCGGTCGCTGGGTCAAGCGGCAGGGCCAGGACGAGGCCAGGGAAGGAAGAGTGAGGGGGAGGAAAGGTCCTCCCTGGGGCCTCACCCACAACTCAAAGCCCTTCTCCTCTCCCTGCCCCCTCCCACAGCCAGCTCCAGAACCACAGAACTGCCTGGGCTGGATCAGCCCTCTGAGAGCACCCAGTCCAACCCCCCTGCCAGCCCCCACGGCTCTGAGCCCAGGTGCCAGAGGGGCTGCTCTGACACTGCTCTGCTCAAAATGCTCCCAGTGCCTCTTGCCCCAGCCCCCAGAATCAGCCAAGCACAGAGTGGGCTGGGCTGGAAAAGCCCTCTGAGAGCACCCACTCCAACCACTGACCAGCACACCATGGCCCCCAGACCATGGTGCCATGGCCACAGGGCTCTGGAACCCCTCCAGGCATGGGGACTCCACCGCCTCCCTGGGCAGCTGTGGCAGTCCCAGTGGCCTCACCTGCACTTGGCTCCAGGCTTGAGCCTGCAGTCTGAGGAGCAGCAGGGGTCAGCCTGCTGGTAGAGCAGCCCAGGGTCACACTCCTCCCCCTCGTCCACCCTCGAGTTCCCACACACTTTGTTGTTGCGCTCCTTGAAGCACTCCTGGGCCTTGATCTCTATGGTCCTGTGGATGGACTTCTTGCTGCAGCTGGAGAACATCTGGAGCCAGGAGGGGGGAGAGCAGCGCTGAGAGCCTGCAATGGTTTGGCTTGGAGAAGGCCTCAGAGAGCCTGGTGGCCTTGTGACCTTCACCCAGGCACTGGGTTTGGCTCTCCCCTCTCTGTAAAGGGGCAGAGAAGAGCCAGGAGCTGGAAGTGCCCCAGGGGTGCTTGGTGTGCTGCCAGCTCCTGCAGCCCTGGAGGAGAGCTGCTTTGTAACCAGGGAAGGGTTTGGGTTGGAAAAGGCCTCTGAGAGCATCCATCCAACCCCAGCCCAGCCCCCCATGGCCACAGGGTTCTGGAACCCTTCCAGCCATGGGGACTCCTCCTCCCTGGGCAGCCTCTGCCAGCCCCTGACCACTCTGGCAGCACAAAAATGTTCCCTCCTCTCCAACCTGAACCTCCCCTGGCACATTCCAGGCCACTTCCTCTCCTCCTGTCACCCTCTGCCAACAAACGGCATCTCAGCCAGCCACAGCCTCCCCACACCTCCAAGCTGCTCTCTGCTGTGCTCTTCCCTCTGTGCTGCCAGTTTGCTACCTTGCAGGAGATGGGGTCCCTGCAGGACACTGCTGCACTGCAGTGCAGGGACAGCTGCAGGGCCCAGCTCAGGGTGACAGAACCAGCTCCAGCTCTGCCCTGGCTCCAGGGGCACCCCCAGGAGCGCTGTGAAGCTGCAGCTCTGGGTCAGCCCAGCCCAGCAGGCCTGCAGCCTCCTCTCCCCTCCACAGCCTGGTCTCACCTGCAGAGCAGGCACAGCACTGAGCCACTCCGTGAGCCAGAGCTGAGCTGCTCCTGCAGAGCACCCCAGAGCGTGCCAAGAGCCTTGCTCTGGCTAACCCAAGGCACTCCTGAGTGCTCCAGGCTCCAGCAGTCATCACCCCCCAGAGCCTGCATGCAGGGGGCAGAGACAGGGCAGGAGCTGTACCTTGTTGTTCTCATGGTCCCCACTGACAGCAATGGGGTACATCACATACTTGCCCCCCTGGTCCTCCGTGGGGGCACACTCTGGCAGGCTGTCAGGGTCGTGCTCTGCTCCAAAGTTGTGTCCCAGCTCGTGTGTGGTCACCAGGTCAGCCTCCTGTGTGCAACATGACCAAAGCCCAGAGAGTCCAAGCAGGCCAGGACAGCAGCTGCCAGCTGCTGCCAGCTGCTGCCAGCCCAGCAGCACCCCCAGGGCACAGCAGGAACACCTGGGGGGGCTCAGCAGAGGGGACCTGAGGGCAAGATCAATTGTAGTGCAGTTCAGAAGCTGCAGGCCCAGGTCTGGAGGCAAACTGCTGTCCTGAGCACCACTGCCAGCCTGTCTGCAGGGCAGGGAGGGCAGGGCAGGGCAGGGAGGGCAGGGCAGGCACTCCCAGCAGCACAGCTGCTTGGCACCAGCTGGAGGGCACAGAAAGCAAGACACAGCTACCCCTGAGGGACTAACCCCTAAGCCCTGGGGGGTTAACCCTCAGAAGCAGCTGGAGGCTGGCCTGGGGAGTGCTGAACAAACTCTTCCACTGCTTGCTGGGGAAGATTTCCAGCCCTGATGCCAGGACCCCAGGGCAGCTCTGCTGCCCCTGCCCTGCAGGGCCCTCAGCAGCAGGGGCTGGGGGGCTCCCAGGGTGGCACCCACAAACAAATGGAAGTGAGGCAGGAGGCAGCCAGCAGCAGGGGAGGAAGCCTGGGCAGCTGCCTGCCCTTGAGCACTGCCCAGGCAGCAGCAGTGCCCAGGGCAGGGCAGGAGCTGGGCACTGCCCAGCTGCACTGCAGTGTTCCATGTAGGGAAGGGCTTGCAGCAGATTTGGCTTTGCCTTTCCAACCCCAAGGGGCCACTGTGCCCCACTTGCTGTGACACCACCCCACAGTGCCCCCATGCCTGCCCCAGCTCTGTGCCCACCCCTGGCAAGGCAGCAAGCAGCTTCCTTTGTCCTGCAGGGCAGAGCTGCAGGCTGGAGAGCACCAAAGACAAGCACAGGGCCAGGGCTGGGGCTGCCACCAGCCCTCACACAAAGCTCCACTGTGCTCTGCCAGCTCCCTGCCAGCTCCTGTGCCCAGCCCTGCCCACACACCACTGATGTAAGCAGAGCTGAGAAGCCAGCAGGGCAGAAATGTGCTCAGTGCCTGCTCTGCCTGGGGGGCTCTGCCTGGGGCTGGGGGCAGCTGGGTCTCACAGCACAACACATTGGAGTTCAGCTCCCAAGCCCCTGCTGCTCCTGGGCCACCACAGCCCCCAGCAGAGCTCTGCTTCCTTCCCCCACAGGGGTTCACTCCTCAGCCCTGGCAGCAGCAGCCAGGAGGGTCTGGGGGGTGACCTCCTGCCCTGTCCCCAGGGGTGCCCTCCCATGGGAGGCCCAGGAGCTGCTCACACTGGCAGGGCACAGAGCCAGCCCTCAGGCCCTGCAGAGCCCTACCTTGGTCAGGATGGTCTTGCCATAGTTCTTGGTGCTGGTCAAGCCACTGTTCAGGTAGATGTCCTTCTTGGCTATCTGGCTGTAGTAGGCTACAGGAGGGACAGGCACACAGACACTGGCATTGCCCTGGGGCTGCAGGGGCTGGGGAGGGCCTGGGGAGGGCTCTACAAAGGCTTCTGGGGGGGGCATGAGGGGGAAGGGGAAGAAGCCTGGGGAGGGCAGATTGAGACTGGAGAGGAGGAAGAAACTCTTGCCAGGGAGGCTGGGGAGAGCCCAGGGAGGCCGTGGCTGCCTCCTGCCTGGGGGTGCTGAGGGCCAGGCTGGATGAGGCCCTGAGCAGCCTGGGCTGGGGGAGGTGTCCCTGCCCAGGGCAGGGGGCTGGAGCTGCAGGACCTTCAAGGTCCCTTCCAACCCAACCCCTTCTGTGCCTCTCAGCTGTGCCCAGGCTCCCCAGTGAGCCTCTGCCTGCTGACAGCCTCTGCAGGCACACAGCAGCTGCAGTGCAGGCAGAGCTGGGACAGGCATCTGCCCTCCTGAAGCACTGCAAGCAGCCCCTGGGCTGGGCAGCATGCAGCAGCCTGCACCCAGCCTGCAGCAGCCTGCACCCAGCCTGCAGCAGCCTGCACCCAGCCTGCACCCAGCCTGCACCCAGCCTGCACCCAGCCTGCACCCAGCCTGCACCCAGCCTGCAGCAGCCTGCACCCAGCCTGCAGCAGCCTGCACCCAGCCTGCACCCAGCCTGCAGCAGCCTGCACCCAGCTTGCACCCAGCCTGCACCCAGCCTGCACCCAGCCTGCAGCAGCCTGCACCCAGCCTGCACCCAGCCTGCACCCAGCCTGCAGCAGCCTGCACCCAGCCTGCACCCAGCCTGCAGCAGCCTGCACCCAGCCTGCAGCAGCCTGCACCCAGCCTGCACCCAGCCTGCAGCAGCCTGCACCCAGCTTGCACCCAGCCTGCACCCAGCCTGCACCCAGCCTGCAGCAGCCTGCACCCAGCCTGCACCCAGCCTGCACCCAGCCTGCACCCAGCCTGCAGCAGCCTGCACCCAGCCTGCACCCAGCCTGCACCCAGCCTGCACCCAGCCTGCAGCAGCCTGCAGCAGCCTGCACCCAGCCTGCACCCAGCCTGCACCCAGCCTGCACCCAGCCTGCACCAGCCTGCACCCAGCCTGCACCCAGCCTGCACCCAGCCTGCACCCAGCCTGCAGCAGCCTGCACCCAGCCTGCACCCAGCCTGCACCCAGCCTGCAGCAGCCTGCACCCAGCCTGCACCCAGCCTGCACCCAGCCTGCACCCAGCCTGCACCCAGCCTGCACCCAGCCTGCAGCAGCCTGCACCCAGCCTGCACCCAGCCTGCACCCAGCCTGCACCCAGCCTGCAGCAGCCTGCACCCAGCCTGCACCCAGCCTGCAGCAGCCTGCAGCAGCCTGCACCCAGCCTGCAGCAGCCTGCACCCAGCCTGCACCCAGCCTGCACCCAGCCTGCACCCAGCCTGCACCCAGCCTGGGCCCCCAGGCTGATCGCTGACCTCCATCCCTCCCTCCCCTCTCCCCCAGCCCCAGGCAAGGGGTGAGTGTGCCAGCCAGGGGCTGCAGGGAGGCAGCTGACAGAGGAAGGAGCTGGCAGGGCCCAGGAGGGGGAAGGGGCCTTGCCTTTGGGACAGATGCCCCCATGGCTGTTGGGCCTGGGGGAGCCCACGTAGGCCAGGCCGAGGGTGCCCATGTCGAAGTCCTGGTAGGTGAAGAGGTGAGCCAGGCACACCTGGGCTGCCTTCTCTGCTATGTCAAAGCTGAACTGCTGCAGGGGGAGAGAAGCAAACCTGCTGGGACACACTCAGAGGCACCAACAGCCTGGGGCTGACAGCAGGGAGACAGGCAGCTGCTGGGCAGGGAGGCTCTGCAGAGGGCAGGGAGGCTCTGCAGAGGGCAGGGAGGCTCTGCAGAGGGCAAGGGAGGCTCTGCAGAGGGCAAGGGAGGCTCTGCAGAGGGCAAGGGAGGCTCTGCAGAGGGCAAGGGAGGCTCTGCAGAGGGCAAGGGAGGCTCTGCAGAGGGCAGGGAGGCTCTGCAGAGGGCAAGGGAGGCTCTGCAGAGGGCAAGGGAGGCTCTGCAGAGGGCAGGGAGGCTCTGCAGAGGGCAAGGGAGGCTCTGCAGAGGGCAAGGGAGGCTCTGCAGAGGGCAGGGAGGCTCTGCAGAGGGCAAGGGAGGCTCTGCAGAGGGCAAGGGAGGCTCTGCAGAGGGCAAGGGAGGCTCTGCAGAGGGCAGGGAGGCTCTGCAGAGGGCAGGGAGGCTCTGCAGAGGGCAGGGAGGCTCTGCAGAGGGCAAGGGAGGCTCTGCAGAGGGCAGGGAGGCTCTGCAGAGGGCAGGGAGGCTCTGCAGAGGGCAGGGAGGCTCTGCAGAGGGCAGGGAGGCTCTGCAGAGGGCAAGGGAGGCTCTGCAGAGGGCAAGGGAGGCTCTGCAGAGGGCAGGGAGGCTCTGCAGAGGGCAAGGGAGGCTCTGCAGAGGGCAGGGAGGCTCTGCAGAGGGCAGGGAGGCTCTGCAGAGGGCCCTGGCCGGGCTCAGCCCAGCATGGGGAGGTTCAGGGCCCTGAGCCTGGGGCACAGCCACCCCATGAAGGCTGCAGGCTGGGGGCAGAGTGGCTGGAAGCCAACCAGCAGAGAAGGCCCTGGGGGTGCTGGTGGGCAGCAGCTGCAGATGAGCCAGCGGGTGCCCAGGGGGGCACAAAGGGCAGCAGCAGCCTGGCCTGGGTCAGCAGTGGTGTGGGCAGCAGGAGCAGGGCAGGGATTGTGCCCCTGGGTCAGACCTGGGGAGGCCACAGCTTGAGTCTGGGGTCAGGTTTGGAGCCCTCACTGCAGGAAGGACACTGAGGGCTGGAGCACACCAAGCACCCCTGGGGCACCTCCAGCTCTTGGCTCTTCTCTGCCCCTTTCTCAGAGAGGGGAGGACCAAACCCAGTCCCTGGGGGAAGGTCAGAGGGCCACCAGGCTCAGGCCCAGACCTGTCAGCACTGCCTCCCCTGCCTCCCTGCCCCAGGCCACACAGCCCTGGCTGTGCTCTGCCACCCTGCAGCACAGGGCTCAGCTCTGGCCTGGAGCCAGCTCCACACAGCACACAGGCAGCAGCCTCCTCACCCCCCGGGGGCTGCAGCCTACCTCCAGCAGCATCTTCACATCCCAGGCATCCTTCTTCTCATCAGGGTAACTCCTGGCCATGTTGTAGTGCCTCTCCCCAGGCTTCACCGGGTTGGGCTCGTTGTGGATGATGATCTGCAGGCCAAAGGGGGCAACAATGACCCAGGGGGGCTGGGGTCAGGGCTGCAGCTACAGAAAAGCTTGCAGTGCCAGCCCAAAGTGTCTCAAGAGGTCTGCAGGGAGAACAGCCTGCTGCTCAGCCTGCTGCCTGGGCTGGGGCAGACACCCCAAGCACAGCAGGCAGCTGGCACAGCACCACCAGAGCCAGCAGCTCACCCTGCCCCCCAACCCCAGAGCCAGCAGCTCACCCTGCCCCCCAACCCCAGCCAGAGCCAGCAGCTCACCCTGCCCCCAACCCCAGCCAGAGCCAGCAGCTCACGCTGCCCCCAACCCCAGCCAGAGCCAGCAGCTCACCCTGCCCCCCAACCCCAGAGCCAGCAGCTCACCCTGCCCCCCAACCCCAGAGCCAGCAGCTCACCCTGCCCCCAACCCCAGAGCCAGCAGCTCACCCTGCCCCCCAACCCCAGAGCCAGCAGCTCACCCTGCCCCCCAACCCCAGCCAGAGCCAGCAGCTCACCCTGCCCCCCAACCCCAGAGCCAGCAGCTCACCCTGCCCCCCAACCCCAGAGCCAGCAGCTCACCCTGCCCCCCAACCCCAGAGCCAGCAGCTCACCCTGCCCCCCAACCCCAGAGCCAGCAGCTCACCCTGCCCCCCAACCCCAGAGCCAGCAGCTCACCCTGCCCCCCAACCCCAGAGCCAGCAGCTCACCCTGCCCCCCAACCCCAGAGCCAGCAGCTCACCCTGCCCCCCAACCCCAGAGCCAGCAGCTCACCCTGCCCCCCAACCCCAGAGCCAGCAGCTCACCCTGCCCCCCAACCCCAGCCAGAGCCAGCAGCTCACCCTGCCCCCAACCCCAGCCAGAGCCAGCAGCTCACCCTGCCCCCCAACCCCAGAGCCAGCAGCTCACCCTGCCCCCCAACCCCAGCCAGAGCCAGCAGCTCACCCTGCCCCCCAACCCCAGAGCCAGCAGCTCACCCTGCCCCCAACCCCAGAGCCAGCAGCTCACCCGGCCCCCAACCCCCGAGCCAGCAGCTCACCCTGCCCCCCAACCCCAGAGCCAGCAGCTCACCCTGCCCCCAACCCCAGAGCCAGCAGCTCACCCTGCCCCCAACCCCAGAGCCAGCAGCTCACCCTGCCCCCCAACCCCAGCCAGAGCCAGCAGCTCACCCTGCCCCCAACCCCAGAGCCAGCAGCTCACCCTGCCCCCAACCCCAGAGCCAGCAGCTCACCCTGCCCCCCAACCCCAGAGCCAGCAGCTCACCCTGCCCCCAACCCCAGAGCCAGCAGCTCACCCTGCCCCCCAACCCCAGAGCCAGCAGCTCACCCTGCCCCCCAACCCCAGAGCCAGCAGCTCACCCTGCCCCCAACCCCAGAGCCAGCAGCTCACCCTGCCCCCAACCCCAGAGCCAGCAGCTCACCCTGCCCCCCAACCCCAGAGCCAGCAGCTCACCCTGCCCCCAACCCCAGAGCCAGCAGCTCACCCTGCCCCCAACCCCAGAGCCAGCAGCTCACCCTGCCCCCCAACCCCAGAGCCAGCAGCTCACCCTGCCCCCCAACCCCAGCCAGAGCCAGCAGCTCACCCTGCCCCCAACCCCAGAGCCAGCAGCTCACCCTGCCCCCAACCCCAGAGCCAGCAGCTCACCCTGCCCCCAACCCCAGAGCCAGCAGCTCACCCTGCCCCCAACCCCAGAGCCAGCAGCTCACCCTGCCCCCCAACCCCAGAGCCAGCAGCTCACCCTGCCCCCAACCCCAGAGCCAGCAGCTCACCCTGCCCCCCAACCCCAGAGCCAGCAGCTCACCCTGCCCCCCAACCCCAGCCAGAGCCAGCCAAGCCCCTTCCAGACACAAAACATCCCCCTGCACCCAAAAGACCCCAGCTGGGTCCAGAGACCCCCACCCAGAGCCAGACCCCCCTGCTCCATAGCCCCCACCCAGAGCCAGACCCCCCCTGCTCCATAGCCCCCACCCAGAGCCAGAAATCCTACCTGGATCTAAGAAACAACCTAGAGCCAAAGAAATCCCCCCCTGGAGCCCAACCATTCCCCCCTGGAGCCCCTTTCTCCCCCCCAGTGTCCCCTTCCCCCCCAGAGCAGCCCCAGCAGCTCCCTGTGCCTGGGGCCAGGCGGTGCCAGGGCAGCCCCAGCAGGGGCAGTGCCCGGCTGGAGCACAGCTGGGGCCCTGGGGCAGGCTGGGCAGAGCAGGGCAGGGCAGGGCAGGGGCAGGGGCAGGGCAGGGCAGGGGCAGGGCAGGGGCAGAGCAGGGCAGGGCAGGGCAGGGGCAGGGGCAGGGCAGGGGCAGGGCAGGGGCAGGGCAGGGCAGGGCAGGGCAGGGGCAGGGCAGGGCAGGGGCAGGGCAGGGCAGGGCAGGGGCAGGGCAGGGGCTGGCAGGGGCGGGCAGGGGCAGGGCAGGGCAGGGCAGGGCAGGGCAGGGCAGGGCAGGGCAGGGCAGGGGCAGGGCAGGGCAGGGGCAGGGGCAGGGGCAGGGCAGGGCAGGGGCAGGGCAGGGCAGGGGCAGGGCAGGGGCAGGGCAGGGCAGGGGCAGGGCAGGGGCAGGGCAGGGCAGGGCAGGGGCAGGGCAGGGCAGGGGCAGGGCAGGGGCAGGGCAGGGCAGGGGCAGGGCAGGGGCAGGGCAGGGCAGGGGCAGGGCAGGGGCAGGGGCAGGGCAGGGGCAGGGCAGGGCAGGGGCAGGGCAGGGCAGGGGCAGGGCAGGGGCAGGGCAGGGCAGGGCAGGGGCAGGGCAGGGCAGGGGCAGGGCAGGGGCAGGGGCAGGGCAGGGGCAGGGCAGGGCAGGGGCAGGGCAGGGCAGGGGCAGGGCAGGGGCAGGGCAGGGCAGGGCAGGGGCAGGGCAGGGCAGGGGCAGGGCAGGGGCAGGGCAGGGCAGGGGCAGGGCAGGGCAGGGCAGGGCAGGGGCAGGGGCAGGGGCAGGGCAGGGCAGGGGCAGGGCAGGGGCAGGGCAGGGCAGGGGCAGGGCAGGGGCAGGGCAGGGGCAGGGGCAGGGCAGGGGCAGGGGCAGGGCAGGGGCAGGGCAGGGCAGGGCAGGGCAGGGCAGGGGCAGGGCAGGGCAGGGGCAGGGCAGGGGCAGGGCAGGGGCAGGGGCAGGGCAGGGGCAGGGCAGGGCAGGGCAGGGCAGGGCAGGGCAGGGGCAGGGCAGGGCAGGGGCAGGGGCAGGGGCAGGGCAGGGCAGGGGCAGGGCAGGGCAGGGGCAGGGCAGGGCAGGGGCAGGGCAGGGGCAGGGCAGGGGCGGGCAGGGCAGGGGCAGGGCAGGGCAGGGCAGGGCAGGGGCAGGGCAGGGGCAGGGCAGGGCAGGGGCAGGGCAGGGGCAGGGCAGGGGCAGGGCAGGGGCAGGGCAGGGGCAGGCAGGGCAGGGGCAGGCAGGGCAGGGGCAGGCAGGGCAGGGCAGGGGCAGGGGCAGGGCAGGGGCAGGGCAGGGGCAGGGGCAGGGCAGGGGCAGGCAGGGCAGGGGCAGGCAGGGCAGGGCAGGGGCAGGGCAGGGCAGGGGCAGGCAGGGCAGGGGCAGGCAGGGCAGGGCAGGGGCAGGCAGGGCAGGGGCAGGGCAGGGGCAGGGCAGGGGCAGGGCAGGGCAGGGCAGGGCAGGGGCAGGGGCAGGGCAGGGCAGGGCAGGGGCAGGGGCAGGGGCAGGGGCAGGGGCAGGGCAGGGGCTGGCAGGGGCAGGGCAGGGGCAGGGCAGGGGCAGGGCAGGGGCAGGGCAGGGCAGGGGCTGGCAGGGCAGGGGCTGGCAGGGCAGGGGCTGGCAGGGGCAGGGCAGGGCAGGGCAGGGGCTGGCAGGGCAGGGGCTGGCAGGGCAGGGGCTGGCAGGGCAGGGGCTGGCAGGGCAGGGCAGGGCAGGGCAGGGGCTGGCAGGGCAGGGGCTGGCAGGGCAGGGCAGGGCAGGCAGTACCTGCTCTATCTGGATGCCGTAGCCGTGGAAGGCGCCGCCGTCCCAGGAGGTGTTCCTGTAGATGTCATCCACTCTGTCCATCAGCTCGATCTGCCCAGCACACAGCCAGCCCTCAGCCCACAGCACCCAGGCTGCAGGGCACTGCCCTGGGCACACTCCCTTCAGCTCAGCTCAGCAGTGATCCCTGCCCTCTGCTCAGCCCCCACCTCCCACACTGCCTGCAGCTCTGGGGTCCCCAGCAGCAGAAGGACACAGAGCTGTGGAGAGAGGCCAGAGGAGGCCACAAGGATGCTGCCAGGGCTGGAGCAGCTCTGCTGGGAGCACAGGCTGAGGGAGCTGGGGCTGTGCAGCCTGCAGAGGAGAAGGCTCCAGGGGCACCTCAGAGCTGCTGCCAGGGCCTGAAGGCAGCCTGCAGGAAGGCTGCAGAGAGACTTCTGCTGAGGGGGTCTGGAGCCAGGCCAAGGGGGAAGGGTTTGGAGCTGAGGCAGAGCAGGGTCAGGCTGGAGCTGAGCTTCTGGCCCAGGCTGCCCAGGGAGGCTGTGGCTGCCTCCTGCCTGGGGGTGCTGCAGGCCAGGCTGGATGAGGCCCTGAGCAGCTGAGTGTAGCTGAGAGGTGTCCCTGGGCATGGTGGGGAGCTGGCAGCAGAGGAGCTCTGGGGTCCCTTCCAGCCTGAGCCACTCTGGGACCCTGTGACTGCTCCCACTCCTGCATCCCTGCTTCCCTGCCTGGCTGCAGCAGCTCCCAGAGCAGCTCCACTCACCAGGTAGTTGATGGTGGTGCTCTCCTCCCCCCTGCCCATGTACTTGAAGAATCGATGATCTGCCACCACCAGCATCTTGCAGGTGTTCCTGGAGCCCTCTGGCACAGCTCTGCTCCTCCTCTGGAGGCTTCCCGAGGGCAGCGCTTGGAGTAGCACAAAAGCAACACTCAGACTGCCACAGCTGCCCTGGGTAAGGCTGCAGCAGGGCCAGAGAAGGGCAAGAGAGCTGGGGAAGGGGCTGGGGAGGAGCAGCAGAGGGCCCTGGGGGTGTTGAGTGTGGAGCAGAGGAGGCTGAGGGAGACCTCCTTGCTCTCTGCAGCTCCCTGAGAGGAGGCTGCAGGGAGCTGGGCTTGGGCTCTGCTCCCCAGGCTCAGGGGACAGCAGGAGAGGCAATGGCCTGGAGTGTGCCAGGGGAGGGCTGGGCTGGAGGCAAAATGTCTTTGGTGCAGGAGAGGTCAGGGCCTGGCAGAGGCTGCCCAGGGAGGTGGTGGAGTCCCCATGGCTGGAGGGGTTCCAGAGCCCTGTGGCCATGGCAGCTGTGGCCAGGGCTGGGTGGCCATGGGGGGCTGGGCTGGGGCTGGGCTGGAGGACCCTGGAGTCCTTTTCCAAGCCAAACTCTTCTGTGCCTCTGTGGTCATCCCAACCTCCGCTGCCTCCCAGGGGACAGAGCCCCAGGGCCTCATCACAGCCCAGGATGGGTTCAGTGTGTACCCAGTGAGGCCAAAGGGGTCCCAAGGCACAGTGCTCACAGTGTCCCCATGGCCCCCTCAGCCCACACTCCCCCAGGGCCCAGGCACTGACCTCCCTGCTGCTGCCTGTCCTCCAGCCCCTTGGGCAGCAGCTCCTCTTCATCCAGCTTCAGGTAACCACACACCTTGGGGGACTGCAGCCTGGAGAAGTCTTTGATATCCTCAGACCTGTAGACCAGCAGCCTCTCATCCTGCTCATCATCCACAAACCGCCAGAGGGGCTGCCAGGGCAAGCAGAGCACTGCTGGAGCGAGCCAGGAGCAGAGGCAAGGCACAGGGCTGTGCCAGCCAAGCTGCCCAGCCCTGGGGGCACACACAGCACACCCAGGAGCAGCCCCAGGGGCCCCCCAGGGGCCCACTCCTCCCTCACAGGATCTGAGTAGCTGAGGTCCTCTCAGGAGCAGCAGCAGCCTCCTGATGGGGCTCTAGGGGAGACACCACCTGCCCCAGCCCAGCACCCGCACAGGCAGGCAGTGTGGGCAGCCACAGGCTGCATGGGGGTCTGAGCCGTGCCCATGGCAGGGACTGGATGCTCCTTGAGGTCCCTTCCACCCTCCCAGGCCTGCAGCCAGCTCCCAGCAGCACCTCAATGTTGAACTCCTCTGCATCAGTGCTGATCCTCACTGTGAAATCTTCATCCCCAATGTGTGCCACGACCCTGGAGTTGTGCTCCCCTGCAACAGGAGCAAGGGGAACACAGCTGACCCAGCTGTGCCTGCATGCACCCCAGGGACCCAGCTGTGCCTGCATGCACCCCAGGGACCCAGCTGTGCCTGCATGCACCCCAGGGACCCAGCTGTGCCTGCGTGCAGCCCCAGGGACCCAGCTGTGCCTGCATGCGCCCCAGGGACCCAGCTGTGCCTGCGTGCACCCCAGGGACCCAGCTGTGCCTGCATGCACCCCAGGGACCCAGCTGTGCCTGCATACAGCCCCAGGGACCCAGCTGTGCCTGCGTGCGCCCCAGGGACCCAGCTGTGCCTGCATGCGCCCCAGGGACCCAGCTGTGCCTGCGTGCGCCCCAGGGACCCAGCTGTGCCTGCGTGCGCCCCAGGGACCCAGCTGTGCCTGCGTGCGCCCCAGGGACCCAGCTGTGCCTGCGTGCGCCCCAGGGACCCAGCTGTGCCTGCATGCACCCCAGGTCCCAGCTGTGCCTGCGTCCACCCCAGGGACCCAGCTGTGCCTGCGTGCGCCCCAGGGACCCAGCTGTGCCTGCATGCACCCCAGGGACCCAGCTGTGCCTGCGTACAGCCCCAGGGACCCAGCTGTGCCTGCGTGCGCCCCAGGTCCCAGCTGTGCCTGCATGCACCCCAGGGACCCAGCTGTGCCTGCATGCGCCCCAGGGACCCAGCTGTGCCTGCCTGCGCCCCAGGGACCCAGCTGTGCCTGCATGCGCCCCAGGGACCCAGCTGTGCCTGCCTGCGCCCCAGGGACCCAGCTGTGCCTGCCTGCGCCCCAGGGACCCAGCTGTGCCTGCCTGCGCCCCAGGGACCCAGCTGTGCCTGCATGCACCCCAGGGACCCAGCTGTGCCTGCGTGCGCCCCAGGGACCCAGCTGTGCCTGCGTGCGCCCCAGGGACCCAGCTGTGCCTGCCTGCGCCCCAGGGACCCAGCTGTGCCTGCCTGCGCCCCAGGGACCCAGCTGTGCCTGCCTGCGCCCCAGGGACCCAGCTGTGCCTGCCTGCGCCCCAGGGACCCAGCTGTGCCTGCATGCACCCCAGGGACCCAGCTGTGCCTGCGTGCGCCCCAGGGACCCAGCTGTGCCTGCATGCACCCCAGGGACCCAGCTGTGCCTGCGTGCGCCCCAGGGACCCAGCTGTGCCTGCGTGCACCCCAGGGACCCAGCTGTGCCTGCATGCGCCCCAGGGACCCAGCTGTCTCATGGCCCAGCAGGGCAGGCCCGGCCCAGGGCCTTGCTGCAGGAGCTGCAGAAGCCTCTCCCCAGCCCGCAGGGCGCAGGCAGCCCAAGCAGCACAGCCCTGCAGGCCGCCTGGCAGCGCCCAGCCGGGCCGGGGGCGGCAGCGCGCCGAGGCAGCGCCCGTACTCACCCACGAGGTGCCCGGTGAGGAAGTGCTGCCACTGCACCGGGTGCTGCCGCTCCCTGCCCGCCGCGTCCACCACCAGCGCCTGGAAGCGCCCCGGGAAGCGCTCGGCGCTGGCGCTCAGGTACAGCTTGAAGTGCCTGCGGGGACTGCAGCTGCTGCCGGCGCTGCAGGCACGGCACAGCCCCGCGCTGCCTCCTGCCCTCCTGCCGCGCAGCCTCCTGCCCTCCTGCCGCGCAGCCTCCTGCCCTCCCGCCAGGCAGCCTCCTGCCCTCCTGCCGCGCAGCCTCCTGCCCTCCTGCCGCGCAGCCTCCTGCCCTCCCGCCAGGCAGCCTCCTGCCACGCAGCCTCCTGCCCTTCTGCCGCCCAGCCTCCCACCGGGCAGCCTCCCGCCGCCCAGCCTGCAGCGCCCCCGGCTGGGGCGGGCTGCGCAGGGCTCCAGCTGGGCAAAGCCAACCCACAGCCTCCCCACCGCAGGGTAGCCAGGGCTGGGTGAGCTGCAGACCCTCCCCCGGGGGCACAGGCTGGGAGATCTGGGGCTGGGCAGCCTGCAGAAGGCTCCAGGGGCACCTCAGAGCTGCTGCCAGCTCCTGCAGGGCTCCAGGAGAGCTGGGCAGGGACTGTGGACAGGGGCTGGGGGTGACAGGACGAGGGGCAAGGGCTCTGAGCTGGGAGAGGGGAGACTGAGGCTGGAGATGGGGAAGAGAGTCTTGCCAGTCAGAGTGGGGAGCCTGGCACAGGCTGCCCAGGGAGGCTGTGGCTGCCTCCTGCCTGGAGGTGCCCCAGGCCAGGCTGGATGAGGCCCTGGGCAGCCTGGGCTGCGGGGAGGGGTCCCTGCCCGTGGCAGGGGCTGGAACTGGAGGATCTTGAAGGTCCCTTCCAACCCAACCCACTCCATGACTCCAGCAGCTGCAAGGCCTCTCCCTGGCACCACCACCTGCCCTCCCCTGCCCCTTTCAGCTCTGCTTCTGCCTCCCACCTTACACAAAACCTGACTGAAAGAAGTGTTTTAGGCACTGGGGAATTTGTCCCCAGCTGGGAGGTGCTGAAGCCTGCATGGGAAGCAGATGAGGCCTCTCTGGCCACACAGCACAGCCCCCAGCTCACCCCCACCCAAGGGCAGAGGCTTCCCAGCAGCAGAGGCCAGGCAAGAAGCCTGGCAGCCGAGTGGGGTCCAGCCGGGCAGTGAGGCAGGCTGCACAGGGCCAGAGCAAGAGGCTGCTGCACTGCCTGCAACCCCAGCCCTGAGCCCTGCAGCCCACTGCTGCCTCCCCCAGCCCTGAGCCCTGCAGCCCACTGCTGCCTCCCCCAGCCCTGAGCCCTGCAGCCCACTGCTGCCTCCCCCAGCCCTGAGCCCTGCAGCCCACTGCTGCCTCCCCCAGCCCTGAGCCCTGCAGCCCACTGCTGCCTCCCCCAGCCCTGAGCCCTGCAGCCCACTGCTGCCTGCAACTCCAGCCCTGAGCCCTGCAGCCCACTGCTGCCTGCAACTCCAGCCCTGAGCCCTGCAGCCCACTGCTGCCTCCCCCAGCCCAGAGCCCTGCAGCCCACTGCTGCCTCCTCCTGAGGCCACAGCTCCTGCAGACACCCCCCTGCCCCATAGCAGAGCAGCACCCCAAGGCCAGCCCCAGCTGGCTCTGTCCTTACCTCTGGAGGGCAGAGAAGCTGAGCAGCCTCTCTATGTGAGTCTCAGGCTGCAGGGCCCTGCGCCGCAGGGAGTGCTGCTGGATGCTGCCCGGGGAGAGGATGTCGTAGTCGGAGAGCATGGCCTCCACTGCCCCTGCAGGGAAGAGCAGGGCCTCAGTGCCAGGGGCTGCCCTGAGCCCCCCTGCCCCCTGAGCCCCCCTGCCCCCTGAGCGCCCCTGCCCTGAGCCACCCTGCCCCCTGAGCCCCCCGCCCCCTGAGCCACCACTGCCCCCTGAGCCACCACTGCCCTGAGCCCCCCTGCCCCCTGAGCCCCCCTGCCCCCTGAGCCCCCCTGCCCTGAGCCACCCTGCCCCCTGAGCCCCCCTGCCCTGAGCCACCCTGCCCCCTGAGCCCCCCTGCCCCCTGACCCCCCTGCCCTGAGCGCCCCTGCCCCCTGAGCCACCACTGCCCCCTGAGCCACCACTGCCCTGAGCCACCCTGCCCCCTGAGCCCCCCTGCCCCCTGAGCCCCCCTGCCCCCTGAGCCCCCCTGCCCCCTGAGCGCCCCTGCCCTGAGCCACCCTGCCCCCTGAGCCCCCCTGCCCCCTGAGCGCCCCTGCCCTGAGCCACCCTGCCCCCTGAGCCCCCCGCCCCCTGAGCCACCACTGCCCCCTGAGCCACCCTGCCCTGAGCCACCCTGCCCCCTGAGCCCCCCGCCCCCTGAGCCACCACTGCCCCCTGAGCCACCACTGCCCTGAGCCCCCCTGCCCCCTGAGCCCCCCTGCCCCCTGAGCCACCCTGCCCCCTGAGCCCCCCTGCCCTGAGCCACCCTGCCCCCTGAGCCCCCCTGCCCCCTGACCCCCCTGCCCTGAGCGCCCCTGCCCCCTGAGCCACCACTGCCCCCTGAGCCACCACTGCCCCCTGAGCCACCACTGCCCCCTGAGCCCCCCTGAGCCCCCCTGCCCTGCCCTTGCCCAGCACACCACACTGGCTCTGGCCCCAGGGTAACTCCTGCAGGTCTCTGCAGCGCTGCACTGTGTGCAGGGGAGCAGAAATGCAGGTGCAGGCCAGGCACAGCCTGCCAGAGGCAAAGGACTTCACTTCCCACAGCAGCTCTGGGGCAGCCAGCCCCCCCCAGCCCTCCCTGGCTGCCCCCCTCCTGCATTGCTCCGGAGCCCACAGCCCCTGGCTGCCAGCAGCCACTCAGAGGGGTGCTGCAGCTCCCTCTGCTCAGAGAACAGCTTGCCCAGGGAGGCTGGGGCTGCCTCCCCCCTGGGGGTGCTGCAGGCCAGGCTGGATGAGGCCCTGAGCAGCTGAGTCTGGCTGAGAGGTGTCCCTGGGCACGGCAGGAGGTTGGAGCAGAGGAGCTGTGAGGTCCCTTCCAGCCTGAGCCACCCTGGGACTCACCAGAACCCTGCAGTGAGCAGGGACCCAACACCCCCCAGCCCCCAGCATCCCTTTGAGTTGCCACTGTCAGAGAATCTCAGACTCAGTGAGGCTGGGAAGACCTCCAGGATCACCTCTAGGACCACCAAGGCCAACCAACCTCCCACCCAACACCTCCCTTGTAACCCACAGCTTATGGTCTGGCACCAGCCCTCACCCAGAGCCACCTGGCAGGGGAGGAGGGAGGACAATGGAAAGCAGCCCTGGGATGACCTTCCCTAACCTAGAGCTGAGCTCTTTAATGACACTGAGACTCACCACAGACTGGGCTGGCTTGGAAGGGGCCTTAAAGCTCACCCAGTGCCAACCCCCTGCCAGGGGCACCCAGGATGGGTTGGGGCAGAAGGGATGGTGAAGATCATCCATGGGCTGTGCCCATGGCAGGGGGCTTGGAACTGGATGAGCTTCAACCTTCCTCCAGCCCTGGAGGCTCAGGCCCCATCCAGCCTGGTCCTGAGCACCTCCAGGGAGGAGACATTCTCAGGCTCCCTGGGCAAGATGTTCTGCAGCACCCCTCAATTAGAGTGGCTGCTGACACCCACAGCTGTGTGGGCCAGGGAGGGCTGGCACCAATCCTGCCCTGCTCAGGGCCTTGCCCAGCACAGGACCTGCCCCAGAGGCACAGCCCCAGCTGCACAGCACTGCTGCTCCTGCCCCTTTCCACCTCTGCCTGCACAGCACAGCCCAGGACGAGGGCAGGTCCTGCCAGCAAGCAAGAGACAGCTGGCACCGTGGCCAGGCTGGTCCATGGCAAGAGAACCAGGGCTGGAGATGGTGAGGGGGGTGGAGAAGAGGGCTGGGGAGGAGCAGCTGAGGGCCCTGGGGGTGTTGAGTGTGGAGCAGAGGAGGCTGAGGGAGACCTCACTGCAGCTCCCTGAGAGGAGGCTGCAGGGAGCTGGGCTTGGGCTCTGCTCCCCAGGCTCAGGGGACAGCAGGAGAGGCAATGGCCTGGAGTGTGCCAGGGGAGGGCTGGGCTGGAGAGGAGGCAAAATGTCTTTGGTGCAGGAGAGGTCAGGGCCTGGCAGAGGCTGCCCAGGGAGGTGGTGGAGTCCCCATGGCTGGAGGGGTTCCAGAGCCCTGTGGCCATGGCAGCTGTGGCCAGGGCTGGGTGGCCATGGAGGGGCTGGGCTGGGGTTGGGCTGGAGGGTCTCAGAGGGCTTCTCCAGCCCAGGCCACTCTGTGAGCCTAAGGAGAGGTCTGCTAAAGAGCTGTTTCGCTGTTTGGTTCATCTGGTAGGGAAGGAGAGGCTGAGAGGGCCTGCCCCAGCCCCACACCCCCCAGCAGCCTGCTGGAAACATCTCCCAGAGCCGTGGCCAGGGGCAAGCAGCAGCCCTGGGGAGCTGCTGGGGAGGAAAGAGCTGATTCTGCTGAAGGGAGCCATGAAGGCCAGGCCACTCCCAGCTCCTGGGAGCCTGGACAAGAATCCACTTGTTCCCATTCCCTCCTTTGCCTGCAGCTTTCCTGCTGACAGCAGGGTGAGGACCTGCTGCTGCCAGGCCCTGGGTGAGCCCGGCCAGGAGCAGGCACCCCAGCAGCTCCCCGTGCAGCATCCCTGCCGGCACAGCAGAGCCCTGCAGGTGGCTTTGTGGCATCCCTGCTGGCAGAGCAGGGCTGGGCAGAGGCCAGCTGCACACAGGCACCTGGCTCCTCTTGGGTCAGGTTTAACAACCTTCCTGCCCCTCCTCCCTCATCATCTCCACCGTGGTCCAAGAGTCATTTCTCAGTGGCCTCACCAAGAAGGTTGACTTCCTGCCTGCTCAGAGGTGACACCAAACTGGCACTGCTGAAAACCCCAAGTCAAGGACACAGAGCTGTGGAGAGAGCCCAGAGGAGGCCACAAGGATGCTGCCAGGGCTGGAGCAGCTCTGCTGGGAGCACAGGCTGAGGGAGCTGGGGCTGTGCAGCCTGCAGAGGAGAAGGCTCCAGGGGCACCTCAGAGCTGCTGCCAGGGCCTGAAGGCAGCCTGCAGGAAGGCTGCAGAGAGACTTCTGCTGAGGGGGTCCTGTAAGGCCATGTGCACGTGGAGCAAGGGCTTGTGGTGACAGCAATGGCTTTGAGAGCTGAAGAGACCAGATTTAGACTGGAGATGAGGAAGAAATTCTTTAGAGTGAGGGTGGGGAGACCCTGGCACAGGTTGTGGCTGCCTCCTCCCTGCAAGTGTCCAAGGCCAGGCTGAAGTAGAACCAACTTTCAACTTGTAGAGCCAAGCTCCACTGCCAGCTCAACCCAAAGCAGCCTCAGAAGACACTGAAATGGCACAAGAAAGAGGAGCAGCAAGGGCAGCCCATGGCAGGCAGATCAGCCACCTGGATCCTGCCCAGGGCTTGCCTCAGTCTCCAGCTGAGGCTTCAGTCCAGGAGGATGAAGTTTGATCTTGCATAAGGACTTGGTCACCAATCAGCTCACTGCTTGCCCTTGGCACTGAGCTCAGCCTCAAGCCCTCAGCTGCTCCTGGCCTGCTGCAGTCACACCAAGTGTGAAGCACAGCTCAGAGCTCAGCTCAGCCTCAAGCCCTCAGCTGCTCCTGGCCTGCTGCAGTCACACCAAGTGTGAAGCACAGCTCAGAGCTCAGCTCAGCCTCAAGCCCTCAGCTGCTCCTGGCCTGCTGCAGTCACACCAAGTGTGAAGCACAGCTCAGAGCTCAGCTCAGCCTCAAGCCCTCAGCTGCTCCTGGCCTGCTGCAGTCACACCAAGTGTGAAGCACAGCTCAGAGCTCAGCTCAGCCTCAAGCCCTCAGCTGCTCCTGGCCTGCTGCAGTCACACCAAGTGTGAAGCACAGCTCAGAGCTCAGCTCAGCCTCAAGCCCTCAGCTGCTCCTGCTGGGCTTGCTGCACTTTGTCTCCCCAGCCTCCCATCTGCCTGTGCATGCCTTGGGGCTGCCCTCTGCACGACACAGCAAGCTCAGTTTGCTCATCACCACCACTTGGTGCTGGTGAGCTCTGGTCCTGTGCTGTGACTGCAGGCCAGCAGCTCTGCAGATGCACTCAGTGGTGCACAGCACTGCAGCTGGGTGCTGCCACTGGTGGCCTGCCCAAGCACACCTAGTGCTGGCACAGCTCTGATGTGTCTCAGCCCCAGAGGGTTCTCTTAGGAGATTCATGGAATCTTAGGCTGGAAAATACCTTGAGGCTGATGGAGTCCAACCATGAACCCAGCAGTGCCAGGGCACCACCAAGCCATGTCCCTCAGCACCACACCTCCATGGCTCTGAAGTCCCTCCAGGGATGGGGACCCCACCGCTGCCCAGGGCCACCAGAGGTGACTGACAATGGAGAGAGCAAATCTGAGAGGAGCTGACACTAACATTTCAGAGGCAAAACCACACAAGGAGTGAGTGAGCTGAGCAGCAGAGGCCTGCTCCCAGCAAGTAAGCTCTGCTTCCAGCCCCACAGGCTGGCACTGGCAGGGTGGAGGCTCCCTGTGCACGGAGTCCATGGGCAAGGCAAGAGGTGAGGGGAACAAGGTCCTGCTGGGGAGATTGCAGCAGGAGCACAGCTGGACACTGGAATCATCTCCCAGGCAGTGGAGTCCACTATGGACACCTTGCAGACTCAGCCTGGGCCAGCACCCAGAGGGGTTGGAGCAGGTGGTGCCTGGGGAGCCCTCCAGCCTGCTGGGGCTAAGAGCAGCACTGCTCCCAGCCCAGCTACAGGCAGCCAGCTGGGGGGGAGCCCATCCTGCCTTCCTCCCTGCCCTGGAGCACAGCCACTGCCAGCCCCAGCACACAGGGCAGGCAGGGCCAGGGAGAGGAATCCACCAACAGAAAACACCCAGAGGCTGCCACCCTGCCCCTCTCTGGGGACAGCCCAGAGGCCCTGTGGCTCAGCTGTGTGATTGTGCTCAGAGGAATGGGGAAGGGAGCAGAAAGCTGAGGCCAGGGCTGTGGCAGTCCCGATTTAGATCAGTTTAGACTGCTGGAGCACCACACCCTGAGGTTACTCCGGCTGAGAAGTGCTGGGAAAGGACCCACATCCTCCTGCCTGCTCCTGCCAGCCTCTGCCAACCTGCTGCTCACCCTCTGCACTTGGGCTCCCTCCTGACACCGAGCTCTCCCAGACACAGGCAAGAAAGCCCTTGCTGGAAATACTCAGTGGCAATCCTTGGGACTTCCTTAAAGCTGCTGCTGGCCAGGAAGCTGCCTTCAGTTCCCAAAGCCCTGGGCTTAACCACAGAGCTCCCAAAATAGCAGAGCTGAGGTTAGGGGAAGGAAACCAGCAGCAAATCAAACTCTGTGGAACTGGAGGAGAGCAGAGCAGCAGAAAACCCCCAGAGGACTGCACCAGCCACAGTGAGGGAGGCAAAGATGGTCTGAAGAGCAGCTGGGAAAGGCATCAGCTTCATCCTTGGAACAGCTTTTGTCACACCAAGAGCCACAGCCCAGCCCCACCAGAGGGGGGGTAAAAGAAGTCAGCTGCAAAGGTGACCCCAAGAAGAGCTGCTAAAGGCTGGTACCCAGAACTAGAGAATGATCAACCCTGGCAATCCCTGCAGAGGACACCAAGGGTGTCCCCAGAAGCTGCTCTGGACAGGATGAGCTGAAGAGCTGCCCCCAGAAAAGGGACTCCAGAGCAAACACCACAGCAGCAGTGAGCCAGCAGGACAAGGATGCATTGACTCAGGGATCAGGGAATGGGTTGGGATGGAGAAGACCTCTGAGAGCATCCATCCAGCACCAACCCAGCCCCACCATGGCCACCCAGCCCTGGCCCCAGTGCCATGGCCACAGGGCTCTGGAACCCCTCCAGCCATGGGGACTCCACCAGCTCCCTGGGCAGCCTCTGCCAGGCCCTGACCACTCCTGCACCAAAGACATTTCTCCTCCTCCCCAACCTAAGCCTCCCCTGGCACATCCCAGGGCATCTCCTCTCATTCTCAGCACAGCAGGGATGAAACTGGTCACTGCCAATGCTGCTGTGCAAGCAGGGTGCCCCTGGGCTGCCTCAAGGTGGCCTGAAAGGTGCTGCCCCTGCAGTCCTGGTCACAGAGCTCAAGTAAGGACAGATGGAAACCCAAGGCAATGATGAAGAGCCTAGAGAAAAGGAACCAAGGGCCAGCAGCTCACTTTGGCCCTGCCTAGGAATTGCTCCACAGCCCTGAGAGCTCCTCACTGACAGAGACAACAAACTGCACAGGTCTGCAAGTCACTGAAGGTGGGAAGGAAAGGACCTCTGGAGAGCATCACATCCCAAAGCAGGGCACCCACAGCAGCTTGCCCAGGGTCACCATGGCCAGGTGGGGCTGGAAGCTCTCCAGAGGAGGCTCCACAACCTCTCTGGGCAGCCTGCTCCAGGCTCCAGCAGCCTCACACCAAGGAAGTTTCTCCTCCTGCTGAGGTGGAACCTCCTGGGCTCCAGTCTGTGTCCCTTGCTCCTTGTCCTGTCTCAGGACAGCTCTGAGCAGAGCCTGGCCCCTTCCTGCCCCCCACCCCTCAGACCTGTACAGACACTGCTCAGATCCCCTCTCAGCCTTCTCCTCTCCAGGCTAACCACCCCCAGGGCTCAGCCTTCCCTCCTCACAGAGCTGCTCCAGGCCCTTCAGCATCCTCATGGCCTCCCCTGGACACTTTCCATTATCCCCAGTCCCTCTGGAGCTGGGGAGCCCAGAGCTGGTCTCACCAGGGCAGGCAGAGGGGGAGGAGAATCTCCCTTGCCCTGCTGGCCATGCCCTTCATGCCCCCAGGGGGCCCTTGGCCTTCCTGGCCACAAGGCTGCACTGCTGTCCCCCAGCACTGCCAGGTCCGAGCCAAGGCAGAGGACTGCACAGAGTCACGGCTGGCCGGAGCGCCCCTGCCCGGGCAGCAGCACCGCTGCCTCCTGCAGCAGCTCATCGCCAAGGCTTCGGCTTGCTGTGATAAGCCTTCGCTATCGGACCACAAGTGTGCAGCTGCCTCGCTCGGAGCGAGAGCCTCGCTGCATAGCCAAAGCTTCGGGAAGTGACCTCAAAAGCAAAGCTTCTCCTTCCTGTTGGGCTTTCTAGCAGCCACAGCGGCTGCAATAGCTGCAGGCTCCCTCCGCAGCGCTGACTCCAGCCAGCGCTACGACGGGAAGCCATCAGACGATTATCTGCCTTAACCTAAGGCAAACTGCCGTGAGGAAACCGGGCAGCAGCCCTCGAGTGCGGGCGAGGCGTTCCGCAGGCTGCCTGCGGGGAGCAGTGAGCCCCAACGCCGCCCCGCAGCGATGCCCCCGGCCGCGGGCGAGCCACCAGCGGCACCGGCCGCAGGCTCCGCCGTGCCCCGGGCGCTGCCCAGCGCACACAGCCCGGGAGCGGGAGCGGGAGCCCCGGGAGCGGGGTCCGCAGCGCCCCGGGAGCGGGGTCCGCAGCGCCCCGGGAGCGGGAGCCAGCCCCGGGAGCGGGGTCCGCAGCGCCCCGGGAGCGGGAGCCAGCCCCGGGAGCGGGGTCCGCAGCGCCCCGGGAGCGGGGTCCGCAGCGCCCCGGGAGCGGGAGCCAGCCCCGGGAGCGGGGTCCGCAGCGCCCCGGGAGCGGGGTCCGCAGCGCCCCGGGAGCGGGAGCCAGCCCCGGGAGCGGGGTCCGCAGCGCCCCGGGAGCGGGGTCCGCAGCGCCCCGGGAGCGGGAGCGGGAGCCCCGGGAGCGGGGTCCGCAGCGCCCCGGGCGCCCCACAGCCCGGTCCGGCGGCGGCCAGTCCCGGGAGCAGGAGGCAGCCCGGGAGCAGGCCGCAGCCGTGCCCGGCGCCGCCGGCAGCCCCCGGGGCAGGCGCTCGGCCAGGCCACAGCGGCCCCGCTCCTCCCTCCCGCCGCTGCCCCGCGTCGGTGTCCGGCAGCCCCCCGGCAGCCCCCCCGGCCAGGGGCAGCCTGCGCCCCTCGCCCGCCCGCGGCCGCTTACCGTAGCGCTGCCTGCGCGGCCGCCCCAGCGCCTGCAGCCCGCCCGGCGCCCACAGCAGCAGCAGCGCTGCGGGCAGCAGCACTGCGGGCAGCAGCCGCAGCACCATGGTGCCCGCGGAGCCCTCCGCCCGCCTGGGCTCTCCCCGCCCGGGCAGCTGCGCGGCCGTGCCCGGCGCCGCTCCCGGAAGCGCGGCGGCGGCGCCGAGCATTGTGGGGGCAGGCGGGGCCGGGGCGGGCACCGGCGGCAGCCCCCGGGAGGCTGTGCCCGCTGCGGGCTGGCAGGGCCCGGGCGTGCCCGGCTCGGTGTGCCCCAGCGGGAAGCAGCCGGCGGGGGAGGGGGCATCGGAGCGCCCGCAGCCCCTCGCTGGGGAGAGCCCTGCCGCAGGCTTGCCCTGGAGACTCCAACACTCTCAGCGTCATGGAAGGGTTTGGGTTGGAAGAGTCCTCTGAGAGCATCCATCCAACCCCAGCCCAGCGCCCCCATGGCCACCCAGCCCTGGCCCCAGCTGCCATGGCCACAGGGCTCTGGAGCCCCTCCAGCCATGGGGACTCCACCACCTCCCTGGGCAGCCTCTGCCAGGCCCTGACCTCTCCTGCACCAAAGACATTTTGCCTCCTCTCCAGCCCAGCCCTCCCCTGGCACACTCCAGGCCATTGCCTCTCCTGCTGTCCCCTGAGCCTGGGGAGCAGAGCCCAAGCCCAGCTCCCTGCAGCCTTCTCTCAGGGAGCTGCAGAGAGCAAGGAGGTCTCCCTCAGCCTCCTCTGCTCCACACTCAACACCCCCAGGGCCCTCAGCTGCTCCTCCCCAGCCCTCTTCCCCAGACCCTTCCCCAGCTCTGTTGCCCTTCTCTGGCTCTGCTCCAGTTCCTCAATGTCCCTCTGGGAGTGAGGGCTCCAAACCTGACCCCGGACTCAAGCTGTGGCCTCCCCAGGTCTGACCCAGGGGCACAATCCCTGCCCTGCTCCTGCTGCCCACACCACTGCTGACCCAGGCCAGGCTGCTGCTGCCCTTTGTGCCCCCCTGGGCACCCGCTGGCTCATCTGCAGCTGCTGCCCACCAGCACCCCCAGGGCCTTCTCTGCCAGGCAGTCTCCATCCACTCTGCCCCAAGCCTGTGGCTGTCAGCCAGCTGCTCCCGAAGTGCACAACTGATGGTAGCAAAGCCCTGGCAGCACCTGCCTGAGGTAGAAGCTATCTCCTCCAAGCACAGTCACAGGGCTGTCCCCCTGGGCTGCTCCCAGGGCACCTCTGGCTGTTCTGACTTAGGTATTTACACAAAGACATCACAGAGAGCAGCAGGCTGGGAGGGACCCTCCAAGGGCTTCTTGCCCAAGCCTCCTGCAGTCAGCAGGGGCTGCAGCCAGGTCAGGTTGCTCAGGGCCACATCCAGCGTGAGCTTGAGAGTCACCTTGTGTCCAGCACAAGAGCACTTTGGCTGTGTGCTAATGCTCAGCACTGACAAGGTTCCAGTGCCTTCAGCCATCGATGACTGCTGTTGGGGCTTACACAAGGCTGTGAGCCACAGATTCAGCCCTGCAATGGCTCAGGCTGGAAGGGACCCCAGAGCTCCTCTGCTGCCAGCTCCCCACCATGCCCAGGGACACCTCTCAGCTACACTCAGCTGCTCAGGGCCTCATCCAGCCTGGCCTGCAGCACCCCCAGGCAGGAGGCAGCCACAGCCTCCCTGGGCAGCCTGGGCCAGAGGCTCAGCTCCCTCCTGCTGCAGAACTTCTTCCTCAGCTCCAGCCTGACCCTGCTCTGCCTCAGCTCCAAACCATTCCCCCTGGGCCTGGCTCCAGACCCCCTCAGGAGAAGTCTCTCTGCAGCCTTCCTGCAGGCTGCCTTCAGGCCCTGGCAGCAGCTCTGAGGTGCCCCTGGAGCCTTCTCCTCTGCAGGCTGCACAGCCCCAGCTCCCTCAGCCTGTGCTCCCAGCAGAGCTGCTCCAGCCCTGGCAGCATCCTTGTGGCCTCCTCTGGGCTCTCTCCACAGCTCTGTGTCCTTCTGCTGCTGGGGACCCCAGAGCTGGAGCCACAGGATATGGTAGAGTCAGAGAGTGGTTGGACTCCATGATCCTGAAGGTCTTCTCCAGCCCAGATGGTCCTGATGAGAAACGAAGGGGCAGCAGCTTGTGGTGTGCCTGGTGGGGACCCAGCACAGAGCACAGACTGGAGCAGTTCATTGCACACAGCCAGGAGGAGGTTTTGCTCTGCGAGGAGGAGCTGGAGAGGGGCAGAGCCAGCTCAGCTTCTCCAGGAGAGCTGCCTTAAGAAGCAGTGGTTGCCCCAAGAGGCCAGGCCACCACCCAGCAATCCCCAACATCCCCAGCTCAGGAACTGTGCCAGGCAGGAGGGAGATGCCCTGGCAGGAGGATGCAGCACTGCCTCTGTTGTGTGAGTGTCTGACTGGGAAGGGAGGCCCCGAGGAGAGGCTGCTCTGGGTGCTGAGCTGCAGAGATAAGCTCCCACCCAGCCCTGGGGGGGAGGCCAAGCTGCAGCCTTTCCCATGGGAACTGCAGGGAGCTTGGAGCTGAAGCTGGGTGAAGCCCTGGGAAGTGCAGAGGCTCCTAAGGAATGTTCCTCAGGGAGCAGGCTGGGAGCAAGGAGCTCAGAAGTATTCCACTTCCATGGAAAAAAATCTGCTTGAAAGTCTTCTGAGGAGCAGCTGAGGGCCCTGGGGGTGTTCAGCCTGGAGGAGGCTGAGGGAGACCTCCCTGCTCTCTGCAGCTCCCTGAGAGGAGGCTGCAGGGAGCTGGGCTTGGGCTCTGCTCCCCAGGCTCAGGGGACAGCAGGAGAGGCAATGGCCTGGAGTGTGCCAGGGGAGGGCTGGGCTGGAGAGGAGGCAAAATGTCTTTGGTGCAGGAGAGGTCAGGGCCTGGCAGAGGCTGCCCAGGGAGGTGGTGGAGTCCCCATGGCTGGAGGGGCTCCAGAGCCCTGTGGCCATGGCAGCTGGGGCATGTTGGAGCTGGGCTGGGGTTGGACTGGGTGAGCTCAGAGGCCTTTTCCAACCCACACAACCCTGTGCCTCTGTGGTCATCCCAACCTCTGCTGCCACAGCAAAGGACAGAGAAGAAAGGCACTGACAGGCCTCAAACCCCCAGGGCCAGGCTGGAGATGAGGAGAAGATTCTTTGCTGCAGGAAAGGCCAACAGGAGACAGCTGACTGTGTTCCTCCTGGCTGGGAGTGTTCCCCAGCCCTGCAGGAGCAGAGGATGCTTCTCTTCCCTGAAGCACAGCAGAGATGCTCCTGGGAGGTTGCTTCCTGCTGCAGGCTTTGGGCACTGCCCAGGGAAATGACCTTCCTCTGGCACCAAGTGCCCCCAGCTCCTTGTGCTTGCCAGGAGATGGTGCTGGCAGCCTGCTCCCTGCCCACACTCACACAGCCCTGCAAGGGCTTGGGCTGGAAGGGACCTTGCAGATGAGCCAGTTCCAGCCCCCAGCGTGGGCAGAAGCTGTGGCACCGCTGCAGAGGGGCAGGATGGGGTTAAAGTCTCAGCTCAAAGCACCCAAGGCAGCTCCGAGGGGAGCAGCCCTGTGGCCTCTGCTTCCCCCCTGCACACTTCACATTTGCCTCTACCAGCTCTGGGCTCCCAGAGGGACAGGAGCTAGGGAGAGAGGCCAGGGGAGGCCATGAGGATGCTGAAGGGCCTGGAGCAGCTCTGTGAGGAGGGAAGGCTGAGCCCTGGGGGTGGTTAGCCTGGAGAGGAGAGGCTGAGAGGGGATCTGAGCAGTGTCTGTACAGGTCTGAGGGGTGGGGGGCAGGAAGGGGCCAGGGGCTCAGAGCTGTCCTGAGACAGGACAAGGAGCAAGGGACACAGACTGGAGCCCAGGAGGCTCCACCTCAGCAGGAGGAGAAACTTCCTTGGTGTGAGGCTGCTGGAGCCTGGAGCAGGCTGCCCAGAGAGGTTGTGGAGCCTGCCCTGGAGCCTTTCCAGCCCCCCCTGGATGTGTTCTGTGTGCCCTGCCCTGGCTGCCCTGCCCTGGCTGAGCCCTGGGGGTCCCTTCCCCACCAATCTATGGTTGTATGATTCTGTCCTGGTCAGCACTGTGCAGTGGAGCTCCCAGAGCAGATTTGCTTCCTCAGGAGTTCAACAGCTCCAGTCCTTAGCTCTGTTTGCCCCCAGGTTGGCTTCTCCCCGCTGGAATTGTTTGCTGACACTGCTGGCTGCAGGGCAAGACACCAAAAGGCAAAGAAAATGAAGCTCTGGCTGTGCTGCCCAGGCCCTGTGGTGCCCTGGCTCCAGCAGAGATCCTGGTGACAAACAGCCTGAGAGCTGGTGGCACTTACCCCTGTGGTGCCACCCTCCTGCTTTCCAGAGGGGTTTGTGAGGTCTCTTTTCTCTCCCAGGAAGCAGCAGCAGCTCTGATGTGACAGAGAGGAGCACAGAAGAGCCTCTCCCAGGCCTCAGCCAGGCACAATATTTTCCAGCAGGCTGCTCTGCCTGCAGGGAGGATGTTGGATGTCCAGGCAGCGAGTGTGGAGCTTCTGGGAAGGAATGAAACGTGGGCAGGGCTCCAGCTGCACTCTTTGGGTGTTTGGTTGCCAGCAGGCTCCAGCAGCCCAAGCAAGCCTTGGCAGCTGGACAGCTGAGCGGCAGCTGAGCTGCAGAGGACTTTAAGTGATTAGATTTGCACCCACTGGGATCTGGGGAGATCAGGGAGATGCTGGAGAGAGCCCAAGAGAAGCTGTGAAGGTGCTGAAGGGGCTGGGGGACCTGTCTGGGGAGGAGAGAATGGTCTGGGGTGGGAAAGGCCTCCAAGAGCATCCAGTCCAGCCCCAACCCAGCCCCCCCATGGCCACCAAACCCTGGGCCCAGGAGCCATGGCCACAGGGCTCTGGAACCCCTCCAGCCATGGGGACTCCACCACCTCCCTGGGCAGCCTCTGCCAGGCCCTGACCTCTCCTGCAGCACAGAAACTGTTCCTCCTCTTCAACCTAAGCCTCCCTTCCAGGCCATTTCCTCTCCTCCTATCTCCTCCAGACCCCCTCAGCAGAAGTCTCTCTGCAGCCTTCCTGCAGGCTGCCTTCAGGCCCTGGCAGCAGCTCTGAGGTGCCCCTGGAGCCTTCTCCTCTGCAGGCTGCACAGCCCCAGCTCCCTCAGCCTGTGCTCCCAGCAGAGCTGCTCCAGCCCTGGCAGCATCCTTGTGGCCTCCTCTGGGCTCTCTCCACAGCTCTGTGTCCTTCTGCTGCTGGGGACCTGCTGGAGGCAGGCTTGGAGGTGAGGTCTGGGCAGAGACATCAAACCACATCTGCTGGTGACTTGGATCTCTCTGGGGTGTCCCTGAGCAGCAACCACCTCTCCCTTCCATCTGGAGAAGGAGCACATGGAAACTTCATGAGCCAAGGGCAAACCAAGCAGCAAGGGCAGGAAAGAGCTCGTTCAGGGCAGGCTGGGGAGTCCTCACTCACTGCTTCCACCCAGGGCCCCCAGCACCCAGCCCTCCCCCACTGCTCAGTCAGAAGCTTCCTTCATCCCCAGGACAGCCTCAGCTGATAACCCCCAGGGAGCCATTTCTGCTCCTCCAAGCCTGAGGATCTTTCCCTCACTGCTGTGGAAGTTGGGATCACTGCACAGGAAACTCCTCTGGGAAGAGGACTGCAGGGCACCAGCTGAGGTGCCTTGGTGCCTGGCCCCACGGGGGGCAAGGTGGAGCCTCCCTGAGTGCTTGGGGATGGCAGAGACCTTTAAAGGCCACCTGGCCCCAGCCCTGCAGTGAGCAGGGACAGCTTCAGCCAGAGCAGGAGGAGTCAAGAGCTGCTTGCTAGGGGAGCCCAGGGCAGGGCTAAGCCTCTCCAGCCAAGCATGTGCCAGGCATCTACTTCAGAAGGCTCCACAGAGCATGGAGTCCCTAGAGCTGGGCTACAGAGCAGGGCTTCAACATCCTGTGACACAAAACCAGCCCTGGGGAAGACTCAAGGCCACAAGAGGAGGTCAGGAGAGGTTGGGCACTGCCCACTCCCTGGGCAGCCTGTGCCAGGCTCTCCCCACCCTCACTGCCAACAATTTCTTCCTCCTCTCCAGCCTCAGTCTCCCCTCTCCCAGCTCCAAGCCATTGTCCTCCTCCTGTCACCCCCAGCCCTTGTCCCAAGTCCCTCCCCAGCTCTCCTGCAGCCCTTCAGCTACTGAAATGCAGCTCTGAGGTCTCCCTGGAGCTTTCTCCTCTCCAGGCTGCACAGCCCCAGCTCTCCCAGCCTGTGCCCACAGGGGAGGTTGTGCAGCATCTGATCATCTTGGTGGCCTCCTCTGGAGCCTCTCCCTCAGCTCCAGATCCTCCCTGTGCTGGGGCCCCCAGAAGTGGGCACAGGACTCCAGGTGGGGTCTCAGGAGAATGAGATTCTCCTGCAGCTGAGGAGGCAGCTGTGAGATGCAGGTGGAGCAGATGCAGGGAAGCTCTGGAGGTGCCAGGCTCTGGTGTCCAGCTGAGCAGTGCTGGCAGTGGTGGCCCCAGGAGCCCCAGGCCAGCTGTGCTGCTCTGGCAGCTCAGGGTGCCCGATGCCTGTGGTCAGTGGTGCTGGCAGGCCCAGCTGGGCACTCAGGGACAGCCCTCATGGAGCACAGCAATGAGGTCACCTGCTGCATGCCAGCTGCCAGGGCTGCTCCTGCAGGGCTTCCCCTCCCACACCAGCAGCTCTCCAGCTGCCCTCTGCAGGGTGGGGCTGCAGCCCTCAGCCCCTTGGGCTGTGCCCAGCAGAGCCTCAGAGGACCTCAGGACACAGCTGCCTGGGGAGGGGCTGGGAGCACAGCTCAAGGGAGCTGCAGGGCTCCCCTGGCAGCCAGCCCTGGGAGGCTGATGCTCAGCAGAGGTTTCAGCAGCAGTTGTGCAATCCGGGGGAGGGCCGAGGGCTGTCTGCATGCAGCAGGAAGTGCTGCTCTGACTCAGCTCTGCCGTCCTGCTGCAGGCTGCCACAGCCCGGGCAGGCTCTCAGCAGGGCACTGGGGGTGCTCCAGGTGCCTTGGCAGAGCCCTCAGTGCTTGGCTCCCTCAGCAGAACTCAGGATCAGGGAATGGGTTGGGCTGGAGAAGCCCTCTGAGAGCATCCATCCAGCCCCAGCCCAGCCCCCCATGGCCACCCAGCCCTGGCCCCAGCTGCCATGGCCACAGGGCTCTGGAGCCCCTCCAGCCATGGGGACTCCACCACCTCCCTGGGCAGCCTCTGCCAGGCCCTGACCTCTCCTGCACCAAAGACATTTCTCCTCTCCAGCCCAGCCCTCCCCTGGCCCTTCCCTCTCCTTCTATCATCTCCTGCTACTGGGGAGCAGAGCCCAAGCCCTTCCCTGGCTCCTTGCAGGAGCTGTTCCCTTGCAGGTTTCCAGGCTCCACTTGCTGAGGGGGGTGTGAAGAGCCCAGGCAGCTGCAGAGCTCTGTGGCTGTGGCAGTTTGCTGCTGCCAGGGAGAAGCCAGAAGCATCCCAGGGCTGCAGCCCCGGGGAGCAGTCACCCTCTCTTCTTTCCCATTGCTCTTCCCCCTGCAGTGCTCAGCCCCAGTGGGGGTCCTGACCAGTGGGGAGAGAGGCAAGGGGAGGCTGCTGCTGAGCTCAGGTTTGTAGCTGCCTGGAGGGCAGAGAAGCTTTGCTCCACCTGGAGGGCTCCAGCAGCTGTCAGGGCCCTGGACAAGGAGGAGCTTCCCTTTCTCCTCTGCTTCTCAGGGCACACTTGCATGGCCCCAGCACTGCAGGCAGATTGCAGCCACCTTTCCTGTCACCACCTCACAGCTTCCATCCTCTGTGGCCGAGGAGAGGCTGTGAGCAGCCTGGGAAATGAAAGCAAAACCCTTCCAAGGGCCCTGCTGCTACACAGCACACAGCAGACCTTCTGCATCCCTCCTTCCTCTGCTGCCCTTCCCTTGGCACTAGAGACTGACACACACCCAACAAGATGCCCTCCCCCCTGCCTGATCAGATGGTCAGAGAAACCCCAGCCCCAGACCAGACTGATCAGGGGCAATCCCCAGCCCCAGATCACATTGATCAGGGGCAAACCCCAGCCCCAGACCAGACTGATCAGGGGCAAACCCCAGCCCCAGATCACATTGATCAGGGGCAAACCCCAGCCCCAGACCAGACTGATCAGGGGCAAACCCCAGCCCCAGCTCAGTCAGGGGCAAGACAGAAGTCTGCTGCAGCCCCCATCTAGAACAGAATCCTCACTAAACCTCAAGCAAAAGGATGTGCAGGACCAGGACCTACCTCTGAGCTCCAACTGCTGCTGGGGCTGGACCAGAGCTCTGCCACCCAACCATCCCTCTGCGCAGCCCTGCAGCCCCCTGCAGCCCTGCAGCCCCCTGCGCAGCCCTGCAGCCCCCTCTGCAGCCCTGCAGCCCCCTGCAGCCCTGCAGCCCCCTGCGCAGCCCTGCAGCCCCCTCTGCAGCCCTGCAGCCCCCTGCAGCCCTGCAGCCCCCTCTGCAGCCCTGCAGCCCCCTGCAGCCCCCTCTGCAGCCCTGCAGCCCCCTGCGCAGCCCTGCAGCCCCCTGCAGCCCTGCAGCCCCCTGCAGCCCTGCAGGCAGCAGAACACTTGCTGGCTCTTGGCCCTCCTGCTGCCCCCCACGGAGGGGAGCAGGGGGAGGCTGGAGCTGCGCTGCTTGCTCCGGGCAGAGGCTGGCAGCTGCCTTCAGAGCAGGCCCCAGGTGCCCTTGGGCACGGCCCCAGCCCCCTGGCGGCCAAGCAGCTCCTGGGCAGTGCCAGCTGCGTGCTCTGCAGCGAGGGCAGCCTGGGGGCCGGCAGCTGTGGGGTGAGGGTGGGCAGGGGGGGTGGCGATGCCCTCGGCAGGGAGCGCTGCCCAGCGGGGCCGGGAGCAAGCCGCTGCCAGCTGTGGAGGAACAGAGGGACAGGGGAGAGGAGCCCAGGGGATTAGCAGGAGATGCCAAGTGCAGGGCAGGTTTGCCAGGCCTGGAGGAGTGCCAAGGGCCTGGCACTTTCCCCTTGGAGCAGAGGATCTGCAGGGTCACAGTCAGGGGCTGGGAGGGACCTCGAGAGCTCACCCAGCCCAAGCCCTGCCAGAGCAGGGGCAGCTGTGCCAGGCTCCCCTCCCCACTCTGCCCAAGGCACAGCCAGGGGCTGGACCAGGTCTGGCTGCCAGGAGCCCACCTGCCAGGCTGCCCAGGACACTGCCAGCCCAGGACACTGCCCCGGGAGCAGCACTCAGCTGGAGACAGAGGCCAGGCAGGCAGAGGCCCCGGGGGGGCAGGGGGCAGGCAGAGGCCCCGGGGGGGCAGGCAGCGAGGCCCGGGGGGGGCAGGCAGCGAGGCCCGGGGGGGGCAGGCAGCGAGGCCCCGGGGGGGGGAGGGGGCAGGCAGTGAGGCCCTGGGGGCAGGCAGTGAGGCCCCGGGGGGGCAGGGGGCAGGCAGTGAGGCCCTGGGGGCAGGCAGCGAGGCCCCGGGGGCAGGCAGCGAGGCCCCGGGGGGGCAGGGGGCAGGCAGTGAGGCCCCGGGGGGGCAGGGGGTGGTTTATAAAAGGTACTTTATTGGCCGCCGGGGGCTGTCACAGAGGGCAGGACATCTTCACTACAGTCAATGATTAGCAACACAACAGAGCTCCAGGCTCGCCCGGGACCCCCCTCCCGCCTGCCCCACCCTGCGCCGGGAGTACCGACCGAAAGAGCCCACAGAGCCCGAAGCTGGGGGGCTGGGCCCCGGGACCCCCCCGGGGGCTGCCCTCGGGGCCTGAAGAGCTGCCCTGCCCCCCCAGCCCGCCCCCAGCCCGCAGCCTGCCGGCGACACCCGGGGGGAGGCCCCGCCGGGAGCACGCAGAGCTGCAGGGGGCGAGGCAGCTGCTGGCTCCCCCAGGGGCAGGGCCGGCCCAGAGCCTCCACAGCCCCCCTGACACAGCCCAGGGGAGCCGGGGAGGGCCCGGGGCAGCAGGGAGGAGGAGGAGAAGCTGGGTGGAAACACTCTGGAGCTGCGCTGCACCCCCTTGCCACAGCTCACTGCAGCACAGCACAGCCCACAGGCGGGACCGGAGCAGCCTGGATCCTCTCCGGAGCAGGAGGAGCTGGGAGTCCTCTCTGCAGCAGGGGCTGGAGGGGGCTGATGTGAAATGAGGCTACCAACACTTTCCTACAGCAGAGACTGCACACCAGGAAGGCCAGGACAGAGGCCAGCCCAGAGCCCAGGGAGTGGAGCTGGGGCTGGCTGTGGTGGTTGCTGTGTTTCCCAAAGCTGCAGTGGGAGAAGACTACAAATCGACTTTCCAGACACGTGGATGGGGTCTGTTCTGTCTGCTAGAGGAACCCCCAGGGGAGCTGGGAGGAATGGAGAGTGTAAAAAGGCTTCTGGAGGAGGGGGAGGGGAGGGAGGGGAGGGGAGATGATGCCCCACGTGCAGCCTTCAGTTCTCTGCACCCTCTGCAGCGTCACATTCTTCCCCTGCGCTGTCTGATGTCCATAGCTGCCGAGAGAGCAGGAGCAGAGTCAGCTCACAGCACGCCCAGGGCCCTTCCCAGCCAGCCTGCCCCTCAGCAGCCCTGGGGCACTCACGAGCCTGGGCTGGGGGAAGCTGCAAGACCACCAAGCCCCTGGCGGAGCCCAGGGCAGGGGGCTTGGAGCCAGATGGCCTTCAGGGTGCCCTCCAACCCATCCCCTGGAGCCAGATGGCCTTCAGGGTGCCCTCCAACCCATCCCCTGGAGCCAGATGGCCTTCAGGGTGCCCTCCAACCCATCCCCTGGAGCCAGATGGCCTTCAGGGTGCCCTCCAACCCATCCCCTGGAGCCAGATGGCCTTCAGGGTGCCCTCCAACCCATCCCCTGGAGCCAGATGGCCTTCAGGGTGCCCTCCAACCCATCCCCTGGAGCCAGATGGCCTGCAGGGTGCCCTCCAACCCATCCCCTGGAGCCAGATGACCTTCAGGGTGCCCTCCAACCCATCCCCTGGAGCCAGATGGCCTTCAGGGTCCCTTCCAACCCATCCCCTGGAGCCAGATGGCCTTCAGGGTCCCTTCCAACCCATCCCCTGGAGCCAGATGACCTTCAGGGTGCCCTCCAACCCATCCCCTGGAGCCAGATGACCTTCAGGGTGCCCTCCAACCTATCCCCTGGAGCCAGATGGCCTTCAGGGTGCCCTCCAACCCATCCCCTGGAGCCAGATGACCTTCAGGGTGCCCTCCAACCCATCCCCTGGAGCCAGATGACCTTCAGGGTGCCCTCCAACCCATCCCCTGGAGCCAGATGGCCTTCAGGGTGCCCTCCAACCCATCCCCTGGAGCCAGATGACCTTCAGGGTGCCCTCCAACCCATCCCCTGGAGCCAGATGGCCTTCAGGGTGCCCTCCAACCCATCCCCTGGAGCCAGATGGCCTTCAGGGTCCCTTCCAACCCATCCCCTGGAGCCAGATGGCCTTCAGGGTGCCCTCCAACCCATCCCCTGGAGCCAGATGGCCTTCAGGGTGCCCTCCAACCCATCCCCTGGAGCCAGATGGCCTTCAGGGTGCCCTCCAACCCATCCCCTGGAGCCAGATGGCCTTCAGGGTGCCCTCCAACCCATCCCCTGGAGCCAGATGACCTTCAGGGTGCCCTCCAACCCATCCCCTGGAGCCAGATGGCCTTCAGGGTCCCTTCCAACCCATCCCCTGGAGCCAGATGGCCTTCAGGGTCCCTTCCAACCCATCCCCTGGAGCCAGATGACCTTCAGGGTGCCCTCCAACCCATCCCCTGGAGCCAGATGACCTTCAGGGTGCCCTCCAACCTATCCCCTGGAGCCAGATGGCCTTCAGGGTGCCCTCCAACCCATCCCCTGGAGCCAGATGACCTTCAGGGTGCCCTCCAACCCATCCCCTGGAGCCAGATGACCTTCAGGGTGCCCTCCAACCCATCCCCTGGAGCCAGATGGCCTTCAGGGTGCCCTCCAACCCATCCCCTGGAGCCAGATGACCTTCAGGGTGCCCTCCAACCCATCCCCTGGAGCCAGATGGCCTTCAGGGTGCCCTCCAACCCATCCCCTGGAGCCAGATGGCCTTCAGGGTCCCTTCCAACCCATCCCCTGGAGCCAGATGGCCTTCAGGGTGCCCTCCAACCCATCCCCTGGAGCCAGATGGCCTTCAGGGTGCCCTCCAACCCATCCCCTGGAGCCAGATGGCCTTCAGGGTGCCCTCCAACCCATCCCTGGAGCCAGATGGCCTTCAGGGTCCCTTCCAACCCATCCCCTGGAGCCAGATGGCCTTCAGGGTGCCCTCCAACCCATCCCCTGGAGCCAGATGACCTTCAGGGTCCCTTCCAACCCATCCCCTGGAGCCAGATGGCCTTCAGGGTGCCCTCCAACCCAAGCCACTGCAGGACTCTGGCTTGGGAACACAATCCCACAGCTGTCTGGGTGGGAAAGCTCTCCAGGATCAAGTCCAAGCTTCAGCCCCACACCACCAAGGCCATCAAGCCACGTCCCAAAGTGCCCTGCTGCCCCCAGAGCAGCAGGAGCTGTAACTGGAGGCAGGGCCCAGCTGGCTGGGCAGTGCCCTGGGCAGCTCCAGGCTGCTGTGCCCAGCTGTCAGCACCAGCCCCACACCTCTCCAGCTGGGTGGCAGCTTCACAGAATGGGTTGGGTTGGAGGGCACCTTGAAGCTCCTCCAGTTCCAACCCCCTGCCACAGGCAGGGACACCTCCCACCAGCCCAGGCTGCCCCAGGCCTCGCTCAGGAGCAGCAGCAGTTCCCAAAGCAGCAGCTGGAAAGCTGGGAGTGAGGATCAGCTCTCTGGGTGCTGAAGCTAAGTGTTTGGTGGTGCTGAGCAAGGGCAATTGCATGGCAGGAGTGCTGCACAGCACCAGACACTGCTGCATTCCCTGGGAGCTGCCCTAGAGACCCTGGGGGTCCAGTGGGCACTTCCCTGCAAGGGTCAACCACCAGACTCAAACAGCAGCTCAGTTCTGTCCTCAAAGCCCTGAAGCTGCTGAGCTGCTCTGCTGTGAGCAGGGCAGGGAGCAGGGCAGCCAAGAGCCTGGGGAGGAATCACTGCCCACAGACCTCTCTCTGGCTCTAAGCTGCTGCCTGCTGCTGCTCCAGCTGCACAGCCAAGGCCAGCAGGGAGCTGCCCAGGCTGCTGCTGCAGGCTGCAGCACCCAGTGGTGTAAGCTGGGCTCAGAGTCAGCCGGGGAGGCCCAGGGCAGGGTCAGTGCTGTGCCCTGCAGCCACCCCAGGAGCAGTGTGAGCAGGCCGAGGGCAGGCTCCAGGGCAGGGGCAGGGGGCAGGGGCAGGGGCCAGGGGGCACTCACTGTGAGGTTGTCCCTAAGCAGCTGCATGATGAGAGTGCTGTCTTTGTAGGAGTCTTCATTCAGTGTATCCAGCTCTGCGATGGCCTCATCGAACGCCTGCAACAGCCCTGCCTCAGCCCTGCAGCTCCTGCAGCAGCAGCTGCTGCCCCCAGCTGAACATCTCTCACAGGGCACAGGCAAGGCCTGGCCAGGCCCTGCAGCCAGGCTGGGAGCACCTCCTGCTCAGGGCCCTTCATCCCCCATCAGCAGCACCCATGGGAGCCCTGCAGGGGGCTCCTTCCTGCATGAGCCCAGGCCTGACCCTGGGGCCTGGCACAGGACCCCAGGCAGCCCCCCATGTACCTCCCCAGGCAGCCCCCCCCGGCACCTCCCAGGCAGCCCATCCCAGAAAGCAGCAGCCCCCCCTGCAGCCCCTCCCCCCCTGCAGCCCCCCTGCAGCCCCAGCACTGACTGTCTTGGCCAGGGTGCAGGCCAGCTCGGGGTTGTTGAGGATCTCGTAGTAGAAGACGGAGAAGTTGAGGGCCAGCCCCAGGCGGATGGGGTGCGTGGGCTGCATCTCCTTCTTGCTGATGTCAAAGGCCTCCTGGTAGGCTCCCTGCGAGCTCTCGATGGTCTCTGTGCAGGGAGCACAGGGCAGGCCCTCAGGGCTGGCTGCAGAGCTGCCCCCACTGCCCCCCGTGCCGGCCCGGGGCTGCCCCGGCCAGGGCAGTGCCGGCTGCGCTGGAACGCAGGGCAGGCAGCAGCAGCCTGGGCTGGAGAAGCCCTCTGGGAGCATCCAGCCAGCCCCAGCCCAGCCCCCCATGGCCACCCAGCCCTGGCCCCAGCGCCATGGCCACAGAGCTCTGGAACCCCTCCAGCCATGGGGACTCCACCACCTCCCTGGGCAGCCTCTGCCAGGCCCTGACCTCTCCTGCACCAAAGACATTTTGCCTCCTCTCCAGCCCAGCCCTCCCCTGGCACACTCCAGGCCATTGCCTCTCCTGCTGTCCCCTGAGCCTGGGGAGCAGAGCCCAAGCCCAGCTCCCTGCAGCCTCCTCCCAGGGAGCTGCAGTGAGGTCTCCCTCAGCCTCCTCTGCTCCACACTCAACACCCCCAGGGCCCTCAGCTGCTCCTCCCCAGCCCTCTTCCCCAGCCCCTTCCCCAGCTCTGTTTGCCCTTCTCTGGCCCTGCTGCAGCCCCTCCATGCCCTCCCTGCAGTGCAGCTGCCACACTGACAGGACACAGGGAGCAGAGGAGCTCAGGAGGCAGCTGCACACCCAGAAGCAGCAGACACAGACCCTGAGGTGTCTGCAGTGCTTCAAAGGCCCTGGGAGCTGAGGTCCAGCCCCCTGCAGCCATGCACCGCTGCCTGCAGGCAGCCTGCCTCACCGCTCCTCCCAGCTGCAGGGAGAAGCCCTCAGGGGATGCTTCAGCCCGGCACGGGCAGGGCTGAAGGGCAGCAGGATGCCAGCAGGGAGGCAGAATGCGGCAGGGATGTGTTCAGCCTCCCTCGGCAGCTCTGCTGCGGCCAGCTCCCCACGGGAGGTGCAGCAGCGCAGCCTGCCCGGAGCTGCGTCCCGGCCGCTGCAGCTGCCTGCTGCGCCCAGGGCCGCTCTGCCTGCAGTCTGCCTGCAGTCTGCCTGCAGGGGCCCAGCTGAGCCACGACTGCTCCCCCTCAGCTGGCAGCAGGCTGGGGGTGGCAGGGGGCCGCTGGGGGTCACCCAGCTGCAGCGGGGCGGCCGCAGCAGCTTGCCCGGGCGGGGAGGAGGTCCTGCTGCGGGCAGCCAGCTGCAGGCCTGCAGCAGCCTCCTCCTGCTGGGGCCTTGTGCACACCGGGGGCGAGCTGCTGGCACCCCAGCCCCTGCCCCAGCCCCCCGCACTCACGCTTCCTGTCGTCCCCGCAGGCCACCTCGGCCAGGTACCGGAAGTAGTCTCCCTTCATCTTCAGGTAGAAGACTTTGCTCTCGGGGCTGCTGGCGTTGGCTATCAGGAACTTGTCCAGCAGCTCCTGGGGGCACACAGCCAGCCAGGGGTCACAGGGGGCAGGGCACAGCCCCCTGCCCCCCGGGAGGCCCCCCTGGCAGGCCCAGGAGCAGCCTTCCCAGCCGGGGCCCCCCCGGGCCAGCCCAGCTCCTCCGCTGCCAGGGCAGGGAGCTGGTGCTGGAGAGACCAGCAGGCTGTGCTGGCAGGAGGAGGCCTCTGCAGCCAGCCCAGCCATGCTCTGCTGGGGCTGAGCCACGGCCCTCAGCACCACAGCTCTGCCTCTGGAGCACCCCAGGGCTGGGGCTCAGCCTCCCCCCCGGCAGCTCCTTCCTGTGGCGCTGGAGCAGGGCCAGGGAGGGCAGGCGGGAGGGCGACGCCGGGAGCTGCCTGCAGCCGAGAACCGACTCCTGCCCCCCAGCAAGCAGGGGCAGAGCCCAGCCCCTGCTGCCTCTGCTGCCAGCTGCGCTCCTCAGACCTCTCCAGCCCAGCCCCACAGCAAGCCAAGAGCTGCTCCTGGGCAGCCAGCAGCCTCCCCAGCCTTCCAGCCCCAGCGCGCTCTCCATCCCCGCTCAGCTGCTGCCAGCGCTGCTGCTGCAGCTCAGCAGGCCAGGGCAGGGCTCAGGGGCTGCAGCAAGAGCAGCCAAGTCCTCCTCAAGGCTGCAGGGCCTCCCAGCCCCTCCAAAGGGAGGGAGAAGGCAAAGGGGAGCAGCAGAGGATTGCCCCCACACCGAAGTGCAGCCCTGCAGGGGCAGCCTCTCAAGGACAGAAGCTACCAGAGGAGGAGAGGCACAGGCAAGAGTGAGCTGAGCCCAGACAGGGGGCTGAGAGATCAGCTCCCAGCACAGAGACAAAGACCAGAGCAGAACTGACCAGGATGGAAGAGACCTCAGAGCTCATCCAGTCCAGCCCCTCCCCCAGCACCATCTGACCAGCCAGACCACGGCACCAAGGGCCTCAGCCAGGCTCTGCCTAAACACCTCCAGGGCTGGGGACTCCGCCACCCCCCTGGGCAGCACATCCCCAGGGCCAATCTCTCTTGCTGGGAAGAATTTCTTCCTCACCTCCAGCCTGAACCTCCCCTGGCACAGCTTGAGGCTGTGTCCTCTTGTTCTGCTGCTGGAGGCCTGGGAGAAGAGACCAACCCCCAGCTGGCTGCAACCTCCCTGCAGGAAGTTGTTGAGAGCAAGAAGGTCTCCCCTGAGCCTCCTCTTCTGCAGGCTAAGCAACCCCAGCTCCCTCAGCCTCTCCTCACAGGGCTGTACTCCAGACCCCTCCCCAGCTTTGCTGCCCTTGTTCAGACCTTGGCTCCATCATCCCAGCTCTGGGGTCCCCAGCAGGAGGACACAGAGCTGTGGAGAGAGGCCAGAGGAGGCCACAAGGATGCTGCCAGGGCTGGAGCAGCTCTGCTGGGAGCACAGGCTGAGGGAGCTGGGGCTGTGCAGCCTGCAGAGGAGAAGGCTCCAGGGGCACCTCAGAGCTGCTGCCAGGGCCTGAAGGCAGCCTGCAGGAAGGCTGCAGAGAGACTTCTCCTGAGGGGGTCTGGAGCCAGGCCAAGAGGGAAGGGTTTGGAGCTGAGGCAGAGCAGGGTCAGGCTGGAGCTGAGGAAGAAGTTCTGCAGCAGGAGGGAGCTGAGCCTCTGGCCCAGGCTGCCCAGGGAGGCTGTGGCTGCCTCCTGCCTGGGGGTGCTGCAGGCCAGGCTGGATGAGGCCCTGAGCAGCTGAGTGTAGCTGAGAGGTGTCCCTGGGCATGGTGGGGAGCTGGCAGCAGAGGAGCTCTGAGGTGCCAGCCTGAGCCATCCCAGCAGTCTGTGGCCTGTGGTTTCTCCTCCCTGTGCCACAGGTGAGGCTCCCAGCCCCAGGGCTGGCTGAGCCATGCAGCAGGCAGTGCTGTGAGCCAGCAGCCTTTGCTGCAGCCTGCCAGAGGCTAAGCAAGGCAATGCCTGCAGCACCGCCCCAGCACTCCTGGGGCAGCATTACCCCAGGGGTTGGTGTGCTGAGCCTCCAGCAGCCTCACTGCAGGGCTCCCAGGGGCAGGGACTGCAGTGCCCCTTGGCTCAGGTGCCAGCCTCACCCCACAGCACCTCTGCCCATGCCCTCAAGCAGAGGGAGAGGCTGCCCCAGACAAGAGCTCTGCTGCAGCAGCACCAAGCTGTCAGCCTGCAGCAGCTGCAACAAACCCTCAGCCTCCACTCTCCTGCAGGCCAAAGGGAGCAGCAGGGAGGTTGGGAACCAGCAGGGAGGGCTGAGCTGAAGGCTGCTCCAGCATCTGCCTGCTGCTGGCAGGAGCAGCACTGCCCTGCCCTGCCCTGCCGGGGAGCTGGCCTTCAGCTGCTGCCACTGCAGCCCGCCGCCGCAGCCCCTGGTGGGACAGGAGGGATGGAGATCAGAAGGGGACAGAGCGGCACCGTGGGCACCGCCGCCGGGGGCAGGGCAGGGGCACCGCGGGCACCGCCGCCGGGGCAGGGCAGGGGCACCGCGGGCACCGCCGCCGGGGGCAGGGCAGGGGCACCGCGGGCACCGCCGCCGGGGGCAGGGCAGGGGCACCGCGGGCACCGCCGCCGGGGGCAGGGCAGGGGCACCGCGGGCACCGCCGCCGGGGGCAGGGCAGGGGCACCGCGGGCACCGCCGCCGGGGGCAGGGCAGGGGCACCGCGGGCACCGCCGCCGGGGGCAGGGCAGGGGCACCGCGGGCACCGCCGCCGGGGCAGGGTGGGCACTGGCAGAGGAGCAGCAGGGGAGGCTCAGGGGGCCCTGCTCTGCTCCTCACCGGCCTGTGGCTGGGCACCGCCGCCGGGGCAGGGTGGGCACTGGCAGAGGAGCAGCAGGGGAGGCTCAGGGGGCCCTGCTCCGCTCCTCACCGGCCTGTGGCTGGGCACCGCCGCCGGGGCAGGGTGGGCACTGGCAGAGGAGCAGCAGGGGAGGCTCAGGGGGCCCTGCTCCGCTCCTCACCGGCCTGTGGCTGGGCACCGCCGCCGGGGCAGGGTGGGCACTGGCAGAGGAGCAGCAGGGGAGGCTCAGGGGGCCCTGCTCCGCTCCTCACCAGCCTGTGGCTGGGCACCGCCGCCTGTGCCAGCAGGGCTGCCGGGGGGCAGCGGCGCAGCCTCAGCACTCGCTGTGCCAGGCCACAGGGCACGGGGAAGCAGCCTGCGGCCCCAGCTGGAGCCAGGGGCAGCGTGGAGCCGGCAGCACCGAGCTGCTCCCGGGCCCTGCTGGGCTCAGCCAGGGCTTCCCCGGTTGCCCACCCTGGGCAAGCTGCTCCCAGCTCCCACTGCTCCACGAGGAGCTCCTCCCACAGCGGGACCCGGGAGCAGCACCGCACACAGGGGAAGCCCGGAGGGGCAGGGGGAGCTGAGCTGCCCCCAGGCAAGGGCTGCTGCCCCCTCCCCAGCAGAGGAGCTTGGGTGCTGCCTGTGCCCTGGGGCTCCTGGGCTGCCTCCCAGCCTGTGAGCAAGAGGCTGAGCAGAGCCCCAGCAGGAGCCTGGGCTGTGACTCAGAAGCAATGCTTCAGGAGCAGCTCTCTGCATTGCCAGGGCATTACTCAAGGAGGCCTCCCGGAGTGCCCTGCAGCTCAGAGCCTTGCCTGAGCACATCAGCTCTGCCCCAGAGCCAGCCTGCACTGGAAGTGGCTCAGGCAGCCCCTGCAGAGGGCTCCTGTGCCAGGGCAGCTACAGAAATGTCTTCAAGGCTGGCAGCAAGTGCAGAACCTTCCTGTGGCCACCCAGGAGATCAGAGCCCAGAGTGGCTCAGGCTGGCAGGGAGCTCAGAGCTCCTCTGCTCCCAGCCCCTGCCATGCCCAGGGACACCTCCCAGCTGCTCTCATCCAGCCTGGCCTGCAGCACCCCCAGGCAGGAGGCAGCCACAGCCTCCCTGGGCAGCCTGGGCCAGAGGCTCAGCTCCCTGGGACTGAAGAACTTCTTCCTCAGCTCCAGCCTGACCCTGCTCTGCCTCAGCTCCAAACCATTCCCTCTTGGCCTGGCTCCAGACCCCCTCAGGAGAAGTCTCTCTGCAGCCTTCCTGCAGGCTGCCTTCAGGCCCTGGCAGCAGCTCTGAGGTGCCCCTGGAGCCTTCTCTGTGCTCAGTCTCCCCAGGCTCTGGAGCTCTCTGCACATCTCCCAGCACCACTTTGGATGTTTGCACTCTGGTGGTGATCAAACTGCAGCCCCTGCCCAGAGCCCAGCCCTGCCCCAGTGCCCTCCCCCCCAGCTGCAGGCACTGCTCACCCAGCCCCAGCCCTGGCAGCCTCCCCAGGCTCCCCTGGCCCAAGCCTGCCAGGTGCTGGTGGGGCTGCAGGAGCTGGCCCAGCAGCCTGGGCAGGGCCAGAGCCTCTCCAGGCCAGGCAGCAGCAGCAGGCTGCAGAGGGGGCAGAAGGATGTGGCCAGGAGGATGTGGCCAGCAGGATGTGGCCAGGAGGGCTCCTCAGCAGCAGGCACCTCACTGGGAGGTGCCAGAGTGAGAGCAGGGAAAGAGCCACCCCAGAGCCCCCCCAGAGGCTGCTGGGGGCAGCCCCCCTGCAGCCTGCTCAGCTCAGGCCCCCCAGCTGCCAGGCAGCCCTTCCACCTCCCTGCCACCTGCTGCACCCCAGCTGCCCTCCCAGGGCTCCAGAAGCAGCTCTGAGCATCAGCTGAAGAGACCTAACAGATCCCTGGGACCTGCCAGCAGCAGCAGTGACCCTCCAGAGGAGCCAAAGCCAGCCTGTGGCCCAGCCCTGGCAGGCAGCTCTGTGTGCAGCGAGCCCCAGCCCCTGGGATGCTGACTCACAGACCAGAGCAGTGGCAGATGGGCAGGGGAGGAGAGCAGGGCCCCCAGAGAGGGGAGGGAGAGCCCCCAGGCTGGCACTGGGGAGCTGCATCTCCTCCCCAGGAAGGCTCTGGGCCAGCAGGGCAGCACAGGAGGCACAGCTGGGGGCTGAGGTCTCCACTGCTCTCTGCTGCCTGCCAGGGGAGAGGGGGAGGAGAGGCCCAGCTGAGGGCAGGGAGAGCCTGGGGGCAAGGGGGCACTCAGCTGGCACAGGCAGAGCTTGCCAGCCCCACAGGAGAGTGGAAGCACAGCTGCCTCAGCACTGCTGCCCACCAGTGCTGGGGCTGCAGGCCCTGCAGCAGGGGGAGGTGGCTCAGCCCATGCAGGGCTCCTCAGGCTGCCTGTGCAGCCATGGGGAGCTGCCAGTGCAGCAGCTGCAGACCCTGCAGCAGGGGGAGGTGGCTCAGCCCATGCAGGGCTCCTCAGGCTGCCTGTGCAGGCAGCAGCTCCTTGGCAAGAGGGCACAGCAGCCAGGAGATCTGCTGCATAACCTTCTGCAGGGCCAGGCCTGGCAGGAGGGCAGAAGATGAAGAGCCTGAGGAGGGAGCTTCGTGCCCAGGGCACAGCTCTGAAGCAGAGCAGTGAGCAGAGGCTACCAGGAGGGCTGCTGGCAGCCAGTCCCACAGGAGCCAGAGAAGCTCCTGCCACAGGAGAGGAGGATCCCTGCCTTGCAGCAGCCACAGCCTTGTCCCCAGGGGGGTGCTCTGCCAGCCCCACTGCAGCTGCAGCTCCTCTGCAAGCTGGGGCCTCTGCCACGGGGCCTGGGCAGCCTGCTCTGGAGGGAGGAGGCTCAGGGGCTTGGGACAAGATGAGCCTGGAGGGTCCCTTCCAACCTGATGCAGCCTGGGAGTGTGCTAAGGGCTTAGCTCAGCTGGCTCCTGCAGCCCATGAGCCCCAACCCTGCAGCCCAAGGCAGCTCATCTGCACTGCCTCAGGGAGCCCCAGGGGCCAGCAGGCCTGGGGGCAGCACCCAAGCCAGCACAGAGGGGTCCCCAGCCCCCCCAGAGCAGCCCCTGGCACTCAGCTGTCAGTGCAGGTGCCTCAGACCTGCTTCCCTCCACAGCTGCTCCCCCTGCCAGCAGCAGAGCCTCATCAGAGGGCAGAGCCTCATCAGAGGGCAGCTCAGAGGGGCAAGGAACACTCGAGAGCCTCTGCCACACAGGCACCACACAGCCCCCTGCAGCCACAGCTCCCTCACCACCTCACCCTCATGGAATGCCTTGGGTGGAAGAGGCCTCCCAGCCCCCCAGCCCAGCCCCCCCATGGCCACCCAGCCCTGGCCCCAGCTGCCATGGCCACAGGGCTCTGGAACCCCTCCAGCCATGGGGACTCCACCACCTCCCTGGGCAGCCTCTGCCAGGCCCTGACCTCTCCTGCAGCACAGAAATTGTTCCTCCTCTCCAAGCTGAGCCTCCCCTGGCACACTCCAGGCTCTGAGATGGGGCCCAGCAGCCTGCAGCCTCCTCAGCTGCCAGCAGAGCAGCTCTGCTGCCCACAGTAGCTGGGGCCTGCTGCCTGGGGCTCTGCCCCGTGCTGGGCTGCCCTGGCAGCCTTCACCCCGGTGCTGTGCCACAGGCACTGCAGAGTGCTCCTGAAGGGCTGCCCTGAGCAGGCAGCTGGAGCCTGCCCAGGCCACCCTCAGCCCTCTCCTCATCTCCCATCCCTGCTTCAGCCAGCAGTATTCTGTACTGCAAACAATGAACCAGCCAACCACCTCCAGAGGCCCTCTGGAGAGTTCTTTCCTGCCTGGGAAGCAGGGGAGGTGCAGAGCCAGCTCCCTGAGGTGCCTGCAGCAGCCTGCAGGCCCTGAGCAGAGGGGGCTCAGCTCCAGCTGCTCCCCTGGGGACACACTCAGTGCCCACAGGCAGGCAGGGGCTGAGCTGCCCCGCTCGGTGCACAGCACACACTGACCCCTGCCCCATCCACACCCCAAGCACTGCAGCTGGGCTGCCCCAGCCCCTCTGCAGGCCCGGGGCAGGGCGCAGCTCAGCCTCCCCCAGCGGCAGCTGCAGCTGCAGCGCCTCCTGCACCGACTGCCCTGCCCCAGCACAGCCTCCTGCAGGCCGGGGGAGACCCTCCAGCTGCTTGAGAGCGACCAGCCACAGCCTGAGGGGGGCTCCACCCCCGAGGGGGGCACTGCCATCACCCCCACCCCCGAGGGGGGCACCCCCACCCCCCCCTGCACACTACTGCCCACTCGAGGTGCCAGAGTTACACTGGGGCTGTGGCTGCCTCCTCCCTGGGGCTGAGGTGCCCCTGCCCAGGCCAGGCTGGGGCTGAGGTGCCCCTGCCCAGGCCAGGCTGGGGCTGAGGTGCCCCTGCCCAGGCCAGGCTGGGGCTGAGGTGCCCCTGCCCAGGCCAGGCTGGGGCTGGGCCTGCCCAGGCTGGGGCAGCTGAGCAGTGCGGCCCCTGGCCCCTCTCCCCCAGCCCCCCAGGGGCAGCCCCCCCCCCCACTCACCAGCACGGTGGTGCAGATGGACCTGAGCTCGGCCTCCACCTTCTCGCGGTAGTCCTTGATGAGCTGCAGCTTCTTGTCGCCGGCGTCGGTCTTCTGCTCGATGCTGCTGATCACCCTCCAGGCGGAGCGCCGCCCGCCCACCACGTTCTTGTAGGCGACGGAGAGCAGGTTGCGCTCCTCGTTGGACAGCTCCGCGCCCTGCTCGGTCACCGCCTTCATGCAGGAGGCCATGTCGTCGTAGCGCTCCGCCTGCTCCGCCAGCTTCGCCTTCTGGATCAGCTCCGTCTTGTCCATGCTGCCGGCGCCGGGCACGGGGCACGGCACACCTGCGGGGGCGGCGGGCACGGCGCTGCCACGGCGGCCGGGGGCACCGCGGGCACGGCGCTGCCACGGCGGCCGGGGGCACCGCGGGCACGGCGCTGCCACCGCGGCCGGGGGCACCGCGGGCACGGCGCTGCCACGGCGGCCGGGGGCACCGCGGGCACGGCGCTGCCACGGCGGCCGGGGGCACCGCGGGCACGGCGCTGCCACCGCGGCCGGGGGCACCGCGGGCACGGCGCTGCCACCGCGGCCGGGGGCACCGCGGGCACGGCGCTGCCACCGCGGCCGGGGGCACCGCGGGCACGGCGCTGCCACCGCGGGCACCGGGCACAGCACCACCTCAAGCACCATCCCCACTCAGCATGGTTTCAGCACATCTCCAGCCACAGCGGCCAGGGGCACGGCGCTGCCACAGCGGCTCGGCCCCGGCCCCTGCCACCCCGCGGCTCGGCACCATCTCCCCTTGCTGCTCCGAAGCTCCCCAGCCGCAGGGTCCGGCTGAGCCCCTGCTTCCCCTCCCCATCTGCAGCAGCCTGTCGCGGAGGCACAGCCCGCAGAGTCCTTCCCTTCCGCAGGGCTCAGGCCGCAGCCTTCCTCCCCCGGCGCCACCCCAGGGGCCGCTGGGTGAGCCGCGGCGCCGGTGCCGGCGGGGCGCAGCCGGGGCCGGGGCTCTGCCCTCGCTGCCTCTCTGCCTGCCGCTCCCGCGCGGGTCGGCGCCGTGCCCGGCAGCACGGGAGGAGGCCGCGGAGCCTGTGCCGGCCGTGCCCGGAGCCGGTCCCGGTACGGGCGGCGCAGGGCAGGGCTCCGCGCGCGGCGTTCCCCGGGGCGCGGCGGGGGCTCCGCGCGGCGCCCGGGCCCGGAGGAGCCTCCTGCCGGTGCGGCGGGGCCCAGGCCTTCCCCAGGCCTTCCCCGCCCGCAGCTGCTAGCTGGGGCGCGGGGCGGCGGCGCGGCCGGGGGCGGCTCTCGGGGCGGCGGCGGGCGGGGCTGCTCCGCGGGCGGCAGGGCGCAGAGAGGAAGCGGCGGCCCCGGCGGGTGCGAAATGGCGGCGCCGGCCTCCTGCGCCTCCCGCCGCCCGCGGCCGCCCAGCGCTGCACGCCGCCGACGCAAAATGGAGGACGCGGCGGCAGGGGTCGGCCCGGGGCGGCCGGCGGGACGCGGCACGGCGCTCACCTGAGTCCGCTGCGCTAGGCCGGGCGGCACCCGATGCGCTGCCTGCCTCGGGGCTGTGGCGGAGAGAAAGAGCCGCTCCCGACTCCGGCCACAGCCAGCGCTCAGGGGCGTCGCCACGGCCGAGCCCGGCCCGCGCCCACGCCGCCAATCGCAGCCCGGCTTTCCAGACCGGCTCCGCCCTTCCGCGCCCCGGCAGCCAATGGGAGCCGAGCGCGCCGCCGCGGGGGCGAGCGCAGGCAGGGCGCAAGCTGGGTTGGCTCGTGGGCTGCGGCTGGGGCCACGGGGTCTCCTCCAATTAGATCCAGGGTGAGGTGACGTCACTGTCGCCATGGTGATGCTGCTACAACCTCTCCCCCCGCCCATCCCGTCCCTCCTCCGGGCTCGGCTCGGCCCGGCCCGGCTCGGCTCGGCCCGGCCCGGCTCGGCTCGGCCCGGCTCGGCTCGGCTCGGCTCGGCCCGGCTCGGCTCGGCCCCGGTGCTGCGAGCGGCCGCGCCCCGCACCCCGCACCCCGCACCCCGCCCCCCGCCCCCCGCCGGCGTTTGGCGGCCGCTGCTCCTCTGGCCGCGGCTCTCCGCTCGGCAGCAGCGCTGGCGGCGAGCCCGGCCCGGCCTTGCCCGGCGGCCCCGGGGGGTCTGGTGCGGGGCGGCTCTGCAGCGGGGCCGGGAGGGGCGGACACGGCTGCGGACTGCCGCGGGGCCGTCGCCGGCGGGAGCGGCCGTGCCGGGACAAAGTCCAGCGGCTGGCGCTGCCGGGCCGTGCCCCGGGGCTTGCCCCGAGCTGCTGTGCCGGACCAGGCTCCCTCCCCGCTGGCAGCCGCTCTAAAGCCATTCTCGGGCCACTGGGGTCCCCGGGGAGTGCCCATCGCCCAGGGCCTGCGCAGGGCTTGGCAGTCGTTTCGCTCTCGACAGATTCACCTCCGAACCGCACCTTCGTTTCCCGTGGGTCAGGTGCGCGATGAGCACAGGCTGCAGGCTCAGGTCCCTGCTGGAACATCTGAACAGTAAAACGTCAGCCGTGTGGGGATGGGCGAGCACGGGGCACGTCCTGCAGCCCTCCTCCCCTGCAGCCCTCCTCCCCTGCAGCCCTCCTCCCCTGCAGCCCTCCTCCCCTGCTGCCCTCCTCCCCTGCAGCCCTCCTCCCCTGCAGCCATCCTCCCCTGCAGCCTTCCTCCCCTGCTGCCCTCCTCCCCTGCTGCCCTCCTCCCCTGCAGCCCCGCAGCCCCTGCCCTCGCCTCGCAGGACGCGGCCAGGCCAGGCCGGGTTTGTGCCGCCTCTGCATCCATCACAGGCAGCCCTGGTGTGGCTCCAGAGCCTCTGGGACCCAGCAGCGTCCTCCTGCCTGCCGTGGTGAGAGTCTCACCTGGGGTTTCAGCATCACCTAATATAGTCATGCCCAGGAGCTCAGCGCCAGCTGCGGTGATGAACGCTCTGAATCAGCCCCAGGATGCTGTTGTCTCAACTCGCAGGGCTCCGGATCCCTGTTGGGCCTGGGGCTGGGATTATGGCTGGGAGCTGGGAAGGAGGCACTCTGCTGCTGGCTGGGTTTGGGAGGCACCCTGCAGCCTCGAGGACCTCCTGAGAGCACCTTTCCTACTCAGCCCTGCAGACAGCAGCGCGGGAATGTGCCGCCCCCAGACGCTGCTGCCTTGGACACTTACTACGGCTCTTAGTCTTCCTCTGGGCTCTTGTCTCCTCCTTGGGTCCCCTCCCTTCCACCACGGTCCCTGGTGGTTGTCTCCATGGCACAGGAGGCAGAGGCCAGGAGTGGAGCAGTTGTGCAGCAAAGCCTTTTGTGGTGATCATCCATCCCCAGCAGACAGAAACCCAACCTGTAAGGCACAGGGGGGAGGATTTCATCCCCTTGCAGACCCTCCCTGCCCTCCAGCAGACCCCCACTGCCACCCAGCTCAGTGCCCTCTGCAGCCTCCCTGGGGGAGCCTCCCTGCCCTCAGCCAGGCCCCTGATGGAGACACTGCAGAGGCCTGGGGGACATCCTGCTGCCCAGCCCCCCCTGGGCTGAGCTCCAGTGCCCACCACTCTGTGGGGCTGGCATCAGGCAGGTGTCAGCTGTTTCCCCAGGGGACCCCCACCACCCAGCAGCAGTGATGCTGGGGAGCCCTGGTGAGAAGGCAGGGGTCTGCTGTGTGAAGATCAATAAAGGTTAGGAGGAGAGCTGATGTTTCCTGAGCAGGGTGAGGGGCAGGGATGCAGAGCTGTCAGCTCTGGAAGTCGATAGGTGCACAATGGGCATGAGCAAACCTCTGCCTGCCTCCTGCCTGGGCCAGGCTGGATGAGGCCTTGAGCAGCTGAGTCTAGCTGAGAGGTGTCCCTGCCATGAGCTTGGAGCAGAGGAGCTCTGGGGTCCCTTCCAGCCTGAGCCACGCTGGGAGCCTATGAATTTAAGCTGGGGCTGAGATGTGGAGGTTGCAGAGGGATGAGGCTGTGGAAGAGCTGCCCAGCGCTGAGGGCAGGAGCCTGGCAAGTGCAGCCTGATCCAAGTGCTTTTGCCATGCTGCTCAGCCAGCAGCCTCCCTCCAGGCCAGCAGCAGGACAGCTGAGGTGAGGAGACAGAAGTGAGAGCAAGGGAAGGAGGGCTGAGGGTACAGCTGCAGAGAGGATGAGAGCAGGGAGGAGCTGAGGTGCGAGGGGAGGGGATGGGGCTCAAGGTAAAGTAGGGGCAGAGAGGCAGGCAAAGAGGGCAGGAAGCAGCAGGGGAGCAGGGGAGGGAAGTCCTTCACCACCAGAAGGAAGATGCCTTATGGACATAAAATCCCTTCTCTGGCTGCTGACTGAGCAGACCTCAGTCTGGTGGCACAGGACCCCCAGGGACTCCTGGCCTTTGCCATGGGACTCCTGTACCAAGGGAGTCTCCATCCTCCTGGTGGCCATCATTTAGGTTCTGGTCCATGGTAGTAAGGTCTCCCCTCAGCCTTCTCCTCCCCAGGCTGTCTCCTGTCACTCTGAGCCCCTGACCCTGGGCTGTAACTCTGCTGGAGGCTGAGATGTCCCTGCAGAGGCTGTGCAGAGGCTGTGCATCGCCTGTGCTCCTGGGTGCTCTCCCAGACTCCAGCTGAGGGGCCTGGGGGGTGGGCTGCCAGCATGCTGAGCCTGAGTAGGTGCAGCTGAAGGCAGGGGGAGGTGGCAGCTGAAGGCAGGGGGAGGTGGCAGCTGAAGGCAGGGGGAGGTGGCAGCTGAAGGCAGGGGGAGGTGGCAGCTGAAGGCAGGGGGAGGTGGACTTTCAGCACATGCTGAGGAGCATAAAGCATTTAGCAGGCTGGAAGTGAAGGGCTGCAAGTGTTCCCCACTCTGCAGACCAAGGTCCACCTCTGCTTGGCTCTGGTGAGGTCACAGCCTGAGTGCTGGGGTCAGGTCCAAGAAGGACACTGAGGGCTGGAGCAGGTCCAGAGAAGCCAGGCAGGACTCTCCTGGAGCTGCCTGGGATCTGGGAACAGCCAGGCAGGACTCTCCTGGAGCTGCCTGGGATCTGGGAACAGCCAGGCAGGAGTCTCCTGCAGCTGCCTGGGATCTGGGAACAGCCAGGCAGGAGTCTCCCAAGAGCTGCCTGGGATCTGGGAACAGCCAGGCAGGAGTCTCCTGCAGCTGCCTGGGATCTGGGAACAGCCAGGCAGGAGTCTCCTGCAGCTGCCTGGGATCTGGGAACAGCCAGGCAGGAGTCTCCTGCAGCTGCCTGGGATCTGGGAACAGCCAGGCAGGAGTCTCCTGCAGCTGCCTGGGATCTGGGAACAGCCAGGCAGGAGTCTCCCAGGAGCTGCCTGGGATCTGGGAACAGCCAGGCAGGAGTCTCCTGGAGCTGCCTGGGATCTGGGAACAGCCAGGCAGGAGTCTCCTGCAGCTGCCTGGGATCTGGGAACAGCCAGGCAGGAGTCTCCTGCAGCTGCCTGGGATCTGGGAACAGCCAGGCAGGAGTCTCCCAGGAGCTGCCTGGGATCTGGGAACAGCCAGGCAGGAGTCTCCTGCAGCTGCCTGGGATCTGGGAACAGCCAGGCAGGAGTCTCCCAAGAGCTGCCTGGGATCTGGGAACAGCCAGGCAGGAGTCTCCTGCAGCTGCCTGGGATCTGGGAACAGCCAGGCAGGAGTCTCCCAGGAGCTGCCTGGGATCTGGGAACAGCCAGGCAGGAGTCTCCTGGAGCTGCCTGGGATCTGGGAACAGCCAGGCAGGAGTCTCCTGCAGCTGCCTGGGATCTGGGAACAGCCAGGCAGGAGTCTCCCAAGAGCTGCCTGGGATCTGGGAACAGCCAGGCAGGAGTCTCCTGCAGCTGCCTGGGATCTGGGAACAGCCAGGCAGGAGTCTCCTGCAGCTGCCTGGGATCTGGGAACAGCCAGGCAGGAGTCTCCTGCAGCTGCCTGGGATCTGGGAACAGCCAGGCAGGAGTCTCCTGCAGCTGCCTGGGATCTGGGAACAGCCAGGCAGGAGTCTCCTGCAGCTGCCTGGGATCTGGGAACAGCCAGGCAGGAGTCTCCCAGGAGCTGCCTGGGATCTGGGAACAGCCAGGCAGGAGTCTCCTGGAGCTGCCTGGGATCTGGGAACAGCCAGGCAGGAGTCTCCTGCAGCTGCCTGGGATCTGGGAACAGCCAGGCAGGAGTCTCCTGCAGCTGCCTGGGATCTGGGAACAGCCAGGCAGGAGTCTCCTGGAGCTGCCTGGGATCTGGGAACAGCCAGGCAGGAGTCTCCTGCAGCTGCCTGGGATCTGGGAACAGCCAGGCAGGAGTCTCCTGCAGCTGCCTGGGATCTGGGAACAGCCAGGCAGGAGTCTCCTGCAGCTGCCTGGGATCTGCCCTCACATCACTTGCTGAGGTCACCAACCAGGAGCCAGGTCCAGCAGCTTCCTTCCCCTCCCCAGGCTGTGAGCAGTCCTCACTCTGGCCAGAGGCAGCACCCTGAGCCTCCCCCCTGCCTTGGCACTTTGCTGGGGAAAACCTGGAGAGGCTGCTGCCAGCTTGCTGCCAGCCTGCAGCAAGGGAGGAGCAGAGGGCTGGTGAAGCCTCCTGCCACTGCTGCCTCCAGGGCTGAGGGCACCCCCCTGGGGTTCTCCATGGCTGATTACTTGGAGACAAAGGGAGAGCCCAAAGCTGGGGGAGTTTGCCTTGCCCAGCCTGCCCCCGGCCTGGCTGGGCACTGCAGCTCCCTGCCAGCAGGACCTGGCTGTGCTTTGATGCCCAGCAGCTGGCAGGCAGGGGCAGAACCTCCCCAGCTGTGCTGCGTGTGGCTGGCTCGGGTTGGTGTCCCTCTGGCTTTCCTCACTCAGCTCTGGCTGCTCTCTGGAGGTGCAGAGGGCCAGGAGGCAGTGCTGGGGTCAGGAGGGAAGCCAGGCAGGAAGGAGCCAACAATGGCCTGCAGAGAAACAATTCCCCTGGCGAGAAAGGGAGAGGGAGGCTGAGGCACAGAGAGGGACCCTGGCTCCAGCCCCTGTCTGGGAGGCTCCTTTGGGAGTGCTGGGGGGGAGGGAGGCTGAGCTGTGCCAGGCTGCAGCTGGGGGATCAGAGCAGCACAGGGCTGCTGAGGCTGGGGGAGAGCCCTGAGCTCCTCAGGTCCAAGCCCTCACCTGGAGCTCAGGCTCACCGCTGCCATGAGCCACAGCCCTCAGCACCACATCTACACAGCTCTCAAACAGCCCAGGCATGGGCACTCCAGCACCTCCCTGGGCAGCCTGGGCCAGAGCCTGGGCACCTTTGCTGGGAAGATTGTTCCTGAGAGCCAACCTGAGCCTCCCTTGGCACAGCTTGAGGCCAATTCTTGTCCTCTCACTTGCTGCAGAGGGGCAGAGCTCAGCCCCCACCTGGCTCCAGCCTCCCTCAGGGAGCTGCAGAGAGCAATGAGGTCTCCCTCTGCCTCCTCCTCCCCACACTCAACACCCCCAGGGCCCTCAGCTCCCACAGGGCACTGGGTAGAGCTCCATGGGGCACTGACCTTGCTTGCCAGTTGCTGCCCCGAGCCAGCCCTGGTGGTTGTCACTCTGTGGCTCAGAGGCAGCCTGCTGCCTCCTCTCTGGGCTGTGAGCTGGCAGCAGGCAGCTGCCTGGCACCGTGTGGGACCCCCTGCTGCCTCAGCCTGTGTGTGCCAGGGTGGCACTGGCTGAAAGCTCAGCCTGGAGCTTCCCCAGACTCCTGCTGAGGAGCAGAGGGCAGGCCAGGCCTCCTGTGCCCTGTCCCAAGCCCGGGCAGAGCGGGTGTGCCAGGCAGAGCCCCGGTGCCAGGCTCGCCAGGGCTTGGCTGCTGAGCTTTCTCTTCTCCAACCAACAATTGCCATGGCAACCCTGCTGCTGCTGCTGCCTTCTCCCTTCCCATTTATCCTGCACCACAAACTGTGGCTGCTCCAAGCAGGCAGCTCCTGGAGCCATCAGCCCAGGAGGGTGGCAGGGGAAGGGGAGCAGCACCCAGCAGCAGCTGGCCCTGCAAGGCCTTCTCTGGGTGCAGGTCTCACAGCAGAGCTTTGGCCTCTCCTGCAGGTCCCCACAGAAATGAGGCTGGAAAATAACCAAAGGAAAAAGCCAAACCTCTGGCAGAGGCTGCCCAGGGAGGTGGTGGAGTCCCCAGCCCTGGGGGGGCTCCAGAACCCTGTGCCCATGGCACTTGGGGCCAGGGTTTGGTGGCCATGGTGGGGCTGGGGTGATGTTGGACTGGAGGATCTCAGAGGGCTTCTCCAACCCAAACCCTTCCCTGGTGCTGTGGTGCTGAGCTCATGGCCTGGCTCTTGGATGCTGCAGCACAGCCAGGGCTGGGGGGGTGCAGCTGCTGGGGTGCAGCCTCCATGCAGGGGCAAGGGCACTGGGAAGCTCTGCAAGGCACAAGGGCTCTGTGCAGCACCTCAGAGGAGCCTCAACAGGAAGGCCAAGAGGCTGCAGCAAGGATGCCCCAAAGGAGGATGGGGCAGGACTGCATCTGCCCTTCCCAGCAGGGTTTGCCCTCAGCCTCCCCTGGGGCACCCAGAGCTGCTGAGGCCTCCCCAGACACCTTCAGCCTCCCTTCATCGATTAAAGACTTCAGTTAGTGCTGAGACAGAGCCACAGAATGCTTTGGGCTGGAAAAGGGGGCAGCAAACCCTGACCCCCACCTGGGAGAGCCCTGTCTGTGGAGAGTCAGGAGGTGCCCCCAGCTCAGCCCCCAGCCCTGGTGTGCCTCAGCCACAGCAGGGGGAGAAAGCCTCTGAGCAGCCAGGGCAGAGGGCAAGGGGCCAGCAGCAGCTGCAGAGCTGCCCCCAGCTCCTGCTGACTGCCTGGGGCTGCTCTGAGCAGGTTTGCTCAGGGCCCCCAGAGCTCTCCAGGGGAGAGCTGTCCTGGCTCAGGGGGTCCCTGCCACACAAGCTTCTTCCTGCTGGTTGCTCACCTGCAGAGCCCTGGGAGCAGGCAGGGAGGGCAGCAGCACTGCTCTGTGTGTCTCCAGGCCAGGAATGTGGATTTTCTGGCTGCCCCCCCAGCTCTCCTGCTTGATCTCCTGACTCAGCTGCCTGGTGCAAGGCTCTGCAGGCTCAGCTTTGCTGCAGAGCTGCACAGGGGCTGTGCTGTGGCTCCCAGCCTTCTGATGCCACCATGGCAAAGGGATGGGCTCCACAGGGTCACCTCTGCAAAGCTTTTTGCTGTCCTGTTCAGGGAGACTTCCTCTGATGAGCTCTGTGCACCTGAGCAGGGAGGTCAGCTGGGATCCAGGGTGACAAGAGCCAGGGAGAGGCAGAGCCAGGCAGAGGCAGAGCCAGGGAGAGGAAGAGGCAGGGAGAGGCAGAGCCAGGGAGAGGCAGAGGCAGGGAGAGGCAGAGGCAGGGAGAGGCAGAGCCAGGGAGAGGCAGAGGCAGGGAGAGGAAGAGGCAGGGAGAGGCAGAGCCAGGCAGAGGCAGAGCCAGGGAGAGGCAGAGGCAGGGAGAGGCAGAGGCAGGGAGAGCAAGAGCCAGGCAGAGGCAGAGGCAGGGAGAGGCAGAGGCAGGGAGAGCAAGAGCCAGGCAGAGGCAGAGCCAGGGAGAGGAAGAGCCAGGCAGAGCCAGGGAGAGGCAGAACCAAGGAGAGGCAGAGGCAGGGAGAGGCAGAGGCAGGGAGAGGCAGAGGCAGGCAGGGGGAGAGCCAGGCAGAGGCAGAGGCAGAGCCAGGCAGGGGCAGAGCCAGGCAGAGGCAGAGGCAGAGGCAGGGAGAGGCAGAGGCAGGGGTAGGCAGAGCCAGGGAGAGGCAGAGCCAGGCAGGGGCAGAGCCAGGCAGGAGCAGAGCCAGGGAGAGGCAGGGGCAGAGCCAGGCAGGGGCAGAGCCAGGGAGAGGCAGGGGCAGAGCCAGGCAGGGGCAGAGGCAGGGAGAGGCAGAGCCAGGCAGAGGCAGGGAGAGGCAGAGGCAGGCAGAGGCAGAGGCAGGGAGAGGCAGAGGCAGGGAGAGGCAGAGGCAGAGGCAGGCAGAGGCAGAGGCAGAGGCAGGGAGAGGCAGAGGCAGAGGCAGAGCCAGGGAGAGGCAGAGGCAGGGAGAGGCAGAGCCAGGCAGGGGCAGAGCCAGGCAGAGCCAGGCAGGGGCAGAGCCAGGCAGAGCCAGGCAGGGGCAGAGCCAGGCAGGGGCAGAGCCAGGGAGAGCCAGGCAGAGGCAGAGCCAGGCAGGGGCAGGGAGAGGCAGAGCCAAGGAGAGGCAGAGCCAGGCAGAGGCAGAGGCAGGGAGAGGCAGAAGCAGAGGCAGGGAGAGGCAGAGGCAGGGAGAGGCAGAGGCAGAGGCAGGCAGAGGCAGAGGCAGAGGCAGAGGCAGGGAGAGGCAGAGGCAGGCAGAGGCAGGCAGAGGCAGAGCCAGGCAGGGGCAGAGGCAGGGAGAGGCAGAGGCAGAGGCAGGAAGAGGCAGAGGCAGGCAGAGGCAGGCAGAGGCAGAGCCAGAGCCAGGCAGGGGCAGAGCCAGGCAGAGCCAGGCAGAGGCAGAGCCAGGCAGAGGTAGAGCCAGGCAGAGGTAGAGCCAGGCAGAGGCAGGGAGAGGCAGAGGCAGGGAGAGGCAGAGGCAGGGAGAGGCAGAGGCTGAGGCAGAGGCAGGGAGAGGCAGAGGCAGGCAGAGGCAGAGCCAGGCAGAGGCAGAGGCAGGGAGAGGCAGAGGCAGAGGCAGGGAGAGGCAGAGGCAGAGGCAGAGGCAGGCAGAGGCAGGGAGAGGCAGAGGCAGAGGCAGAGGCAGAGGCAGGCAGAGGCAGAGGCAGAGGCAGGCAGAGGCAGAGGCAGAGGCAGAGGCAGAGGCAGGCAGAGGCAGGGAGAGGCAGAGGCAGGCAGAGGCAGAGGCAGGGGTAGGCAGAGCCAGGGAGAGGCAGAACCAGGCAGGGGCAGAGCCAGGCAGAGGCAGAGGCAGGCAGAGGCAAGGAGAGGCAGAGGCAGGGAGAGGCAGAGGCAGGGAGAGGCAGAGGCAGAGGCAGGCAGAGGCAGGCAGAGGCAGAGGCAGGCAGAGGTAGAGCCAGGCAGAGGCAGAGGCAGGGAGAGGCAGAGGCAGAGGCAGGGAGAGGCAGAGCCAGGGAGAGGCAGAGGCAGGGAGAGGCAGAGGCAGGGGTAGGCAGAGCCAGGGAGAGGCAGAACCAGGCAGGGGCAGAGCCAGGGAGAGCCAGGCAGAGGCAGAGCCAGGCAGGGGCAGGGAGAGGCAGACCCAAGGAGAGGCAGAGCCAGGCAGAGGCAGGGAGAGGCAGACCCAAGGAGAGGCAGAGCCAGGCAGAGGCAGAGGCAGGGAGAGGCAGAGCCAGGGAGAGGCAGAGGCAGGGAGAGGCAGAGGCAGGGAGAGGCAGAGCCAGGGAGAGGCAGAGGCAGAGGCAGAGGCAGGGAGAGGCAGAGCCAGGGAGAGGCAGAGCCAGGCAGGGGCAGAGCCAGGCAGAGGCAGGCAGAGGCAGAGGCAGGGAGAGGCAGAGGCAGGCAGAGGCAGAGGCAGGGGTAGGCAGAGCCAGGGAGAGGCAGAACCAGGCAGGGGCAGAGCCAGGCAGAGCCAGGCAGGGGCAGAGCCAGGCAGAGCCAGGCAGAAGCAGGCAGGGGCAGAGCCAGGCAGAGGCAGAGCCAGGGAGAGCCAGGCAGAGGCAGGGAGAGGCAGAGGCAGGCAGAGGCAGGGAGAGGCAGAGGCAAGGAGAGGCAGAGCCAGGCAGAGGCAGAGGCAGGCAGAGGCAGGGAGAGGCAGAGGCAGGCAGAGCCAGGCAGGGGCAGAGCCAGGCAGGGGCAGAGCCAGGCAGAGCCAGGCAGAGGCAGAGCCAGGCAGAGGCAGGGAGAGGCAGAGGCAGAGGCAGAGTCAGGGAGAGGTAGAGGCAGGGTGAGGGAGAGGCAGAGGCAGAGGCAGAGGCAGAGGCAGGGAGAGGCAGAGGCAGAGGCAGGCAGAGGCAGGGAGAGGCAGAGGCAGAGGCAGAGTCAGGGAGAGGTAGAGGCAGGGTGAGGGAGAGGCAGAGGCAGAGTCAGGGAGAGGTAGAGGCAGGGAGAGGTAGAGGCAGGGAGAGGCAGAGGCAGGGAGAGGCAGAGGCAGAGGCAGAGTCAGGGAGAGGTAGAGGCAGGGAGAGGTAGAGGCAGGGAGAGGCAGAGCCAGGCAGAGGCAGGGAGAGGCAGAGGCAGAGGCAGAGGCAGAGGCAGGGAGAGGGAGAGGCAGAGGCAGAGGCAGGGAGAGGTAGAGGCAGGGAGAGGCAGAGCCAGGCAGAGGCAGGGAGAGGCAGAGGCAGAGGCAGAGGCAGAGGCAGGGAGAGGGAGAGGCAGAGGCAGAGGCAGGCAGAGGCAGGGAGAGGCAGAGGCAGAGGCAGAGCCAGGGAGAGGCAGAGGCAGGCAGAGGCAGAAGCAGAGGCAGAGGCAGGGAGAGACAAAGCCTGGGAGAGGCAGAGGCAGGGAGAGGCAGAGGCAGGGAGAGGCAGAGCCAGGCAGGGGCAGAGCCAGGCAGAGCCAGGCAGAGGCAGAGCCAGGCAGGGGCAGGCAGGGGCAGAGCCAGGCAGAGCCAGGCAGAGGCAGAGCCAGGCAGGGGCAGGCAGGGGCAGAGCCAGGCAGGGGCAGAGCCAGGCAGAGGCAGGCAGGGGCAGAGGCAGGCAGGGGCAGAGCCAGGCAGGGGCAGAGCCAGGCAGAGGCAGGCAGGGGCAGAGGCAGGCAGGGGCAGAGCTAGGCAGAGGCAGAGCCAGGCAGGGGCAGAGCCAGGCAGGGGCAGAGCCAGGCAGGGGCAGGCAGGGGCAGAGCCAGGCAGAGGCAGAGCCAGGCAGGGGCAGAGCCAGGCAGGGGCAGAGCCAGGCAGGGGCAGGCAGGGGCAGAGCCAGGCAGGGGCAGAGCCAGGCAGGGGCAGGCAGGGGCAGAGCCAGGACTCCTTTTTCCTCCTGAGCAGCCAATCCTTCTTCACCTCCCTTCTGCCCCAACCCATCCTGGGTGGACTTGAAGGTCCCTTCCAGCCCAACCCATCCCAGGAGTCTATGAATCCCTCTCTGATCATTGCAGCCCCCCTGATCCTGCCAGCTGCCCCCCTGACCACCCACCCAGTGCCCTGTCTGCTAGGGGATGGCTGTCCCTCTGTCCCTCTGTCCTGTGCCCTCTCCTCGGGGTGTCCCCAGGCAGTGCACTCAAGTTTCATCCTGCAGGAGCAGCCACTCCCAGGAGGAGCTGGGCAGGGCTGGGATTTGCTCAGAGGATGGAGATCTGCTGCCACCTGCACCTGGGGAGGGAGCGAGCTGCAGGGCTGCAAGGCAGCTGCCAGGCTCCTGCTGCACCCCCAGCTGGGATGCAGGGCAGGCTGCTGAGCTCCCTGCCCTGCAGCAGCACCCAAAGGGCTGCTGAGCACTGGGAGCTGTTGGGCTGTGTGCAGCTGGAGCTGGCTGTGACAGAAGCAGCCAGGGACAGGCAGAGAGACAGAGATCTGCTCTGGGTTGCCCCAGGGCTTGTGGGAGTGAGCACTGAGCACAGCTCAGCCCTGCACACACACAGCCATGGAAGGCTTTGGGATGCAAAAGGCCTCCCAGATCCTCCAGCCCAGCCCCAGCCCAGCCCCCCATGGCCACCCAGCCCTGGCCCCAGCTGCCATGGCCACAGGGCTCTGGAGCCCCTCCAGCCATGGGGACTCCACCACCTCCCTGGGCAGCCTCTGCCAGGCCCTGACCTCTCCTGCACCAAAGACATTTTGCCTCCTCCCCAGCCCAGCCCTCCCCTGGGCAGCCTGAGGCTGTTTGCTCTCAGCCTATCCCTTGTTACAGGCTGGAGGTGAGGAACAGCTTCTTGCCTGCAGGAGAGCTGAGGGATGGGAAGAGGCTGCCCAGGGAGCTGTGGCTGCCCTGCACTCAGAGCCCCCCCCGAGCCTGCTCTGCTCCTGCTCATCTCCAGCTGCTCTCAAGCAGGGGGGAGCTGACTGCAGCAGCAGAGGTGGTAGGAGAGCCACATGCAGGGGAGCAGGGGAGCAGGGCAGCTGCTGCCTTGCTGCTTGCAGCCTTGCTGAGCTCCTCTGGGGCACAGCACAGGGAGCAGCCACGGCTGTCCCTTCCCCCCGTGCCTGCTGAGCCCCCTTTGCCCTGGCCTGCAGGAGCTTTAGCTCCTCCGTGGGCAGGGCAGGGACCTGCAGGGGCCTGCTGAGGTCCCGGTGTGCTCAGCAGCTGGCACAACCACACAGCCTCCTGCCACCCCCACCCGAAGCTTTTGGTGGGGCAGGGAGTCCGGGGGGGGGAGCCAGGAGCCCTGCAGCTGCGTGGGGAGGCCACAGAGGGCTGTGCAGGAGCAGGGGGCTGTGCCTGCTGCTGCAGCACTGGCAGCAGAGCAGGGCTAAGTGCTGGGCTCCCACCCTCGCCTTCCTCCCTCGCCTCTTCCTCTCTGTCTTCCTGTTGCTCTGAGCAGGCTGCTGAGTCAGAGCAGCAGGAGCAGGAAGCTCTCTGCTGAGAGGCTGAGGCCAGGGAGATGTCCCTGTGAGGCACAGCACTTGTGTGGCTTGGCTGGGACAGCAGCTCCTCCTCCTCCCTGCATCCCCTGCAGCTCCTCCTTCCTGCATCCCCTGCAGCTCCTCCTCCTCCTCCCTGCATCCCCCTGCAGCTCCTGCTCCTCCTCCCTGCATCCCCTGCAGCTCCTCCTCCTCCTCCCTGCATCCCCCTGCAGCTCCTGCTCCTCCTCCCTGCATCCCCTGCAGCTCCTCCTCCTCCTCCCTGCATCCCCCTGCAGCTCCTGCTCCTCCTCCCTGCATCCCCTGCAGCTCCTCCTTCCTGCATCCCCTGCAGCTCCTCCTCCTCCTCCCTGCATCCCCTGCAGCTGGCAAACAGGCCCCAGAGGCTGCAGGCACCCAGGCAGGTGTCAGCTGCATGGTGGAGGACAAGTCCTGAGAGCTTTTCCTCAGTGCCCTGTGCCAGGCAGTGCTTGTGCCAGCCCCAGACCCCCTGCCTCACCACCTTCTGACGGTGGGGAAACACTTCCTGCGGTGCCAGGGGAGCTGCAAGGGGGAGAAGGGCCTCGAGGTGCTCAGCAGGATGCTGCCTGGGGGCTGGAGGAGCTAAGTGCTGTGGGGCTGGCTGTGGGGCTGGCTTTCACTGCACTGGGGCTGGCTCTGGGGGCACTTCAGCACAGGGGTGGTGGCCACGGGCTTAGGCTGAAGGTTGGACTCAGCCCAGGAGGTCTCCAGCAGGAACAGCTCTGTGGTTCCATGAGAGAGACACTGCCTGGGCTGCAGGCAGCTCCTGCTCAAGCTCCTCCTGGCCTGCACCCCCTGCAGAGCCAGTGCTGCTGCCTGCATCCCCTGCAGAGCCAGTGCTGCTGCCTGCATCCCCTGCAGAGCCAGTGCTGCTGCCTGCATCCCCTGCAGAGCCAGTGCTGCTGCCTGCATCCCCTGCAGAGCCAGTGCTGCTGCCTGCATCCCCTGCAGAGCCAGTGCTGTTGCCTGCATCCACTGCAGAGCCAGTGCTGCTGCCTGCACCCCCTGCAGAGCCAGTGCTGCTGCCTGCATCCCCTGCAGAGCCAGTGCTGTTGCCTGCATCCACTGCAGAGCCAGTGCTGCTGCCTGCATCCCCTGCAGAGCCAGTGCTGCTGCCTGCATCCCCTGCAGAGCCAGTGCTGTTGCCTGCATCCCCTGCAGAGCCAGTGCTGCTGCCTGCACCCCCTGCAGAGCCAGTGCTGCTGCCTGCACCCCCTGCAGAGCCAGTGCAGCTGCCTGCATCCCCTGCAGAGCCAATGCTGCCTGCATCCCCTGCAGAGCCAGTGCTGCTGCCTGCACCCCCTGCAGAGCCAGTGCTGCTGCCTGCATCCCCTGCAGAGCCAGTGCTGCTGCCTGCATCCCCTGCAGAGCCAATGCTGCCTGCATCCCCTGCAGAGCCAGTGCTGCTGCCTGCATCCCCTGCAGAGCCAGTGCAGCTGCCTGCACCCCCTGCAGAGCCAGTGCTGCCTGCATCCCCTGCAGAGACAGTGCTGCTGCCTGCATCCCCTGCAGAGCCAATGCTGCTGCCTGCATCCCCTGCAGAGCCAATGCTGCTGCCTGCACCCCCTGCAGAGCCAGTGCAGCTGCCTGCACCCCCTGCAGAGCCAGTGCAGCTGCCTGCACCCCCTGCAGAGCCAGTGCAGCTGCCTGCATCCCCTGCAGAGCCAGTGCAGCTGCCTGCACCCCCTGCAGAGCCAGTGCAGCTGCCTGCATCCCCTGCAAAGCCAGTGCTGATGCCTGCATCCCCTGCAGAGCCAATGCTGCTGCCTGCATCCCCTGCAAAGCCAGTGCTGCTGCCTGCATCCCCTGCAGAGACAGTGCTGCTGCCTGCATCCCCTGCAGAGCCAATTCTGCTGCCTGCATCCCCTGCAGAGCCAGTGCTGCTGCCTGCATCCCCTGCAGAGCCAGTGCTGCTGCCTGCACCCCCTGCAGAGCCAGTGCAGCTGCCTGCATCCCCTGCAAAGCCAGTGCTGCTGCCTGCATCCCCTGCAGAGCCAATGCCGCTGCCTGCACCCCCTGCAGAGCCAATGCTGCTGCCTGCATCCCTTGCAGAGCCAATTCTGCTGCCTGCACCCCCTGCAGAGCCAGTGCTGCTGCCTGCATCCCCTGCAGAGCCAGTGCTGCTGCCTGCATCCTCTGCAGAGCCAAATGTGCTGCCTGCATCCCCTGCAGAGCCAATTCTGCTGCCTGCACCCCCTGCAGAGCCAATGCTGCTGCCTGCATCCCCTGCAGAGCCAGTGCTGCTGCCTGCATCCCCTGCAGAGCCAGTGCTGCTGCCTGCACCCCCTGCAGAGCCAGTGCTGCTGCCTGCACCCCCTGCAGACCCAGTGCTGCTGCCTGCACCCCCTGCAGAGCCAGTGCAGCTGCCTGCACCCCCTGCAGAGCCAGTGCTGCTGCCTGCATCCCCTGCAGAGCCAATGCTGCTGCCTGCACCCCCTGCAGAGCCAGTGCTGCTGCCTGCATCCCCTGCAGAGCCAATGCTGCTGCCTGCACCCCCTGCAGAGCCAGTGCAGCTGCCTGCACCCCCTGCAGAGCCAGTGCTGCTGCCTGCATCCCCTGCAGAGCCAATGCTGCTGCCTGCACCCCCTGCAGAGCCAGTGCTGCTGCCTGCATCCCCTGCAGAGCCAATACTGCTGCCTGCACCCCCTGCAGAGCCAGTGCTGCTGCCTGCATCCCCTGCAGAGCCAGTGCTGCTGCCTGCATCCCCTGCAGAGCCAATACTGCTGCCTGCACCCCCTGCAGAGCCAGTGCTGCTGCCTGCATCCCCTGCAGAGCCAGTGCTGCTGCCTGCATCCCCTGCAGAGCCAATTGTGCTGCCTGCATCCCCTGCAGAGCCAATTCTGCTGCCTGCAATCCCTGCAGAGCCAGTGCAGCTGCCTGCATCCCCTGCAGAGCCAATGCTGCTGCCTGCACCCCCTGCAGAGCCAGTGCTGCTGCCTGCACCCCCTGCAGAGCCAATTCTGCTGCCTGCAATCCCTGCAGAGCCAGTGCTGCTGCCTGCACCCCCTGCAGAGCCAGTGCTGCTGCCTGCAACCCCTGCAGAGCCAGTGCTGCTGCCTGCACCCCCTGCAGAGCCAGTGCTGCTGCCTGCACCCCCTGCAGAGCCAGTGCTGCTGCCTGCACCCCCTGCAGAGCCAGTGCAGCTGCCTGCACCCCCTGCATAGCCAGTGCTGCTGCCTGCATCCCCTGCAGAGCCAATTCTGCTGCCTGCACCCCCTGCAGAGCCAATGCTGCTGCCTGGATCCCCTGCAGAGCCAATGCTGCTGCCTGCACCCCCTGCAGAGCCAGTGCTGCTGCCTGCATCCCCTGCAGAGCCAGTGCTGCTGCCTGCATCCCCTGCAGAGCCAGTGCTGCTGCCTGCATCCCCTGCAGAGAAAATGCTGCCTGCACCCCCTGCAGAGCCAGTGCTGCTGCCTGCACCCCCTGCAGAGCCAGTGCTGCTGCCTGCATCCCCTGCAGAGCCAGTGCTGCTGCCTGCATACCCTGCAGAGCCAATGCTACTGCCTGCACCCCCTGCAGAGCCAGTGCTGCTGCCTGCATCCCCTGCAGAGCCAATGCTGCTGCCTGCATCCCCTGCAGAGCCAATGCTGCCTGCACCCCCTGCAGAGCCAATGCTGCTGCCTGCATCCCCTGCAGAGCCAATGCTGCGGCCTGCATCCCCTGCAGAGCCAGTGCTGCTGCCTGCACCCCATGCAGAGCCAGTGCTGCTGCCTGCATCCCCTGCAGAGCCAGTGCAGCTGCCTGCACCCCATGCAGAGCCAATGCTGCCTGCACCCCCTGCACAGCCAATGCTGCTGCCTGCACCCCCTGCAGAGCCAGTGCTGCTGCCTGCATCCCCTGCAGAGCCAGTGCTGCTGCCTGCACCCCATGCAGAGCCAATGCTGCCTGCACCCCCTGCACAGCCAATGCTGCTGCCTGCACCCCCTGCAGAGCCAATGCTGCCTGCATCCCCTGCAGAGCCAGTGCTGCTGCCTGCATCCCCTGCAGAGCCAATTCTGCTGCCTGCATCCCCTGCAGAGCCAGTGCTGCTGCCTGCACCCCCTGCAGAGCCAGTGCTGCTGCCTGCATCCCCTGCAGAGCCAGTGCTGCTGCCTGCATCCCCTGCAGAGCCAGTGCTGCTGCCTGCATCCCCTGCAGAGCCAATGCTGCTGCCTGCATCCCCTGCAGAGCCAGTGCTGCTGCCTGCACCCCCTGCAGAGCCAGTGCTGCTGCCTGCATCCCCTGCAGAGCCAATGCTGCTGCCTGCACCCCCTGCAGAGCCAGTGCTGCTGCCTGCATCCCCTGCAGAGCCAGTGCTGCTGCCTGCATCCCCTGCAGAGCCAGTGCTGCTGCCTGCACCCCCTGCAGAGCCAGTGCTGCTGCCTGTATCCCCTGCAGAGCCAATGCTGTTGCCTGCATCCACTGCAGAGCCAGTGCTGCTGCCTGCATCCACTGCAGAGGCAATTCTGCTGCCTGCAATCCCTGCAGAGCCAGTGCTGCTGCCTGCATCCCCTGCAGAGCCAATGCTGCTGCCTGCATCCCCTGCAGAGGCAATTCTGCTGCCTGCACCCCCTGCAGAGCCAGTGCAGCTGCCTGCATCCCCTGCAGAGCCAGTGCTGCTGCCTGCACCCCCTGCAGAGCCAGTGCTGCTGCCTGCACCCCCTGCAGAGCCAATTCTGCTGCCTGCATCCCCTGCAGAGCCAGTGCTGCTGCCTGCATCCCCTGCACAGCCAGAGCTGCTGCCTGCATCCCCTGCAGAGCCAATTCTGCTGCCTGCATCCCCTGCAGAGCCAGTGCTGCTGCCTGCATCCCCTGCAGAGCCAGTGCAGCTGCCTGCATCCCCTGCAGAGCCAATGCTGCTGCCTGCATCCCCTGCAGAAGCAATGCTGCTGCCTGCATCCCCTGCAGAGCCAGTGCTGCTGCCTGCATCCCCTGCAGAGCCAGTGCTGCTGCCTGCATCCCCTGCAGAGCCAATGCTGCTGCCTGCATCCCCTGCAGAGCCAATGCTGCTGCCTGCATCCCCTGCAGAGCCAGTGCTGCTGCCTGCATCCCCTGCAGAGCCAATGCTGCTGCCTGCATCCCCTGCAGAACCAATGCTGCTGCCTGCATCCCCTGCAGAGCCAATGCTGCTGCCTGCATCCCCTGCAGAGCCAGTGCTGCTGCCTGCATCCCCTGCAGAGCCAATGCTGCTGCCTGCATCCCCTGCAGAACCAATGCTGCTGCCTGCATCCCCTGCAGAGCCAATGCTGCTGCCTGCATCCCCTGCAGAGCCAGTGCTGCTGCCTGCATCCCCTGCAGAGCCAGTGCAGCTGCCTGCATCCCCTGCAGAGCCAATGCTGCTGCCTGCATCCCCTGCAGAAGCAATGCTGCTGCCTGCATCCCCTGCAGAGCCAGTGCTGCTGCCTGCATCCCCTGCAGAGCCAGTGCTGCTGCCTGCATCCCCTGCAGAGCCAATGCTGCTGCCTGCACCCCCTGCAGAGCCAGTGCTGCTGCCTGCATCCCCTGCAGAGCCAATGCTGCTGCCTGCATCCCCTGCAGAACCAATGCTGCTGCCTGCATCCCCTGCAGAGCCAATGCTGCTGCCTGCATCCCCTGCAGAGCCAGTGCTGCTGCCTGCATCCCCTGCAGAGCCAATGCTGCTGCCTGCATCCCCTGCAGAGCCAATGCTGCTGCCTGCATCCCCTGCAGAGCCAATGCTGCTGCCTGCACCCCCTGCAGAGCCAGTGCTGCTGCCTGCACCCCCTGCAGAGCCAGTGCAGCTGCCTGCATCCCCTGCAGAGCCAGTGCTGCTGCCTGCATCCCCTGCAGAGCCAATGCTGCTGCCTGCATCCCCTGCAGAGCCAATGCTGCTGCCTGCATCCCCTGCAGAGCCAGTGCAGCTGCCTGCATCCCCTGCAGAGCCAGTGCTGCTGCCTGCATCCCCTGCAGAGCCAATGCTGCCTGCATCCCCTGCAGAGCCAATGCTGCTGCCTGCATCCCCTGCAGAGCCAATGCTGCTGCCTGCATCCCCTGCAGAGCCAGTGCAGCTGCCTGCATCCCCTGCAGAGCCAGTGCTGCTGCCTGCATCCACTGCAGAGGCAATTCTGCTGCCTGCATCCCCTGCAGAGCCAATGCTGCTGCCTGCATCCCCTGCAGAGGCAATTCTGCTGCCTGCACCCCCTGCAGAGCCAGTGCAGCTGCCTGCATCCCCTGCAGAGCCAGTGCTGCTGCCTGCACCCCCTGCAGAGCCAGTGCTGCTGCCTGCACCCCCTGCAGAGGCCAATTCTGCTGCCTGCATCCCCTGCAGAGCCAGTGCTGCTGCCTGCATCCCCTGCACAGCCAGAGCTGCTGCCTGCATCCCCTGCAGAGCCAATTCTGCTGCCTGCATCCCCTGCAGAGCCAGTGCTGCTGCCTGCATCCCCTGCAGAGCCAGTGCAGCTGCCTGCATCCCCTGCAGAGCCAATGCTGCTGCCTGCATCCCCTGCAGAACCAATGCTGCTGCCTGCATCCCCTGCAGAGCCAGAGCTGCTGCCTGCATCCCCTGCAGAGCCAATGCTGCTGCCTGCATCCCCTGCAGAGCCAATGCTGCTGCCTGCATCCCCTGCAGAACCAATGCTGCTGCCTGCATCCCCTGCAGAGCCAATGCTGCTGCCTGCATCCCCTGCAGAGCCAGTGCAGCTGCCTGCATCCCCTGCAGAGCCAGTGCTGCTGCCTGCATCCCCTGCAGAGCCAATGCTGCTGCCTGCATCCCCTGCAGAGCCAATGCTGCTGCCTGCATCCCCTGCAGAGCCAGTGCAGCTGCCTGCATCCCCTGCAGAGCCAGTGCTGCTGCCTGCATCCCCTGCAGAGCCAGTGCTGCTGCCTGCATCCCCTGCAGAGCCAGTGCAGCTGCCTGCATCCCCTGCAGAGCCAATGCTGCTGCCTGCATCCCCTGCAGAGCCAATGCTGCTGCCTGCATCCCCTGCAGAGCCAGTGCAGCTGCCTGCATCCCCTGCAGAGCCAGTGCTGCTGCCTGCACCCCCTGCAGAGCCAGTGCTGCTGCCTGCATCCCCTGCAGAGCCAATGCTGCTGCCTGCATCCCCTGCAGAGCCAATGCTGCTGCCTGCACCCCCTGCAGAGCCAATGCTGCTGCCTGCACCCCCTGCAGAGCCAGTGCTGCTGCCTGCATCCCCTGCAGAGCCAGTGCTGCTGCCTGCATCCCCTGCAGAGCCAATGCTGCTGCCTGCATCCCCTGCAGAGCCAATGCTGCTGCCTGCACCCCCTGCAGAGCCAATGCTGCTGCCTGCACCCCCTGCAGAGCCAGTGCTGCTGCCTGCATCCCCTGCAGAGCCAATGCTGCCCACCCAAACTGCCCACCCAGGCTGCCCACCCAGGCTGCCCATCCAGGCTGCCCACCCAGGCTGCCCACTGCTGCCTGCAGCCAGTGAGAGCAGTCCTGGCCAAGGCTGAGCTCAGGCAGTCAGGTTCCTGTTCCTGGGTTTGTGCCAGCCCAGCCCTGGCTCCGGGAGGTTCTCCCCCAGCTGAGCTGCCTGGCAGTGCTGGCCGGGTGCCCAGCTGTGCTCTCCTGCCCGGCTGCCAGGCTCCGGGCTGCCGGCACAGCCGCCTGAGGGCTGCCGGCACAGCTGCCTGAGGGCTGCCGGCACAGCTGCCTCAGAGCTGCCGGCACAGCCGCCTGAGGGCTGCCGGCACAGCTGCCTCAGAGCTGCCGGCACAGCTGCCTGAGGGCTGCCGGCACAGCTGCCTGAGAGCTGCCGGCACAGCTGCCTGAGGGCTGCCGGCACAGCTGCCTGAGGGCTGCCGGCACAGCTGCCTCAGAGCTGCCGGCACAGCTGCCTGAGGGCTGCCGGCACAGCCGCCTGAGGGCTGCCGGCACAGCTGCCTGAGGGCTGCCGGCACAGCTGCCTCAGAGCTGCCGGCACAGCTGCCTGAGGGCTGCCGGCACAGCCGCCTGAGGGCTGCCGGCACAGCTGCCTCAGAGCTGCCGGCACAGCCGCCTGAGGGCTGCCGGCACAGCTGCCTGAGGGCTGCCGGCACAGCTGCCTCAGAGCTGCCGGCACAGCTGCCTGAGGGCTGCCGGCACAGCCGCCTGAGGGCTGCCGGCACAGCTGCCTGAGGGCTGCCGGCACAGCTACCTGAGGGCTGCCGGCACAGCCGCCTGAGGGCTGCCGGCACAGCTGCCTGAGGGCTGCCGGCACAGCTGCCTGAGGGCTGCCGGCACAGCTGCCTGAGAGCTGCCGGCACAGCTGCCTGAGGGCTGCCGGCACAGCCGCCTGAGGGCTGCCGGCACAGCTGCCTCAGAGCTGCCGGCACAGCTGCCTGAGGGCTGCCGGCACAGCTGCCTCAGAGCTGCCGGCACAGCTGCCTGAGAGCTGCCGGCACAGCTGCCTGAGGTCTGCCGGCACAGCTGCCTGAGGGCTGCAGGCACAGCTGCCTGAGGGCTGCCGGCACAGCTGCCTGAGGGCTGCCGGCACAGCTGCCTCAGAGCTGCCGGCACAGCTGCCTGAGGGCTGCCGGCACAGCCGCCTGAGGGCTGCCGGCACAGCTGCCTGAGGGCTGCCGGCACAGCTGCCTGAGAGCTGCCGGCACAGCTGCCTGAGGGCTGCCGGCACAGCTGCCTCAGGGCTGCCGGCACAGCTGCCTCAGAGCTGCCGGCACAGCTGCCTGAGGGCTGCCGGCACAGCTGCCTGAGGGCTGCCGGCACAGCTGCCTGAGGGCTGCCGCCACAGCTGCCTGAGGGCTGCCGGCACAGCCGCCTGAGGGCTGCCGGCACAGCTGCCTCAGGGCTGCCGGCACAGCTGCCTCAGAGCTGCCGGCACAGCTGCCTGAGGGCTGCCGGCACAGCTGCCTGAGGGCTGCCGGCACAGCTGCCTGAGGGCTGCCGGCACAGCCGCCTGAGGGCTGCCGGCACAGCTGCCTGAGGGCTGCCGGCACAGCTGCCTCAGAGCTGCCGGCACAGCTGCCTGAGGGCTGCCGGCACAGCCGCCTGAGGGCTGCCGGCACAGCTGCCTGAGGGCTGCCGGCACAGCTGCCTCAGAGCTGCCGGCACAGCTGCCTCAGGGCTGCCGGCACAGCTGCCTCAGAGCTGCCGGCACAGCTGCCTGAGGGCTGCCGGCACAGCTGCCTCAGAGCTGCCGGCACAGCTGCCTCAGGGCTGCCGGCACAGCTGCCTCAGAGCTGCCGGCACAGCTGCCTGAGGGCTGCCGGCACAGCTGCCTGAGGGCTGCCGCCACAGCTGCCTGAGGGCTGCCGGCACAGCCGCCTGAGGGCTGCCGGCACAGCTGCCTCAGAGCTGCCGGCACAGCTGCCTCAGAGCTGCCGGCACAGCTGCCTGAGGGCTGCCGGCACAGCTGCCTGAGGGCTGCCAGCATCTCTCCAGCCACCCTGTGGAGCTGAAGAGAGGCAGTGTCTTGGCAGGGGCTTGGCAGTGACTTGGAGGGGCTTGGCAGGGGCGTGGCAGGGGCTTGGCAGGGGCTTGGCAGGGGCTTGGCAGGGGCGTGGCAGGGGCTTGGCAGGGGCTTGGCAGGGGCTTGGCAGCGGCTTGGCAGCAGCTTGGCTGCAGCTTGGCAGGGGCTTGGGAGGGGCTTGGGAGGGGCTTGGCAGCGGCTTGGCAGGGGCTTGGCAGGGGCTTGGCTGGGGCTTGGCAGGGGCTTGGCAGGGGCTTGGCAGCGACTTGGCAGCGGCTTGGCAGTGACTTGGCAGGGGCTTGGCAGGGGCTTGGCTGGGGCTTGGCAGCGACTTGGCAGGGTCTTGGCAGGGGCTTGGCAGGGGCTTGGCAACGGCTTGGCAGGGGCTTGGCAAAGGCTTGGCAGGGGCTTGGCAGGGGCTTGGCAGGGGCTTGGCAGCGACTTGGCAGGGGCTTGGCAGGGGCTTGGCAACGGCTTGGCAGGGGCTTGGCAGGGGCTTGGCAGGGGCTTGGCAGCGACTTGGCAGGGGCTTGGCAACGGCTTGGCAGGGGCTTGGCAGCGACTTGGCAGGGGCTTGGCAGCGACTTGGCAGGGGCTTGGCAGGGGCTTGGCAGCGGCTTGGCAGGGGCTTGGCAGGGGCTTGGCAGCGGCTTGGCAGGGGCTTGGCAGGGGCTTGGCAGGGGCTTGGCAGCGACTTGGCAGGGGCTTGGCAGGGGCTTGGCAGGGGCTTGGCAGTGGTTTGTGCGGTCAGCTCCCGCAGGATCCGCAGCTCCAGCTCCGCTCCTGCAGCGCTGGGCAGCTCTCGGGGCGGCAGCAGAAGGGTTCCTGAAGCCTCCTGCCGAGGAGCTGCACCGCGGCTGCCAGCGGCAGCGGCTGCAGCAGGGGAGCACAGAGCGGGCTGGGGCTGATGCAGCGCAGAGAGCTCCCGCGGCGCTGAGGAGCGCAGCAGCAGCAGCCCAGAGAGCAGCTCTGGCTTCACCTCCTCACCACGGGAAGGTTTTCATCCCGGTGTGGAGAGAGGGAGAGCCTCCAGGGCGAGGTTTAGCACACCGGGGTGGGGAGGGAGAGGGAGGCTGAGCCCAGGAGCCTCCGGCTGGAGCGGAGCCCGGGGACGGGCAGGGGCGAAGGGAGGAGCCAGGCCCCGCTGCGGCCGGGGCGAGGAGAGGCTGGGAGGTGATGTGGGCAGGGGGCAGCTGCCTGCTGCCTGCAGCAGGGCTGGGCTGGAGGGGCTCCGGAGGCTCCTTCCGTCCCCCCCCGCCTGCGATTCCCTGATGCTTCCCTGGGCAGCAAGCGGCTCCTGCTCCAGAGGCTTCCCAGCCAGGGCTGCCTGCTGCTGCTGCCCCCCGCCTGCCGCAGCGGCACAGCTGGCACGGAGCTGCCAGCGCTGGCCTGGGCATGAGGTGGCCCTGGGCATGTGCTGGCCCTGGGTATGTGCTGGCCCTGGGCATGTGCTGGCCCTGGGCATGCTGCTGGCCCTGGGCATGCTGCTGGCCCTGGGTATGTGCTGGCCCTGGGCATGTGCTGGCCCTGGGCATGTGCTGGCCCTGGGCATGAGGTGGCCCTGGGCATGCTGCTGGCCCTGGGCATGTGCTGGCCCTGGGCATGAGGTGGCCCTGGGCATGTGGTGGCCCTGGGCATGAGGTGGCCCTGGGCATGTGCTGGCCCTGGGCATGTGCTGGCCCTGGGCATGAGGTGGCCCTGGGCATGTGCTGGCCCTGGGCATGTGCTGGCCCTGGGCATGAGGTGGCCCTGGGCATGAGGTGGCCCTGGGCATGCTGCTGGCCCTGGGCATGTGCTGGCCCTGGGCATGCTGCTGGCCCTGGGCATGAGGTGGCCCTGGGCATGTGCTGGCCCTGGGCATGTGCTGGCCCTGGGCATGAGGTGGCCCTGGGCATGTGCTGGCCCTGGGCATGAGGTGGCCCTGGGCATGAGGTGGCCCTGGGCATGCTGCTGGCCCTGGGCATGTGCTGGCCCTGGGCATGAGGTGGCCCTGGGCATGTGCTGGCCCTGGGCATGTGCTGGCCCTGGGCATGAGGTGGCCCTGGGCATGTGGTGGCCCTGGGCATGTGCTGGCCCTGGGCATGAGGTGGCCCTGGGCATGAGGTGGCCCTGGGCATGTGCTGGCCCTGGGCATGAGGTGGCCCTGGGCATGTGCTGGCCCTGGACATGTGCTGGCCCTGGGCATGTGCTGGCCCTGGGCATGCTGCTGGCCCTGGACATGTGCTGGCCCTGGGCATGTGCTGGCCCTGGGCATGAGGTGGCCCTGGGCATGAGGTGGCCCTGGGCATGTGCTGGCCCTGGGCATGAGGTGGCCCTGGGCATGCTGCTGGCCCTGGGCATGTGCTGGCCCTGGGCATGTGGTGGCCCTGGGCATGAGGTGGCCCTGGGCATGTGCTGGCCCTGGACATGTGCTGGCCCTGGGCATGTGCTGGCCCTGGGCATGAGGTGGCCCTGGGCATGTGCTGGCCCTGGACATGTGCTGGCCCTGGGCATGTGCTGGCCCTGGGCATGAGGTGGCCCTGGGCATGTGCTGGCCCTGGACATGTGCTGGCCCTGGGCATGTGCTGGCCCTGGGCATGAGGTGGCCCTGGGCATGTGCTGGCCCTGGGCATGCTGCTGGCCCTGGACATGTGCTGGCCCTGGGCATGTGGTGGCCCTGGACATGTGCTGGCCCTGGGCATGTGGTGGCCCTGGACATGTGCTGGCCCTGGGCATGTGCTGGCCCTGGGCATGTGCTGGCCCTGGGCATGAGGTGGCCCTGGGCATGCTGCTGGCCCTGGGCATGAGGTGGCCCTGGGCATGAGGTGGCCCTGGGCATGCTGCTGGCCCTGGGCATGTGCTGGCCCTGGGCATGAGGTGGCCCTGGGCATGTGCTGGCCCTGGGCATGAGGTGGCCCTGGGCATGCTGCTGGCCCTGGGCATGCTGCTGGCCCTGGGCATGAGGTGGCCCTGGGCATGCTGCTGGCCCTGGGCATGTGCTGGCCCTGGGCATGAGGTGGCCCTGGGCATGTGCTGGCCCTGGGCATGAGGTGGCCCTGGGCATGTGCTGGCCCTGGGCATGTGCTGTCCCCGGGGATGTGGGGGGCCAGCACACTCCAGGGTGGTTGATTCTGTGAGCTGTGAGCAGGGTCCTGTGCCAGGAGCCAGCTTGCTCGGGAGGGAAGAGAGGAGAGAGGAGAGGCAAAGCAATCCTCAGCAGTGCCTCTGAGCCCCCTGCTGCCCTGGGGGGCAGCCCAGGGCCATACTAACGCTCCTGAGGCAGGTGGTGGCAAGGCACAGCCTGCCCTTGGCTGCCCGAGGGGGGCACAGCCAAAGCCTCTCCCTCCACACTCCCTGCAGCCTGCTCCTGCCATGCATGTGGCCTGCCAGGGGCACCTGCAGCAGCAGCTGGCAGCAGCACTGGGGCTGCAGGGCAGACTGATGAAGCACAGGGCAGCAGGGATGGCACCAAGGCTCCATGGGGATGGAGAGCAGAGAGGCAGAGCTGCGCTGGAGGTGGCAGCAGCAGGGCACAGCTGTGCTGGAGGTGGCAGCAGCAGGGCACAGCTGCGCTGGAGGTGGCAGCAGCAGGGCACAGCTGTGCTGGAGGTGGCAGCAGCAGGGCACAGCTGCACTGGAGGTGGCAGCAGCAGGGCAGAGCTGTGCTGGAGGTGGCAGCAGCAGGGCACAGCTGCTCTGGAGGTGGCAGCAGCAGGGCACAGCTGTGCTGGAGGTGGCAGCAGCAGGGCACAGCTGCTCTGGAGGTGGCAGCAGCAGGGCAGAGCTGTGCTGGAGGTGGCAGCAGCAGGGCACAGCTGCTCTGGAGGTGGCAGCAGCAGGGCACAGCTGTGCTGGAGGTGGCAGCAGCAGGGCACAGCTGCTCTGGAGGTGGCAGCAGCAGGGCACAGCTGCTCTGGAGGTGGCAGCAGCAGGGCAGAGCTGTGCTGGAGGTGGCAGCAGCAGGGCACAGCTGCTCTGGAGGTGGCAGCAGCAGGGCACAGCTGTGCTGGAGGTGGCAGCAGCAAGGCACAGCTGCTCTGGAGGTGGCAGCAGCAGGGCACAGCTGTGCTGGAGGTGGCAGCAGCAGGGCACAGCTGTGCTGGAGGTGGCAGCAGCAGGGCAGAGCTGCTCTGGAGGTGGCAGCAGCAGGGCACAGCTGTGCTGGAGGTGGCAGCAGCAGGGCACAGCTGTGCTGGAGGTGGCAGCAGCAGGGCAGAGCTGCTCTGGAGGTGGCAGCAGCAGGGCACAGCTGTGCTGGAGGTGGCAGCAGCAGGGCACAGCTGCTCTGGAGGTGGCAGCAGCAGGGCACAGCTGCACTGGAGGTGGCAGCAGCAAGGCACAGCTGCTCTGGAGGTGGCAGCAGCAGGGCACAGCTGCTCTGGAGGTGGCAGCAGCAGGGCAGAGCTGTGCTGGAGGTGGCAGCAGCAGGGCAGAGCTGTGCTGGAGGTGGCAGCAGCAGGGCACAGCTGTGCTGGAGGTGGCAGCAGCAGGGCAGAGCTGTGCTGGAGGTGGCAGCAGCAGGGCAGAGCTGTGCTGGAGGTGGCAGCAGCAGGGCAGAGCTGTGCTGGAGGTGGCAGCAGCAGGGCACAGCTGTGCTGGAGGTGGCAGCAGCAGGGCAGAGCTGTGCTGGAGGTGGCAGCAGCAGGGCACAGCTGTGCTGGAGGTGGCAGCAGCAGGGCACAGCTGTGCTGGAGGTGGCAGCAGCAGGGCACAGCTGCTCTGGAGGTGGCAGCAGCAGGGCACAGCTGTGCTGGAGGTGGCAGCAGCAGGGCACAGCTGCTCTGGAGGTGGCAGCAGCAGGGCAGAGCTGTGCTGGAGGTGGCAGCAGCAGGGCACAGCTGCTCTGGAGGTGGCAGCAGCAGGGCACAGCTGCGCTGGAGGTGGCAGCAGCAGGGCACAGCTGTGCTGGAGGTGGCAGCAGCAGGGCACAGCTGCTCTGGAGGTGGCAGCAGCAGGGCACAGCTGCTCTGGAGGTGGCAGCAGCAGGGCACAGCTGTGCTGGAGGTGGCAGCAGCAGGGCACAGCTGTGCTGGAGGTGGCAGCAGCAAGGCACAGCTGCTCTGGAGGTGGCAGCAGCAGGGCACAGCTGTGCTGGAGGTGGCAGCAGCAGGGCACAGCTGTGCTGGAGGTGGCAGCAGCAGGGCAGAGCTGCTCTGGAGGTGGCAGCAGCAGGGCACAGCTGTGCTGGAGGTGGCAGCAGCAGGGCACAGCTGTGCTGGAGGTGGCAGCAGCAGGGCAGAGCTGCTCTGGAGGTGGCAGCAGCAGGGCACAGCTGTGCTGGAGGTGGCAGCAGCAGGGCACAGCTGCTCTGGAGGTGGCAGCAGCAGGGCACAGCTGCACTGGAGGTGGCAGCAGCAAGGCACAGCTGCTCTGGAGGTGGCAGCAGCAGGGCACAGCTGCTCTGGAGGTGGCAGCAGCAGGGCAGAGCTGTGCTGGAGGTGGCAGCAGCAGGGCAGAGCTGTGCTGGAGGTGGCAGCAGCAGGGCACAGCTGTGCTGGAGGTGGCAGCAGCAGGGCAGAGCTGTGCTGGAGGTGGCAGCAGCAAGGCACAGCTGTGCTGGAGGTGGCAGCAGCAGGGCAGAGCTGTGCTGGAGGTGGCAGCAGCAGGGCACAGCTGTGCTGGAGGTGGCAGCAGCAGGGCACAGCTGTGCTGGAGGTGGCAGCAGCAGGGCACAGCTGCTCTGGAGGTGGCAGCAGCAGGGCACAGCTGTGCTGGAGGTGGCAGCAGCAGGGCACAGCTGTGCTGGAGGTGGCAGCAGCAGGGCACAGCTGTGCTGGAGGTGGCAGCAGCAGGGCACAGCTGCTCTGGAGGTGGCAGCAGCAGGGCACAGCTGCGCTGGAGGTGGCAGCAGCAGGGCACAGCTGTGCTGGAGGTGGCAGCAGCAGGGCACAGCTGCTCTGGAGGTGGCAGCAGCAGGGCACAGCTGTGCTGGAGGTGGCAGCAGCAGGGCACAGCTGCGCTGGAGGTGGCAGCAGCAGGGCAGAGCTGTGCTGGAGGTGGCAGCAGCAGGGCAGAGCTGTGCTGGAGGTGGCAGCAGCAAGGCACAGCTGTGCTGGAGGTGGCAGCAGCAGGGCACAGCTGCGCTGGAGGTGGCAGCAGCAGGGCACAGCTGTGCTGGAGGTGGCAGCAGCAAGGCACAGCTGCTCTGGAGGTGGCAGCAGCAGGGCAGAGCTGTGCTGGAGGTGGCAGCAGCAGGGCACAGCTGTGCTGGAGGTGGCAGCAGCAGGGCAGAGCTGTGCTGGAGGTGGCAGCAGCAGGGCACAGCTGTGCTGGAGGTGGCAGCAGCAGGGCAGAGCTGTGCTGGAGGTGGCAGCAGCAGGGCACAGCTGTGCTGGAGGTGGCAGCAGCAGGGCAGAGCTGCTCTGGAGGTGGCAGCAGCAGGGCACAGCTGTGCTGGAGGTGGCAGCAGCAGGGCACAGCTGCTCTGGAGGTGGCAGCAGCAGGGCACAGCTGCTCTGGGGGCATCCCTGAGCCCATGGCAGGGGCTTGGAGCTTCCACTCCCTCAGGACCTCCCTGTCAGGAGTTTCTTCCTCACTTGGTGCCTGGTGCCCAGAGCTGCTCTGGGCATCCCCCCTGGCTTCGCAAAGGCCGTGCCCAGCCCATGCCAGGTCACTGCCTGGAGGAGCTCACATCAGTGCCCCCCTGGCTTTGGCCCTGCCAGGCTCAGCTCCAGCTGCCACCTCAGCTGCATTTGCTGTTGGGGGCTGGAGGGGCAGGCAGCAAGGCTGAGGCAGGAAGTTCACCATGCAGGGAGCCCCAGAGCCCAGCAGCTGCTGCCCCTGGGCACCACCAGCAATCCTTAGAGCCAGGGCTGGGAGCAGAGGGAGCCCTGCAGAGCTGCACCAGGCACCTCCTGATGGGCACAGAGGCACTGCCAGGGGAGGAAGTGGCCTGCTGCAGGCAGGAAGCTGCCCCTGGGCACAGCTCACCCTGCCAGTGCCAGGCCTGGCCACAGAGACCCACAGGAGCTGCTGATACAGGGCCTCCAGCTGGCAGCACCAGAAACAAGGGGCAGGGGGGGAGAGCCTGGCATGGGCTGCTCCCATGGAGACCAGCACTGAGCAGCCAGGCTGGAGGCTGCTGTGTGCCAGGCTGGGTGCCCAGGCTGGGTGCTGCAGGTGTGTGCCCAGGCCGTGCCCAGGCTGTCTCTGTGCACCCTGCAGCCACCAGCACCTGCAGAGGGAGCCTCTGCCCCACCTGTGGCACAGCTGAACAGGGCAGGAGCTGCTGGGCAGCAAGCTGAGAGCATCCAAGGCCCAGGCTTGCCCCTGGCTCCTGCTCACCAATGCAGCCCTGAGGAACATCCTGGGGGGTGCCCAGGGCCTGGCACAGGCTGCCAGGGGGCTGGTGGAGTCCCCGTGCCTGGGGGGGTCCCAGAGCCCTGTGGCCATGGGGGGCTGGGCAGAGGCTGGATGGATGCTCTCAGAGGCCTGCTCCAGCCCCAGACCACTCTGAGCTGCTTGACTGAAGCCTGGCAGGACCTGGCCCTGCCCTGCTGCCTTTGCTTGAAACCCCACTGAGGGCAGCTCAGCAAAGCTCAGCTCAGCACAGCTCAGCTCAGCACAGCTCAGCAAAGCTCAGCACAGCTCAGCACAGCTCAGCTCAGCACAGCTCAGCAAAGCTCAGCACAGCTCAGCACAGCTCAGCACAGCTCAGCTCAGCTCAGCAAAGCTCAGCACAGCTCAGCACAGCTCAGCTCAGCACAGCTCAGCAAAGCTCAGCTCAGCCCAGCTCAACTCAGCTCAGTTCAGTCCAGCTCAGCTCAGCCCAGCTCAGCCCAGCCCAGCCCAGCTCAGCCCAGCCCAGCCCAGCTCAGCCCAGCCCAGCTCAGCTCAGCCCAGCCCAGCCCAGCCCAGCCCAGCCCAGCCCAGCTCAGCTCAGCTCAGCCCAGCCCAGCCCAGCCCAGCCCAGCCCAGCCCAGCTCAGCCCAGCCCAGCTCAGCTCAGCCCAGCCCAGCCCAGCCCAGCCCAGCTCAGCCCAGCCCAACCCAGCCCAGCTCAGCCCAGCCCAGCCCAGCTCAGCCCAGCCCAGCCCAGCCCAGCCCAGCTCAGCTCAGCCCAGCCCAGCCCAGCCCAGCCCAGCTCAGCCCAGCCCAGCCCAGCCCAGCCCAGCCCAGCCCAGCTCAGCTCAGCCCAGCCCAGCCCAGCCCAGCCCAGCTCAGCTCAGCTCAGCCCAGCCCAGCCCAGCCCAGCCCAGCCCAGCCCAGCTCAGCCCAGCCCAGCCCAGCCCAGCTGAGCCCAGCCCAGCCCAGCCCAGCCCAGCCCAGCTCAGCCCAGCCCAGCCCAGCCCAGCCCAGCTCAGCTCAGCCCAGCCCAGCCCAGCCCAGCCCAGCCCAGCTCAGCTCAGCCCAGCCCAGCCCAGCCCAGCCCAGCTCAGCTCAGCCCAGCCCAGCCCAGCCCAGCCCAGCCCAGCTCAGCCCAGCCCAGCCCAGCCCAGCCCAGCCCAGCTCAGCTCAGCTCAGCCCAGCCCAGCCCAGCCCAGCCCAGCTCAGCTCAGCTCAGCTCAGCCCAGCCCAGCCCAGCTCAGCCCAGCCCAGCCCAGCCCAGCCCAGCCCAGCTCAGCCCAGCTCAGCCCAGCCCAGCTCAGCTCAGCCCAGCCCAGCCCAGCCCAGCCCAGCCCAGCTCAGCCCAGCCCAGCCCAGCCCAGCCCAGCTCAGCTCAGCTCAGCCCAGCCCAGCCCAGCCCAGCCCAGCTCAGCTCAGCCCAGCCCAGCCCAGCCCAGCCCAGCTCAGCCCAGCCCAGCCCAGCCCAGCCCAGCCCAGCTCAGCCCAGCTCAGCCCAGCCCAGCTCAGCTCAGCCCAGCCCAGCCCAGCCCAGCCCAGCCCAGCTCAGCCCAGCCCAGCCCAGGTCAGCCCAGCCCAGCCCAGCCCAGCCCAGCCCAGCCCAGCACAGCCCTTCCCTGCAGAGCCCTGGCCTGACTCGGAAGGGACCTGGCAGCTGTTGCAGCTCCACGCTGGCCACGGGCAGGGCCTCCCAGGGTGTGCTGGGGTGGAAGGAGGTTGAGGCTGCTGCAGCTCCCAGCCCCTGGCTGTGCCCACGGCAGGGCCTTGGCACTGGCTGAGCTTGAGGCTTCCTGCAGCCCTGCTTGCAAGCAGCTTGCAGTGCCAGAGCCCAATTAAAGATGCAAATGCGGCCCTGGGAAGGGCTGAGCTGTTCTCAGGCAGAGCAGGGCAGTGTGGCACAGAGGTGCTGACTCCTGGGCAGCCCTCTGGAGCCCTGGAGAATTCCTCCCTGCAGGAAGCTCTGCTCAGCCAAGTGCTGCCTGCAACCTCCTGGGCTGCTCAAGAGGAAGCTGAAGGAGTCTGGGTGCTGCCTGCAGCTGAGCTGCCTGCAGCAGCTCCTGCCTGGGAGCACCCTCCTGGCTGGGAGCACCCTGTGGCTGGGAGCACCCTGTGGCTGCCCAATGCTGAGCCTCACACCGTCCCAGGCAGGCATTCAGGGCCAGCTTTCCTCCCTGGAGCACCCCCAGAGCAAATGCCACAGCAAGAGCCTCAAGGGAAGAGCTCCCTGGGTGCAGCAAGTCCCAGCTTCAGAGGCTCATGGGCTTGGAGAAGCCCTCACAGCTCACCCAGGCCAAGCCCCCCTCACCCTGCCCAGGCTGGGGCTGAGCCCTGGCCCTCAGCACCACAGCTCTGCCTCTGGGAACCCCTCCAGGGAAGGGCATTCAGCCCCCCCTGGGCAGCCTGGGCCAGGCCCTGACCACTCTGGCAGCAGAGCAAAGCAACAGCCCCAGGGCAGGGCTGGGGCTGGCTCCAGCACCTTCATTACTGCAGAGCTCTCGGGGGAGGGGAATTGTCTCCAGGGGCTGAGCTGCCTTTGTGTGTGCAGGATCACAGTGCTGGGGCTGAGGCTGGGACAGACTCCAGGTCTCAGCAAGGTGCAGGGAACCCAAACTGGGCCCAGGGAGGAAGCAGTGAAAGCTGAGAGCTGAGATAGCAATCTGCAAGCAAGGAGAAAGGCCTCCACTGCCCCCAGCCTGTGGCCACAGCAGCAGGGAGCAGCTGCCCTTGCAGCAGGAGCAGCTGTCCTTGCAGCAGGAGCTGTTGCCCTTGCAGCGGGGAGCAGCTGCCCTTGCAGCGGGGATCTGCTGCCCTTGCAGCGGGGATCTGCTGCCCTTGCAGCAGGGAGCAGCTGCCCTTGCAGCAGGGAGCTGTTGCCCTTGCAGCGGGGAACTGTTGCCCTTGCAGCAGGGAGCTGTTGCCCTTGCAGCAGGAGCTGTTGCCCTTGCAGCAGGAGCAGCTGTCCTTGCAGCAGGAGCTGTTGCCCTTGCAGCGGGGAACTGTTGCCCTTGCAGCAGGGAGCTGTTGCCCTTGCAGCAGGGAGCTGTTGCCCTTGCAGTGGGGAGCAGCTGCCCTTGCAGTGGGGAGCTGTTGCCCTTGCAGCAGGGAGCTGTTGCCCTTGCAGCAGGGAGCTGTTGCCCTTGCAGTGGGGAGCAGCTGCCCTTGCAGCGGGGAGCTGTTGCCCTTGCAGCGGGGATCTGCTGCCCTTGCAGCAGGGAGCTGTTGCCCTTGCAGCAGGAGCAGCTGCCCTTGCAGCGGGGAGCAGCTGCCCTTGCAGCGGGGAGCTGTTGCCCTTGCAGCGGGGAGCTGTTGCCCTTGCAGCGGGGATCTGCTGCCCTTGCAGCGGGGAGCAGCTGCCCTTGCAGCGGGGAGCTGTTGCCCTTGCAGCAGGAGCTGTTGCCCTTGCAGCGGGGAGCTGTTGCCCTTGCAGCAGGAGCTGTTGCCCTTGCAGCGGGGAGCAGCTGCCCTTGCAGCAGGGAGCTGTTGCCCTTGCAGCAGGAGCTGTTGCCCTTGCAGCGGGGAGCAGCTGCCCTTGCAGCAGGGAGCTGTTGCCCTTGCAGCAGGAGCTGTTGCCCTTGCAGCGGGGAGCAGCTGCCCTTGCAGCAGGAGCTGTTGCCCTTGCAGCAGGAGCTGTTGCCCTTGCAGTGGGGAGCAGCTGCCCTTGCAGCAGGAGCTGTTGCCCTTGCAGCAGGAGCTGTTGCCCTTGCAGCAGGAGCAGCTGTCCTTGCAGCAGGAGCTGTTGCCCTTGCAGCGGGGATCTGCTGCCCTTGCAGCAGGAGCTGTTGCCCTTGCAGCAGGAAGCTGTTGCCCTTGCAGCGGGGAGCTGTTGCCCTTGCAGCGGGGAGCTGCTGCCCTTGCAGCGGGGATCTGCTGCCCTTGCAGCAGGGAGCTGTTGCCCTTGCAGCAGGAGCTGTTGCCCTTGCAGCAGGGAGCTGTTGCCCTTGCAGCGGGGATCTGCTGCCCTTGCAGCGGGGAGCTGTTGCCCTTGCAGCGGGGAGCAGCTGCCCTTGCAGCAGGAGCTGTTGCCCTTGCAGCGGGGATCTGCTGCCCTTGCAGCGGGGAGCTGTTGCCCTTGCAGCGGGGAGCTGCTGCCCTTGCAGCAGGGAGCTGTTGCCCTTGCAGCAGGGAGCTGCTGCCCTTGCAGCAGGGAGCTGTTGCCCTTGCAGCGGGGAGCTGTTGCCCTTGCAGCAGGAGCAGCTGCCCTTGCAGCGGGGAGCTGTTGCCCTTGCAGCAGGGAGCTGCTGCCCTTGCAGCAGGGAGCTGTTGCCCTTGCAGCGGGGAGCTGTTGCCCTTGCAGCAGGGAGCTGCTGCCCTTGCAGCAGGAGCTGTTGCCCTTGCAGCAGGGAGCTGTTGCCCTTGCAGCGGGGAGCAGCTGCCCTTGCAGCAGGGAGCTGTTGCCCTTGCAGCGGGGAGCAGCTGCCCTTGCAGCAGGGAGCTGTTGCCCTTGCAGCAGGGAGCTGTTGCCCTTGCAGCGGGGAGCTGTTGCCCTTGCAGCGGGGAGCTGTTGCCCTTGCAGCGGGGAGCTGTTGCCCTTGCAGCGGGGAGCTGTTGCCCTTGCAGCGGGAGCAGCTGCCCTTGCAGCGGGGATCTGCTGCCCTTGCAGCAGGAGCTGTTGCCCTTGCAGCGGGGATCTGCTGCCCTTGCAGCGGGGAGCTGTTGCCCTTGCAGCGGGGAGCTGCTGCCCTTGCAGCAGGGAGCTGTTGCCCTTGCAGCAGGGAGCTGTTGCCCTTGCAGCAGGGAGCTGTTGCCCTTGCAGCGGGGATCTGTTGCCCTTGCAGCAGGAGCAGCTGTCCTTGCAGCAGGAGCTGTTGCCCTTGCAGCGGGGAGCTGTTGCCCTTGCAGCGGGGAGCTGTTGCCCTTGCAGCAGGAGCTGTTGCCCTTGCAGCGGGGAGCTGTTGCCCTTGCAGCGGGAGCAGCTGCCCTTGCAGCGGGGATCTGCTGCCCTTGCAGCAGGAGCTGTTGCCCTTGCAGCGGGGATCTGCTGCCCTTGCAGCGGGGAGCTGTTGCCCTTGCAGCAGGAGCTGTTGCCCTTGCAGCGGGGATCTGCTGCCCTTGCAGCAGGAGCTGTTGCCCTTGCAGCAGGGAGCTGTTGCCCTTGCAGCAGGAGCTGTTGCCCTTGCAGCGGCGAGCTGTTGCCCTTGCAGCGGGGAGCTGTTGCCCTTGCAGCGGGGAGCTGTTGCCCTTGCAGCGGGGAGCTGTTGCCCTTGCAGCGGGAGCAGCTGCCCTTGCAGCGGGGATCTGCTGCCCTTGCAGCAGGAGCTGTTGCCCTTGCAGCGGGGATCTGCTGCCCTTGCAGCGGGGAGCTGTTGCCCTTGCAGCGGGGAGCTGCTGCCCTTGCAGCAGGGAGCTGTTGCCCTTGCAGCAGGGAGCTGTTGCCCTTGCAGCGGGGATCTGTTGCCCTTGCAGCAGGAGCAGCTGTCCTTGCAGCAGGAGCTGTTGCCCTTGCAGCGGGGAGCTGTTGCCCTTGCAGCGGGGAGCTGTTGCCCTTGCAGCGGGAGCAGCTGCCCTTGCAGCGGGGATCTGCTGCCCTTGCAGCGGGGAGCTGTTGCCCTTGCAGCAGGAGCTGTTGCCCTTGCAGCGGGGATCTGCTGCCCTTGCAGCGGGGAGCTGTTGCCCTTGCAGCAGGGAGCTGTTGCCCTTGCAGCGGGGAGCTTTTGCCCTTGCAGCGGGGAGCTGTTGCCCTTGCAGCGGCGAGCTGTTGCCCTTGCAGCGGGGAGCTGTTGCCCTTGCAGCGGGGATCTGCTGCCCTTGCAGCGGGGAGCTGTTGCCCTTGCAGCGGGGAGCTGTTGCCCTTGCAGCGGGGATCTGCTGCCCTTGCAGCAGGGAGCTGTTGCCCTTGCAGCAGGAGCTGTTGCCCTTGCAGCGGGGATCTGCTGCCCTTGCAGCAGGAGCTGTTGCCCTTGCAGCAGGGAGCTGTTGCCCTTGCAGCGGCGAGCTGTTGCCCTTGCAGCAGGGAGCAGCTGCCCCTGCAGCAGGAGCTGCTGCCCTGCACAGCACACAGCTGCTGGGAGCTGTGGGCACACAGCCAGGCAGGGGCAAGGCTGGCAGCAGGGGATGTCCCTTTGAGGCTGCAGCACAGGCATGGGGAGCAGGGCAGTGCCCAGCAGCACTCTGCACTGCTGTGCTGCAGCCATGCAGGGGTTGGCTTGGAAGGGACCTCAGAGACCATCCAGCTCCAGCCCCTGCCACGGGCAGGGACCCCTCCCACCAGCACAGGCTGCTCAGGGCCTCATCCAGCCTGGCCCTGAGCACCTCCAGGGAGGGGACAGCTGCAGGCAGCGTGCACAGGAGGGAAAGCATCTGAGAGTAACTGAGCCAAGGTCCCTTGCTTCTTGACCAGCAGTGGGGAGGCTCCATGCCTGCAGCCATGCAAGGCCAAGCCTGCTGTGTCCCTGGGCAGCCTGCTCCAGCTGGAGTGTCCCTGTGCCTGCAGGGGCTTGGACAGGATCTCTTGGAGAGTCCCTTCTCACCCAGCACACTCTGTGGCTCTCTTATCACAGCAGCAGCTCAGATCCAACAAAGGTCCTCCAGATAAGCTCTGACTGTGGCTATGGAGCAGTGGAAGAGCAGCACAGAGCTAAGAGGAGCTGTGGGAGCCCTGCTCCCAGGCATGGAGCAGAGCAGAGTGACCCCAATGACACAGTGAGGCCAGGGCTGATGGAGAGCTGAGGTGGTGCTGGCCTGGGCTGGGTGAGGGCAGAGCTGAGGTGCTGCTGGCCTGGGCTGGGTGAGGGCAGAGCTGAGGTGCTGCTGGCCCTGGGCTGGGTGAGGGCAGAGCTGAGGTGCTGCTGGCCCTGGGCTGGGTGAGGGCAGAGCTGAGGTGCTGCTGGCCCTGGGCTGGGTGAGGGCAGAGCTGAGGTGGTGCTGGCCCTGGGCTGGGTGAGGGCAGAGCTGAGGTGGTGCTGGCCCTGGGCTGGGTGAGGGCAGAGCTGAGGTGGTGCTGGCCCTGGGCTGGGTGAGGGCAGAGCTGAGGTGCTGCTGGCCCTGGGCTGGGTGAGGGCAGAGCTGAGGTGGTGCTGGCCCTGGGCTGGGTGAGGGCAGAGCTGAGGTGGTGCTGGCCTGGGCTGGGTGAGGGCAGAGCTGAGGTGCTGCTGGCCTGGGCTGGGTGAGGGCAGAGCTGAGGTGGTGCTGGCCTGGGCTGGGTGAGGGCAGAGCTGAGGTGCTGCTGGCCTGGGCTGGGTGAGGGCAGAGCTGAGGTGGTGCTGGCCCTGGGCTGGGTGAGGGCAGAGCTGAGGTGGTGCTGGCCCTGGGCTGGGTGAGGGCAGAGCTGAGGTGGTGCTGGCCCTGGGCTGCTGACAGCTCTTCTCCCAAGAAGGTGCTGATGGAGCCTGCAGGAGCCAGGGCTGGTCCTGAGCCAGTGAGGGTGCTGGAGCAGGGGGGGCTGGAGAAAGCAGCCCTGGTGAAGCAGATGCTGGAGGATGTTGGTTAAAGTGAAGAGGCAAATAAACAAATTTGGGGGTTTTGGGTTCTCATCTTTGCCAGACAGAGACAGCCCCCCATGGCCACCCAGCCCTGGCCACCCCATGGCCACCCAGCCCTGGCCACCCCATGGCCACCCAGCCCTGGCCACCCCATGGCCACCCAGCCCTGGTCCCCCCATGCCCACCAAGCCCTGGTCCCCCCATGGCCACCAAGCCCTGGCCCCCCATGGCCACCAAGCCCTGGTCCCCCCATGGCCACCCAGCCCTGGTCCCCCCATGGCCACCAAGCCCTGGTTCCCCCATGGCCACCCAGCCCTGGTCCCCCCATGGCCACCAAGCCCCCCATGGCCACAGGGCTCTGGAACCCCTCCAGCCATGGGGACTCCACCACCTCCCTGGGCAGCCTGTGCCAGGCCCTGACCTCTCCTGCACCAAGACATCTCTCCTCCTGTCCCGCCCAGCCGCCCCCGGCACACCCCAGGCCATCTCCTCGGGTGATTTACTGCTCTTAGCCAAAGTCTGTGGGCTGGGATGTCCCAGGCCGGGCTGGCTGCACCTCCCTGAGCCATCCTGTGCCCTGTCTCGTCCCGCGTGGTGCTGCCTCCCCTGGGAGCCGTTCCCAGGAGGTGAGGCTGCCAGAGCCAGTTCCTGCAGCGCCCATTAGCTGTGAGAGGACAGTGTCTCAGCCCCGGCGTCGCCCTGCCCCTGCAGCTTGCCTCTCGCAGGAGGTGCTGGAGGTGGAGGTGAGCTCAGCCCTGCAGAGCGCTGCCGTGGGTGGAGACCTGCCCGCAGAGCTGCTTCCCGGGGACGACTGCGGTGACTCAGGCCGGCAGCAGCTGCCGGGCTGCGCCGCAAACGCTTCCCCCTGCGCCGCCAGCAGCAGCAGCCGGGCCTGGGGTCCTGCTGCTCTGCAATGCCACCCCCGGGGGGCAAGGGGGCAGCTGCCGGCCCGGGCGGGGGCGCGGGGCGGCGGCAGGGACACACGCCGCAGATGGGCTGCAGGGCATCCAGGGCAGCCGTGCCTGGGGAGCTCGGGGGTCACGGGATGCCCTCTGAGAGCATCCAGTCCAGGCAGCAGCCCCACACCGCCAGCGCCACCAGAACGCGGCCCCAGGTGGCACAGCCAAAGCACAGAGCCCGGGGAGAGGCAGAGAGCTGCTGGAGAGAGGCCCAGGCAGAGCCAGGGGATGCTCAGGAGCTTGAGCATCTCCCCTGGGAGAGCCCTGGGGCGGTTAGCCTGGAGAGGAGGAGGCTGAGAGCGATCTGAGCAATGTCTGTCAATAGCTGAGGGCTGGGGGGCGAGGGGAGGGGGCCAGGCTCTGCTGGGGGCTGCACAGCAACGAGCCAAGGAGCCAGGGACACAAACTGCAACAGGGAAGGTTTCAGCTCCACAGGAGGAGAAGCTTCCTTGCTGTGAGGCTGCTGGAGCCTGGAGCAGGCTGCCCAGAGAGGTTGTGGAGCCTCCTCTGGAGGCTTTCCAGCCCCCCCTGGCTCTGCCCTGGCATGGGCTGGAGTGGCTGAGCCCTGGGGGTCCCTTTGACACTGTGAAATGAAGTCCCCCTGGGCCCAGCCACCAGGCTGCAGCAGCCCCTGGAGAGGTCTGGCTCTGCACTGTGGTGTGCTGAGGGTGCTCAGGAGCTGGGTGCCCATGGCACCTGGGGCTGTGCTGCTGCTGGGGGAAGGGTTGGGCTGGATGCTTCCAGAGGCCTCTCCCAGGCCACACCATGGCACAGCCCTGGGCCCCTGCCTGTGCCCCTGCCTGTGCCATGGCTGCCAGGTTCTGCCTTGTGAGGGTTTGTGAGGGGCAGCTCAGTGCTGGAGGGAAAGCTAAGGCTCATCAATCCACTTGCAAATTATCTCATCAAGCTGTGCTGCCCACAGCCCACTCTCCCAGGGGATGGATCACCCTAATTAGCCTCCCCAATCAATCCTGCAGGAGGATTTGTACTGGAGCAGTGAACACGGAGCCCTGCACTGCCTGCAGGGGATTGGGAGTCCTGCTCCTGCCACAGGCACCCTGCATGGCAGCTCCTGAGCTGACAGCAGGCAGCCAAAGGCCACTGCTGGGCTGCTGCTCTGTGAGCAGTGTCCTGGCTCCAGGAGGGGCTTGGAGGGGCTGCAGCAGGGCCAGAGAAGGGCAACAGAGCTGGGGAAGGGGCTGGGGAAGGGGCTGGGGAGGAGCAGCTGAGGGCCCTGGGGGTGTTGAGTGTGGAGCAGAGGAGGCTGAGGGAGACCTCGCTGCTCTCTGCAGCTCCCTGAGAGGAGGCTGCAGGGAGCTGGGCTTGGGCTCTGCTCCCCAGGCTCAGGGGACAGCAGGAGAGGCAATGGCCTGGAGTGTGCCAGGGGAGGGCTGGGCTGGAGAGGAGGCAAAATGTCTTTGGTGCAGGAGAGGTCAGGGCCTGGCAGAGGCTGCCCAGGGAGGGCTGCCCAGGGAGGTGGATGGATGCTCTCAGAGGGCTTCTCCAACCCAAACTGTTCTGTCCCTCTGTGACCTCTGCTCTGCCTTCTCTGTCCTTCCCCCACTCCCTTGAGCCAGAAATGCTGACCTGAAGGCTTCCCCTCCTGGCCTGAGCACCTTGGGGCTTCTCCCCTTGAGGAGAGCAGCCCCAGCCCCAGCCCAGTGCTGAGGCACAGGGTGCAGCCCCCGGCGGGCAGCAGGGGCTGGCAGCCAGAGGGTGCTGGGGAGGGACTCGGTCCCAGGCTGGGGCAGGGCTGGATGCTCCTGACCTGGAAGCAGCTGAGGAGGAGGAGGAGGAGCAGGGAGGGTTTTCCCTAGTGCAAACAAACAGGGCTGAGCAAACAAACTTGTTTAGGTGAGGGAGGAGGGCTGGGATGGCCGGCAGGACCCATTTGTGGTCACCCAAAGCTGCTCCTCTGCAGATCTCTTATCTTTGTTTACTGCTCTGGGTTGCCTCAGTGCTGTGAGCAATGCTGGGGCTGGGTGGATGCTGTTTGTGCCTTGCCCTTGTCCTGAGGCTCACAGAACCAGGGAATGGCTTGGGCTGGAAGGGACCTTGGAGATCATAGAGTCATGGAATGGTCTGGGCTGGAGAAGGCCTCTGAGAGCATCCATCCAGCCCCAGCCCAGCCCCCATGGCCACCCAGCCCTGGCCCCAGCTGCCATGGCCACAGGGCTCTGGAGCCCCTCCAGCCATGGGGACTCCACCACCTCCCTGGGCAGCCTCTGCCAGGCCCTGACCTCTCCTGCACCAAAGACATTTTGCCTCCTCTCCAGCCCAGCCCTCCCCTGGCACACTCCAGGCCATCGCCTCTCCTGCTGTCCCCTGAGCCTGGGGAGCAGAGCCCAAGCCCAGCTCCCTGCAGCCTCCTCCCAGGGAGCTGCAGTGAGGTCTCCCTCAGCCTCCTCTGCTCCACACTCAACACCCCCAGGGCCCTCAGCTGCTCCTCCCCAGCCCTGTTCCCCAGCCCCTTCCCCAGCTCTGTTGCCCTTCTCTGGCCCTGCTCCAGCCCTCAATGTCCTCCTTGCAGTGAGGAGCCCAAAAGTGCCTCCAGCCCTGCAGCTGTGCCTCAGCAGTGCTGAGCTCAGGGAGAGCCCAGGAGAAGCTGCAGGGGGTTGGGGTTTGGACATTTTGAGAGCAGGATGGAGGCTGCTGGCTGCTTGCAACAGCCCTGGGGTGTCTTTAATGACGTTTCAGCCACTGCCCCGTGGCAGCTCACATGTGGCTGCATTCAGATCCTGGGGGGAAGCACTGAGCCGCTCCGAGGCAAGCACCGAGGCCACCGGCAGCTATCTGCTGCCTGCCAGAACAATGCCTGAACAAAAGGGAGAGCTCAGCCCTGCCGAGCACAAAGGATGTCCTGGGCTTGGCTCCTGGGGCTTGGCCTGCAGAGAATGGCTCCGTGGGCTGGAGGTCACAGATCCAGGCAGGGGGCTGGGTTGGAGGGCAGCTGGAAGCTCGTCCAGGTCCAACCCCCTGCCTCAGGGGGGCAGCTGGCAGGATCAGGGGGGCTGCAATGATCAGAGAGAGATTCAGAGACTCCTGGAATGGGTTGGGCTGGAAGGGACCTTCAAGACCATCCAGCATGGGTTGGGGTAGCAGAGATGCTGAAGATCATCCAGCTCCAAGCCCCCTGCCATGGGCTGATGACCTTCAACCATCCACCAGGCTGCTGAAGGCCTCATCCAGCCTGGCCTTGAGCACCTCCGGGGGGGGCATCCACAACCCCCCTGGCTCCCCAGGTGATGGATGGGAGTGTGGCAGGGTGCTGTGTGCCAGCCCTGCTCCAGGCTCAGCTGTGCCACAGCGCAGCAGCCTGGCTGGTCACCAGCAGCTCAGCAGCCCCTTGCAGAGGCACAGAATCCATCTCTGTGGCTGGAGAAGGCTTCAGGGTCAAGGCCAGGCACTCTCTGAGGCAGCCAGGGCCACACTCAGCCTCCCCCTGCCTGCTAAGGTCATCTTCTGTCCTGGAGAGGTCCTTCCCTTGCTCTGTAGCTCAGTGGGGTCCTTCTCCAGCCCCTGGAGCAGCAGCTGGGTTCTGGCTGGACCTGGCCTTGAAGGTCTTCTCCTACCTTGCTGACTCCATGGTCCTCTCCTGTGGGAATGCCTCCAGCACCACAATCCCTCCTGGCTCTGGGTCCTTGACCCTGCAGAGCCCTTGCAGGCTGTGCTGGTCCAAGCCAGGCCTTTCAGCCCTGGTGGCTGTCAGTCTGTGCTGCAGCTGAGGTTGCTGCTGCAGACCCCCCCCACACCACCCCCCCTTGGGTTGATGCTGGTCCTGAGAAGCAGCTCGGAGCCCACCAGGAGGAGGGGTGGCACAGCAGTGGTAACCAAGCCCTTGTTGCCTGCCTCAGGACCAAGGCTCCTCTGGGCAGTGCCTGCTGAGTGCCCACAGCTCTGGCTTGTGCCCATCAGGGGTCCCAGCCTTGCTGCTCCCCTGCTGATGGGGCCTGGGGCACGCTCTGGGGGTCCCAGCTGTGGAGGCTAAGGAGGGACTGCAGGAGCAGAGGAGCCTCTGACACAAACCTCCCCTGGTGGCTCCAAAGCCAAGCAGCACCTTGGAGGCCCTCATTAATGATGGGGTGGAGAAATGGCCCTGACCAGCAGCAGCCCTGCTGCCAGGCTGGGGAGGCTGGGGCTGGGGAGGCTGGGGGGCTGGGGAGGCTGGGGAGGCTGGGGGGGGCTGGGGGAACAGGGGAGGCTGGGGGGCTGGGGAGGCTGGGGAGGCTGGGGGAACAGGGGAGGCTGGGGGGCTGGGGAGGCTGGGGGGCTGGGGGGGCTGGGGAGGCTGGGGTGCTGGGGGAGCTGGGGAGGCTGGGGGGCTGGGGAGGCTGGGGGGCTGGGGAGGCTGGGGGGGCTGGGGTGCTGGGGGGCTGGGGAGGCTGGGGGGCTGGGGGGCTGGGGGGGCTGGGGTGCTGGGGGGCTGGGGAGGCTGGGGGGCTGGGGGAACAGGGGAGGCTGGGGGGCTGGGGAGGCTGGGGGGCTGGGGAGGCTGGGGTGCTGGGGGGCTGGGGAGGCTGGGGGGCTGGGGAGGCTGGGGTGCTGGGGGGCTGGGGAGGCTGGGGGGCTGGGGGAACAGGGGAGGCTGGGGGGCTGGGGAGGCTGGGGGGACGGGGAGGCTGGGGGGCTGGGGGGACAGGGGAGGCTGGGGGGCTGGGGAGGCTGGGGGGCTGGGGGAGCTGGGGAGGCTGGGGGGCTGGGGGGGTTGGGGGGGCTGGGGGGCTGGGGAGGCTGGGGGGCTGGGGGAGCTGGGGAGGCTGGGGGGCTGGGGGGGCTGGGGAGGCTGGGGAGGCTGGGGTGCTGGGGGAGCTGGGGAGGCTGGGGGGCTGGGGAGGCTGGGGGGGCTGGGGGGCTGGGGAGGCTGGGGTGCTGGGGAGCTGGGGGGCTGGGGAGGCTGGGGGGCTGGGGGAGCTGGGGAGGCTGGGGGGCTGGGGAGGCTGGGGTGCTGGGGGAGCTGGGGGGCTGGGGAGGCTGGGGGGCTGGGGGAACAGGGGAGGCTGGGGGGCTGGGGAGGCTGGGGGGCTGGGGGAGCTGGGGAGGCTGGGGGGCTGGGGAGGCTGGGGTGCTGGGGAAGCTGGGGGGCTGGGGAGGCTGGGGGAGCTGGGGAGGCTGGGGGGGCCACTCTGAGGACATTCCTTTGCTGCCCTGGCTCTGCTGACTGCTGCACTTCTCCCAGCCCTCCCTTCCTGCCTGCCGCTGCCCACAGCTGCATTGCTCTGCCACCCACTTTTAGTCAGCAGAGGCTGGGATGCTCTGGACTGGATGTGAGACTAGATCTAATCTAGATCTGATCTGATCTAGGCTGGAGATGAGGAAGAAATCCTTTGCAGTGAGGCTGGGGAGAGCCTGGCACAGGCTGCCCAGGGAGGCTGTGGCTGCCTCCTCCCTGGAGGTGTTCCAGGCCAGGCTGGATGAGGCCTGGAGCAGCCTGGGCTGGGGGGAGGGGTCCCTGCCCGTGGCAGGGGGCTGGAGCTGGAGGATCTTGAAGGTCCCTTCCAGCCCAAACCCTTCTGTGACCCTCTGGCTGTGCACCCACAGCGTGAGCCTGGTGCCAGCCAACCTGGGCTCTGGGTGCCCAGCACTGAGCAGCTGCTCCCTGCAGAGTGCCCTGGAGCCCCTCCAGGCTCCAAGCCCCACCAAGGTGGCTCTGGGCTCCTCTGCAGCTCCTCTGCAGCTGAGTGACCTTGAGAACCACCCCCAGGGCCCCTGCACTGTGCTGTGGTTTGCTTGCAGCGAAGCTGGAGCTGGAGCAAGCCTGAGCCTGTCCAGGTGGGACACTGAGGGAGTGCTGTGGCCTTTGCCCACCCAAACCATTCCCTGCCTCTGCAGCCTGCACTGCTCAGTGCCTGGCAGTGAAGCCATCTGCCTGCACTGCTCCTCACCTGCCTTTGGTGCCCTGCCTGCCTTTCAGGCTGAGCTCTCTCTGGTGCAGAGCTGCTGCCCATGTGCCTCCTGCAGGCCCGAGGCTGGCAGTCACAGATTGGCTTGGGCTGGAAGGGACCTCAGGGATCATCCAGGTCCAGCCCTCCTGCCCTGGCCATGGACCCCCCCCCCAGCCCAGGCTGCTCCAGGCACATCCACAGCAGCTCTGAGCACTTCCAGGATGCACAGCTTCTCTGGGCAACCTGTTCCAGCACCTCACCACCCCCTGGTAAAGAATCTCTTCCTCAGGTCTCCTCTAGAGCTAGCTTCCTGCAGTGTGAAGCCACTGCTGGCCCTGGGGCACAGCCTCTGGAGTGGCTGAGGCTGCTCTGCCCCTCGGGGCTGGCTGCCTGGCAGTGGGGGAAGGCTCCCTGGGGAAGCCCTGCTGGGGAGGTTTGCGTCCTGGGGCAGCACTTTGCTGAGCCACATCCCCAAGGCCAGCCCAAGGGACGTGCCCTCAGCCCAAGGGACGTGCCCTCAGCCCAAGGGAAGTGCCCTCAGCCCATGGGCTGTGCCCTCAGCCCAGGGGAAGTGCCCTCAGCCCAAGGGCTGTGCCCTCAGCCCAAGGGACGTGCATTCAGCCCAAGGGACGTGCCCTCAGCCCAAGGGCTGTGCCCTCAGCCCAAGGGAAGTGCCCTCAGCCCAAGGGACGTGCCCTCAGCCCAAGGGAAGTGCCCTCAGCCCAAGGGAAGTGCCCTCAGCCCAAGGGCTGTGCCCTCAGCCCAAGGGAAGTGCCCTCAGCCCAAGGGAAGTGCCCTCAGCCCAAGGGCTGTGCCCTCAGCCCAAGGGAAGTGCCCTCAGCCCAAGGGCTGTGCCCTCAGCCCAAGGGAAGTGCCCTCAGCCCAAGGGAAGTGCCCTCAGCCCAAGGGCTGTGCCCTCAGCCCAAGGGAAGTGCCCTCAGCCCAAGGGCTGTGCCCTCAGCCCATGGGCTGTGCCCTCAGCCCAAGGGAAGTGCCCTCAGCCCAAGGGAAGTGCCCTCAGCCCATGGGCTGTGCCCTCAGCCCAAGGGAAGTGCCCTCAGCCCAAGGGAAGTGCCCTCAGCCCATGGGCTGTGCCCTCAGCCCAAGGGAAGTGCCCTCAGCCCAAGGGACGTGCCCTCAGCCCAAGGGCTGTGCCCTCAGCCCAAGGGAAGTGCCCTCAGCCCAAGGGAAGTGCCCTCAGCCCATGGGCTGTGCCCTCAGCCCAAGGGAAGTGCCCTCAGCCCATGGGCTGTGCCCTCAGCCCATGGGCTGTGCCCTCAGCCCAAGGGAAGTGCCCTCAGCCCAAGGGCTGTGCCCTCAGCCCAAGGGACGTGCCCTCAGCCCAAGGGACGTGCCCTCAGCCCAAGGGCTGTGCCCTCAGCCCAAGGGAAGTGCCCTCAGCCCAAGGGCTGTGCCCTCAGCCCAAGGGACGTGCCCTCAGCCCAAGGGACGTGCCCTCAGCCCAAGGGAAGTGCCCTCAGCCCAAGGGAAGTGCCCTCAGCCCAAGGGCTGTGCCCTCAGCCCAAGGGCTGTGCCCTCAGCCCAAGGGCTGTGCCCTCAGCCCAAGGGAAGTGCCCTCAGCCCAAGGGACGTGCCCTCAGCCCAAGGGCTGTGCCCTCAGCCCAAGGGACGTGCCCTCAGCCCATGGGCTGTGCCCTCAGCCCAAGGGAAGTGCCCTCAGCCCATGGGCTGTGCCCTCAGCCCAAGGGCTGTGCCCTCAGCCCAAGGGAAGTGCCCTCAGCCCAAGGGAAGTGCCCTCAGCCCAAGGGCTGTGCCCTCAGCCCAAGGGAAGTGCCCTCAGCCCAAGGGCTGTGCCCTCAGCCCAAGGGAAGTGCCCTCAGCCCAAGGGACGTGCCCTCAGCCCAAGGGCTGTGCCCTCAGCCCAAGGGACGTGCCCTCAGCCCAAGGGAAGTGCCCTCAGCCCAAGGGACGTGCCCTCAGCCCAAGGGAAGTGCCCTCAGCCCAAGGGAAGTGCCCTCAGCCCATGGGCTGTGCCCTCAGCCCAAGGGAAGTGCCCTCAGCCCAAGGGCTGTGCCCTCAGCCCAAGGGAAGTGCCCTCAGCCCAAGGGACGTGCCCTCAGCCCAAGGGCTGTGCCCTCAGCCCAAGGGAAGTGCCCTCAGCCCAAGGGCTGTGCCCTCAGCCCAAGGGAAGTGCCCTCAGCCCAAGGGACGTGCCCTCAGCCCAAGGGAAGTGCCCTCAGCCCATGGGCTGTGCCCTCAGCCCAAGGGAAGTGCCCTCAGCCCAAGGGAAGTGCCCTCAGCCCAAGGGCTGTGCCCTCAGCCCAAGGGACGTGCCCTCAGCCCATGGGCTGTGCCCTCAGCCCAAGGGACGTGCCCTCAGCCCAAGGGACGTGCCCTCAGCCCATGGGCTGTGTCTTTCAGCCCAGGAGGTCATTTTTACCTCTCCAGGTGCAGAGAGCCAGCAGCCAAGAGCCAGATTCATGGCCTCAGTGAGGGATCCCAGATTCAACTGGATGCAAAGAGGGGTCATGGCCTTCACCTGAGCCTCCCATCAGCCTGGCTGCTGTGCATGCACTGCCCTGGCACAGGGGGCTGCAGGGAGGCAGCCTGGCTGCTGTGCATGCACTGCCCTGGCACAGGGGGCTGCAGGGAGGCAGCCTGGCTGCTGTGCATGCACTGCCCTGGCACAGGGGGCTGCAGGGAGGCAGCCTGGCTGCTGTGCATGCACTGCCCTGGCACAGGAGGCTGCAGGGAGTCAGCCTGGCTGCTGTGCATGCACTGCCCTGGCACAGGGGGCTGCAGGGAGGCAGCCTGGCTGCTGTGCATGCACTGCCCTGGCACAGGGGGCTGCAGGGAGGCAGCCTGGCTGCTGTGCATGCACTGCCCTGGCACAGGGGGCTGCAGGGAGTCAGCCTGGCTGCTGTGCATGCACTGCCCTGGCACAGGGGGCTGCAGGGAGTCAGCCTGGCTGCTGTGCATGCACTGCCCTGGCACAGGGGGCTGCAGAGAGGCAGCCTGGCTGCTGTGCATGCACTGCCCTGGCACAGGGGGCTGCAGGGAGGCAGCCTGGCTGCTGTGCATGCACTGCCCTGGCACAGGGGGCTGCAGGGAGGCAGCCTGGCTGCTGTGCATGCACTGCCCTGGCACAGGAGGCTGCAGGGAGTCAGCCTGGCTGCTGTGCATGCACTGCCCTGGCACAGGGGGCTGCAGGGAGGCAGCCTGGCTGCTGTGCATGCACTGCCCTGGCACAGGGGGCTGCAGGGAGTCAGCCTGGCTGCTGTGCATGCACTGCCCTGGCACAGGAGGCTGCAGGGAGTCAGCCTGGCTGCTGTGCATGCACTGCCCTGGCACAGGAGGCTGCAGGGAGGCAGCCTGGCTGCTGTGCATGCACTGCCCTGGCACAGGAGGCTGCAGGGAGTCAGCCTGGCTGCTGTGCATGCACTGCCCTGGCACAGGGGGCTGCAGGGAGGCAGCCTGGCTGCTGTGCATGCACTGCCCTGGCACAGGAGGCTGCAGGGAGGCAGCCTGGCTGCTGTGCATGCACTGCCCTGGCACAGGGGGCTGCAGGGAGGCAGCCTGGCTGCTGTGCATGCACTGCCCTGGCACAGGGGGCTGCAGGGAGGCAGCCTGGCTGCTGTGCATGCACTGCCCTGGCACAGGGGGCTGCAGGGAGGCAGCCTGGCTGCTGTGCATGCACTGCCCTGGCACAGGGGGCTGCAGGGAGGCAGCCTGGCTGCTGTGCATGCACTGCCCTGGCACAGGGGGCTGCAGGGAGGCAGCCTGGCTGCTGTGCATGCACTGCCTGGCTGCTGCCTCTGGAGCTCCCCTGCCCCTCTCAGCAGGCCTGGGGAAGCTGTCGTTAGGGAGCAGGGCTGCAGCTCCTCCTGCAGCGGACAAACCGGTTTGGGCAGGGCAGGCAGGAGGGGCAGAGGCCCCCCAGGCCCTGCTGCTGCAGCACTGCTCTGCACTCATCACCTGGTGGTCCCCACAGGCACCAGCAGCAGCTCTGTGCTCCTGCACAGCCTGCTGGGCAGTGAGGAACGCTGGGCACAGGCTTGGGGCAGCTTCCCCTCTGCTGCACCTGCAGGGAGAATGCACCCCAGGGTCACAGGAGGGGTTGGGAAGGAACTCAGAGGTCCTCCAGCTCCAGCCCCTGCCACGGGCAGGGACCCCTCCCCCCAGCCCAGGCTGCCCAGGGCCTCATCCAGCCTGGCCTGGAACCCCTCCAGGGAGGGGGCAGCCACAGCCTCCCTGGGCAGCCTGTGCCAGGCTCTCCTCACTCTGACTGCCAAGACTCTCCTCCCCATCTCCAGCCTCAGTCTCCCCTCTCCCAGCTCCAAGCCATTGTCCCTGCTCCTGGCACTCCCAGCCCTTGTCCCAAGTCCCTCCCCAGCTCTCCTGGAGCCCCTCAGGCACTGTCAGGCTGCTCTGAGGTCTGCCTGGAGCCTTCTCCATGCTGAGCAGCCCCAGCTCTCCCAGCCTGGCCCTGCAGAGGCTCTCCAGCCCTTGGATCATCTTTGTGCCCTGCTCTGGCCCCTCTCCAGCAGCTGCTCCCAGGGCAGCACTTCCACAAGGAACACAGCACACATGGAAGTGAAGCTCCCAGGCAGGAGCTGCTCCCTCCGAAGGGCACTGGCTGCTCCCTGGGAGGCTGCTGAGCCCCTGGGCGAGCTGGCAGGGCCCAGCTGGGTAATGAATGAGCCTGGCAAATGTGCATCCCACACTGCAGGCAGAGCTCACAGCCGCTCTGAGGAGCAGCTGCTGCAGCCCCCCCAGCCCCCCTGCCCCTCTCCAACACCAATGGAAGCACAGCTCTGGAGCCAGCCTCCCCTCCTGCCACGGAGACTGGAGCCTGCTTCCTGCCCAGGCTCCCACTCCGGGGATTTGCTGTTTCCAAGGGCCTGAACCTGCTCTCCAGAGCTGTGGGCAGATGAGTGCAGAGCAGCTCTGGGTGTTTCAGACCTGCTCCTAAGCACAGCACTGTGAGAGTGCAATGAGAGAGCTGCATCCCGCGCTGGAGGCTGGGGGTGCAGTCCAGAGGGACATCTCAGGCCGTGGGCTGCCTCAGCCAGGCATCTCCAGGCACCTCAAGGAGCTGAGGGAGGTTCACAGAGCCACAGAAGGGGTTGGGATGGAAGGGACCTTCAAGACCATCCAGTTCCAAGCCCCCTGCCTCTTCTCGTGGCCTCCTCAGGTTCTCCTGGTGTCCCTGTGGCTTCCTTAGGCTCTTCTGAACAGGAGCCAGCAGTGTGCCCAGGGGGCAAGAAGGCCAAGGGCAGCCTGGCCTGCATCAGACACAGTGTGGCCAGCAGGAGCAGGGAGCTCATCCTGCCCTGTGCTCAGCACTGCTCAGGCCACACCTTGAGTCCTGTGTCCAGTTCTGGGCCCCTCAGGTCAGGAAAGAGGTTGAGCTGCTGGAAGGTGTCCAGAGAAGGGCAACAGAGCTGGGGAGGGGTCTGGGGCACAGCCCTGGGAGGAGAGGCTGAGGGAGCTGGGGTTGGAGCCTGCAGGAGAGGAGGCTCAGGGGAGACCTTCTTGCTCTCTGCAGCTCCCTGCAGGGAGGTTGTAGCCAGGTGGGGGTTGGGCTCTGCTCCCAGGCACCCAGTAGCAGAACAAGAGGACACAGTCTCAAGCTGTGCCAGGGGAGGTTCAGGCTGGATGTTAGGAAGAAATAATTCCCAGCAAGAGAGATTGGCCCTGGGGATGTGCTGCCCAGGGGGGTGGCGGAGTCCCCAGCCCTGGAGGTGTTCAGGAAGAGCCTGGATGAGGCCCTGGGTGCCGTGGCTGAGCTGGTCAGATGGTGCTGGGTGCTGGGTTGGACTGGATGAGCTCTGAGGTCTCTTCCAACCTGGTCTGTTCTATTCCATTCCATTCCTGTGGCCTCATGGAATCACAGACCCCAAGGCCCAGCCAGCCAAGCCCCTGCCACGGGCAGGGAGCCTCACAGCGCAGCAGGCTGCTCGCAGCCCCCCCCAGCCCGGCCGCAGACACCTCCGCGTGTTCCTCTCTCCTCCTCCCGCTGTGCCCTGCCCCCTGCAGCCGCCTGCAGGGGCACGGAGCGGGCACAGCGCCGGGCAGGGGCACGGTGCCCGCCGTGCCCCGGGACAGTGCTGCGGGGAAGCCACCCACGGCCCCCAGCAAAGCGTCCCACGGGGCCCTGGTGCAGCCCCGACCCGCGGGGGGCAAACACCCCTGGAGCAGCCCTGTGCCCCTGAGCCCTGTGCCCCCGAGCCCTGTGCCCCTGAGCCCTGTGCCCCCCGAGCCCTGTACCCCCGAGCCCTGTGCCCCCGAGCCCTGTGCCCCTGAGCCCTGTGCCCCCCGAGCCCTGTGCCCCCCGGAGCCCTGTGCCATCAGAGCCCTGTGCCATCAGAGCCCTGTGCCCCCCGAGCCCTGTGCCCCTGAGCCCTGTGCCCCCCGAGCCCTGTGCCCCTGAGCCCTGTACCCCCGAGCCCTGTGCCCCCCGAGCCCTGTGCCCCCCGAGACCTGTGCCCCTCGGAGCCCTGTACCCCTGAGCCCTGTGCCCCCCAAGCCCTGTGCCCCTGAGCCCTGTGCCCCCGAGCCCTGTGCCATCAGAGCCCTGTGCCCCCGAGCCCTGTGCCCCTGAGCCCTGTGCCCCCCGAGCCCTGTGCCCCCCGAGCCCTGTGCCATCAGAGCCCTGTGCCCCCCGAGCCCTGTGCCATCAGAGCCCTGTGCCATCAGAGCCCTGTGCCCCCCGAGCCCTGTCCCCCCCGAGCCCTGTGCCCCCCCGAGCCCTGTGCCATCAGAGCCCTGTGCCATCAGAGCCCTGTACCCCCGAGCCCTGTGCCCCCCTGAGCCCTGTACCCCCCGAGCCCTGTGCCCCCGAGCCCTGTGCCCCTGAGCCCTGTGCCCCCCCGAGCCCTGTACCCCCAAGCCCTGTACCCCCGAGCCCTGTGCCCCTGAGCCCTGTGCCCCTGAGCCCTGTGCCCCCCGAGCCCCGTGCCCCTCGGAGCCCTGTGCCATCAGAGCCCTGTGCCCCCCGAGCCCTGGGCCCCCGAGCCCTGTGCCTTGGAGCCCTGTGCCCCCCGAGCCCTGTGCCCCCGAGCCCTGTGCCCCCCGAGCCCTGTGCCCCCGAGCCCTGTGCCCCCCGAGCCCTGTGACATCAGAGCCCTGTGCCATCAGAGCCCTGTACCCCCGAGCCCTGTGCCCCCGAGCCTTGTGCCATCAGAGCCCTGTGCCATCAGAGCCCTGTGCCCCCGAGCCCTGTGCCCCCCGAGCCCTGTGCCCCCCAAGCCCTGTGCCATCAGAGCCCTGTGCCATCAGAGCCCTGTACCCCCGAGCCCTGTGCCCCCGAGCCCTGTGCCATCAGAGCCCTGTGCCATCAGAGCCCTGTGCCCCCGAGCCCTGTGCCCCCCGAGCCCTGTGCCCCCCAAACCATGTGCCATCAGAGCCCTGTGCCCCCAGAGCCCCGTGCCCCCGGAGCCCTGTGCCCCCCTGAGCCCTGTGCCCCCCGAGCCCTGTGCCCCCGAGCCCTGTGCCCCTGAGCCCTGTGCCCCCCCGAGCCCTGTGCCATCAGAGCCCTGTGCCATCAGAGCCCTGTGCCCCCGAGCCCTGTGCCCCTGAGCCCTGTGCCCCCCGAGCCCTGTGCCATCAGAGCCCTGTGCCATCAGAGCCCTGTTCCCCCGAGCCCTGTGCCCCCCTGAGCCCTGTACCCCCCGAGCCCTGTGCCCCCGAGCCCTGTGCCCCTGAGCCCTGTGCCCCCCCGAGCCCTGTACCCCCGAGCCCTGTACCCCCGAGCCCTGTGCCCCTGAGCCCTGTGCCCCCCGAGCCCTGTGCCCCTGAGCCCTGTGCCCCCCCGAGCCCTGTACCCCCGAGCCCTGTACCCCCGAGCCCTGTGCCCCTGAGCCCTGTGCCCCCCGAGCCCTGTGCCCCTCGGAGCCCTGTGCCATCAGAGCCCTGTGCCCCCCGAGCCCTGTGCCCCCGAGCCCTGTGCCTTGGAGCCCTGTGCCCCCCAAGCCCTGTGCCCCCGAGCCCTGTGCCCCCCGAGCCCTGTGCCATCAGAGCCCTGTACCCCCCAGCCCTGTGCCCCCGAGCCCTGTGCCCCCCGAGCCCTGTGCCCCCGAGCCCTGTGCCCCCCGAGCCCTGTGACATCAGAGCCCTGTACCCCCCAGCCCTGTGCCCCCGAGCCCTGTGCCCCCCGAGCCCTGTGCCCCCCAAGCCCAGTGCCATCAGAGCCCTGTGCCCCCGAGCCCTGTGCCCCCCGAGCCCTGTGCCCCCCGAGCCCTGTGCCATCAGAGCCCTGTGCCCCCCGAGCCCTGTGCCCCCGAGCCCTGTGCCCCCCGAGCCCTGTGCCATCAGAGCCCTGTACCCCCGAGCCCTGTGCCCCCGAGCCCTGTGCCCCCCGAGCCCTGTGCCCCCCGAGCCCTGTGCCATCAGAGCCCTGTGCCCCCCGAGCCCTATGCCTCCCGAGCCCTGTGCCCCTCGGAGCCCTGTGCCCCCGAGCCCTGTGCCCCCCGAGCCCTGTGCCATCAGAGCCCTGTGCCCCCCGAACCCTGTGCCATCAGAGCCCTGTGCCCCCGAGCCCTGTGCCCCCCGAGCCCCGTGCCCCCCGAGCCCTGTGCCCCCCGAGCCCCGTGCCCACCGAGCCCCGTGCCCCCCGAGCCCTGTGCCCCCGGAGCCCTGTGCCATCAGAGCCCTGTACCCCCGAGCCCTGTGCCATCAGAGCCCTGTGCCCCCCGAGCCCCGTGCCATCAGAGCCCTGTGCCCCCCGAGCCCCGTGCCCCCGAGCCCCGTGCCCCCCGAGCCCTGTGCCCCCGAGCCCTGTGCCCCCCTGAGCCCTGTGTCCCCGAGCCCTGTGCCCCCCGAGCCCTGTGCCCCCGAGCCCTGTGCCATCACAGCCCTGTGCCCCACGAGCCCTGTGCCCCCCGAGCCCTGTGCCATCAGAGCCCTGTGCCCCTGAGTCCTGTGCCCCCGAGCTCTGTGCCATCAGAGCCCTGTGCCCCCCGAGCCCTGTGCCCCCGAGCCCTGTGCCCCCCGAGCCCTGTGCCCCCCTGAGCCCTGTGCCCCCGAGCCCTGTGCCCCCGAGCCCTGTGCCCCCCTGAGCCCTGTGCCCCCGAGCCCTGTACCCCCCGAGCCCTGTGCCCCCCTGAGCCCTGTGCCCCCGAGCCCTGTGCCCCCCCGAGCCCTGTGCCCCCCGAGCCCTGTGCCCCCGAGCCCTGTGCCCCCCGAGCCCTGTACCCCCCGAGCCCTGTGCCCCCCCGAGCCCTGTACCCCTGATCCCTGTGCCCCCCAAGCCCTGTGCCCCCGGAGCCCTGTGCCCCCCTGAGCCCTGTGCCCCCCGAGCCCTGTGCCCCCGAGCCCTGTGCCCCTGAGCCCTGTGCCCCCCCGAGCCCTGTGCCATCAGAGCCCTGTGCCATCAGAGCCCTGTGCCCCCGAGCCCTGTGCCCCTGAGCCCTGTGCCCCCCGAGCCCTGTGCCATCAGAGCCCTGTGCCATCAGAGCCCTGTACCCCCGAGCCCTGTGCCCCCCTGAGCCCTGTGCCCCCGAGCCCTGTGCCCCCGAGCCCTGTGCCCCTGAGCCCTGTGCCCCCCCGAGCCCTGTACCCCCGAGCCCTGTGCCCCTGAGCCCTGTGCCCCCCGAGCCCTGTGCCCCTGAGCCCTGTGCCCCCCCGAGCCCTGTACCCCCGAGCCCTGTACCCCCGAGCCCTGTGCCCCTGAGCCCTGTGCCCCCCGAGCCCTGTGCCCCTCGGAGCCCTGTGCCATCAGAGCCCTGTGCCCCCCGAGCCCTGTGCCCCCGAGCCCTGTGCCTTGGAGCCCTGTGCCCCCCAAGCCCTGTGCCCCCGAGCCCTGTGCCCCCCGAGCCCTGTGCCCCCGAGCCCTGTGCCATCAGAGCCCTGTACCCCCCAGCCCTGTGCCCCCGAGCCCTGTGCCCCCCGAGCCCTGTGCCCCCGAGCCCTGTGCCCCCCGAGCCCTGTGACATCAGAGCCCTGTACCCCCCAGCCCTGTGCCCCCGAGCCCTGTGCCCCCCGAGCCCTGTGCCCCCCAAGCCCTGTGCCATCAGAGCCCTGTGCCCCCGAGCCCTGTGCCCCCCGAGCCCTGTGCCCCCCGAGCCCTGTGCCCCCTGAGCCCTGTGCCCCCCGAGCCCTGTGCCCCTCGGAGCCCTGTGCCATCAGAGCCCTGTGCCATCAGAGCCCTGTACCCCCGAGCCCTGTGCCCCCGAGCCCTGTGCCATCAGAGCCCTGTGCCCCCTGAGCCCTGTGCCCCCGAGCCCTGTACCCCCCGAGCCCTGTGCCATCAGAGCCCTGTGCCATCAGAGCCCTGTGCCCCCCGAGCCCTGTGCCCCCCGAGCCCTGTGCCCCCCGAGCCCTGTGCCTCCCGAGCCCTGTGCCCCCCGAGCCCTGTGCCATCAGAGCCCTGTGCCCCCCGAACCCTGTGCCATCAGAGCCCTGTGCCCCCGAACCCTGTGCCATCAGAGCCCTGTGCCCCCGAGCCCCGTGCCATCAGAGCCCTGTGCCCCCCGAGCCCTGTGCCCCCCGAGCCCTGTGCCTCCCGAGCCCTGTGCCCCCCGAGCCCTGTGCCATCAGAGCCCTGTGCCCCCCGAACCCTGTGCCATCAGAGCCCTGTGCCCCCCGAACCCTGTGCCATCAGAGCCCTGTGCCCCCGAGCCCCGTGCCCCCCGAGCCCCGTGCCCCCCGAGCCCTGTGCCCCCGAGCCCCGTGCCCCCCGAGCCCTGTGCCCCCGAGCCCTGTGCCCCCCTGAGCCCTGTGTCCCCGAGCCCTGTGCCCCCCGAGCCCTGTGCCCCCGAGCCCTGTGCCATCAGAGCCCTGTGCCCCACGAGCCCTGTGCCCCCGAGCCCTGTGCCCCCCGAGCCCTGTGCCCCCGAGCCCTGTGCCCCCCGAGCCCTGTGACATCAGAGCCCTGTACCCCCCAGCCCTGTGCCCCCGAGCCCTGTGCCCCCCGAGCCCTGTGCCCCCCAAGCCCTGTGCCATCAGAGCCCTGTGCCCCCGAGCCCTGTGCCCCCCGAGCCCTGTGCCCCCCGAGCCCTGTGCCCCCTGAGCCCTGTGCCCCCCGAGCCCTGGGCCCCTCGGAGCCCTGTGCCATCAGAGCCCTGTGCCATCAGAGCCCTGTACCCCCGAGCCCTGTGCCCCCGAGCCCTGTGCCATCAGAGCCCTGTGCCCCCTGAGCCCTGTGCCCCCCGAGCCCTGTGCCCCCCGAGCCCTGTGCCATCAGAGCCCTGTGCCATCAGAGCCCTGTGCCCCCCGAGCCCTGTGCCCCCCGAGCCCTGTGCCCCCCGAGCCCTGTGCCCCCCGAGCCCTGTGCCATCAGAGCCCTGTGCCCCCCGAACCCTGTGCCATCAGAGCCCTGTGCCCCCCGAACCCTGTGCCATCAGAGCCCTGTGCCCCCAAGCCCCGTGCCATCAGAGCCCTGTGCCCCCCGAGCCCCGTGCCCCCGAGCCCCGTGCCCCCCGAGCCCTGTGCCCCCGAGCCCTGTGCCCCCCTGAGCCCTGTGTCCCCGAGCCCTGTGCCCCCCGAGCCCTGTGCCCCCGAGCCCTGTGCCATCAGAGCCCTGTGCCCCACGAGCCCTGTGCCCCCCGAGCCCTGTGCCCCCCTGAGCCCTGTGTCCCCGAGCCCTGTGCCCCCCGAGCCCTGTGCCCCCCGAGCCCTGTGCCATCAGAGCCCTGTGCCCCCCGAGCCCTGTGCCCCTGAGTCCTGTGCCCCCGAGCTCTGTGCCATCAGAGCCCTGTGCCCCCCGAGCCCTGTGCCCCCGAGCCCTGTGCCCCCCGAGCCCTGTGCCCCCCGAGCCCTGTACCCCCCGAGCCCTGTGCCCCCCTGAGCCCTGTGCCCCCGAGCCCTGTGCCCCCGAGCCCTGTGCCCCCCTGAGCCCTGTGCCCCCGAGCCCTGTACCCCCCGAGCCCTGTGCCCCCCTGAGCCCTGTGCCCCCGAGCCCTGTGCCCCCCCGAGCCCTGTGCCCCCCGAGCCCTGTGCCCCCGAGCCCTGTGCCCCCCGAGCCCTGTGCCCCCCTGAGCCCTGTGCCCCCGAGCCCTGTGCCCCCCCGAGCCCTGTACCCCCCGAGCCCTGTGCCCCCCGAGCCCTGTGCCCCCCGAGCCCTGTGCCGAGCCCTGTGCCATCAGAGCCCTGTGCCCCCGAGCCCTGTGCCCCCCGAGCCCTGTGCCCCCCGAGCCCTGTACCCCCCGAGCCCTGTGCCCCCCTGAGCCCTGTGCCCCCCGAGCCCTGTGCCGAGCCCTGTGCCATCAGAGCCCTGTGCCCCCCGAGCCCTGTGCCCCCGAGCCCTGTGCCCCCGAGCCCTGTGCCCCCTGAGCCCTGTGCCCCCCGAGCCCTGTGCCCCTCAGAGCCCTGTGCCCCCCGAGCCCTGTGCCCCCGAGCCCTGTGCCCCCTGAGCCCTGTACCCCCGAGCCCTGTGCCCCCTGAGCCCTGTGCCCCCCGAGCCCTGTGCCCCTCAGAGCCCTGTGCCCCCCGAGCTCTGTGCCATCAGAGCCCTGTGCCCCCGAGCCCCGTGCCCCCCGAGCCCTGTGCCCCCGAGCCCTGTGCCCCCCTGAGCCCTGTGTCCCCGAGCCCTGTGCCCCCCGAGCCCTGTGCCCCCGAGCCCTGTGCCATCAGAGCCCTGTGCCCCACGAGTCCTGTGCCCCTCGAGCCCTGTGCCCCACGAGCCCTGTGCCCCCGAGCTCTGTGCCATCAGAGCCCTGTGCCCCCCGAGCCCTGTGCCCCCGAGCCCTGTGCCCCCCGAGCCCTGTGCCCCCCGAGCCCTGTACCCCCGAGCCCTGTGCCCCCCTGAGCCCTGTGCCCCCGAGCCCTGTGCCCCCCTGAGCCCTGTGCCCCCGAGCCCTGTGCCCCCCGAGCCCTGTGCCCCCCGAGCCCTGTGCCGAGCCCTGTGCCCCTGAGTCCTGTGCCCCCGAGCTCTGTGCCATCAGAGCCCTGTGCCCCCGAGCCCTGTGCCCCCCAAGCCCTGTGCCCCCCGAGCCCTGTACCCCCCGAGCCCTGTGCCCCCCTGAGCCCTGTGCCCCCGAGCCCTGTGCCCCCCGAGCCCTGTGCCGAGCCCTGTGCCCCTGAGTCCTGTGCCCCCGAGCTCTGTGCCATCAGAGCCCTGTGCCCCCGAGCCCTGTGCCCCCCGAGCCCTGTGCCCCCCCGAGCCCTGTGCCCCCGAGCCCTGTGCCATCAGAGCCCTGTGCCCCCGAGCCCTGTGCCCCCCGAGCCCCGTGCCCCCCGAGCCCTGTGCCCCCCGAGCCCTGTGCCCCTCGGAGCCCTGTGCCATCAGAGCCCTGTGCCCCCCGAGCCCTGTGCCCCCCGAGCCCTGTGCCCCTCGGAGCCCTGTGCCCCCCCGAGCCCTGTGCCATCAGAGCCCTGTACCCCCGAGCCCTGTGCCCCCCCGAGCCCTGTGCCATCAGAGCCCTGTACCCCCGAGCCCTGTGCCCCCGAGCCCTGTGCCATCAGAGCCCTGTGCCCCTCGGAGCCCTGTGCCCCCCGAGCCCTGTGCCCCCCGAGCCCTGTGCCCCTCGGAGCCCTGTGCCATCAGAGCCCTGTGCCCCCGAGCCCTGTGCCCCCCGAGCCCTGTGCCCCCCGAGCCCTGTGCCCCTCGGAGCCCTGTGCCCCCCGAGCCCTGTGCCCCTCGGAGCCCTGTGCCATCAGAGCCCTGTGCCCCCCGAGCCCTGTGCCCCCGAGCCCTGTGCCCCCCCGAGCCCTGTGCCCCCGAGCCCTGTGCCATCAGAGCCCTGTGCCATCAGAGCCCTGTGCCCCCGAGCCCTGTGCCCCCCGAGCCCTGTGCCCCTGAGCCCTGTGCCCCCCGAGCCCTGTGCCCCCCGAGCCCTGTGCCCCTCGGAGCCCTGTGCCATCAGAGCCCTGTGCCCCCCGAGCCCTATGCCCCCCGAGCCCCGTGCCCCCGGAGCCCCGTGCCCCCCGAGCCCTGTGCCCCTCGGAGCCCTATGCCCCCCGTGCCCTGTGCCCCCCGAGCCCCGTGCCCCCCGAGCCCCGTGCCCCCGAGCCCCGTGCCCCCCGCACTCCGCCGCCCCTGCCCCGCCGGGGTCGTGGCCGGCCCCCGGTGCGCTGCTGCTGCTGTCCCCCCCGGGCCATGCCCCCGGCCGGGCCGCGCACACCCCCGGCGCCCCCTCGAGCGGTGCCGGAGCTGGCCCCCGGCGGCCCCCCCGCGGGCAGGGCAGCTCCGCGCTGCCCCGAGGCTCGCCGCACCCAGCGCCCCGGGGGGCAGGCCGGGGGTCGCGGGCCGGGGGCTCGGGGCGGCGTCGGGCCCGGAACCCAAGTGCCAGGCTGCGGTTTCCGGGCCGGGCGGCAGCGCCGCGGCCCCGCGCGGCTGCGGCATGGACGAGGAGGAGGAGGACACGGTGGGGCCGGGGCCGGGGCCGGGGCCGGGGGGGAGGCCGTTCCCTGCCGGCTGCGGGGGGGATGCGGCGGCAGGCCAGGCCCGGGGCCCGCGGCGCTGCGGAGCGCTTCGTCCCGGGCGGGCAGGGCCGGGGGGCTCCTCCGAAAGCTCCATCCTGCGGCTCCCTCTGCTTGCTCCTTCCTTCCTCCCCCGCCGCCTCCCGCACGGCTCCCTGCCTGCTGCTGCCGCCGCTCCCCCGCCGGCTCCTCTCTGTCTCCCCGCTCCCCCTCCCTGCTGCCGTTCCCGGTGGGGGCTCCTCCAGGCCGCTCCGTCTGTGCCCTAGCCGGGGGCTGCTGTTCCCTGGTGCTGATGCTCCCTACGCGAGAGCTGCTGCTTCCAGCTGCAGTGATTTGTGGGACCACAGAATGGTTTGGGATGCAAAAGGCCTCAGAGCATCCATCCAACCCCAGCCCAGCCCCCCTATGGCCACCCAGCCCTGGCTCCAGTGCCATGGCCACAGGGCTCTGGAGCCCCTCCAGCCATGGGGACTCCACCACCTCCCTGGGCAGCCTCTGCCAGGCCCTGACCTCTCCTGCACCAAAGAAACTTTTCCTCCTCTCCAGCCCAGCCCTCCCCTGGCACACTCCAGGCCATTGCCTCTCCTGCTGTCCCCTGAGCCTGGGGAGCAGAGCCCAAGCCCAGCTCCCTGCAGCCTCCTGTGGAAGTTGTCATAGACACTAAAAGCTCTTTGTGGCTTCTTGGTATCCCCTCGAGGTGGCAGGGAGGACACAAATGCTGCTTGTGCCCAGGCTCAGGAGCTGTGCAGTGCAGCCCTGGCAGCAGTGGAGCTGCTGTTCCTGCTCAGCTGTCAGCTCTCTCTCTTTGTTTTCCCTCTAGAGTGAGTTCAAGGAGCGCTGTGCCCAGTGCTCAGAGGTGAACTGGGGGCTCACAGATGGAGGAGGATTCTACTGCAGATCCTGTCACAATGTCATTGAGGTAAAAACCAACCTCAGCCCCTGGCCTTGGAAAGGTTCATGTCATAGACTGCTGGGATGGCTCAGGCTGGCACCTCAGAGCTCCTCTGCTGCCAGCTCCCCACCATGCCCAGGGACACCTCTCAGCTACACTCAGCTGCTCAGGGCCTCATCCAGCCTGGCCTGCAGCACCCCCAGGCAGGAGGCAGCCACAGCCTCCCTGGGCAGCCTGGGCCAGAGGCTCAGCTCCCTCCTGCTGCAGAACTTCTTCCTCAGCTCCAGCCTGACCCTGCTCTGCCTCAGCTCCAGACCATTCCCCCTTGGCCTGGCTCCAGACCCCCTCAGGAGAAGTCTCTCTGCAGCCTTCCTGCAGGCTGCCTTCAGGCCCTGGCAGCAGCTCTGAGGTGCCCCTGGAGCCTTCTCCTCTGCAGGCTGCACAGCCCCAGCTCCCTCAGCCTGTGCTCCCAGCAGAGCTGCTCCAGCCCTGGCAGCATCCTTGTGGCCTCCTCTGGGCTCTCTCCACAGCTCTGTGTCCTCCTGCTGCTGGGGACCCCAGAGCTGCAGGCAGTAGATGATAGCTTTTTCTCCCTGCCCTGAGGAGCTGAAGTCACTGTTGGGATTTTTCCTCTTGTGATGCTTTTCTTGTTGCTGTTCAATGTTGCCTGTTGCACAGGACTCTGAATGCTGTGGAGGTTTCCAAGTGAAAAGCTCCCAGATGATGCTCTGCCTCCCTTCAGCCTGAGGAGCTGGAGCCAGTCCCTGCTGCTGTGTTTGCTGCTGCTCTGTGCAGGCCAGGCCTGGCTTTCCCTCCTGCTGAGCTCTGTTTCTGTTCTGCAGACAACCAGGGAAGCTGTGAGCACTGAGTTTGTTTGCAACTCCAGAGTGCAGACCCTCACCAAAGGCTCCAGACACAGGAAGGAGAAGGGTAGGTGGCAGCTGCTCTGCACAGGAGAGCTGCAGCCAGGGCTGGCCTGGCCCTGGCTGTGTCTGGTGGTGGCCAAGAGGGGAGAGCTGGGGGAGAGCAGGAGCAAAATGCACCCCCAGGGGCTGCCACCTCCTTGAGGAGTTTTCTTGAGCCTTCAGAGTGCCTCTCTGGAGGCTCCTGAGGTGTTCACTGTAGCTGGTGCATGCTGCAGGGGCTCAGGCTGCTAACCAGAGCCCTGCCCCTGGCCTGCTGCCGAGGGGGCAGAACATTAAGTGGAGGTAAATGTGGCAGAGGTTAAAAACCCCAAGCCCAGCCCTAACTGCTCCTCTTTCCCCTCCCTTCCCCTCAGGTGGGGGCTCTGAGTGGTACATCTGTGAAGGCTTTCAGCTTGTACTCAAGAAGCAGGCTGAGGCCCTGGCAGCTCTGGGAGTGAGTCCTCAGATGAAGGTATGGAGCTGCCAGTGTGGGCTGCAGGGGCTCTGGGCTGGCACTCCCAGTGCTCTTTGTCTCCTTGCCAAGGTGGATTTGGCCCAGTTGCCCCTGAGTGAAGTGGGAGGAGGCCTTGCCCAGGGGGCTGGGACTGGGTGGTCTTCAAGGTCCCTTCCAGCCCAAAGCATTCTGTGAAGCAGTTGGGCTGGAAGGGCCTTGAGGCTCACCCAGGCCAAGCCTGCTGCAGCTCTGCCAGGGCTGGGGCTGAGCCCTGGCCCTCAGCACCACAGCTCTGCCTCTGGGCAACCCCTCCAGGGAAGGGCATTCAGCCACCCCTGGGCAGCCTGGGCCAGGCTCTGAGACCCCTGCCAGTCAATAATTTTCTTCTCATGCCCAGCCTGGACCTGCCCTGGAGCAGCCTGAGGCCATTGCCTCTCCTCCTGTCATTGCTCCTGGGGAGCAGAGCCCAAGCCCAGCTCCCTGCAGCCTCCTCCCAGGGAGCTGCAGAGAGCAGTGAGGTCTCCCTCAGCCTCCTCTGCTCCAGGCTCAACACCCCCAGGGCCCTCAGCTGCTCCTCCCCAGCCCTCTTCCCCAGCCCCTTCCCCAGCTCTGTTGCCCTTCCCTGGCCCTGCACCAGCCCTCAAAGTCCTTGGGGTGAGGAGCCCAGAGCTGACTGCAGCCCTGCAGCTGTGCCTCAGCAGTGCTGAGCACAGGGGGTGCTCACTTCCCTGCTCCTGTTTGTTGCACCACTGCTGCCCCAGGCCAGGCTGCTGGGGACCTCCTGGGCTCATACTCAGCTGGCTGTTGGTCTCTGCTGGGCAGCTTTCCTGCCACTCTCCCCCCAGCCTGTGGGGTTGCAGCACAGTTAGTTGGCTCAGAGCTGGGCCCTGTGCAGGAGTCTGGGTTGGATGCTCTGTGCTCTCAGGGGTTCCTGTCTTGTAAACTCTGTGCTGCTCTCTCTCCATTGGCAGGATGAAGTCCTGGGCAGGTTTTGGAGGTGCTACCTGCAGAAGAGCAAGCAGGCCTACTGCAGCAGGCCAGCTGGGGCTCCTGCCAGGGCCTCCTCAGTAAGTGCAGAGCCCAAACCCCAGGGCTGTGGAGACTCCTCTCTGGCTTGCCCTGAAGCCAGCTCAGCAGGGAGGGTGTCCTGCACAGGGCTCCAGCAGGCTGAGTCCTCTTGGTGCTTTTTCTGCCTCAAGACAGAAGGTTTCTCCCAGTGTGGAAAAGTTCTTGGTCCAAAACAATCACAGCAGGGAGCTCTGGGGCTCACCCAGTGCAGCCCCTGGCAGAGCAGGGCGCCCAGGGCAGGGCACCCAGAGCACAGCCAGGCAGGCTTTTGCTTCCTCCTCTCAACCTAGCCCTGCCCTGGCACACTGTGCTGCCACAGGCTCCTTCCAGCTTCAGCCCTGGCTGTGCCACAGCAGCAGTCTCCTGTGGTGGGCACTCAGCCAGGGCTGGCTGCAGGCACAGGGGAGGAGCTCACAGGCAGAGGCTGCTCTGGGAGGGGAAACTCTCTGGCTGTGACCTCTGTGTGTGCTCTGGAGCCTGCTGACCTGCTCAGCAGCACAGTGGCCTGGGAGCTCTGCCTGGGATCATGGCTCACAGAGTGGTGTTGGAAGAGACCTCTGGGGCTCACCAGTCCAGCCCCTGCCAGGGCAGGGCAGCCAGGGCAGGGCACCCAGAGCAGGGCACCCAGAACACATCCAGGGGGGGCTGGAAAGGCTCCAGGGCAGGCTCCACAACCTCTCTGGGCAGCCTGCTCCAGGCTCCAGCAGCCTCACACCAAGGAAGTTTCTCCTCCTGCTGAGGTGGAGCCTCCTGGGCCCCAGCCTGTGTCCTCTCCCATCCTCCTGCAGGGTTTCTGCACCTGCTGGTGGGGCACAGAGCAGCCAGGGTGGGAGCAGCCTGGGCCCAGGCTTCCTTTGCTCTTTTGCTGGCAGCTGCCCTTGGTGTGCTCAGGTGGCAGAGGCTGACTGTGACTCTCTCCATGCTGCAGGCCTGTGAGAGCAGCACTGATGTGGACAGTGACCCAGGCACTGCCAGCATCCTGCAGCTGCTGTCTCAGTCTGAGAGTGAGGGGGACCTGCAGACTGACTGCAGCTTGGCCTCCTCAGCCACCAGGCTCTCAGGTAGGAGCAGTGGGACCACAGCAGCTTGCCCTGGGCTGTTGCTGGGGGGGACCTTACAGGCTGGGTGCTGAGCTGTGTGCAGCTTGGTGCTGTCACACCTTGCCCAAGCAGGGAGAGAGAAGAGGAGGTGCTGGCTGCCAGCACCAGGGCCACACATGCAGCAGGGCTGCTTCAGGAGGAGCTGAAGGGGAAGCCAAGGATGCAGCTGCTCCCAGCACAGGGCTCCAGCTCTTGGCTCAAGGCTGAAGGGCCTGCTGCTGTCCCCTGGCCTGGGACACCTCAGGGTGCTGTCAGCTATCCCTCAGAGGGTGCTCAGCTACACCTCAGGTGCCCTAGACCTTGCCTCCCATGAAGAGAGCAGACTGAGGCTGGAGAGGAGGAAGCAATTCTTCCCAGAGAGACTGGGGAGAGCCTGGCACAGGCTGCCCAGGGAGGCTGTGGCTGCCTCCTGCCTGGAGGGGTTCAGGGCCAGGCTGGTTGAGGCCCTGAGCAGCCTGGGCTGGGGGGAGGGGTCCCTGGGCATGGCAGGGGCTGGAGCTGGCTGAGCTTGGAGGTGCCCTCCAGGCCAACCCACAGCCTGGTTGCTGAGTCCCAGCTCTGTGTTCCAGCTGGTTCTAACCAGCTGCCATGGCTGCAGTGCTCCTGGCCACCAGTGCAGCACCAGCAGGGGGCAGCCCAGCCCAGCCGTGCCAGCCCAGCCGTGCCAGCCCAGCCGTGCCAGCCCAGCCGTGCCAGCCCAGGGGCTCTGCTGGCAGCGCTGTGGCACCCTGCAGGCTGGGCTGGCACCTTGGGGTGCTGCTTGCCAGCTGAGAGGATGTGTGGAACCACAGAATGCTTTGGGATGCAAAAGGCCTCTGAAAGCATCCAGCCAGCCCCAGCCCAGCCCCCCATGGCCACCCAGCCCTGGCCCCAGTGCCATGGCCACAGGGCTCTGCAGCCCCTCCAGCCATGGGGACTCCACCACCTCCCTGGGCAGCCTCTGCCAGGCTCTCCCCAGCCTCACTCTCAACAATCTCTTCCTCCTCTCCAGCCTCAGTCTCCCCTCTCCCAGCTCCAAGCCATTGCCCTGCTCCTGTCACCCCCAGCCCTTGTCCCAAGTCCCTCCCCAGCTCTCCTGCAGCCCTTCAGCTGCTGGAAGCTGCTCTGAGGTCTCCCTGGAGCCTTCTGCTCTGCAGGCTGCACAGCCCCAGCTCTCCCAGCCTGTGCCCACAGGGGAGGTTGTGCAGCTCCTCTTGGTGTCCTCCCCTGGAGCCTCTGCAGCAGCTGCTTGCTGTGGCCTCACAGATCCCAAGCAGGAGCAGTGGCTGAGGCAGCTGCTGGGCAGCCCCAGGCCGCTCCTGCCCCCGGGCTCCCTGCCCCCCTCACCGGCTCCCCTCGCTGCCCTGCTTTGCCCCCCGCCCAGGGAGCACCTCTGCCTGCTCTGGCTCTGTGGATGGCAGCCTGTACCTGAGGGAGAGGAGCAGGGAGAAGCTGAGGATGACCATGCCCACGACCCTGGCCTTCTGCTACCTGGCACTGCTGTGGCTGCGGGAGCCGCTGACGCTGTCCGACCTGCTGAGGTGAGAGGGGCCCTGGGCAGCTGCTGGGGCTGTGCTGCCCCCTGTGCTGCTGCCCCCTGTGCTGCTGCCCCTGCCCCTGCCCCCTGTGCTGCAGCCCCTCTGCCCCTGCCCCCTGTGCTGCTGCCCCTGCCCCCTGTGCTGCTGCCCCTCTGCCCCTGCCCCCTGTGCTGCTGCCCCTGCCCCCTGTGCTGCTGCCCCTGCCCCTGCCCCCTGTGCTGCTGCCCCTGCCCCTGCCCCCTGTGCTGCTGCCCCTGCCCCCTGTGCTGCTGCCCCCTGTGCTGCTGCCCCTGCCCCTGCCCCCTGTGCTGCTGCCCCCTGTGCTGCTGCCCCTGCCCCCTGTGCTGCTGCCCCCTGTGCTGCTGCCCCTCTGCCCCTGCCCCCTGTGCTGCTGCCCCTGTGCTGCTGCTGCCCCTGTGCTGCTGCTGCCCCTGCCCCTGTGCTGCTGCTGCCCCTGTGCTGCTGCTGCCCCTGTGCTGCTGCTGCCCCTGCCCCTGTGCTGCTGCTGCCCCTGTGCTGCTGCTGCCCCTGCCCCTGTGCTGCTGCTGCCCCTGCCCCCTGTGTGCAGGGGGGGCTGTCTGGGCCTGCTGTGCAGTGCTGCCCTGCTCAGCACAGGCAGCCAGGCTGGAAGGGCCCCCTGGCACCCCCCAGGCCAAGCTCCCCAGGTGCTGGTGGGGCTGAAGCTCCATGCAGCTGCTGAGGGAGGATGTTCTCTGCAGGCTCAGGGAGCTGCTCCTCCCCAGCCCTGCTCTGTTGCCCTGCTCCAGCCCTCCATGTCCCCCTGGGAGTGAGGGCTCCAAACCTGACCCCAGACTCAAGCTGTGGCCTCCCCAGGTCTGACCCAGGGGCACAATCCCTGCCCTGCTCCTGCTGCCCACACCACTGCTGCCCCAAACCTGAGCCCACTCTGTCCTGAGGCCCCTGGGGGAGGAGCAGTGCTTGAAGAGCCTTCCAGGGAACATGAGAGCAGTGGCAAAGGGCTGGGAAAGGAGAGGGGAAAGCCCTCAGGGCCCAGGGAGAGCCCAGAAGGGCATCCCAAGGCTGGGAGCTGAGAGGAGCTGGGGAAGCAGCAGCTGTGGGCTGGCTGTGGCCTGGGTGGGCAGTGAGCAGCACTCAGGGCTGGGTGCAGTGCAGACAGGGCTGAGCTGCAGAGGGGTGCTTCAAAGGCTGCCATTTGGCTTGCAAAGCTGGGCCCTGCTGCCAGAGCTATCCAGGCCATCATTACAGGAGCAGGGCTGCCCTCCCTCCCCTCCAGGCCTCTGCCTTCCACAGCCTGGCTGAGGAGGGGGAAAGAGCTGCAGGCTGCATCAGCTCCCACCAGCTGCTGCTCTGCCAGCTGGGGGAGCAGAGGCTGCTGAGCTGTTTGCATGCACCCAGAGCAAACCAGAGGCACCCCCCAAGGGCTCAGCTTGGCCTGGGCCAGCCCTAGGCAAATGCCTGCCTTTAAAGCAGCTTCCCTCAGAGCCGTGCTGAGAGCTCTGCCTTGCTGCTCACCTTGCTCTGCTCCCAGCCCTGAAGGCAGCTGAGTGCTGCTCCTCCCTCCTGGTGCCTGCTGAGGAGCCCTGCTGGGCCCCTGCCAGCTTGCAGAGGCTTTCACAACACCACAGCCCCACTCTGCTCCTCCTCCTGCTGCCTGACACACTTAGCAGCCCAACACTGCAGCCACCCCCTCTGCAGGGCCCAGGGAGCACTGGCACCAGGGGCTGTGCAGCACAGGCAGCCCCTTGGCACCCTGGGAGGCCTCCATGTGCTGCAGGCCAGCTGAGGAGGAGCCCATGGCTGGCCTGGGGAGGGAGGAGGCTTCATGGAGTCACAGAAGGGCTTGGGGCAGAAGGGGCCTGGAAGGGCACCCAGTGCCAGCCCCCTGCCAGGGGCAGCCAGGATGGGCTGGGGCAGAAGGGGCCTGGAAGGGCACCCAGTGCCAGCCCCCTGCCAGGGGCAGCCAGGATGGGCTGGGGCAGAAGGGGCCTGGAAGGGCACCCAGTGCCAGCCCCCTGCCAGGGGCAGCCAGGATGGGCTGGGGCAGAAGGGGCCTGGAAGGGCACCCAGTGCCAGCCCCCTGCCAGGGGCAGCCAGGATGGGCTGGGGCAGAAAGGGCCTGGAAGGGCACCCAGTGCCAGCTCCCTGCCAGGGGCAGCCAGGATGGGCTGGGGCAGAAGGGGCCTGGAAGGGTACCCAGTGCCAGCCCCCTGCCAGGGGCACCCAGGATGGGCTGGGGCAGAAGGGGCCTGGAAGGGCACCCAGTGCCAGCCCCCTGCCAGGGGCAGCCAAGATGGGTTGGGGCAGAAGGGACCTGGAAGGGCACCCAGTGCCAGCCCCCTGCCAGGGGCAGCCAGGATGGGCTGGGGCAGAAGGGGCCTGGAAGGGCACCCAGTGCCAGCCCCCTGCCAGGGCCAGGGGCAGCCAGGATGGGCTGGGGCAGATCACCCAGTTCCATGGGCACAGCCCCTGGCAGGGGGCTTGGAGCTGGCTGAGCTTCAACCTCCCACCAGCCCTGGTTGCTCAAGGCCTCATCCAGCCTGGCCCTGAGCACCTTGGCCTCGTTGCTCCCTGGAAGGAGGTTAGGGTGAGGTGGAGCTTGGGCTCCTCTCCCAAGGAGCAGGAGACAGGAGATGGCCTCAAGGTGCCCCTGGGGAGGTTTAGGTTGGCCATGGGGAACAATTTCTTCCCCTTCTGGCTTATCAAGGCCTGGCCCAGGCTGCCCAGGGCAGTGGTCCATGGAGCCCCCATCCCTGGGGGGGTGAGAGCTGTGGAGATGTGGTGCTGGGGGCCAGGGGTTGGTAGTGGCCTGGGCTGAGGGCTGGAGCTGGTGAGCTGCAGGCTCTGCTCCAGCCAAGGGGAAGCTCTGCTGGGGGCTGCTGCTGCTCTCCTGCAGCAGAGCCAGGCTGGAGGGGAGGAGCAGGCTCAGTGCAGTGCCACAGGGCACACTGGCACAGGGCAGCTGTGGCTGTGCCCTCCCTGCAGGGGCTCCAGGCCAGGCTGGATGAGGCCTTGAGCAGCCTGGGCCGGGGGCAGGCTGCAGGCAGGGAGCCCCTGGCAGGGAGGTTGGAGCTGGATGGTCCTCAGGGTCCCTTCCTCTGCCCTGGAGCTGCAGTGCTCTGCCCTGGGTTTGCTCTGCCCCTGTCCCCCCTGCAGGGGCAGCTGAGTGGGGCTGGGAGGCTGTGCTGAGTGAGGGGCTGCTGGCCTGGGGGGGAGCAGGGGCAGAGCCCAGGCTGCACACCCTGCAGCTGCACAGCAGGGGCTGGGGGGAGGCTCCTGAGCTCTGCAGCCAGCAAGGGCATCCTGTGCAGCCTCCCTGCAGGCAGCAGGGCCCTGCAGCTGGAGCAGGCAGCTGGAGCAGGCAGCAGGGCCCTGCAGCTGGAGCAGGCAGCTGGAGCAGGCAGCAGGGCCCTGCAGCTGGAGCAGGCAGCTGGAGCAGGCAGCAGGGCCCTGCAGCTGGAGCAGGCAGCTGGAGCAGGCAGCAGGGCCCTGCAGCTGGAGCAGGCAGCTGGAGCAGGCAGCAGGGCCCCAGGCAGGCAGCAGGCAGCAGGGGTGGCTGTGCTCAGCCCAGGCTGGCTCCAGCTGCAGGCAGCAGGCAGCAGGGGTGGCTGTGCTCAGCCCAGGCTGCTCCCAGCTGCAGGCAGCAGGCAGCAGGGGTGGCTGTGCTCAGCCCAGGCTGGCTCCAGCTGCAGGCAGCAGGCAGCAGGGGTGGCTGTGCTCAGCCCAGGCTGGCTCCAGCTGCAGGCAGCAGGCAGCAGGGGTGGCTGTGCTCAGCCCAGGCTGGCTCCAGCTGCAGGCAGCAGGCAGCAGGGGTGGCTGTGCTCAGCCCAGGCTGGCTCCAGCTGCAGGCAGCAGGCAGCAGGGGTGGCTGTGCTCAGCCCAGGCTGGCTCCAGCTGCAGGCAGCAGGCAGCAGGGGTGGCTGTGCTCAGCCCAGGCTGGCTCCAGCTGCAGGCAGCAGGCAGCAGGGGTGGCTGTGCTCAGCCCAGGCTGGCTCCAGCTGCAGGCAGCAGGGGTGCCTGTGCTCAGCCCAGGCTGGCTCCAGCTGCAGGCAGCAGGCAGCAGGGGTGGCTGTGCTCAGCCCAGGCTGCTCCCAGCTGCAGGCAGCAGGCAGCAGGGGTGGCTGTGCTCAGCCCAGGCTGGCTCCAGCTGCAGGCAGCAGGGGTGGCTGTGCTCAGCCCAGGCTGCTCCCAGCTGCAGGCAGCAGGCAGCAGGGGTGGCTGTGCTCAGCCCAGGCTGCTCCAGCTGCAGGCAGCAGGCAGCAGGGGTGGCTGTGCTCAGCCCAGGCTGGCTCCAGCTGCAGGCAGCAGGCAGCAGGGGTGGCTGTGCTCAGCCCAGGCTGGCTCCAGCTGCAGGCAGCAGGCAGGCAGCAGGCAGCAGGGGTGGCTGTGCTCAGCCCAGGCTGGCTCCAGCTGCAGGCAGCAGGCAGCAGGGGTGGCTGTGCTCAGCCCAGGCTGGCTCCAGCTGCAGGCAGCAGGCAGCAGGGGTGGCTGTGCTCAGCCCAGGCTGGCTCCAGCTGCAGGCAGCAGGCAGCAGGGGTGGCTGTGCTCAGCCCAGGCTGGCTCCAGCTGCAGGCAGCAGGCAGCAGGGGTGGCTGTGCTCAGCCCAGGCTGGCTCCAGCTGCAGGCAGCAGGCAGCAGGGGTGGCTGTGCTCAGCCCAGGCTGGCTCCAGCTGCAGGCAGCAGGCAGCAGGGGTGGCTGTGCTCAGCCCAGGCTGGCTCCAGCTGCAGGCAGCAGGCAGCAGGGGTGGCTGTGCTCAGCCCAGGCTGCTCCCAGCTGCAGGCAGCAGGCAGCAGGGGTGGCTGTGCTCAGCCCAGGCTGGCTCCAGCTGCAGGCAGCAGGCAGCAGGGGTGGCTGTGCTCAGCCCAGGCTGGCTCCAGCTGCAGGCAGCAGGCAGCAGGGGTGGCTGTGCTCAGCCCAGGCTGGCTCCAGCTGCAGGCAGCAGGCAGCAGGGGTGGCTGTGCTCAGCCCAGGCTGCTCCCAGCTGCAGGCAGCAGGCAGCAGGGGTGGCTGTGCTCAGCCCAGGCTGGCTCCAGCTGCAGGCAGCAGGCAGCAGGGGTGGCTGTGCTCAGCCCAGGCTGCTCCCAGCTGCAGGCAGCAGGCAGCAGGGGTGGCTGTGCTCAGCCCAGGCTGGCTCCAGCTGCAGGCAGCAGGCAGCAGGGGTGGCTGTGCTCAGCCCAGGCTGGCTCCAGCTGCAGGCAGCAGGCAGCAGGGGTGGCTGTGCTCAGCCCAGGCTGGCTCCAGCTGCAGGCAGCAGGCAGCAGGGGTGGCTGTGCTCAGCCCAGGCTGGCTCCAGCTGCAGGCAGCAGGCAGCAGGGGTGGCTGTGCTCAGTCCAGGCTGCTCCCAGCTGCAGGCAGCAGGCAGCAGGGGTGGCTGTGCTCAGCCCAGGCTGGCTCCAGCTGCAGGCAGCAGGCAGCAGGGGTGGCTGTGCTCAGCCCAGGCTGCTCCAGCTGCAGGCAGCAGGCAGCAGGGGTGGCTGTGCTCAGCCCAGGCTGGCTCCAGCTGCAGGCAGCAGGCAGCAGGGGTGGCTGTGCTCAGCCCAGGCTGGCTCCAGCTGCAGGCAGCAGGCAGCAGGGGTGGCTGTGCTCAGCCCAGGCTGGCTCCAGCTGCAGGCAGCAGGGGTGGCTGTGCTCAGCCCAGGCTGGCTCCAGCTGCAGGCAGCAGGCAGCAGGGGTGGCTGTGCTCAGCCCAGGCTGCTCCCAGCTGCAGGCAGCAGGCAGCAGGGGTGGCTGTGCTCAGCCCAGGCTGGCTCCAGCTGCAGGCAGCAGGGGTGGCTGTGCTCAGCCCAGGCTGGCTCCAGCTGCAGGCAGCAGGCAGCAGGGGTGGCTGTGCTCAGCCCAGGCTGGCTCCAGCTGCAGGCAGCAGGCAGCAGGGGTGGCTGTGCTCAGCCCAGGCTGGCTCCAGCTGCAGGCAGCAGGCAGCAGGGGTGGCTGTGCTCAGCCCAGGCTGGCTCCAGCTGCAGGCAGCAGGCAGCAGGGGTGGCTGTGCTCAGCCCAGGCTGGCTCCAGCTGCAGGCAGCAGGCAGCAGGGGTGGCTGTGCTCAGCCCAGGCTGCTCCCAGCTGCAGGCAGCAGGCAGCAGGGGTGGCTGTGCTCAGCCCAGGCTGCTCCCAGCTGCAGGCAGCAGGCAGCAGGGGTGGCTGTGCTCAGCCCAGGCTGGCTCCAGCTGCAGGCAGCAGGCAGCAGGGGTGGCTGTGCTCAGCCCAGGCTGCTCCCAGCTGCAGGCAGCAGGCAGCAGGGGTGGCTGTGCTCAGCCCAGGCTGGCTCCAGCTGCAGGCAGCAGGCAGCAGGGGTGGCTGTGCTCAGCCCAGGCTGGCTCCAGCTGCAGGCAGCAGGCAGCAGGGGTGGCTGTGCTCAGTCCAGGCTGCTCCCAGCTGCAGGCAGCAGGCAGCAGGGGTGGCTGTGCTCAGCCCAGGCTGCTCCAGCTGCAGGCAGCAGGCAGCAGGGGTGGCTGTGCTCAGCCCAGGCTGGCTCCAGCTGCAGGCAGCAGGCAGCAGGGGTGGCTGTGCTCAGCCCAGGCTGGCTCCAGCTGCAGGCAGCAGGCAGCAGGGGTGGCTGTGCTCAGCCCAGGCTGGCTCCAGCTGCAGGCAGCAGGGGTGGCTGTGCTCAGCCCAGGCTGGCTCCAGCTGCAGGCAGCAGGCAGCAGGGGTGGCTGTGCTCAGCCCAGGCTGCTCCAGCTGCAGGCAGCAGGCAGCAGGGGTGGCTGTGCTCAGCCCAGGCTGGCTCCAGCTGCAGGCAGCAGGCAGCAGGGGTGGCTGTGCTCAGCCCAGGCTGGCTCCAGCTGCAGGCAGCAGGCAGCAGGGGTGGCTGTGCTCAGCCCAGGCTGCTCCCAGCTGCAGGCAGCAGGCAGCAGGGGTGGCTGTGCTCAGCCCAGGCTGGCTCCAGCTGCAGGCAGCAGGCAGCAGGGGTGGCTGTGCTCAGCCCAGGCTGCTCCCAGCTGCAGGCAGCAGGCAGCAGGGGTGGCTGTGCTCAGCCCAGGCTGGCTCCAGCTGCAGGCAGCAGGGGTGGCTGTGCTCAGCCCAGGCTGGCTCCAGCTGCAGGCAGCAGGCAGCAGGGGTGGCTGTGCTCAGCCCAGGCTGGCTCCAGCTGCAGGCAGCAGGCAGCAGGAGTGGCTGTGCTCAGCCCAGGCTGGCTCCAGCTGCAGGCAGCAGGCAGCAGGGGTGGCTGTGCTCAGCCCAGGCTGGCTCCAGCTGCAGGCAGCAGGCAGCAGGGGTGGCTGTGCTCAGCCCAGGCTGCTCCCAGCTGCAGGCTTCCATGGGTGCCCCTGGCAGGGCTGCTGCAGGTTGCTGTGCTCTGCTCCCTGCAGGTTTGTTGCTGAGGGCCACATCCCATACCTGAACGTTTTCCAGCACTTCCCAGAGAGGATGAAGCTGTGTGGCCTGGATCTGAAGATCTTCAGTGTGGAGGTGAGGTGTTCCTGGGGCCAGGAGGGGCTGCTGGGGGGGCAGGGGGCCAGCCCCCCGCAGGGGTGGGCCCTGGAGCTCAGCCCAGGGGGGGCTGGGCAGCAGGATGTCCCCTAGGCCTCTGCAGTGTCTCCATCAGGGGCCTGGCTGAGGGCAGGGAGGCTCCCCCAGGGAGGCTGCAGAGGGCACTGAGCTGGGTGGCAGTGGAGGTCTGCTGGAGGGCAGGGAGGGCCTGCAGGGGGCCCTGGCCAGGCTGGCTCAGGGGGCTGAGGTTCAGGGCTGGGTCCTGCATTGCCTCTGCCCACAGCCAGGGGAATCATGGAGTGCCCTGGGGGGGAGGGGACCTCTGGAGCTCCCCAGGGCATCCCCCTGCAGGCAGCAGGGACATGCCCAGCCAGAGCAGCTGGCCCAGGCCCCTGGCCAGCCTGAAGGCCTGCAGCTGGTGGTGGTGCCTGAGGGGAGGCTGTGCCTGGGGTGGTTTGCTGCCTGGCTCACAGGGAGCAGCTGAGCCTGGGCAGCCCTTGGCTCCCTGCTGGCTGCTGCACCCTCAGCTGCAGGCTGTGCTGGCTGCCCACCCCCAGCTCCCTGTGCAGCAGGGCAGCCAGGCCAGCCCTGTGCCCTGTGCCCTGCAGGCCCCCTGGGGCTCCCCCTGCCCAGGGCAGCTGCTGCCAGCTGTGCCTTCAGTCCTGCCCTGGCAGTGCAGGCCCAGCTGGGGCGGTTCTGGAGCAGCTCCCTGAGCTGAGAGCTGCTGAGCCCTGCCTCCCCAGCCCCTCAGCTTGCTGGCTGCCAGCCTTGGCAGGCCCAGCAGAGGAGCAGGAGGTCAGCTTGTGAGGCTGCAGCCTGCCCCCTGCTCTGCTGGCTGCTCCCTGCAGGGCTGCCTGGGGCCTGGGCTGGGAAGCTGGCTGCCAGCAGCAGGCAGCTGGGGCTGCCAGGGGCTGCAGATGTGGCCAAGAGGCTTCCCAGCTTTCCTTTCCCTCCTCTCCTGCCCCTCTCTCCCCTCTGTCAGGGCTGTTTGAGCTGACCCCTGCCAGCTGCTCTGGCCCAGGGCAGCTCTGCCCCTGCTGCCACCCTGCTGCCAGCCCTCCCTGCTCTGTGGGCAGCTGATTGCTGAGGACTTGCCCAGAGCCCTCTCTGCTCTCAGGGCTGCTGCTGCCTGCCCCCTCTGCTGCACTCTGTGCTCCCCAGCAGAGCAGCTCTTGGGTTCTGAGGGTACTTCTGGGTTGCAGTGGGGCTGGGGGGGGGGGCCTGGATTTCCTCCCCCTCTGGCTGTCCTTCTAGAGGGGCTCAGGGCAGCCTCCTGGGGGGCTGCAGGCAGCTCTCTGCTCTGCTCTCCTGACCTGGGGAGGGTTGCTTGGCTGCCAGGGTATTTTTAGCTCCCATTTCCCCATTCCCACTGCAGCAGTGCTGAGGATCCCTGCCAGGCTCCTCATTCCAGCCTTCCCCCAGCTCCCTTTCAGCAGCTCCTTACATCCCCCAGGTGAGTGTGGGGAGGCTTTGATGGCTGCAGCCTCCTCAGAGGAGCTAACAAACCAGCCTTGTGGCACAGAGCTGCTCAGCCACTTCCTTGAAGCCTCTGGTGTGTAAATGACCTGGGCCCCTCCTCAGCCCAGCCTCTGCTTCCTGCCAGACAGAAGGTTTCTCCTCCTTGGTGTGATTCTAAGCAGCTGCAGCCCCACAGCAATGCTGCTGCTGCTGCTGCTGCCCTCAGGCAGCCCTTTGCCAGTCCCCTGTGGCACTGCAGGGGCTGGGCTGGCTTCCTTTGGCCTCCCTGCTGCTCAGCCTCCCTTCCCTCTTCGCAGAGCTGTGCTGTTTCTTGCCTCTCCTGGTCCCTGGGCACTGTGCACTCAGAGCCCCAGGCCTGCCTGGCTGGAAAGGCCTCCTGGGTGGGCAGCAGGGTGAGGTTGGGACTTTGGTCAGGGAGCCACAGAGTGCTGTGGGTTGGAAAAGCCTTCCCAGAGCACCCACCCAGCACCACCACGGCCCCCAGGTGCCAGGGCCACTTCCTCTGCTGCTCTTCAGTCCCAGGGTGGCCCAGGCTGCCCAGGGAGGCTGTGGCTGCCTCCTGCCTGGGGGTGCTGCAGGCCAGCAGGATGAGGCCCTGAGCAGCTGAGTGCAGCTGAGAGGTGTCCCTGGGCATGGTGGGGAGCTGGCAGCAGAGGAGCTCTGGGGTGCCAGCCTGGGCCATGCCTCTGGTGGATCTGCACAGGCAAAACCATTCTGCTGGCAGTTTTGCTGGCCCCACCAAGGGCTCTGGGGCCCTCCCAGGCTGTCCCCTCCTGACCTGGGATGCTATGGGGATGGACATCTCTTCTCCTGTGGCTTTCCCTTCATCCCATGATCCAGGAGGGATGTGGCAGCCTCCCCTGGAGGGTGGTGGCCTCCCAGGCCTGCCTGTGGAGAGCTCTCTCCTCTCTGGGAGCTGCACATTCCTGTCTCATTCCCTGCCCAAGCTTTGGATGTGGCTCTTGTGCCCTGCTGCTCAGTCACTGCCTCTGGGCTGGCCTGGAAGGGACCTCGAAGCTCAGCCAGCTCCCAGCCCCTGCCATGGGCAGGGACACCCAGGGGGGGTTGGGGCAGAGGGGAGGTTGAAGCTCAGGCAGCTCCCAGCCCCTGCCATGGGCAGGGACACCCAGGGGGGGTTGGGGCAGAGGGGAGGTTGAAGCTCAGCCAGCTCCCAGCCCCTGCCATGGGCAGGGACACCCAGGGGGGGTTGGGGCAGAGGGGAGGTTGAAGCTCAGCCAGCTCCCAGCCCATGGCTGTGCCCATGGCAGGGGCTTGGCACTGGCTGAGCTTCAACCTTCCTCCAGCCCTGGCTGCACTGAGCCCCTGAGGCCAGCCCAGGCTCACAGCTTGTTGCTGTCACTGGTGCTGGTGAGCCACAGCTGCACTGGGCTGGGAGGGACCCCCCAGGGCATCCTGGCCAAGCTCTGCAGCCCCAGGGACAGCTCCAGCTGGAGCAGGCTGCCCAGGGACACAGCCAGGCTGAGCTTGGATGGCTGCAGGGATGGAGCCTCAGCCACCCCTGGGCAGCCTGTGCCAGGCTGGGAGAACCTTTCCAGCCAGGAAGTTTCTTCTCATGTCCAACCCAAACCTCCCCTGGGGCAGCCTGGGGCCAGTTCCTCTCCTTCTGTCACTTGTTGCATGTGAGCAGAGCCCAGCCCCAGCTCCCTGCAGCCTCCTCCCAGGGAGCTGCAGTGAGGTCTCCCTCAGCCTCCTCTGCTCCACACTCAACACCCCCAGGGCCCTCAGCTGCTCCTCCAGACCCTTCCCCAGCTCTGTTGCCCTTCCCTGGCCCTGCTCCAGCCCTCAACATCCTTCCTGCACTGAGAGCTCCACAGCAGGGCCCTTGGCACCAGATGATCTTCAACCTCCCCCCAGCCCAGGCTGCTCAGGGCCTCAGCCAGCCTGGCCTGGAACCCCTCCAGGCAGGAGGCAGCCTCCCTGGGCAGCCTGTGCCAGGCTCTCCCCAGCCTCACTGCCAGGAATCTCTTCCCCCTCTCCAGTCTCAGCCTCCCCTGTGCCAGCTCCAGGCCATTGCCTCCTGTCCTGGCACCCCCAGCCCCTGTCCCAGCTTCCTCTCAGGCTGCTCTCAGGTGCAGGGCAGGGGGGGCAGCAGGCAGCTGAACTCTTTCCCTCCTGCACTGAGATCTCAGAGTCTGGGACCAGCCTTTGTGGCCTTCCACCCCTGCCTTGGTGGCTGCTGCTGGCTGCCTCCATGCAGTCATGCTTCAGGACAGGTTTGGGCAAGCTGCAGTTTCTGTTGCACAACCTCAAGCTCCATGGAGGAGCAGATTACAGGAAGCCTGCAGCAGGCAGCTTCCTCCTCAGCTCTTCTGAGTGAGAGCCTCAGCCCTGCTGCTCCCCAGCCTCTGCTCTGCAGGGCTGCTGCAGGCACCTGCTCCATGCACAGCACCTGAAGGCAGCCTGCAGGAAGGCTGCAGAGAGACTTCTCCTGAGGGGGTCTGGAGCCAGGCCAAGGGGGAAGGGTTTGGAGCTGAGGCAGAGCAGGGTCAGGCTGGAGCTGAGGAAGAAGTTCTGCAGCAGGAGGGAGCTGAGCCTCTGGCCCAGGCTGCCCAGGGAGGCTGTGGCTGCCTCCTGCCTGGGGGTGCTGCAGGCCAGGCTGGATGAGGCCCTGAGCAGCTGAGTGTAGCTGAGAGGTGTCCCTGGGCATGGTGGGGAGCTGGCAGCAGAGGAGCTCTGAGCTCCCTTCCAGCCTGAGCCACTCTGGGACTATGAAACCACAGAGAGAGGGAAAAACTTCCACAGACAGCAGAGAGCCTCCCAGGGGATGGCTGTGCCAGGGGGGCCCAGGCTGCAGGTTAGGGACAATGCCTTTGCTGCAGGAGAGGTCAGGGCCTGGCAGAGGCTGCCCAGGTGGAGTCCCCATGGCTGGAGGGGCTCCAGAACCCTGTGGCCATGGCAGCTGGGGCCAGGGCTGGGTGGCCATGGGGGGGCTGGGCTGGGGTTGGATGGGTGCTCTCAGAGGCCTTCTCCAGCCCAAAGCCTTCCCTGGCTCCAAGCTCCCAGAGCCACCTCCAAAGCCCAGCCCAGCCTGAGCAGAGCTGGTCTGGGAGGGTGCAGCAGGCTGTGTGCAGCTGCAGTCTGGCCTGGGAGGGTGCAGCAGGCTGTGTGCAGCTGCAGTCTGGCCTGGGAGGGTGCAGCAGGCTGTGTGCAGCTGCAGTCTGGCCTGGGAGGGTGCAGCAGGCTGTGTGCAGCTGCAGTCTGGCCTGGGAGGGTGCAGCAGGCTGTGTGCAGCTGCAGTCTGGCCTGGGAGGGTGCAGCAGGCTGTGTGCAGCTGCAGTCTGGCCTGGGAGGGTGCAGCAGGCTGTGTGCAGCTGCAGTCTGGCCTGGGAGGGTGCAGCAGGCTGTGTGCAGCTGCAGTCTGGCAGCTCTGGGGGGGTTGGAGTGCAGCCAAAGCAGGCTGCCAGCTTCTGCCTCATCTGCACTCCTCACCCAGCTGCACCAAAGCCTCCAGCACAGAGCCCTCAGCAGTGAAGCTCCTGCAGATGGCAGCCAGGCCTGGGGAAAGGTCCTGAGCAAGGAGCTGTGCCAGAGCCAGGCCCTGGCTGCAGGAGGCCTTTAGCACTGCAGGCTGAGCACTCTGGGAGGCAGCAGCAAACCTCTTGCCCTGCTGGCAGGAGGCATCCACAGAGTGAGGCAGGGATGGCTTTGAGCCAGACCCAAAGCCTCAGTGGCCTCCAGCCTCCCCCCAGCTGCCCAGGCTCCATCCAGCCTGGCCTTGAGCCCCTCCAGCCAGGGCACAGCCCCCTGGGCAGCCTGTGCCAGGCTCTGGCCAGGTACTCCTTCAGCTCAGGGCAGCCTCCATGCTGTGCTTGGTCTCCCCTGGTGCCTCCTGCAGGGGCAGAAGCCTCAGGAGCTGCAGATCTCTTAGCAGAGAGCCAGGGGGAGTTGTAGGAGGCTGCCTCAGCTGTGCTCCTCTTGTCCCTTGGGTCCCTCCTAGCAGCTGCAGGCACAGCCTGGCTGTCCCCTCAGCTGGGCAGCAGGGGCTGGGGAGGTGCATCTGCTGCCTGGGCCCCAGCTCAGCCTGCAGGCTCCATGCTCTCCTCTCCCTGAAGGGCACCAAGGGGAAGGCCTCTAGGAGCAAGCTGCAGTGGTTCCTCTGTGCCTTCACACTTAAAATAGAATGGAACAGACCAGGTTGGAAGAGAGCCTCAAGCTCATCCAGTCCAGCACCACTGACAACTGAACCATGGCACCAAGCACCCAGCCAGTCTGCTGCTCAGCACCTCCAGGGCTGGGGACTCCACCACCTCCCTGGGCAGCACAGCCCTAGGGCCAAGCTCTCTGTACAATTTCCTCCTCACCTCCAGCCTGGCACCACTGCACAGGGCTGGCACAGAATGGCTGGGGGTGGCAGGGACCCCCAGGGCTCAGCCAGTCCAGCCCCTGCCAGGGCAGGGCACACAGAACACAGCCAGGGGGGGCTGGAAAGGCTCCAGGGCAGGCTCCACAACCTCTCTGGGCAGCCTGCTCCAGGCTCCAGCAGCCTCACACCAAGGAAGTTTCTCCTCCTGCTGAGGTGGAACCTCCTGGGCTCCAGTCTGTGTCCCTTGCTCCTTGTCCTGTGCCAGGACAGCTCTGAGCCCCTGGCCCCTTCCTGCCCCCCACCCCTCAGACCTGTACAGACACTGCTCAGATCCCCTCTCAGCCTTCTCCTCTCCAGGCTAACCACCCCCAGGGCTCAGCCTTCCCTCCTCACAGAGCTGCTCCAGGCCCTTCAGCATCCTCATGGCCTCCCCTGGCCTCTCTCCAGTATCTCTCAGGCCCTCTGGAGCTGGGGAGCCCAGAGCTGGACTCAGCACTGCAGGTGTGGTCTCAGCAGGGGCAGGAGAAGCTCCCCTGCCCTGCTGGCCACACTCCTAATGCCCCCCAGGAGCCCTTTGGCCTCCTTGCCCCCAGCTGCTCTGTTGGCTGTGTGCAGCTTGGGTGGTTCTGTGCCAGCCCTCCTGGGGCTGTGGAGCTGCAGGCTCAGAGCTGTGCTGTGTGGACTCAGCTCTGCAGAGCTCAGCAGCACACTCAGCACCCTGGGTGGGAAGGGCCCCTCCGAGGCCGCCGCTGCAGCCCCCTGCAGGCAGCCCTGCAGCAGCAGGGCACAGGGGGCCTGGTGGCAGCTGCCAGTGCTGGGTCCCTGCAGCCAGGCTGCAGCCTCAGCCTGTGAGGGCTGTGCTGTGTGCTGCTGAGGTGGCAGCTGCTGCTGCATCCAGCTGATGCCTGCAGTTTGCAGCTGACTGCGTGCTCCTGGCAGCCTGCTGCTGCCTTCAGCTCTGGCTTCACCCTGACTCAGCAGTGCCCTGCAGCAGTGCTCAGCTCCTGGGCCAGGGCCTGACCCCCAGGAGGGCAGGCACTGTCCAGAGGGGGCTGTGGGGGGCAGGACAGGGACAATGGTTTGGAACTGGAGCAGGGCATCAGGCTGCCCAGGGATGGCTGAGGCTCCATCCCTGGAGCCACTCCAGCTCAGCCTGGCTGGGTCCCTGGGCAGCCTGCTCCAGCTGGAGCTGTGCCTGTGGCTGCAGGGCTTGGCCAGGAGCCCCTTGGAGGCTGCCTCCCAGCCTGATGCACTCTGTGAGGGCAGCAGCTGCTGTGGTTGATCTCTGGGTGCCCACCCTAGAGCCTCAGCAGCCTCCAGCAGCTTCCTCTGCCCTGCTGCTTTGGCAGGAGCCCAGCCACAGCCCCTGGCTCCCTCTCTTGCAGCTTTGGCACCACCTGGCTCTGCTCTTCAGCTGAGGATCCCCAGCAGTGCTGCAGAGCAGAGCCTGTTCTGGCCCTGGGGGAAGGGAACTGGATGCAAACTGCAGCCAGAAGCTTTGCCACAAGGCAGCCTGGGGCAGGAGGAGAGCACTGGCAGAGGCTGCCCAGGGAGGTGGTGGAGACCCCATGGAGGGGCTCCAGAGCCCTGTGGCCATGGGGGGGGTTGGGTTGGATGGATGCTCTCAGAGGCCTTCTCCAGCCCAAACCATTCCCTGGCTCTATCCATAGCTGACCTTAAAGCAGGTGAGACCCAAGGGTTGCCCAAAGCCTCCTGATCCCAGCTCTGCTCTGAGCCTGCTCTGCAGCACACAGCCTGGGGTCACCTTGGGCAGGGCCAGCCTGGGGTCACCCTTGGGCAGGGCCAGCCTGGGGTCACCCTTGGGCAGGGCCAGCCTGGGGTCACCCTTGGGCAGGGCCAGCCTGGGGTCACCTTGGGCAGGGCCAGCCTGGGGTCACCTTGGGCAGGGCCAGCCTGGGGTCACCCTTGGGCAGGGCCAGCCTGGGGTCACCCTTGGGCAGGGCCAGCCTGGGGTCACCCTTGGGCAGGGCCAGCCTGGGGTCACCTTGGGCAGGGCCAGCCTGGGGTCACCCTTGGGCAGGGCCAGCCTGGGGTCACCCTTGGGCAGGGCCAGCCTGGGGTCACCCTTGGGCAGGGCCAGCCTGGGGTCACCTTGGGCAGGGCCAGCCTGGGGTCACCCTTGGGCAGGGCCAGCCTGGGGTCACCCTTGGGCAGGGCCAGCCTGGGGTCACCCTTGGGCAGGGCCAGCCTGGGGTCACCTTGGGCAGGGCCAGCCTGGGGTCACCCTTGGGCAGGGCCAGCCTGGAGCTCAGTTGCTCCCCAGGGCAAGGGGCCCTGTGGACAGCCTGAGCTGGTGGGGCCCTGCTGAAGAGCTCTGCTGAGCTGGAGCATCAGCTGAGGCAGAGCATCCCTGCTTGGGCTGCTTCTGAAGCCTGAGCAGCTGGCAGGCAGCACCTGGGGCAGTGAACTGAAGCTGGGAGAGGAGACTGGGACTGGGCATGAGGGGGAAACTCTCTGCAGGGAGGGTGGGGAGCCCCTGGAGCAGGCTGTGGAGCTGTTGATGGCCAGGTTGGGTCAGGCCTGGAGCAGCCAGGGCTGCTGGGAGGTTGAGGATCATCTCAGTTCCACTCCAGCCCATGGCAGGGGCTTGGAGCTAGGATGATCTTCAAGGCCTCCTGCAAGCCCAGCCTGCTCCTGCCGCCCCTGTGCCAGGCAGGGCAGTGCTGGGCTGTGTGCAGCCATTGCCCCTGTGCTGGCTGAGCTGACCCCTGCCTCTCTCCCTGCAGTCCTGGCCTGGCTATGAGGAGGTGCACAGCAGGATGCTGGAGCTGGCAGCCTTCCTGGAGCTGCCTCAGTTCCCAGAGGTGACCCCCAGCTGCTTCCTGCACCCAGACATGCTGTGCATCAGGTACCTGCTGGAGGCCAACCTGCCAGGTGAGTGCTGCCCCAGCCTGCAGCCCCCTGGGCCCTGCAGCTGCAGTGCCTCCCCGGGGGCAGTGCTGGAGCTGGGGGGCTCACAGCCTGCTGCCAGTGCTGCCCCCCCTGGCTTGCTCTGCAGGCTCTGGGAGCACCTCAGCAGTGCTTGGGGAGCACTTTGTGCTTGTTGAGCTCTTCATGGCTGTTACTGGCTCAGGGCAGTGCCAGGCCCTGATCCAGGCTGGGTAGGGGCTGGCTGCAGAGCAGCCCTGGAGGAAAGGCCTTGGGGGTGCTGGGGGAGGAGAAGCTCAGCAGGAGCCAGCAGGGAGCACTTGCAGCCCAGAGAGCCAAGCAGAGCCTGGGCTGCAGCAAGAGAAGTGTGGCCAGCAGGGCAGGGAGGGGATTCTGCCCCTCTGCTCCACTCTGCTGAGCCCACAGCTGCAGCTCTGGGGCCAGCTCTGGAGCCTCTGTGCCAGGAAGGCTCTGGAGGGGCTGGAAGGTGTCCAGAGCAGGGCCAGGAGGAGGAGCAGAGGGCTGGAGCTGCTGTGAGCACAGCCTGAGGGAGTTGGGGCTGTGCAGGCTGGAGAGGAGAAGGCTCCCAGGAGACCTCATTGTGGCCTTCCAGGAGCTGCAGGGGGCTGCAGGAAAGCTGGGGAGGGACTTTGGAGGGGGTCAGGGAGGGATAGGGGTCTGGGACACCTCTGAGGGGGGCAGGAATCAGGCCTGGGACACAGGGAGCCAGCAGTGGGCACTGGCTCCTCCCTGCCTGCCGTGTGCCAGGGGCCTAGAGCTGAGCTGCTGCAGCCTGCCCGGGCGGCAGGGCTCAGCTGCAGCCTGCCTGCTGTGCTGCTCAGCCCTGGCTGCCCGGGGGGGCAGCTGCCGGCGGGGCCAGCGGCCGGCCCCTGCCTGGCCGGCTCCGCAGCACGGGGCAGAGCTGTGCCCAGGCGGGCAGGGAGCAGCTGCGGGGCCGGGCCTGCCCCAGCCGCTGCGGGCTGGGCTTTGCGGGGCTGGGCCTGCCCCAGCCGCTGCGGGCTGGGCTTTGCAGGGCTGGGCTTTGTGGGGCTGGGCTTTGCGGGGCAGCTCTGACCTGGGCTGGGCTTTGCAGGGCTGGGCTTTGCAGGGCAGCTCTGACCCGGGCTGGGCTTTGCAGGCTGGGCTTTGCGGGGCTGGGCTTTGCGGGGCCGGGCCTGCCCCAGCCGCTGCGGGCTGGGCTTTGCGGGGCTGGGCTTTGCAGGGCTGGGCTTTGCGGGGCTGGACTTTGCAGGGCAGCTCTGACCTGGGCTGGGCTTTGCAGGGCTGGGCTTTGCAGGGCAGCTCTGACCTGGGCTGGGCTTTGCAGGGCTGGGCTTTGCAGGGCAGCTCTGACCTGGGCTGGGCTTTGCAGGGCTGGGCTTTGCAGGGCAGCTCTGACCTGGGCTGGGCTTTGCAGGGCTGGGCTTTGCAGGGCAGCTCTGACCTGGGCTGGGCTTTGCAGGGCAGCTCTGACCGGGGCTGGGCTTTGCAGGGCTGGGCTTTGCAGGGCAGCTCTGCCCTGGGCTGGGCTTTGCAGGGCTGGGCTTTGCGGGGCAGCTCTGACCCGGGCTGGGCTTTGCAGGGCAGCTCTGACCCGGGCTGGGCTTTGCAGGCTGGGCTTTGCAGGGCAGCTCTGACCCGGGCTGGGCTTTGCAGGGCTGGGCTTTGCAGGGCAGCTCTGACCTGGGCTGGGCTTTGCAGGGCAGCTCTGACCCGGGCTGGGCTTTGCGGGGCTGGGCTTTGCAGGGCAGCTCTGACCCGGGCTGGGCTTTGCAGGGCAGCTCTGACCCGGGCTGGGCTTTGCAGGGCTGGGCTTTGCGGGGCTGGGCTTTGCGGGGCAGCTCTGACCCGGGCTGGGCTTTGCAGGGCTGGGCTTTGCAGGACTGGGCTTTGCAGGGCAGCTCTGCCCTGGGCTGGGCTTTGCAGGGCTGGGCTTTGCAGGGCAGCTCTGACCCGGGCTGGGCTTTGCAGGGCTGGGCTTTGCAGGGCTGGGCTTTGCAGGGCTGGGCTTTGCAGGGCTGGGCTTTGCAGGGCAGCTCTGCCCTGGGCTGGGCTTTGCAGGGCTGGGCTTTGCGGGGCAGCTCTGACCCGGGCTGGGCTTTGCAGGGCAGCTCTGACCCAGGCTGAGCTTTGCAGGCTGGGCTTTGCAGGGCAGCTCTGACCTGGGCTGGGCTTTGCAGGGCTGGGCTTTGCAGGGCAGCTCTGACCCAGGCTGGGCTTTGCAGGGCTGGGCTTTGCAGGGCAGCTCTGACCCGGGCTGGGCTTTGCAGGGCTGGGCTTTGCAGGGCAGCTCTGACCCAGGCTGGGCTTTGCAGGGCTGGGCTTTGCAGGGCTGGGCTTTGCAGGGCAGCTCTGCCCTGGGCTGGGCTTTGCAGGGCTGGGCTTTGCAGGGCAGCTCTGACCCGGGCTGGGCTTTGCAGGGCTGGGCTTTGCAGGGCAGCTCTGCCCTGGGCTGGGCTTTGCAGGGCTGGGCTTTGCGGGGCAGCTCTGCCCTGGGCTGGGCTTTGCAGGGCTGGGCTTTGCAGGGCTGGGCTTTGCAGGGCTGGGCTTTGCAGAGCAGCTCTGCCCTGGGCTGGGCTTTGCAGGGCAGCTCTGACCCGGGCTGGGCTTTGCAGGGCTGGGCTTTGCAGGGCTGGGCTTTGCAGGGCTGGGCTTTGCAGAGCAGCTCTGCCCTGGGCTGGGCTTTGCAGGGCAGCTCTGACCCGGGCTGGGCTTTGCAGGGCTGGGCTTTGCAGGGCTGGGCTTTGCAGGGCTGGGCTTTGCAGAGCAGCTCTGCCCTGGGCTGGGCTTTGCAGGGCAGCTCTGACCCGGGCTGGCCCCCAGCCAGGCTGGGGGGGTGGCAGCAAGCTCTGCCCTGCTGGGCCGGGCTGCTCCTCACACCCAGCTCCTCCTTTAGAGGCAGCTCCTGTTGCACTCACAGCCCTGAGTGCAGCCTGCCCAGGGCTAGGCCAGCCCCAGGGGAGCCTTGGCAGCAAGATTTGGGCTTCCCAGGCTCTGTCTAGGCTCTGCTTGTGTGGGTTTCAGACAGGCTCCCCCACCGTGCTGGGCAGCAGCAGAGGGCTGCAGAGCTGCTGAGAGCCCTGGGGCTGAGAGCCTGCAGAAGAGCAGCCCCAGGGGGATCTGATCAATGCTGATCAATCCTCCAAGGGTGGGGGTCAGGAGGCTGGGACCAGGCTGTGTTCAGTGGTGGCCAGGGACAGCACCAGGGGTAAGGGGCACAGAGTGGAACAGCAGAAGTTCCTCTGACCATGAGGAGGAACTTGTGTGACTGAAGGGTGGCAGAGCCCTGGAGCAGGCTGCCCAGAGAGGTGGTGGAGTCTCCATCTCTGGAGTCATTCCAGACCCTCCTGGCTGTGTTCTGTCTGCCCTGCCCTGCCAGGGGGCTTGGACTCAATGACCTCCTGAGGTCCCCTCCAGCCCCCACCCCTCTGTGATTCTGACTCTGGCCCAGGCTGCCCAGGGAGGCTGTGGCTGCCTCTTGCCTGGAGGGGTTCAGGGCCAGGCTGGATGAGGCCCTGAGCAGCCTGGGCTGGGGGAGGTCGAAGCTCATCCAGTGCTGGCTGCTCTGTGGGGTCCCCTCCAGCCCAGCCCTGCTGTGGCCATGGGAGGGACATCAGCCTGTGCCAGGAGTGGGCTCTGCTTCCCTCCCTGGGCGCAGAGGCCCAGGGCCACCGAGTGCACTGGCCTGGGAGGGACCCCAGAGGCCATCCTGCCCCAGCCCTGGCCCAGCAGGGACTGCCCCAGCTGCAGCAGGCTGCTCAGCACCACATCCAGCCTGAGCCTGAGGGCCCAGGGCCCTGAGCAGCCAGGTCTGGTGAGGTGGCACTGCCCCTGGCAGGAGGCTGAGCTGGGAGGTCCCTCCCAGGCTGAGCCACCCTGGCTTCTGTGGCTGCTGCCACCAAGCACAGTGCTGCCAGGGGTGCTGGTGAGAGCAGGCCCAATCCTGCCCAGCCCCAGCTGCCAGGGGTGCTGGTGAGAGCAGCCCCAGTCCTGCCCAGCCCCAGTCCTGCCCAGCCCCAGTCCTGCCCAGCCCCAGCTGCCAGGGGTGCTGGACACTGTGCTGAGCCCCAGCAGGGGATGGTGCCAGGGGCGCTGGGCACCGCTCAGCCCCAGCAGGGGGTGGTGCCAGGGGCGCTGGGCACCGCTCAGCCCCAGCAGGGGGTGGTGCCAGGGGCGCTGGGCACCGCTCAGCCCCAGCAGGGGGTGGTGCCAGGGGCGCTGGGCACCGCTCAGCCCCAGCAGGGGGTGGTGCCAGGGGCGCTGGGCACCGCTCAGCCCCAGCAGGGGGTGGTGCCAGGGGCACTGGGCACCGCTCAGCCCCAGCAGGGGGTGGTGCCAGCCTGCCCTGTGCCCCCCAGACGAGCTGCACGGCTGGACCTGCCTGCTGGTGCGCAAGCTGGGGCTGGGGGCGGCGGCGCTGACGCCGGGGCCGGGCTGCCGGCTGCGGCACGACCTGCTGGCCGCCGCGCTCATCGTGGTGGCGCTCAAGCTGCTCTTCCTGCTGGACGATCGCTACGAGTGGTAAGGGGCCCTGCACGCAGCCCCCTGCCGGGCTGCCCGGGCGCTGCGGGGTGGGGAGGGGGCTGCAGGCTGCGGTGCTCATCGCTATGAGCGGTAAGGGGCCCTGCATGCAGCCCCTGCCCAGCGCTGCGGGGTGGGGAGGGGGCTGCAGGCTGCAGTGCTCATCGCTATGAGCAGTAAGGGGCCCTGCATGCAGCCCCTGCTGGGCTGCCCGGGGCAGGGGCTGGCACTGCAGGGTGGGGAGGGGGCTGCAGGCTGCAGTGCTCATCACTATGAGCGGTAAGGGGCCCTGCACGCAGCCCCTGCCGGGCTGCCCGGGGCAGGGGCTGGCGCTGCAGGGTGGGGAGGGGGCTGCAGGACGCAGCACTCATCGCTATGAGCGGTAAGGGGCCCTGCATGCAGCCCCTGCCGGGCTGCCCGGGGCAGGGGCTGGCACTGCAGGGTGGGGAGGGGGCTGCAGGCTGCAGTGCTCATCGCTATGAGCGGTAAGGGGCCCTGCATGCAGCCCCTGCCCAGCGCTGCAGGGTGGGGAGGGGGCTGCAGGCTGCGGTGCTCATCACTATGAGCGGTAAGGGGCCCTGCACGCAGCCCCTGCTGGGCTGCCCGGGGCAGGGGCTGGCACTGCAGGGCGGGGAGGGGGCTGCAGGCTGCAGTGCTCATCGCTATGAGCGGTAAGGGGCCCTGCACGCAGCCCCTGCTGGGCTGCCCGGGGCAGGGGCTGGCACTGCAGGGTGGGGAGGGGGCTTTGGGCTGCGGAGGGCAGGCTGAGGGCGGGCACGAGGCTGTGGCACTGAGGCTGGGGAGAGCCTGGCACGGGCTGCTGGGGGGGCTGGGGCAGGCCGGAGCAGCCCGGGCCGGTGGGAGGGGTCCCTGGCTGGGGGGCTGGAGCTGGAGGGTCTCGGGGGTCCAGCCCAGCCGCTGCACGGCTCTGTGGCTGTCCTGCCTGGAAGGCCTCTGTCCAGCCGGGGAGAGACCTGCGGGACCCTCGGGCCCGGCCCTCGGCCCGGCACTGCCGGGGCCCCCCCAGCCCTGGCCCTCAGCCCCGGGGCCGCAGCAGCGCCCTGGCGGCCTGGGCCTGGCAAAGCCTCTCAGGCAGAGCCTGCCCTGCCCGGGGCCCTCCTTGCCCTGGCACCGTGGGATGCAGAGTGCCTGAGCTGCGCTGAAGCTCGGCAGCAGGCACCCAGCTGGGGGCTCCCTGCAGCCCAGGCACCGCTGGGGGCAGCCAGGGGGCAGCCAGGGGGCAGCCAGGGGGCAGCCAGGGGGGCAGCCAGGGGGGCAGCCAGGGGGCTGCTGCTGGGCTGCCCTGGTGCCCAGGGGCTGCCTGAGCCGTGCTGGGCTCTGCAGGGAGCCTCTGACTGCCTCTGCCTTTGGCCTTCCTGCAGGCTGCTCTCGGACCTTGCCGAAGAAAGGAACAAGAGCAGCCCAGAAGGTACAGGGGGAGCTCTGCCGGGGCAGGCCTGGGGGGGCTCAGGTCGGAGCAGCCAGGCCTGGGGGGGCTCAGGTTGGAGCAGCCAGGGCTGGGGGGGAGCAGCCAGGGCTGGGGGGGCTCAGGTCGGAGCAGCCAGGGCTGGGGGGGCTCAGGTCGGAGCAGCCAGGCCTGGGGGGGCTCAGGTTGGAGCAGCCAGGGCTGGGGGGGAGCAGCCAGGGCTGGGGGGGCTCAGGTCGGAGCAGCCAGGGCTGGGGGGGCTCAGGTCGGAGCAGCCAGGGCTGGGGGGGCTCAGGTTGGAGCAGCCAGGGCTGGGGGGGCTCAGGTTGGAGCAGCCAGGGCTGGGGGGGGCTCAGGTTGGAGCAGCCAGGGCTGGGGGGGCTCAGGTTGGAGCAGCCAGGGCTGGGGGGGGCTCAGGTCGGAGCAGCCAGGCCGGGGGGGGCTCAGGTCGGAGCAGCCAGGCCTGGGGGGGCTCAGGTCGGAGCAGCCAGGGCTGGGGGGGCTCAGGTTGGAGCAGCCAGGGCTGGGGGGGCTCAGGTTGGAGCAGCCAGGGCTGGGGGGGCTCAGGTCGGAGCAGCCAGGGCTGGGGGGGGGCTCAGGTTGGAGCAGCCAGGGCTGGGGGGGCTCAGGTCGGAGCAGCCAGGGCTGGGGGGGCTCAGGTCGGAGCAGCCAGGGCTGGGGGGGCTCAGGTTGGAGCAGCCAGGGCTGGGGGGGCTCAGGTTGGAGCAGCCAGGGCTGGGGGGGCTCAGGTTGGAGCAGCCAGGCCTGGGGGGGCTCAGGTTGGAGCAGCCAGGGCTGGGGGGGCTCAGGTTGGAGCAGCCAGGGCTGGGGGGGCTCAGGTCGGAGCAGCCAGGGCTGGGGGGGAGCAGCCAGGGCTGGGGGGGCTCAGGTTGGAGCAGCCAGGGCTGGGGGGGCTCAGGTTGGAGCAGCCAGGGCTGGGGGGGCTCAGGTTGGAGCAGCCAGGGCTGGGGGGGAGCAGCCAGGGCTGGGGGGGCTCAGGTCGGAGCAGCCAGGGCTGGGGGGGCTCAGGTTGGAGCAGCCAGGCCTGGGGGGGCTCAGGTTGGAGCAGCCAGGGCTGGGGGGGAGCAGCCAGGCCTGGGGGGGCTCAGGTGGGCGCAGCCAGGCCTGGGGGGGCTCAGGTTGGAGCAGCCAGGGCTGGGGGGGCTCAGGTTGGAGCAGCCAGGCCTGGGGGGGCTCAGGTTGGAGCAGCCAGGGCTGGGGGGGCTCAGGTTGGAGCAGCCAGGCCTGGGGGGGCTCAGGTTGGAGCAGCCAGGCCTGGGGGGGCTCAGGTTGGAGCAGCCAGGGCTGGGGGGGAGCAGCCAGGGCTGGGGGGAGGCTGCAGATGATCCAGCTCCAAGCCCCCTGCCAGGGGCACAGCCCTTCGCCATCCCTCCTGCCCCAGCCCACCCTGGGGGCCCTGCCCCTGGCAGGGGCTGGCACTGGCTGAGCTTGGAGGTCCCTTGGAGGTCCCTTGCAGCCCCTCCCACGGCTCAGTGACCTCTCGCTTTGGGGCCAGCTGCCCAGGCCTGGGCTGGTCGCGGGGCAGAGCCCTCCTGCAGCTCCTGCTCATCTCAGTCCCACAGCTCATGGAGGGGTTGGGCTGGCAGGGACCTTCCAGCCCCTCCAGCCCCAGCCCCTGCCCTGGGCAGGGACAGCTCCCCCAGCCCAGGCTGCTCAGGGCCTCCTCCAGCCTGGCCCTCAGCACCCCCAGGCAGGAGGCAGCCACGGCCTCGCTGGGCTCTCCCCAGCCTCTCTGGACAGAGTTCCTTCCTCCTGCCCAGCCTCAGCCTGCCCTCTGCCAGCTCAGAGCCACCCCAGCTCCTCCTGTCCCTCCAAGCCCTGCAGCATTGCTGTCCTGGGGAGGGGAACGTGGTGCAGACCCTGCTGGGGACCTTCTGCTTGCCCTCCATGGCTGCCTCTGGGCGCTGGGCGCCGGGTGCCGGGCGCTGGGTGCCGGGTGCCGGGCGCTGGGTGCCGGGTGGGGACGGCTGGCTGCAGAGCACTGCTGGTGAGGAGCAGCTCCTGGGGCCCCCAACCACCCTGGGGCCAGCTCCAGGCTTCTTGGGGCTCGCTGAGAGCCGGGCTGGGTGCTGAGGCCGAGCAGCCTGGGGGAGAGGGCAGCTGGCAGCAGTTCAGCTGAGGAGGTGGTGTGAGGGTGGTGCTGTGGGGGCAGAAAGGCCAAGCCAGAGCTCAGAGACCTCCAGGGAGGGCTTCCAGGGCCTGCTGAGACCCCGGCTGAGAGGAGCTCAGAGCTGGCCTGCAGTGCTTCCCCTTCCAGCCTGCCAGCGGCCTGTGGGGCTCAGCTCAGCCTTTGGCACCTTTCTTACCATCCCAGCCAGTGCCAGCCCCAGTGCCAACCCCTGCCCCAGCGCCAGCCCCTGCCCCAGTGCCAGCCCCTGCCCTTGCCCCTGCCCCAGTGCCAACCCCTGCCCTTGCCCCAGCCCCTGCCCCAGTGCCAGCCCCTGCCCCAGCCCCTGCCCCTGCCCCAGTGCCAGCCCCTGCCCTTGCCCCTGCCCCAGTGCCAACCCCTGCCCTTGCCCCAGCCCCTGCCCCAGTGCCAACCCCTGCCCCAGCGCCAGCCCCTGCCCCAGTGCCAGCCCCTGCCCCAGCGCCAGCCCCTGCCCCAGTGCCAGCCCCTGCCCTTGCCCCTGCCCCAGTGCCAACCCCTGCCCCAGCACCAGCCCCTGCCCCAGCGCCAGCCCCTGCCCTTGCCCCTGCCCCAGTGCCAACCCCTGCCCTTGCCCCAGCCCCTGCCCCAGTGCCAACCCCTGCCCCAGCGCCAGCCCCTGCCCCAGTGCCAGCCCCTGCCCCAGCGCCAGCCCCTGCCCCAGTGCCAGCCCCTGCCCTTGCCCCTGCCCCAGTGCCAACCCCTGCCCCAGCACCAGCCCCTGCCCCAGTGCCAGCCCCTGCCCCAGCGCCAGCCCCTGCCCCAGTGCCAGCCCCTGCCCTTGCCCCAGCCCCTGCCCCAGTGCCAGCCCCTGCCCTTGCCCCTGCCCCAGTGCCAACCCCTGCCCTTGCCCCAGCCCCTGCCCCAGTGCCAACCCCTGCCCTTGCCCCAGCCCCTGCCCCAGTGCCAGCCCCTGCCCTTGCCCCTGCCCCTGCCCCAGTGCCAGCCCCTGCCCTTGCCCCAGCCCCAGTGCCAACCCCTGCCCTTGCCCCTGCCCCTGCCCCAGTGCCAGCCCCTGCCCTTGCCCCTGCCCCTGCCCCAGTGCCAGCCCCTGCCCTTGCCCCTGCCCCAGTGCCAACCCCTGCCCCAGTGCCAGCCCCTGCCCTTGCCCCTGCCCCAGTGCCAGCCCCTGCCCTTGCCCCAGCCCCTGCCCCAGTGCCAGCCCCAGTGCCAGCCCCTGCCCCAGCCCCTGCCCCTGCCCTGCCCTGCCCTGCCCCTGCCCTGCCCTGCCCCAGCCCCTGCCCCTGCCCCTGCCCTGCCCCAGCCCCTGCCCCTGCCCTGCCCCTGCCCTGCCCTGCCCCAGCCCCCGCCCCTGCCCCTGCCCTGCCCTGCCCTACCCTACCCTACCCCTGCCCTGCCCCAGCCCTGCCCCAGCCCTGCCCCTGCCCCTGCCCTGCCCCTGCCCCTGCCCCAGCCCTGCCCTGCCCTACCCTACCCCTGCCCTGCCCCGCCCCCGCCCTGCCCCTGCCCCAGCCCCTGCCCTGCCCTGCCCTACCCTACCCTACCCCTGCCCTGCCCCAGCCCTGCCCCAGCCCTGCCCCTGCCCCTGCCCTGCCCCTGCCCCAGCCCCTGCCCTGCCCTACCCTACCCCTGCCCTGCCCCGCCCCTGCCCTGCCCTGCCCCAGCCCCGCCCCTGCCCTGCCCCAGCCCCTGCCCTGCCCCACCCCTGCCCTGCCCCTGCCCTGCCCTGCCCCTGCCCCTGCCCCGCCCTGCCCTTCCCCTGCCCTACCCTACCCCTGCCCTGCCCTGCCCCTGCCCCTGCCCCGCCCTGCCCTGCCCCTGCCCTACCCTACCCCTGCCCTGCCCTGCCCCTGCCCCGTCCCTGCCCCTGCCCTGCCCCAGCCCCTGCCCCTGCCCCTGCCCTGCCCCTGCCCTGCCCCTGCCCTGCCCTGCCCTACCCTACCCTACCCCTGCCCTGCCCCTGCCCTGCCCCTGCCCCTGCCCTGCCCTGCCCTACCCTACCCTACCCCTGCCCTGCCCCAGCCCTGCCCCTGCCCCTGCCCTGCCCCTGCCCCTGCCCCAGCCCTGCCCTACCCTACCCCGCCCCTGCCCCGCCCCTGCCCTGCCCCACCCCTGCCCTGCCCCTGCCCTGCCCCTGCCCCGCCCTGCCCCTGCCCCGCCCTGCCCCTGCCCTACCCTACCCCTGCCCTACCCTACCCCTGCCCTGCCCCGCCCCTGCCCTGCCCCTGCCCCGCCCCTGCCCTGCCCCTGCCCTGCCCCTCCCCTGCCCCGCCCCTGCCCCGCCCCTGCCCTTGCCCTGCCCCTGCCCCGTCCCTGCCCCGTCCCTGCCCCAGCCCTGCCCCAGCCCTGCCCCTGCCCCAGCCCTGCCCCAGCCCTGCCCCTACCCTACCCCTGCCCTGCCCCGCCCCTGCCCTGCCCCAGCCCCTGCCCTGCCCTGCCCTGCCCTGCCCCTGCCCGCCCCTGCCCCAGCCCCGCCCCTGCCCTGCCCCAGCCCCTGCCCTGCCCCACCCCTGCCCTGCCCCTGCCCTGCCCTGCCCCTGCCCCTGCCCCGCCCTGCCCTGCCCCTGCCCTACCCTACCCCTGCCCTGCCCCGTCCCTGCCCCGTCCCTGCCCCAGCCCTGCCCCAGCCCTGCCCCTGCCCCTGCCCCTGCCCTGCCCCGCCCTGCCCCGCCCCAGCCCTGCCCTGCCCCGCCCTGCCCTGCCCCTGCCCCTGCCCTGCCCTGCCCCTGCCCCGCCCCAGCCCCTGCCCTGCCCTGCCCTGCCCTGCCCCATCCCAGCCCCTGCCCTGCCCCTGCCCCGCCCCAGCCCCTGCCCTGCCCTGCCCTGCCCTGCCCCATCCCAGCCCCTGCCCTGCCCTGCCCTGCCCCTGCCCTGCCCTTGCCCTGCCCCTGGGAATGCTGCAGGGGAGGCTGCAGAGCCTGCCTGGGTGCCTGCTGCAGGGGAGGCTGCAGAGCCTGCCTGGGTGCCTGCTGCAGGGGAGGCTGCAGAGCCTGCCTGGGTGCCTGCTGCAGGGGAGGCTGCAGAGCCTGCCTGGGTGCCTGCTGCAGGGGAGGCTGCAGAGCCTCCCTGGGTGCCTGCTGCAGGGGAGGCTGCAGAGCCTGCCTGGGTGCCTGCTGCAGGGGAGGCTGCAGAGCCTGCCTGGGTGCCTGCTGCAGGGGAGGCTGCAGAGCCTGCCTGGGTGCCTGCTGCAGGGCTGTGCAGCCTCCGAGCCGAGCGGGGCCTGGCGCAGCGCTGCCGCAGCCTAGGCCCTGCTCTGTCCCCAGCTGGGCCCTGCTTTGAGCTGAAGAGGTGGTACAGGGTGGTCAGCAGTGCCCTGCACAGCAAGCAGCAGAGGCTGGAGGAAGAGAGAGCCAAGTAAGAGGGGCTGAGGCTGGCTGTGCTCTGGGGCAGGCCTGCCACAGCTGCTGCCCACTGCTGGGCTGCATGGAGCCACTGGGTCCCTGCAACCGAGGCGCTGGATCCCTGCACCCATACCCCTGCATGCAGCAGATCCCTGCAGTGAAGGCAGTGGAGCCCTCCCCACTGCTGGTGCTGCTCACCTCCTCCCTTCCCCCCAGGGGCTCAGTGCTGCTGCTGGGAGGGCTCCTGGCTGTGTGCAGGGAGCGGCAGCTCACAGCTGGCACTGCAGCAGGGCTGGGCCCTGGGGGCCTCTGACAGCCCTGCCCTGGGCTCCTCTGCTGGGAGCCCTGCAGTGCTGCCAGCAGCTGCTGCAGCCTGGCAGGGGTGCTGCAGGTGCTGCAGCAGCTGGGCTCTCTCTGCAGGTGCCTGTGGAGGTGTGAGAAGCCTCTCTCCTACTCAGCCCAGAAGAAGTGCAGGGTGCTCAAGAGGAGGGGTGAGTGCAGCTTGCTTCTCCCCTGCACTGCAGGCCTCTGCTGCAGCTTCCCCCACCCTGGGCAGGCTGCAGCCCTGCCCATGCAGCATCTCCCCCCTCTGCTGCCTCCCATCCCTGGGTGCCTCTGCTGGAGCACCGCAGCCTGTGCCACAGCACTCTGCACCTGGGGCTGCCTTTGCAGCCCTGCCTGGGAGCTGCTGAGCCCAGCTCAGGGGGAGCTCCCCCCCAGCCCTGCTCTGGCAGCTGCCTGTGTGGAGCTGCTGGTGACCACCATCTGCTTGCAGCCCCTGCAGGGCCCCCAGGGACACATCCAGGAGGGTTGGGAGCTCTGCAGGGCAGGAGGCTCCACCAGCTCCCTGGGCAGCCTGCTCCAGGCTCCAGCAGCCTTAGGTTAATGCATGCAGCCCTGCAGGGCCTCTCTGTGCCCCCCAGGGCTCCATAGACCAAGTCAGAGACACAAAGGACTCTCAGAAGAGAGGAGCCCCCAGCCCCAACCCCAGCCCCAGCCCCAGCCCTTCCTGCAGTCAGCAGCAAGCATCCCCCCAGAGGCTGAGGCCCCTGCCTGTGGTCTGCTTGCAGAGACAGCTGTGAGGCTGCAGCATCAGTTTGGGAAGCTGGCTGGCAGGGTTGCAGCAGCTGAGAAGCCCAAACCTGCCAGCTTCCAGTTCCAGTGGCCTGAGGAGAGCCCAGCTGGGAGCTGCTTCCATGGGCACAGCCTGCAGGCAGCAGTGCAGGAGGGCTGCAGCCCCCCCCGGCCCCTCAACCCCCACTACTGGCTGTGCACAGGCAAGCTCTGCTCCCAGAGGTGAGTGCTGGGGCTGGGGGGCACTGCCAGGGCACTGCCAGGGCTGCTGCCCTGCAGCTGAGCCCTGCACACAGCTCTGCTCACAGCTGCTCCAAGGCAGCTCCCTGGGGAAGGGCCCTGGGGAGCTGGGGGCAAGGAGGCCAAAGGGCTCCTGGGGGGCATTAGGAGTGTGGCCAGCAGGGCAGGGGAGCTTCTCCTGCCCCTGCTGAGACCACACCTGCAGTGCTGAGTCCAGCTCTGGGCTCCCCAGCTCCAGAGGGCCTGAGAGATACTGGAGAGAGGCCAGGGGAGGCCATGAGGATGCTGAAGGGCCTGGAGCAGCTCTGTGAGGAGGGAAGGCTGAGCCCTGGGGGTGGTTAGCCTGGAGAGGAGAAGGCTGAGAGGGGATCTGAGCAGTGTCTGTACAGGTCTGAGGGGTGGGGGGCAGGAAGGGGCCAGGGGCTCAGAGCTGTCCTGAGACAGGACAAGGAGCAAGGGACACAGACTGGAGCCCAGGAGGTTCCACCTCAGCAGGAGGAGAAACTTCCTTGGTGTGAGGCTGCTGCTCTCTGCTCCCCAGGCTCAGGGGGCAGCAGGAGAGGCAATGGCCTCAGGTTGCCCCAGGGGAGGTTCAGGTGGGAGATGAGAAGGAACTTCCTGACTGGAAGGGGTCTCAGAGCCTGGCCCAGGCTGCCCAGGGGGTGGCTGAATGCCCTTCCCTGGAGGGGTTCCCAGAGGCAGAGCTGTGGTGCTGAGGGCCAGGGCTCAGCCCCAGCCCTGGGGCTGCAGCAGGCTTGGGCTGGAGGATCCCAGCTGAAATGGTTCCCTGAGCCCCCAGCTGGCAGCAGGGCAGGGCCTGAGCTGTGCTGGGGCCTGGCTCCTGGCTTCCTCCTGTTGCAGCTGGCAGGGGGCTCAGGACACCTGCACATGAGACCAGAATGTGTTGGGGCCCTGGATGCCATCCTGAACCTTCCCTGGCACAAGCTCCTGGATGGCATCTGCAGGAGCCCTGGCACTGCCTGCCTGATCTTCCAGGCACTCAGAAGCCCTTGGCAGCAGCTGGCTCTCACCTCTGTGCCCTCTCCTCTGCCAGAGGGCTCTTTGCTGCTCTCTGCTGCTGGTCACATCACCTCTCCCTGCTGCAGCAGGGCAGGAGCAGGCAGAGGGCTGTGTGGCAGAGCTGAGGCTGAAGAGCAGGGCCAGGCTCCTGCAGCACAGCTCTGCATGGGCCCTGGGCAGCCAGGCTGTGCTGCTGGGAGCCATGCAGAGGCTGGCTGGGGGCTGGCATTCCCTGGGGGAGCACATCAGGATGGTAATGGCAAACTGGCAGAGCCTCCACCAGGCCCCATTTGAATTGCAGCTCTTTCCCACTGGCTCATTTGCAAGGCAAGTAGCTCATTCCACATCTGAGAGTGGAAAACAACATCTCCTCCCCAGCTGGGAGGGTTTGTGCTCTGCCAGTGGCTGTGGAGCTCCCAGCAAGCTCCCAGCTCCTCTGGCTCCAGGAGCCAGCCCAGGCTGAAGTGCAGCCCAGAGCCATTCAGGCTGGAGAAGCCTCTGGGACCATCCAGCCCTACCTCCCACCCAGCACCTCCATGGCCCCTGGGCCAGAGGTAAAGCTCAGAGCCACAGAATGCTCTGGGCTGGAGAAGGCCTCTGAGATCCTCCACTCCAGCCCCAGCCCAGCCCCCCCATGGCCCCAGTGCCATGGCCACAGGGCTCTGGAACCCCTCCAGCCATGGGGACTCCACCACCTCCCTGGGCAGCCTCTGCCAGGCCCTGACCTCTCCTGCAGCACAGACACTGTGCCTCCTCTCCAGCCTCAGCCTCCCCTGGCACACCTCAGGCCATCTCCTCTGCTGTCCCTGGCAGCAGTGTGACTGCAGTGGGCAGAGCTGGCAGCACTCGGGGGGGGAGGAAAGCTCTCAGAGTTTCCTTGCAGAGCAGCACTCAGAGTGCAGAAGGCTGCAGGGGATGGGATGGGAGGGTCCTGGTTGGGCCCAAGGATCCTAAAGCTCTTTTCCAGCCTAAATGTTCTCTGGTTCTGTACAGGAGGAGCTGGGACAGGGTGGGAGAAGTGCTGGGAAAGAGCAGGGCCAGAGAAGGGCAACAGAGCTGGGGAAGGGGCTGGGGAACAGGGCTGTGAGCAGCAGCTGAGGGCCCTGGGGGTGTTGAGTGTGGAGGAGGCTGAGGGAGACCTCCTTGCTCTCTGCAGCTCCCTGGGAGGAGGCTGGGGCCAGGGGGGGTTGGGCTCTGCTCCCCAGGCTCAGGGGACAGCAGGAGAGGAGAGGTGGCCATGGAGGGCTCGGGTTGGGGTTGGACTGGATGCTCTCAGAGGGCTGCTCCAGCCCAAGGCACTCTGATTCCAGGCTGCAGCTCCTTCCCCAGCAGCTGACTCCAAGCTTCACCTGGTTGGTGAGCCCAAGGTTGCCATTCCCAAGCCTGCTCCAGCTGCTGAGGGCTGGAGGCAGAGCCCCTTTGGCTCTAGTCTGCAGGGCAAGCCCCTGGGCACTGCTGCTTGGGCCCGGCCCTGGCTCCCTGGGCCGTGCAGGCTGCTCCTCACCAGCTCTGACCGCAGCTCAGGCCCGGGGGGTCCTGTCCTCTGCTTCAGGGTTTGGCAGGAGGGGGTTCCCCCGGGCAGGGCATCCTCTGAGCGCAGCCGAGCCGCCGGCAGCAGCTGCGGGGCGCTCAGGAGCCGCTCTGCCCCCTGCCTGCAGGCTGTGTGGCCGCCTGGCTCACTACCGAGGAGTGGACTTCCCCCAGAGCTACCACTTCGTGCTGAGGTTCTTCTCCTTCGTGCTGCGGGTGGAGCCCAGCTCCCTGCACCAGGAGGTCTGCCTGCTGGAGCACAAGCTCTTCCACAGGAGGCTCAGCAAGAAGCCAAGGGCCAGCAGGAGGCAGAGGAGGTGAAAAGGCCTGAGGGGAGCGAGAGAGAGGAGGGCTGTGGGCAGGAGCTGTGTGGGTCCCAGCCCCCGGTGTGCAGCTCAGCCTGTGCTGAGCCTTCTGCCTGCATGGGTGCTGAGCCCTGCTGCTGGGCTGCCACCCTCCCACTGCTCCCCAGCATGGAGACCACTTGCAGGCTCCATTCCCTCACCCTGCAGCAGAGGAAGCCACAAAATCACCATCTGGGGGGGAGGGGGGGGCAGAACTGGAGGTGCTTTGGGGGTGCTGCACAGCAGCAGCTGCTGACTCTGGGAGGGCTGCAGAATAAAAGTGTCTGGGTCTGTACCTGCTGAGGAGCAGCTGCATGGAAGGCACCTTGAGGATCAGCCAGCTCCCAGCCCCTGCCATGGGCAGGGACACCCAGGGGGGGTTGGGGCAGAGGGAAGGTTGAAGCTCAGCCAGCTCCCAGCCCCTGCCATGGGCAGGGACACCCAGGGGGGCTTGGGGCAGAGGGGAGGTTGAAGCTCAGCCAGCTCCCAGCCCCTGCCATGGGCAGGGACACCCAGGGGGGGTTGGGGCAGAGGGGAGGTTGAAGCTCAGGCAGCTCCCAGCCCCTGCCATGGGCAGGGACACCCAGGGGGGGTTGGGGCAGAGGGGAGGTTGAAGCTCAGCCAGCTCCCAGCCCCTGCCATGGGCAGGGACACCCAGGGGGGGTTGGGGCAGAGGGGAGGTTGAAGCTCAGCCAGCTCCCAGCCCATGGCTGTGCCCATGGCAGGGGCTTGGAAGTGGCTGAGCTTCAACTTCCCACCAGCCCAGGTTGCTCCAGGCCCCATCCAGCCTCCCTGGGCAGGCTGTTCCAGTGCCTCCCCACCCTCACTGCCAAGAATCTCTTCCTGCTCTGAAGTTTGCCTGAGTGGGCTCAGAAAGTCTGTGGCTGCTTGGCAGGATGATTTCTTGTCCTGAGTGTCTGTGGCAGGCAAAGCTCAAGGCCAAGCACAGAGCAGCAGAGCTGAAGGTGTCTGACTTGCTGCAGTCACAGTGGTAGAGCCCTCTGAGACCAGGCAGCCCAGCACCACCCTGGCCCCCAAAGCCTGGCCCCAGGTGCCATGGCCACGCTCTCATGTCTGTCAGAAGCCTTGCAGCAGGTCTCTGAAGGACACCTTGGCAGGCAGAGAGGATCCACTGAGCTCAGGAGACTTCACCTGACAGACTTCTGCCCTCAGTTCCAGCTGCAGCTTGCAGAGAGAAGCACTGCAAGAGGAGGAGCCGAGCTCCAGCCACTGAAAGGGATTCTGCTGCATCCTTGGGAGTGCAGCAGAGCTGCCTCAGCCTGCAGCAGGGGAAGGCTCTGCTGCACTCAGCTGGAGTGGGGCTGGCAGGTGCCTGCCAGAGCCCTGTGCCTGCTGCAGGGGCCGAAGGGGAGGCTGTGCCCCTGCAGCACTCGGTGCTGGGCCTGCCCGGGGTGAGCAGTCCCCAGCTGTGGTGGTGGTGGAGAAGCTGAGAGGCCACTGGAGCCTGACCTTGGGGTCACAGAGCCATGGAATGGTTTGGGTTGCAAAAGCTCTCTGAGGTCACTGAGTGCAACCCAGCCCCACCACAGCCACCCAGCCCTGGCCCCAGTGCCATGGCCCCAGGGCTCTGGAGCCCCTCCAGCCATGGGGACTCCACCACCTCCCTGGGCAGCTGTGCCAGCCCCTGAGCACTCCTGCAGCACAGACTGGGGGAGCTCAGGAGCCCTGCTGCAGCTGGTTGGTTGTGTGCTCCCAGGTGTGAGTGGCCAGAGCAGCAGAGAGAGAGATCAGGTCAGAGGTTTGACAGCTGAGGTGAGGCAGAGCTGCAGCTCCTCCTCCAGAGGATGCTGCTCTGCACAGCTGTGCCAGGAGCCAGAGGGGCAGCAGGGCAGGGCAGGGCTTGGCCAGGTGCTTGCAGAAGCCGCCTGGGCTTTGGGTGGGATTCACTGAGGAGGACACAAAGATGTGAAGGAAGAATGGTGACAGCAGGACTGAGGCAGAGGGAAGGGTGCCCGGGGGGGCAAGAAGGCCACCAGCAGCCTGGCCTGGGTCAGCCATAGTGGAGCAGGGCAGGGATTGTCCTGCATTCAGCACTGCTGAGGCCACAGCTTGGCTGCTGGGCTCGGTTTTGGGGCCCTCACTCCAAGGAGGACAGTGAGGGGCTGGAACAGCTCCAGAAAGGGGCAGCAAAGCTGGGGAAGGGTCTGGAGAACAGGGCTGGGGGGCAGCAGCTGAGGGACCTGGGTGACAGCAGGAGAGGCAATGGCCTCAGGTTGCCCCAGGGGAGGTTCAGGTGGGAGAGAAGAAGAAACTTCCTGACTGGAAGGGGTCTCCAAGCCTGGCACAGGCTGCCCAGGGAGGTGGCTCAAAGAGCAGAGCTGTGGTGCTGAGGGCCATGGCTCAGCCCCAGCCCTGGCAGGGTTAGAGAAGACCTGGACTGGAGGATCCTAAAGGGCTTCTCCACCCCGAGCTACTCAGTGGTTCTAAAGGTAAAGGGAGAGGTGGGGGAGAGCAGTGGAAGGTCTGGGAGAGGGAAGAGGCTGTAGGGAACCCCAGTGAGCACGGGGCAGGGCGCTGCCACGGCAGGCTGGCACCGTGCTGTGCCCAAGCCAGGGCTCTGCTAGCCCCTGTGTGCTTCGTGCCTGCCTCTCTTCAGAGCTGATGCAACTGGGTGACATCAGAGAGGTGCAGCCAGAGGAGGTGGCAGGCAGCGTGGTGCCCAGCAGGGTGGTGTCACAATCCTGTTTGTGTCACTGCCTGCAGCTGACTGTGGTGCCCAGAGCTGAGCAGCCATCCCCTCTGAGGGGGCAGCAGCTGGCACTGATCAGGGACAGAACCATCCCGCCAGGAGCACCGCTGGGCATGGCCCCGAGCCGTGGTGGGGATGGGCTGGATGAGCCTGGAGAGCTTTTCCCACCCCGGCCCCTCAGTGACTGCCTTGGCTGCGGCCACCCCGGCAGCGGCTCGGCTGCGGCCACCCCGGCAGCATCTCGGCTGCGGCCACCCCGGCAGCGGCTCGGCTGCGGCCACCCCGGCAGCATCTCGGCTGCGGCCACCCCGGCAGCGGCTCGGCTGCGGCCACCCCGGCAGCGGCTCGGCTGCGGCCACCCCGGCAGCATCTCGGCTGCGGCCACCCCGGCAGCGGCTTGACTGCGGCCACCCCGGCAGCGGCTCGGCTGCGGCCACCCCGGCAGCATCTCGGCTGCGGCCACCCCGGCAGCATCTCGGCTGCGGCCACCCCGGCAGCATCTCGGCTGCGGCCACCCCGGCAGCGGCTCGGCTGCGGCCACCCCGGCAGCGGCTCGGCTGCGGCCACCCCGGCAGCATCTCGGCTGCGGCCACCCCGGCAGCATCGCGGCTGCGGCCACCCCGGCAGCATCGCGGCTGCGGCCACCCCGGCAGCATCTCGGCTGCGGCCACCCCGGCAGCGGCTTGACTGCGGCCACCCCGGCAGCATCTCGGCTGCGGCCACCCCGGCAGCGGCTCGGCTGCGGCCACCCCGGCAGCATCTCGGCTGCGGCCACCCCGGCAGCATCTCGGCTGCGGCCACCCCGGCAGCATCTCGGCTGCGGCCACCCCGGCAGCGGCTGCGGCCACCCCGGCAGCGGCTCGGCTGCGGCCACCCCGGCAGCATCTCGGCTGCGGCCACCCCGGCAGCATCTCGGCTGCGGCCACCCCGGCAGCGGCTCGGCTGCGGCCACCCCGGCAGCATCTCGGCTGCGGCCACCCCGGCAGCATCTCGGCTGCGGCCACCCCGGCAGCGGCTCGGCTGCGGCCACCCCGGCAGCGGCTAGGCTGGCACCTGCTGGACATGAAGCCACATCTGAGCCTGGACCCTTGCAAGTTTCTCCCCTTTGGTGGCTCCTGGAGCTGTCCTTGTGCACAAAGAGGCTGTGACCTAGAAGGGGAGGCTTTCCTCACTGTGCCTGCTGCATAGTGGCAGCAGCTACCTGCAGCTCCTTGGCACGTGCCAGATGCTGCTGCTGCCCAGCTGCCATCCAGGCCCTCGCTCAGGCGAGCAGCAGCCCACCCTCGCTGCCCAAGGACAAGCTTCAGGTCTCCAAGGAGAAGCTTCATCTCCTCCTGCTGTCAGCTCACACGCTGCTGCTGCTCTTCAGCCAGAGGATTTGGGTGGGTTTCCAGCAGTCTCCACTGGAGTCTTCATCACCAGATGGACACTGGATGCTAGGATGAAGTTCTTGACAGTGAGGGTGGGGAGGGAGACACTGGAGCCAGGTGGCCCAGGGAGGCTTTCAGGTTGCCTTCAGACTTTGCAGAAGAGAGACATAAACAAAGGTACAGGAAGGACTCTGCTAGATGCAGGCTTAGGACTCCCTGGAGGTGTTCAGGCCTGGAGCAGCCTGGGCTGGGGGAAGGCTGAAGATCATCCAGTTCCAAGCCCCCTGCCATGTAAGCTGTGCCCATCCAGGGGCCTTGGAACTGGATGATCTTCAACATCCTTTCTACCCCAACCCATCCTGGGTGTCCTGGCCTGTGTCAGGGAGCTTGAAGCTAGCTGACCTTCAAGGTCCCTTCCCTCCCAACCCACTCCATGATCACAAACCAGTCCTAGGCTCACCCATGGGACAGCACCAGGGCCGTGAGCTTTGGCACTGTGCTGACAAAATTGTCTTTGGGTCTTCCTAAGAATGGGTTTGGTACAGGAAGGAAGGAATCAGGTTAAATAGGGAGGGAGGGAGGGAGGGGGAGAACTCATTTGTAATGAAAAATAAAGATGCCAGGGAGCTGCCCTGGCACAGACTCCAGCACAAGGAGTCCCTGGCTCAAGGTCAGGAGGTGCTGCTTGACTTTTAGGGAGCCTTGGAGCAGGCTGCTCAGAGAGGTTGTGGAGTTGCCTCTGGAGGGCTTCCAACGCCCCCGGCCGTGGTGCCCCTGCTTTAGCCGGGGGTTGGACTGGGTGAGCTCCAGAGGTCCCTTCCAAACCCCCGTCCCGGGATTCTGTGCTTCCCTCCTGCCCTACCGCCAGTGCCAGCCGTGAGGCAGCCCTGGCACACTGCAGCTGGCAGGACAGCGCCGAGAGCCTGCGGTGCCAGCGCCTCAGTCCCGTGAGCGGCGACACCGTGGGGGGGAAGTAATTTCCTTTCCTCCTCCGAAAAGCCTTTTTGACAGCGGGGCGGAGGGGGCCCGGGGCAGCGGGCGAGCAGCTTTCCCCCGCAGCTTTGCTCCTCGTTTACTCGCGGCGTCCCCAGGGGGCTGCGGCTTGTGTCGTACCCTATCGGACCGGGCCGGCTCGGCTCGGCTCGGCTCGGCTCGGCTCGGCTCGGCACGGCACGGCACGGCACGGCACGGCACGGCTCGGCTCGGCTCGGCTCGGCTCGGCACGGCACGGCACGGCACGGCACGGCTCGGCACGGCTCGGCTCGGCACGGCACGGCACGGCTCGGCTCGGCACGGCTCGGCACGGCTCGGCACGGCTCGGCACGGCTCGGCTCGGCACGGCTCGGCACGGCACGGCTCGGCTCGGCAGCCGCTGCGCAGCCTTCGCTGCGCCCGGCCCGGCCCTGCCCCCACCGCACTCCCGCCCAATAGGGGCGCGGCGTCCCCGCCCCGTGCCGCCGGGCAGCCAATGGGAGGCGCCGCGCGGCGGCCGTCCACCTGCGGCTGCGGAGCCGCCCGTGCGGGCGAGAGGAGCCGACAAAAGCTGCCGGTGCGGAGGGCTGCGCTGCTCTCTCCGCTCCCCCCGCCGCGCCCTCCCGACCCGCCGGGCCAGTTCTGCCGCCCGCCGTCTCCGCCAGACATGACACAAGACTACGACAAGTGAGTGAGCAGGGTGCGGAGGAACCGGCTCCGGTCCGACCGGTCTCTCCGGATCGGGTGGTCGAGGAGGGAGCTGCGGTCAGAGGGGGCTCGCCGCCCCGGGGCTCGCTCCCCGCTGGGGCTCGCTCCCCGCTGGGGCTGGGCTGAGGGGCAGCCGCTCTCCCCGGGGGACCGCCCCGCGCCCCCCCTCTTCTGTCGTCTCGGAGGAGTAACCGGAGGCGGCGGTGGGGCGGCGCGATGCGATATGGCGGGGGAGAGGAGGAGGTGGGGGGAAAGCCTCGGGGGGATCCCGGCGGCGAGGCGACCCCGGTGGCCACCCCGCCCCGTCGAGGCGAGCGGCGAGGCAGGGCCGGCTTTGAAACTCGACACCGACAGCGAGGCGTGGGGCAGCGCCGCCGCCGTCCGCCCCCCGCCCCGCCGCGCCTTAAATGCGGGAGGTGGCGGCGGCGGGGGGGAGCCGGGTCGCGCCGTCGGGAGGAGCGGGCGCCGCCGCAGCGCCGGGCTAGGCCTCGCTGCCGGGGGCTGAGGGAGGCGGGCGGCGCCGGGCGGGAGCTGCCCCCATGGACTTCTACGAGGCGCATCCGTCCGGCAAGGTGGATTTCGGCAGGTAAGGGCTCGGCGGCGCCCACCCGCACCGGCAGCCGGCCGAAGCGGCGGCCGAGGGGTCCCCTCCGTGCCGGGACCCGGCCGTGAGAAGCTTTCAGCCCCAGCGCCACGCGTGATCGTGCGGCTGCCGAGCTGCCGTCGCCAGCCGGAGCCATCGCCGGGGCTTGTCCCAAGCCCGTCCCGCGTCCGTCTGCGGGCACAGGGCAGAGGCAATGGGGTCGCTCGGAGGGAGTTTGAGGAAGCGATGGTAAAGTGTCTGTGTTTCGGTGAAGGGTGACTCGGACGAGCTCCTTCCCAAGGGAGTGTGAAGGAATTCTACCGAACCCCGGCGGTTTTTCGCTCTTCTGCTGTCGCGGAGGCCGGGGCTGGTGCCGCAGCTCCCTCGCCTCGCTGCGGTTCCGGGGGGGTTACGGCTGCTCCCCGCCCGTGACCCTTACCAGACGCAGCCAGGACGGTTGAGGTCCGGGCGCTTTGGTTTTTCTGGTGGTTAGGAGCCAGCGAAGGAAAAGGAGAGAGATGTGCCCCGTGCCAGCGCGGGCGGGGGGCACCGGGGGTGAGGGTCGCGGTGTCCGGGGAGCGGGAGGGAAGGGGGGCTCGGGGTGGGTGACTGAGCCGGAGTCGTTCCTGAGCCGGGGACGCAGGAGGCTGCAGGGAGAGGATGTCTGCGATGCCAGCTCCCGGGGGCGCTCCTGCCAGAGCCACGCAGCAGGGAGGCTGCCGGCAGCCTCTGCTGGCTCTGCCCCGACCCGGCCGATGCTGTGCCTGCCGCTCCGGGAGCAGCCCCACGTGCCAGGGCCCTGGCAGCCTGGCACTGAGGAGCGATCCGTGTTTGCCTTCTGCTGCTGGTGCTTCTTCCTGAGCTGAGCTCCTGCCGAGCCCTGCGCTGCCCCGGGAGACCTCCCCTTGCCCCGCTGCAGGGGGCAGGCTGCCCGACGGGCACCGTGCGTTGTGCCCGGGCGCTGCGGTGGCAAATCCTACAGAGGTTTGGCATTTGGCACCCGCTGCCTTCAGCGGCTGCGGCTCGGCGTGTTTGGCTCTCCTGGGAGCGTTGCCTTGCTGGAGGGAATCGGCCTGGGGGTCCTGGGAGCTCCGGCAGGGCTGACTGAGCCGCTTGGCTCGGTGGGGATGGAGCTGCGCCCAGGACGCTCCAGCTGCTGCCTTCTCTGCCCGTGGCGTTCCCTGGAGGGGTTACCCAACTGAGGCGTTTTGGTTCAGAGAGTCACAGAACAGCAAGGGATGGAAGGGACCTCCGGAGATCAGAGTCCAAGCCCCTGCCAGAGCAGGGCAGCCAGGCAGGGCACACAGAACACATCCAGGTGGGGGCTGAAAGTCTCCAGGGAAGGAGACTCCACAACCTCTCCGGGCAGCCTGCTCAGGGCTCTGTCACCCTCACACCAAGGAAGTTTCTCCTCATGCTGAGGTGTTCTTTGCTCCTGTGTAAGAGCAGGAGGCTGTGCCCCTCCTTACAGCCAGCCCTGCTCTGTCTTCTGCTGCTCACCTGCCTTTGGGGCCTGGCTGTCCTCCGCACCGGGGCCAGCTCTGTGCAGAGGTGTAGGGAGAAGGCTTTGATGCCGGAGCTTGGCTGCTCCTCCTCGTTGTTGTTGTTTGCCTTTTGCTGACGATCTGCTGTTGATTGATGGCCACGGAGTGCTCTGGCCGAGCGCTGCCGCTGCCGAGTGTCCTCGGCCCGGCCGCAGCCGAAGCTGCGTGAGACTCAGCTGGCACTGATAAAGGATCAAAGCAGCTTCGGTGCGGGGAGGTGGTGATAAGGCTGCGGAGCTGATGGCAGCGATTAGAGCCTTTCACAACTTCCCTTTCACAACGTTCAGCTTCGCACTGTCACTCTGGTGACAGGCTGCGAGCAGGGGGTGCTCAGCAGGGGGTGCTCAGCAGCTGGGCGAGGGGAGGAGAAGCTTTTTTGTTAGGGGGCTAAAATCACTTTAATGGAAGAACCATCACCCAGCCTCGTAAAAACGCCCAGCTCCGGCTGGTGGCAGGCAAGAAGCCTCCTTCCCTCCTGCCTCTGCGTGGAGGAAGACAAGGCCAGGCTGGATGAGGCCTTGAGCGACCAGGGCTGGTGAGAGGCTGAAGTGCATCCAGTTCCAAGCCCCCTGCCGTGGGCACACCCATGGATGATCTTCAACATCCCTTCTACCCCAACCCATCCTGGGTGTCCCTGCCCCGGGCAGGGGGCTTGGATCTGGATCATCTTCAGGTTCCCTTCCAACCCATCCTGGGTGTCCCTGCCCCGGGCAGGGGGCTTGGATCTGGATCATCTTCAGGGTCCCTTCCAACCCATCCTGGGTGTCCCTGCCCCTAGCAAGGGGCTTGGATCTGGATCATCTTCAGGGTCCCTTCCAACCCATCCTGGGTGTCCCTGCCCCGGGCAGGGGGCTTGGATCTGGATCATCTTCAGGGTCCCTTCCAACCCATCCTGGGTGTCCCTGCCCTGGGCAGGGGGCTTGGATCTGGATCATCTTCAGGGTCCCTTCCAACCCACTGCATGACCCTGGGAAGCAGTCCCTGCTCAGCTGCTGTGAGGTCCCATTGACTGCTGCCCCTGCTGAGTCCATAACTGGTCAGCAGCTTCTGGGTGGTGGTTTCAGGTGCCCCCGAGGGTGCCAGGCAGCTGGCAGCCGTGGGGGCTGGAGAGAAGCTTTGCTGCTCCCCGCTGTGCAGCTGTGGGTGGGAAGTGGAGCAGGCTGTGGCTGGGTGTGCTCCGTGGGACCCGCTGCAGGCTGGCGGCGTGGGAAGGCTCCGGCTCGGATCTGGAGCCCCAGCAGGGCAGCTGTGCTCCTCCGTGGCTTTGCCTGTGGCTGCTGTAACCCAGCTGAGCTTGGTCAGCTCACCTCAGAGTGAGAGCAGGAGGAGGTTTCTGGGCTGACTAATCCTTGCAGGGCAGTGAATCAGAGGTGAAGCCCCAAGGAAGTGGGGCAGCTGGTGGCGAGGAGCCTCGGGAGCTCTTCCAAGCTTTTTTCTCCCCTTTTCTCTGCTTGGCTGCAGCAAGAGGCCTGTGCTGGTCCTGCAGAATGAGTCCCTCTACTCCCAGAGACGTCCCTACACCAGTGAGGATGAGGCCTGGAAAACCTTCCTGGAGAACCCCCTGACAGCAGCCACCAAAGCCATGATGAGCATCAATGGGGACGAGGACAGCGCCGCCGCCCTGGGCCTGCTCTATGACTACTACAAGGTAGGGTTGGCACGGGGGAGCTGGCACCCAGAGGGCAGCTGCCACCCTGGGAAGGCTGCTGGGCTTTGCTGGAGGGTCCTGCAGGGGCTCTCAGGAGAGCAGGAGGACTCCAGGCCAGGTTGGATGAGACTTGGAGCCACCTGGGCTGGGGGAAGGTTGAAGCTCATCCCAGTTCCAAGCCCCCTGCCGTGGCTGTGCCCGTGGATGATCTTCACCATCCCTTCTGCCCCAACCCATCCTGGGTGTCCCAGGAGGCTCAGGCCCCACCCAACCTTCAGCATCTCCATGGGAAAAATCACAGAATCCTCTGGGGTGGGAAAAGGCCTCGAGGAGGCCCCAGGAGCTGTGGTGTGAGTGGAGATGCCAGGGTGAGCCAGGGCTTGGGCTCAGTCAGGGGCATGCAGGTGCTGGCCATGAGCGGTGGCTGCTCCATGCCCAGGCAGTGCCTGAGGAGGCTTTGCTGGGGGGAGTTCCCTCCTCCAGCAGCCCACTCAGGGGGCATGCTGAGGGGCACACAGGTCCTGGGCACCACAGCTGGGTTGTGGAGGAGGCTGTGTGAGCTTGCTGCGTGGTTGAGGGCAGCTGGGTGCCGCGGGCTTGTGGCAGCAGCCCTTGGGGCACTGTCTGTGTGCTCCACCACAGGGGCAGGACTCCCCCTCCTGTCTGCCTCGGCCTTGAGTCTGTATGGGGGGCTGGGGATGGGTGCTGTGGTGCCTGCTGTCTGCAGGGCAGGTCCTGCCCCTGGCACCAAGCCTGAGGAGCTGAACTGAGCTCTCTTGGTGCACAGCACTGGAGGCCACCTCCTGTTTGGGTCAGGCTGTGTTCCTGGCCAGGCACAGGGGAGCTGGAGCAGCTCCATGCTCCTCCCGGAGCTCACAGGAGAAGGAAAGCCTTGGGTGGTCTTTGAGGCAGTGACCAGAGAGCTGCTGTGGGTGGGGAGGGAGCTGTGGGCAGAGTCCTCTCAAGCCCTGAGCTGATCCTGTGTCAGTGGCCAGGTGCTGCCCAGCTGTGATGCTGGCAGTGGCTGATGGCAGAGATGCTTCTTTGTGCCCAGCTGGCAGTGCCCACAGAGCTGCTCTGCTGCAGTTACAGCTTTGTCTTGGCTTCCCCAGGTGCCCAGGGAGAGGAGATCCTCCACAGCCAAGCCAGAGGCAGAGCATCCAGAGCAGGACCACAGCAAAAGGTACTTTGGGTTTGTTGCTGCTTGGCTGCTCCTCTGCCTCCCCTCCTGGCACCTGCAGCCCTGCAGTGCTGCTGTGGCCTCCAGTGATCCCCCCTGAGGTGCAGCTCAGCTTCCTCTGCCCTTGGAGCTCAGCAGCTGCAGTCTGGGGCAGCTGGAGCCCAGGAGGTTGCCCCTCAGCACCAGGAGAGACCTCTGGTGTGAGGCTGCTGGAGGCCTGGAGCAGGCTGCCCAGGGAGGTTGTGGAGCCTCCTGCTCCAGAGGCTTTCCAGCCCCACCTGGATGCGTTCTGTGTGCCCTGCTCTGGCAGGGGGCTGGACTGGAGGGTCTCTGGGGGTCCCTTCCACCCCCCCAGCAGCCCATGAGCGGTTTGCTGTTGCTGTGTGCCCCGAGTTGTGCCCTGCCCCCGGAGCAGGCTGGCCCTGGGCTGTGTTGTGGAGAGCTGAGGCTCAGCTACTTCTCACGGCCATCCCTCTGCTTGCTGTCTGCTGCTGGCATGGGGCTGGGCTGCCAGGAGCTGCTCTTTCCAGCCTGGGCACAGCGTGGTGGTGTGGGCAGCCCTTCCCCAGCCGGGGGGGCACTGCTGACCCTTCCCTCTTTGCATGTGGCTGCCCCTGGCCGCTGTGCCAGGCCGCCGGCAGCGCTCTTGGTGCGTGGGCTGAGGGGGAAGGGCTCCGGGGCGCTGGTGCTGGCTCCTGGGGTGGTGTTGGGTGTGGACTTCTCTGGGATCCTCTGGAACTCCTCCTGTCTCTCTCTTCCTTCCTCTTCCTGCCCTGCTCTCTGGTGCCTCCCCAGCAGAAGATGACCCTGATTAAGTAGCTTACGAATGAGGTCCATGGCAGCCAGGCCTCCACTCCTTCCATCCTCGTCCTTTGGACAGCCCTAGAGTGCTCCCAGGACTCAGGTGAGGCTTTGGGCTGCCCCAGCAGCCTGCTCCCCAGCCCGGGGCTGCCACTGCTGCCCTCGCCCCAGCCCTGCTCCCACGCTGCCCCACGGCCTCCCAGCTGCCCTCTGCCACTGCAACCGCCTGGGCTGCCTCCAGAGAGGGCTGGGCAGCCCCACAGCTGTGCCAGGGGGAGGGCAGGCTGGCATGGTGGCTGCTGGCCCTCAGCTCAGCCACAGGCCTCTGCTCTCCTGGCACCACGAGTGTGGTGAGGTCCTTCAAGCCAGCTCTGGCAGTCCTGGTGTGGGTGCCCAGGGGGTGTTGTGTCCCATGACTGGCACAGAGGAGCAGAGCCCTTGCTCCATGCACCAGCGAGCAGTGAGTGGTGCTGTGTGGTGCCTCGTGCTGGGCAGCTGCTGGGCAGGCAGTGAGGCTGTGGCTCTGGAGCCTCCCTGCTGGGTGCCTGCTCTCCAGAGTGGCACAGCAGAGCTGGAGGCTCTCAGCTGCCCAGGGCAGGGCTGAGCTGCTCTGCAGGAGCAGGAGAGCTGCTGCCAGCTGTGCCTGCACAGAGCCAGCCGAGAGGAGCTGCTGCTGGCTGGCAGCGTGGAGGGGCTGCTGCTGCTGCCCTGACTGGGCCCTGCAGTGTGCAGCCGTGCAGTGTGCTGCTGTGCCCAGCAGTGGTGCAGTGAGCTGTGTGCTGGCATGTCCTGCAGTGGTGCAGTGTGCAGTGAGCTGTGTGCTGCCCTGGCTGCCCTGCAGTGGTGCAGTGAGCTGTGTGCTGGCATGTCCTGCAGTGTGCAGTGAGCTGTGTGCTGCCCTGGCTGTGCCCTGCAGTGGTGCAGTGAGCTGTGTGCTGCCCTGGCTGTGCCCAGCAGTGGCGCAGTGAGCTGTGTGCTGCCCTGGCTGTGCCCTGCAGTGGCGCAGTGAGCTGTGTGCTGCCCTGGCTGTGCCCTGCAGTGGCGCAGTGAGCTGTGTGCTGCCCTGGCTGTGCCCTGCAGTGGCGCAGTGAGCTGTGTGCTGCCCTGGCTGTGCCCTGCAGTGGCGCAGTGAGCTGCGTGCTGCCCTGGCTGTGCCCTGCAGTGGCGCAGTGAGCTGCCTGCTGCCCTGGCTGTGCCCTGCAGTGGCGCAGTGAGCTGCCTGCTGCCCTGGCTGTGCCCTGCAGTGGCGCAGTGAGCTGCCTGCTGCCCTGGCTGTGCCCTGCAGTGGTGCAGTGAGCTGTGTGCTGCCCTGGCTGTGCCCTGCAGTGGTGCAGTCAGCTGTGTGCTGCCCTGGCTGTGCCCTGCAGTGGTGCAGTCAGCTGTGTGCTGCCCTGGCTGTGCCCTGCAGTGGTGCAGTGAGCTGTGTGCTGCCCTGGCTGTGCCCTGCAGTGATGCAGTCAGCTGTGTGCTGCCCTGGCTGTGCCCTGCAGTGGTGCAGTCAGCTGTGTGCTGCCCTGGCTGTGCCCTGCAGTGGTGCAGTCAGCTGCTGTGCCCTGCAGTGAGCTGTGTGCTGCCCTGGCTGTGCCCTGCAGTGGTGCAGTGAGCTGCTGTGCCCTGCAGTGAGCTGCCTGCTGCCCTGGCTGTGCCCTGCAGTGGTGCAGTCAGCTGTGTGCTGCCCTGGCTGTGCCCTGCAGTGGTGCAGTCAGCTGCCATGCCCCGCAGTGAGCTGTGTGCTGCCCTGGCTGTGCCCTGCAGTGGTGCAGTGAGCTGCTGTGCCCTGCAGTGAGCTGCCTGCTGCCCTGGCTGTGCCCTGCAGTGGCGCAGTGAGCTGCCTGCTGCCCTGGCCGTGCCCTGCAGTGGCGCAGTGAGCGGCCTGCTGCCGTGCCCTGCAGTGGCGCAGTGAGCTGTGTGCTGCCCTGGCTGTGCCCTGCAGTGGCGCAGTGAGCTGTGTGCTGCCCTGGCTGTGCCCTGCAGTGGCGCAGTGAGCTGCCCGCTGCCCTGGCTGTGCCCTGCAGTGGCGCAGTGAGCTGCCCGCTGCCCTGGCTGTGCCCTGCAGTGGCGCAGTGAGCTGCCTGCTGCCCTGGCTGTGCCCTGCAGTGGCGCAGTGAGCTGCCTGCTGCCCTGGCTGTGCCCTGCAGTGGCGCAGTGAGCTGCCTGCTGCCCTGGCTGTGCCCTGCAGTGGCGCAGTGAGCTGCCTGCTGCCCTGGCTGTGCCCTGCAGTGGTGCAGTGAGCTGTGTGCTGCCCTGGCTGTGCCCTGCAGTGGTGCAGTCAGCTGTGTGCTGCCCTGGCTGTGCCCTGCAGTGGTGCAGTCAGCTGTGTGCTGCCCTGGCTGTGCCCTGCAGTGGTGCAGTGAGCTGTGTGCTGCCCTGGCTGTGCCCTGCAGTGATGCAGTCAGCTGTGTGCTGCCCTGGCTGTGCCCTGCAGTGGTGCAGTCAGCTGTGTGCTGCCCTGGCTGTGCCCTGCAGTGGTGCAGTCAGCTGCTGTGCCCTGCAGTGAGCTGTGTGCTGCCCTGGCTGTGCCCTGCAGTGGTGCAGTGAGCTGCTGTGCCCTGCAGTGAGCTGCCTGCTGCCCTGGCTGTGCCCTGCAGTGGTGCAGTCAGCTGTGTGCTGCCCTGGCTGTGCCCTGCAGTGGTGCAGTCAGCTGCCATGCCCCGCAGTGAGCTGTGTGCTGCCCTGGCTGTGCCCTGCAGTGGTGCAGTGAGCTGCTGTGCCCTGCAGTGAGCTGCCTGCTGCCCTGGCTGTGCCCTGCAGTGGCGCAGTGAGCTGCCTGCTGCCCTGGCCGTGCCCTGCAGTGGCGCAGTGAGCGGCCTGCTGCCGTGCCCTGCAGTGGCGCAGTGAGCTGTGTGCTGCCCTGGCTGTGCCCTGCAGTGGCGCAGTGAGCTGTGTGCTGCCCTGGCTGTGCCCTGCAGTGGCGCAGTGAGCTGTGTGCTGCCCTGGCTGTGCCCTGCAGTGGCGCAGTGAGCTGCCCGCTGCCCTGGCTGTGCCCTGCAGTGGCGCAGTGAGCTGCCTGCTGCCCTGGCTGTGCCCTGCAGTGGCGCAGTGAGCTGCCTGCTGCCCTGGCTGTGCCCTGCAGTGGCGCAGTGAGCTGCCTGCTGCCGTGCCCTGCAGTGGCGCAGTGAGCTGCCTGCTGCCCTGGCTGTGCCCTGCAGTGGTGCAGTGAGCTGCCCGCTGCCGTGCCCTGACCGTGCCCCGCTGTGCCCGCAGGAGCAGCCTGGCCGGCGCGGCGGAGCCGCTGGTGTGCGCGGGGGAGGGCCGAGTGCCGGTGCTCAAGAACGTTCCCTTCAACATCGTGCTGCCCCCCGCCCCCCGCGGCCCCCTCACCGCCCCCGACACCACCGTCACCGTCTCCATCGCCGCCATGCCCAGCCCCCACCCCATCAAGACCGAGTCGCAGCCGCAGGGCTTCGCCGTGGGGCTGCCCCCCGCCGCCTACCACCCCGAGCCCCCCGAGCGCCTGGTGGTCTTCGACCGCGGCCTCAACCCCGAGCAGTTCAGCTCCGGCAGCCAGCCCCAGAGCTCCCAGCGCCGCACCCCGGACTCCACCTTCTCGGAGACCTTCAAGGAGGGCGTGCAGGAGGTACCCGGGGGGCAGGGGCTGCGCCGCGGGGGGGGCAGGGGCTGCGCCGCGGGGGGGGCAGGGGCTGCGCCGCGGGGGGGGCAGGGGCTGCGCCGCGGGGGGGGCAGGGGCTGCGCCGCGGGGGGGGCAGGGGCTGCGCCGCGGGGGGGGCGGCTCCGCTCTGGGACCTGCAGGCCCGCCCCGGAAGGTGCTGAGCCCTGCAGGTGCTCAGCCTGGGCGGGGGAAGGCTCCAGGGAGAGCTCAGGGCAGCCTCCCAGTACCTGAGGGGCTGCAGGGGAGCTGGGAGGGACTTGGGAGTGCCAGGACGAGGGACAAAGGCTTTGAGCTGGCAGAGGGGAGACTGAGGCTGGAGAGGAGGAAGGAATCCTTGGCAGGGAGGGTAGGGAGAGCCTGGCACAGGCTGCCCAGGGAGGCTGTGGCTGCTGCCTGGGCTGGGGGAAGGTTGAGGATCATCCAGTTCTGTGGCTGTGCCCATGGCAGGGGGCTTGGAGCCGCATGATCTTCAACACCCATTCTCACCCAACCTCTCCTGGGTGTCCCTGCCCATGGCAGGGGTTGGAACTGGATGATCCCCAAGGTCCCTTCCAACCCATCTGTGCCCCTCAGCAGTGCCAGAGCCTTTGGCTGGCAGAGGGCAAAGGGTTCCCTCAGCCCCAGGCCAGGCTCTGCAGGAGCTCGGTGCCCCCTGTGCTGCCTGTGCGGCTGCAGGGCCTGTCTGGCACCCTCCCTGCTGCCAGGCTCCAGCTGTGGGGGTGACAGAGGGGGGGATGTGGTGCCCCAAGTGAGAGCTGGAGCTGTTCTGTGGCTCTGTGCTCTGGTGCCAGCTGCAAACAGCAGCGTGGCCATGGCCTGGGGCTGCAGCCAGGGACTGGGCAGCTCTGCCCCTCTGTGGCATATGGGAGGGCTCTCAGGTCTTGGGGGGGATGAAGGCTCTCAGGTGCTGCCCTGAGGTGCCTCAGAAGCTGCTGAGGTGCTCAGCTGGCACCAGGGCTGTGAGTGAAGCTCCTGCCCCAGTGCCCACAGCAGCCCCGGGCAGCTCCCTCGCTACCTGCTGAGGGCTTTGCCTGCCAGGGCGGCTGTGGCAGCAGGGAGCTGCTCGGCCTCGCTGCAGCCCTCCTGGCTCCCCGCGGGGGGAGGGCTGTGTGTGTGCCTGGGGGGGTCCCTCCCGGCTGCGGGGGGCTCTGTGTGTGTGTCTGGGGGGGGTCCCTCCCGGCTGCGGGGGGCTGTGTGTGTGCCTGGGGGGGTCCCTCCCGGCTGCGGGGGGCTGTGTGTGTGTCTGGGGGGGGGTCCCTCCCGCGGGGTCCCTCCCGGCTGCGGGGGGCTGTGTGTGTGTCTGGCTGCGGGGGGCTGTGTGTGTGTCTGGCTGCGGGGGGCTGTGTGTGTGTCTGGGGGGGGTCCCTCCCGGGGGGTCCCTCCCGGCTGCGGGGGGCTGTGTGTGTGTCTGGGGGGGGTCCCTCCCGCGGGGTCCCTCCCGGCTGCGGGGGGCTGTGTGTCTGGGGGGGCTGTGTCCCCCTCACGCCGCTGCTGCCCCCCAGGTGTTCTTCCCGCCGGAGCTGAACCTGCGCATGGCCAACATGAGCTCCGAGGATTATGTCTTTGACAGCATCTCTGGGTGAGGCTCTGCTGCTGCCCCGGCTGCTGCCCCGCTGCAGGGGCTCTGTGGCAGCCCCTGGGGGCTGCGGCCGCCTGCCTGCCGCGGGGTCTCGGCGCAGACCCTCCCCGGCCTGCGCCGCGGCTGGCCCTGGGCAGGGCGCTGGCGCCTGCGGCTCTGCGGCGCTCTCGGAGCTGCCTTCCGGCTCTGTCCCCCTCTGGCCTTGCCCTCCCGTCGAGGTCCCTGCGAGCCCGAGCCCGGCTGCCCGGGCGCAGAGCGGGGCTGGAGGTGCGGAGCTCTGAGCTGGGGGAGGGGCAGGGTGGGGCTGGGGGTGCAGGCGGCCCAGAGGGGCGGGGGGCAGCCTGTGGCCGCGGAGCATCCTCCTGCCAGCGGCGCTCCGCCGGGCGCTGGCGCTCCCCGAGCGGCCGGCTGCTGCCAGCCCGGGCAGGGAGCTGCCAGCCCGGCCCCGGGCTCCCCGGACCTGCCGAAGGAGAGGGCTGGCGAGGGCTGGGCTCCGCCGCGGCCTCCCTGCTGCTGCCGCCTGACTCAGCCGGCAGCCCTGGAGCTGCTCCAGGAGGATGTGGAAGGCTGCCTCAGCTTTCCAGGAAAGAGCTCAGCGCCCTCCTGGCTCCCCAGGAACAACTTTGAGTACACCCTGGAGGCCTCCAAGTCGCTGCGGCAGAAGCCTGGGGACAGCACCATGACCTACCTGAACAAGGGGCAGTTCTACCCCATCACCCTCAAGGAGGCCAGCAGCACCGAGGGCATCCACCACCCCATCAGCAAAGTGCGGGTGAGTGCCAGCCCCAGGCAGGGGGGCGGCGTGGGGACCCCCTCTGGGCCCCCAGAGAGGGGGGGAGAGCAGGGACACCCCCTCCCCCCGGCCCTGGCTGCCCACAGGCTGGGTGCCAGTGGTGCTGTTGGCACCGAGTGCAGGTGATGCAGCCCTGGCATGAGTGACCTGAGCTGCAGCTGGGAGAGCAGCTCTGCTCCTCTGCTGCCCCTGGCACCGCTGCTCCCTGCTTGGCACTGCCCTGCTCCATCCTGCTGGGAGAGCAGCTCTGCTCCACTGCTGCCCCTGGCACCGCTGCTGCCTGCTTGGCACTGCCCTGCTCCATCCTGCTGGGAGAGCAGCTCTGCTCCACTGCTGCCCCTGGCACCGCTGCTGCCTGCTTGGCACTGCCCTGCTCCATCCTGCTGGGAGAGCAGCTCTGCTCCTCTGCTGCCTCTGGCACCGCTGCTGCCTGCTTGGCACTGCCCTGCTCCATCCTGCTGGGAGAGCAGCTCTGCTCCACTGCTGCCCCTGGCACTGCTGCTGCCTGCTTGGCACTGCCCTGCTCCATCCTGCTGGGAGAGCAGCTCTGCTCCTCTGCTGCCCCTGGCACCGCTGCTGCCTGCTTGGCACTGCCCTGCTCCATCCTGCTGGGAGAGCAGCTCTGCTCCTCTGCTGCCTCTGGCACCGCTGCTGCCTGCTTGGCACTGCCCTGCTCCATCCTGCTGGGAGAGCAGCTCTGCTCTTCTGCTGCCCCTGGCACTGCTGCTGCCTGCTTGGCACTGCCCTGCTCCATCCTGCTGGGAGAGCAGCTCTGCTCCTCTGCTGCCTCTGGCACCGCTGCTGCCTGCTTGGCACTGCCCTGCTCCATCCTGCTGGGAGAGCAGCTCTGCTCTTCTGCTGCCCCTGGCACCGCTGCTGCCTGCTTGGCACTGCCCTGCTCCATCCTGCTGGGAGAGCAGCTCTGCTCTTCTGCTGCCCCTGGCACCGCTGCTGCCTGCTTGGCACTGCCCTGCTCCATCCTGCTGGAAGAGCAGCTCTGCTCCTCTGCTGCCCCTGGCACCGCTGCTGCCTGCTTGGCACTGCCCTGCCGGAGCCCAGAGCCTGGCCCCCCGCCCCCCCGGGGCAGGCCTGCTCCCTGGCTGCTCCTTGCCCGCTGTGAGCTGTGCCCTTGCCCCCTGGCAGAGTGTGATCATGGTGGTGTTTGCTGAGGACAAGAGCCGGGAGGAGCAGCTCCGGCACTGGAAGTATTGGCACTCGAGGCAGCACACGGCCAAGCAGCGCTGCATCGACATAGGTGAGGGGCACCCCCGGGGGGGCACAGCCTGGGCACAGCCCTGGGCCAGCTCAAGCCTTCTGCTCAGGGTGGGCTGCCTGGGGGAGCCTTGGGGTCCGTGGAAGGGACCTTGAGGATCCGACCCCTTCCAGCCCCTGCCCAGGGCTCTGGCAGCCTCACACCGAAGCTTCTCCCTCCCTGGTGAGGTGGCAGCTCCTGGGTGCCCCTGGCAGGGGGTTGGCACTGGCTGCTCTTTGAGCTCCGTGCCGGGGCTCCACATGACTTAGGCTCCTGCCCTGCTTCCTCCTTCCCCCAGCTGACTACAAGGAGAGCTTCAACACCATCAGCAACATCGAGGAGATTGCCTACAATGCCATCTCCTTCACCTGGGACATCAACGAGGAGGCCAAGGTGTGTGCCCGGGGCTGGGGGGAGGGGCAGGGCCCGCTGCTGCCAGAGGGGCACCGGTGGAGGGGCGCAGGAGCCGTGCTGGAGCTGGGCAGCCCTGCTGGGGGGCAGCTCCTGAGGGTGCCAGGAGCCTTCATCGGGAGCAGCAGCAGCTGAGCTGCTGGAGCAGGCGCGGCTGGAGCCGCAGCTCCCGGCGCCCAGCTCGGAGCCGGAGCAGCCTCCTGTGAGCTGCAGGCTGCAGCCCCTCAGAGCCCCTCACTCACAGGGTCCCCGTGGCTGGGAGACCCCAACCATGGCCACTGCAGCCTGAGCAGCTGCTGGGGGCCAGGGCAGCAGGGCAGGGGGTGGGCACACCCCAATGCCAAGGGCATCGTGCAGGAGTTTCTCTGGCGAGGTTCAGTGCTGCTTGGGCTCTGTCAGGGGCTGGGAACAGTTCCTGCAGTCCTTGGCACCTTGGCTGGCACCCATCAGCCTGGGCAGAGCCACTGCTGGCTGCAGGGAGCCTGGGGGGGCCCTCAGCAGGGCACAGAGAGGCCTCTCTAGAGCTGTGTGCTGCTGGGCACTGCAGGGGGCACAGGGCTTGGAGTCCCCACACAGCTTCCTGCCACCAGCAGCTTTGCCCTGTGCTGCACAAGAGAGGTGCCTGGGGGGCTGCTGGGGGGTCCAGCCCTGGGGGGCTTGGCAGGCAGCAGCAGGGAGCTGTGTGTGCTGCTGCTGAGTGTGTGCCACCAGTTGTGAGGCTGGCATTGGTGCCAGGCTTCCCTGCTCAGCAGTTTGGCTTCAGCTGGGCGGAGAGGGCTGGCAGGGAGGACCTGGGCTGCTGAAAGGCTGGGATGAGTGAGGCAGGAGGCTGTGCCCAATGCTGCAGGAGGAGGCAGGAGGTGCTCCCAGGAGCACAGCCCACGGCAGGGGGCTTGGAGCTGGATGGTATTCGACCTTCCACCATGCCAGGGGGCTCAAGGCCTCATCCAGCCAACCCCCCGGTGCAGCCTCCTCTCAGGTAGCCTCCCTGCAGAGTGCCCTTGCCCAGTGCTGCAGGGCTTGGAGGCCGCTTTGGGCTGGGCTGTGCCAGGAGGGTGTTGTGGCAGCTGCTGGGCTGGGATCCTGAGTTCAGTGTGCTGGAGCAGGGCCCGGGGGTGCCCCAGGAGGGGGGCTGCAGGAGCCTGTGCCAGGCTGGCGGTGCCCCGGTGCCAGCAGCCCTCGTGCCCACTGCGGCAGCGCTCAGCAGCTGCGGGCTTGGGGGGCTGGGGCTGGAGCTGTGGCAGGGAGGAGTCAAACAGGCTGCAGGCCACAGAGGAGCTCTGGGGCAGGGAGCCAGGGGAGCCCTGAGGGGCTGCCTGCCTCCTGCTCTGTGCACAGCCTCCTGGCTGCGCTGGGTGGTCCTGGAGGTCTCCTCCAGCTTTGGCCTTCACTGCTGCAGGTTTGCAGCTGTTTGGCTCTTTGCTTCCTGTCCAGATCTGTTGATGCCCAGCCCACAGAACTGTGGTGCTTGGAAGAGACCTTCAAGGTCTTGGAGTCCAACCAGCAGCCCAAGACCACCATGGGCACTGAGCCCTGTCCCAGAGGGAGAGCTCCACAGTGTCTGAGTCACACAGCGCCTGGGGGCGGCAGGGACCCCCACCCCCACCCCAGGAGCATCTTGCCCAAGCTCCCTGCAGGCAGCAGGGACATCTCCAGCTGGAGCAGGCTGCCCAGGGGCACCCCCAGGCCGATCTCCCATCCAGCTGTGGTGCTCAGGTGGAGGCAGAATCTCCCTCAGGTAGCTCCTGCAGAGAGCAAAGCTGCTGCTGCTTTGGAGCCCTTGCTCCATCCCTTCACACCTGCTGGCAAAACTTCCTCTGGCCACTTCCCTGTCTCTGTGGACACAAAGCTTGCAGTCCCCATGGGGCCACAGAGTGGTTGGGGTGGAGAAGCCTTGAACCCTGCTCCAGCTCTGCCCAGGCTGGGGCTGAGCCATGGCCCTCAGCACCACATCCCTGCCCCCCTGAAGCCCTTCCAGGGAAGGGCATTCAGCCAGCTCCTGGGCAGCCTGTGCCAGGCTCTGAGAACCCTTCCAGTCACCAAGTTCCTTCTCATGCCCAACCTGAACCGCCCCTGGGGCAACCTGAGGCTGTTTCCTCTCCCCCTACCCCTGAGGCTGGGGAGCAGAGCCCCTGCTGGGGCTTCCTCTTGCTGCTTCTCTCTTGTCTTGTTTTTTTTGTTGGGGTTGGGCTTTGTTTGGTGCTTCTGGGGGTTGTTTGCTGCTCTTTGGGTGGTGTTGTTTGGGGTTGGTTGTTTTGGGTTGTTTTGTGCTGGACCCCTGCAGCTTCCTTTGCCTCTCCCCCAGCAGCTGAGCCCAGGCTGCCAGCTGCCCCTGCAGCCTCTCCTGCTGGGAGCGTGGGCAGCAGGAGGCTCAGGCAGCACTGGGAACCTCCAGCCCTGGCTTTCCCACGTGTGGCAGAGACATCCCTGCACTTCCTTGCCCCAGCAGGGGCTGGCATCAGGGCTGGCATTCTGGGCTCTGCATTTCTCCTGCCCTTCCCCTCTTGTGCTGCTGCTGGAGGGAGCTGGCTGGGAGGACTCCGCTCTGCGGGGCTGGGTTCCCCACTCTGCCTTCCTGGGCGTGGGCTGGGACCCTGCAGGTGCTCTGTGCCAGTCCCCCAGGCTGGGCTGGGCGGGTTGGGATGCCAAGGAAGCTGCCTGGGCCGCAGCAGGATGGTGCTGAGCCGGGCAGGCTCTGGCCCCGTCGCCCAGCTGCAGACAAACCTTATTTGGGTGTCCGGTGCCGGGGGCAGGAGGTGGCTGGGAGCCCACAGCTGAGGACCTGCCCAAGGTTTTATCTCCTCCCTGGCTGCCTCCTGCTGATGCAAAACCTGTGGTGTGTGTGGGAGGCAAGGAAGAAGGGTGAGGGCAGCAGGATGAGCCAGCTCCGGGTGAGCCTGGCTCCCCCCTGCCGCTCGGCACAGCCCTGCTCCCTGGGCCCCCTGCCTGCCCCACGCCCAGGGCCGCTCCTGGGAGTCACCCAGCTGGCAGCTCAGCCTCTGGGTGCTGTGCTGGTGGCAGCCAGGAGGCTTTGGGGCAGGAGGGGACTTGCATCCAGCCAGCTCCCCACCGCTGGAGCTGCTTAAGCCCTGTCTTGGGCATGTCCCTGTGGCCTTTGGGGACCTAGAGGGGGCTGCGGGAGAGCTGGGGAGGGACTTCAGCAGGGAGTGCAGGGGCAGGACAGGGGCTGCCAGCACAGGGAGGGTGGCCCCCAGGAGGATGGAGACTCCCTTGGTACAGGAGTCCCGTGGCCAAGGCAAGGAGTGATGGGGACAAGGCACTGCTGGGGAGACTCCAGAGGGGCTCCAGAAGAAAATGACTCCCAGGAGCACAGCTGGGCCCTGGAATCATCTCCCAAGGGCAGCAGTGGAGTCCCCCCCCATTGGACACCTTTCAGACTCAGGCTGCCAGGGTGCTGGGCCAGCTCAGTTCAACTCCACCAGCACCTAGAGAGCAGATGGTCCCTGGGGTGCCCTCCAGCCTGGCAGGCTGGGATGGCTTCAGACTGCTCCCTGGTGCTGGGTGGTTCACCTCTGGTCCTTCAGGGGAGTGTGTGCAGGCAGAGCAGGAGGAGGCTGCTTGGAGTCCCCTGCTCCCTGTCCAAGTCCTTGTGTTTAGCTCTGATGAATCCTTGGCCTTCTCTCTTCCTCTGGTTTCAAGTCTCCTGTGCTACCCTCAGGGCTTCCTGCGGGGGGCGCTCTCTGGAGGGTCTCTGTGGCCCTTCCCAAAGGGGAAGCAGCTCCTGGGTCAGGGCAGCTGGGCAGTGACTGCTGCCTTGCCCAGCTGGAGCCCCAGCAGTGGCCTCTGCTCCAGGGGAGCAGAGCAGGAGCCTCCTGGGCTCCGCTGTGCAGGGGCCCAGCCCAGGCTGCTCTCTGAGCAGGCCATGGGGAGGGGGCTGCAGGTGAGACCCTGCCCCTGGCACCGGCCCTGGCACGGCTAGAGAAGGGTTGGGCTCTGGTCTGGGAGGGCTTTCCCAACCAGAACCAGGCTGTGGTGGTGGAGGAGGTGCCAGGACCCCTTTGCCTGCTGAGCCTTGGACAAGAACAGTGAAAGTGTTGGGCCAGGGTCAAGAAACAGAGCCCCCAGCTGCAGCAGGCCTGGCTGAGGCTGTGGGCACTGCCCAGAGCCCTCAGGCTCCTCCTGCCCCCCAAGCCAACCTCTGGCTCCCTTAAATGTGACTCGGGACCTGCAGGTGGCTCCTGCTCTGCAGAGGAGACCTTCCCCCGGCCCTGCTGCCTGGGCCCTGCTCAGCTGCCGTGCTTTGGTGCCCAGGACACAGCAGAGGAGCCATGGGTGTGCAGAGCTCACCTCACCAGGGCCTCTTTCATCTCCCTGACAGCCAGGGCCCTGTGGCACTCAGTTGCCCTTTAATTAGTGCAGCCCTTCCCGGCTGGGCTGGGAGCAGAGCCTGGGAGAGGGTGCGAGGAGCTCAGCTGCCCCTGCTTGAGGGCACACAGCCGAGCTCTGCTGGCTCCCCTGGACGCTGCTCCTGCCAGCTCTGAGCAGAGGCTGCTGCAGCCCGGGGGGGCACAAGTGCTGGGGAACTCCCCAGAGACCTCCAGGATCATCCAGCACCCACCACCACCCTGACCCCAAGTGCCATGGCCACAGGTCCCCCTCCAGGGCTGGGGACTCCACCACCTCCCTGGGCAGCCTGCTGGGAGCTGGGGGAGGGTTGGTGGTCTCCAGGAGTGTAGGGCAGCAGCTGGGGGGGGGGGGGGGGGGTGTTGCCAGCCCTGTGTCGCTGCTTGGTTTCCTCTCTGCCAAGCTAAGCTGCAGAGCTGTTTGTCCTCGGGAGAAGCTGAGCTGCCCTGAAGAGTGCAAAAGGCAAGAAAGCAGTCGAGAGAGAGAGGCAAAGGAGGAGGGCTGGGGGGGGGAGAAGGGGCTGGGGAGGGCTGAGCTGCCCTGGGGTGGGCACAGGTCTCTAATCCCTCCAGAAAGCTTCTCGTTCCAGACGGGCTCTGCCGGGGGAGGGCTTGGCAGGGCTGGGGCGGGCTCTGCTTTGGGGTCAGGTGCTGGGAGGTGAGGTGCAGATGATGGGGGGGCGGCAGCAGCAGCTCCGTGGGGCTGAGAATGCGGAACTGCCCCGGGGCGCAGGGCAGGAATCCTGCTCGGCAGGCTGGGGACGCGCAGCAGCCTCCCTGCCTGCCTGCCAGCTCCCGGCCCCTCTACCTGTCAGCTCCCTGCCCCTCTGCCTGCCTGCTCCCCCCGGCCCTGCCCCTCTGCCTGCCAGCTCCCGGCCCCTCTGCCTGCCAGCTCCCTGCCCCTCTGCCTGCCAGCTCCCCCCCGCCCTGCCCCTCTGCCTGCCAGCTCCCTGCCCCTCTGCCTGCCAGCTCCCTGCCCCTCTGCCTGCCAGCTCCCTGCCCCTCTGCCTGCCAGCTCCCGGCCCCTCTGCCTGCCAGCTCCCGGCCCGCCCCTCTGCCTGCCAGCTCCCGGCCCCTCTGCCTGCCTGCTCCCTGCCCCTCTGCCTGCCAGCGCCCGGCCCCTCTGCCTGCCAGCTCCCTGCCCCTCTGCCTGCCAGCTCCCGGCCCCTCTGCCTGCCAGCTCCCGGCCCCTCTGCCTGCCTGCTCCCTGCCCCTCTGCCTGCCAGCGCCCGGCCCCTCTGCCTGCCAGCTCCCTGCCCCTCTGCCTGCCAGCTCCCTGCCCCTCTGCCTGCCAGCTCCCCCCGGCCCTGCCCCTCTGCCTGCCAGCTCCCCCCGGCCCTGCCCCTCTGCCTGCCAGCTCCCTGCCCCTCTGCCTGCCAGCTCCCTGCCCCTCTGCCTGCCAGCTCCCCCCCGCCCTGCCCCTCTGCCTGCCAGCTCCCGGCCCCTCTGCCTGCCAGCTCCCGGCCCCTCTGCCTGCCAGCTCCCGGCCCCTCTGCCTGCCAGCTCTGCCTGCCTGCTCCCGGCCCCTCTGCCTGCCAGCTCTGCCTGCCTGCTCCCGGCCCCTCTGCCTGCCTGCTCCCGGCCCGCCCCTCTGCCTGCCTGCTCCCGGCCCGCCCCTCTGCCTGCCTGCTCCCGGCCCGCCCCTCTGCCTGCCTGCCAGCTCCCCGCCCCTCTGCCTGCCTGCTCGCCGCCCCTCTGCCTGCCTGCTCGCCAGCTCCCCGCCCCTCTGCCTGCCAGCTCCCCGCCCCTCTGCCTGCCAGCTCCCCGCCCCTCTGCCTGCCAGCTTCCTGCCCCTCTGCCTGTCAGCTTCCTGCCCCTCTGCCTGTCAGCTTCCTGCCCCTCTGCCTGCCTGCTCGCCAGCTCCCCGCCCCTCTGCCTGTCAGCTCCCTGCCCCTCTGCCTGTCAGCTCCCTGCCCCTCTGCCTGCCTGCTCCCTGCCCCTCTGCCTGCCTGCTCCCTGCCCCTCTGCCTGTCAGCTTCCTGCCCCTCTGCCTGCCAGCTCCCTGCCCGCCCCTCTGCCTGCCAGCTTCCTGCCCCTCTGCCTGCCAGCTCCCTGCCCCTCTGCCTGCCAGCTCCCGGCCCGCCCCTCTGCCTGCCAGCTCCCGGCCCGCCCCTCTGCCTGCCTGCTCGCCAGCTCCCGGCCCCTCTGCCTGCCAGCGCCCGGCCCCTCTGCCTGCCAGCGCCCGGCCCCTCTGCCTGCCAGCTCCCCGCCCCTCTGCCTGCCAGCTCCCCGCCCCTCTGCCTGTCAGCTTCCTGCCCCTCTGCCTGCCTGCTCGCCAGCTCCCCGCCCCTCTGCCTGCCTGCTCCCCGCCCCTCTGCCTGTCAGCTCCCTGCCCCTCTGCCTGCCTGCTCGCCAGCTCCCTGCCCCTCTGCCTGCCTGCTCCCTGCCCCTCTGCCTGCCTGCTCCCTGCCCCTCTGCCTGTCAGCTTCCTGCCCCTCTGCCTGCCTGCTCGCCAGCTCCCTGCCCCTCTGCCTGCCTGCTCCCCCCGGCCCTGCCCCTCTGCCTGCCAGCTCCCGGCCCCTCTGCCTGCCAGCTCCCGGCCCTGCCCCTCTGCCTGCCAGCTCCCCCTGGCCCTGCCCCTCTGCCTGCCAGCTCCCTGCCCCTCTGCCTGCCTGCTCCCCCCAGCCCTGCCCCTCTGCCTGCCTGCTCCCCCCGGCCCTGCCCCTCTGCCTGCCTGCTCCCCCCGGCCCTGCCCCTCTGCCTGCCTGCTCCCCCCCGGCCCGCCCCTCTGCCTGTCAGCTTCCTGCCCCTCTGCCTGTCAGCTTCCTGCCCCTCTGCCTGCCAGCTTCCTGCCCCTCTGCCTGCCTGCTCGCCAGCTCCCTGCCCCTCTGCCTGCCTGCTCGCCAGCTCCCTGCCCCTCTGCCTGCCTGCTCCCCCCCGGCCCTGCCCCTCTGCCTGCCTGCTCCCCCCCGGCCCGCCCCTCTGCCTGCCTGCTCCCCGCCCCTCTGCCTGCCTGCTCCCCGCCCCTCTGCCTGCCAGCTCCCTGCCCCTCTGCCTGCCTGCTCCCCCCCGGCCCACCCCTCTGCCTGCCTGCTCCCCGCCCCTCTGCCTGCCAGCTCCCTGCCCCTCTGCCTGCCTGCTCCCCCCCGGCCCACCCCTCTGCCTGCCAGCTCCCCCCGGCCCTGCCCCTCTGCCTGCCAGCTCCCTGCCCCTCTGCCTGCCTGCTCCCCCCGGCCCGACCCTCTGCCTGCCTGCTGCCCCTCTGCCTGCCTGCTTGCCATCTCCCCTGCCCCTCTGCCTGCCTGCTCCCCCCCGGCCCTGCCCCTCTGCCTGCCTGCTCCCCCCGGCCCGACCCTTTGCCTGCCTGCTGCCCTTCTGCCTGCCTGCTCGCCATCTCCCCTGCCCCTCTGCCTGCCTGCTCCCCCCGGCCCTGCCGCTCTGCCTGCCAGCTCCCCGCCCCTCTGCCTGCCTGCTCCCCCCCGGCCCTGCCCCTCTGCCTGCCTGCTCCCCCCGGCCCGACCCTCTGCCTGCCTGCTGCCCTTCTGCCTGCCTGCTCGCCATCTCCCCTGCCCCTCTGCCTGCCTGCTCCCCCCGGCCCTGCCGCTCTGCCTGCCAGCTCCCCGCCCCTCTGCCTGCCTGCTCCCCCCCAGCCCGCCCCTCTGCCTGCCAGCTCCCTGCCCCTCTGCCTGCCAGCTCCCTGCCCCTCTGCCTGCCTGCTCCCCCCCGGCCCGCCCCTCTGCCCCTCTGCTCGCCATCTCCCCTGCCCCTCTGCTCGCCATCTCCCCTGCCTGCCCCCCCTCTGCCTGCCTGCTTCCCCTGCCTGCCCCCCCCCGCCCCTCTGCCAGCTTCTCTGCCTGCCAGCCCCCCTCTGCCCGCCATCTCCCCTGCCTGCCTGCTCCTGGCACTGCTGGGGTGGGGATGGAGCTGCTGTACTCCCTGGGCCTCCCTTGGTGTCCAAAGGCAGCACAGAGAAGGGCTCAGGGCGGCAGGGAGCTCAGAGCTCATCTGCTGCACCCTCCTGCCCTGGGCAGGGACAGCTCTTGGCTCCCGCAGGGAGGAGGCAGCCGCAGGCCCCCTGGGCAGCCTGTGCCACGCTGGTGCTGCAGGCTTAGCGTTTCCCTTGGTTCCAGGCTTCTCCCCCTGCCCTGCCCCTGGAGCTGCTCTCAGCCTTGGTGGCAGAAGACAATTTGTGCTTCGAGCGGGAGGCTCAGCAGCGCTCCCAGCCCAGGCCGGGAGCCGGCTGCTCCCTGCCCCCTCTCCAGGTGGTGCCTGGTGACGGTGACTCAGTGACAGCAGCAGGGACAGGGCTCGGGGTCAGGGAGGAGCCCTGCAGGGCTCCTGCCCTGCTGCCATCTCCTCCCAAGCCCAGCCTTCACGAACAAAACCTTCCTGGCTTCCAGCTGCTGGGGGTCAAGCTGGGAACACTCCTGGCTCAAACCACCTCTGGAACTTGGGCACCCTGAAGATGATCAAACCCAGGGGGCACAGGAGGGGAAGGGGTGGTCAGGCTGCACCAGCAGCAGGGCTGGGCTCCTCACTCCCACAGGCACAGTGAGTGCTGAGAGCTGCTGCTGTGCTCTTGGTGCTGAGCTCCTGTCGGTGGCGCTGAGCTGGTGCTGTGCTCCTGTCGCAGGGCTCTTTGTGGGCTCCTGCCGGTGCTGCTCTTGGGCTGACAGCAGAGAAGGTCTCTGCAGAGCTGTGTGAGCAGCCTGTGGGCAGCGCTGCGCAAAGCCGGGACCGCGACCCCGCAGCCCCTGCGCGGTTCTGGCCCTGCCGGGAGGCTGCGCAGCAGCAGCAGGGCTCCGGCAGGTGGCGCCAGCTGCCCGCAGAGCGCCCCGGGGTGCGCAGGGCGGTGGGAGAGGGAGGGTGGGAGAAGGGGGCGGGCAGGGGGACACGGAGAGAGCCGGCAGGCGGTGGGGCCGGGCAGCTGGAGCAGCTCTGCAGCTCCTGGCAGCTGAGGCTTTGGTGATTGATTGATTGATTGGTTAAGAGGTGGGGAGAGAAAGATGCAAACAAGCAGAGAGCAAAGCAACCCCAGCCCAGTCCAGCAAAACAAACCAACCCCAAAGCTCACTCCCCAAACAAACTAAAGCAAAAGGAAAGCAGCAAAAGCACCGAGCCCCAGGAGCAGCACAGTGGCCACAGAACAGCCCCAGGGGGAGAAAAGGAACACAAGCAGCGAGCCCCTGGGTATGCACAGCAACCAAACTCTGTTCCACAAGCAGCAGCCACAGAAACCAGCACCTTGGGCACCTCCCTGGGCAGCCTGTGCCAGGCTCTGCCCACCCTCACCATCAAGAATTTCTTCCTCCTCTCCAGGCTCAGCCTCCCCTCTCCCAGCCCAGAGCCATTGTCCCTCCCCCTGGCACTGCCAGCCCTTGTGCCAAGCCCCTCCCCAGCCCCCCGCAGGCGCTGGCCGTGTCTGAGGCTGCTTGTGCCCCGCGGTGGGCTGGGCAAGGAGCTCCGAACGCTGTGCCCTCGCTGGGTGCTGTGCCTGAGCTGGCAGCAGAGGGCAGGGGCAGCAGCAGTGCCCTGCTCACAGCCAGCCAGGGTCACCTCTGACAGTTCTGCCTCCCTCCTCCTCAGGTCTTCATCTCTGTCAACTGCCTCAGCACAGATTTCTCCTCCCAGAAAGGGGTCAAGGGGCTGCCCCTCAACCTGCAGATCGACACCTACAGCTACAACAACAGGAGCAACAAGCCTGTGCACAGAGCCTACTGCCAGATCAAGGTCTTCTGTGACAAGGTGGGCATGGCCCGGGCTGCTGCTGGCCCCTGGGCATGGCTCAGGCCAGGCTGGGGCACTGCTGTGGCCCTTGGCACAGGCAGGGGTGGGTCAGGCAGTGCAGCTCTGGCTGTGGTGGCCTGGGCCCAGCAGAGGGATGGAGGAGAGCTGCCAGGGGGGAGGTGGGAGGGCAGAGCTGCTTGAGGCAGAAGCTGCAGCCACAGACCAGAGGCTGAGACAAAGTCTGCTGATGGCCTTGGCTGCCCTCTGCTCATGCTGTGGGCAGGGGCCCACAGGTGCCCAGGGTGCCTGGGTCCCACCTGGCCAGAGCAGCCTGGGGTGGTGGAGCATGAGCTTGGCTCAGGTTTGGCTTGGAAGGGACCTCAGAGGTCACCCAGCTCCAGCCCTCTGCCCTGGGCAGGGAGACCTCCACCAGCCCAGGCTGCTCAGGGCCTCATCCAGCCTGGCCTGGAGCACCTCCAGGCAGGAGGCAGCCACAGCCTCCCTGGGCAGCCTGTGCCAGGCTCTCCCCAGCCTCAGTGCCAACGATTTCTTCCTGGTCTCCAGTCTCTCTCTGCCCTCCCCAGGCTTCAGCCCCTCCCCTCTCCCCCCCCAGGGGGGCTCTTGGCTGAGCTGGTTGGGTGCTGCCGGTGATGAGGCTGGGAGGTGAGCCCTGGGCAGCCCCAGAGCTGGCAGCCCCCGGCTGCCCTGCAGGGTGGGCGCTGTGCAGTGCTGCTGGGAGGCTGTGGGGAGCCTGCTCCTGCAGCTGGCAGAGGAATCCCACCCAGCCCAGCGCCCACCCTCTGCCCTCCCCTCGGTGTCTCCCTGGCAGGGGGCAGAGAGGAAAATCCGAGACGAGGAGCGGAAGCAGAGCAAAAGAAAAGGGAAGTGCAGCGACCCCAGCGCCCAGCTCAGTGCCTGTGAGTAGCACTCACCCCCCAGACCCTACCCCAGCCTCACCCTTCCCAGGAGGCACCTGGAAAGGAGCAGGGGGCAGCGGGTGCCAGGCTGCTGCCCAGGGGGCAGCCGTTCCCCTCTGCCCTGCTGTGCTCCCTGCTGGCCATCCCCAGCCCAGTTTGGTGCCCGAACCCCTCCAGGAGGGCTGGAGCCACCCAGAGCCCCTGAGCTGCTGCCCCAGGGTGCCAGCCCCCGGCTGAGAGCCCCAGGGTGCCAGCCCCGGCTGAGAGCCCCAGGGTGCCGGCCCCAGGGTGCCAGCCCCGGCTGAGAGCCCCAGGGTGCCAGCCCCAGGGTGCCAGCCCCCGGCTGAGAGCCCCAGGGTGCCGGCCCCAGGGTGCCAGCCCTGGCTGAGAGCCCCAGGGTGCCGGCCCCAGGGTGCCAGCCCCGGCTGAGGGCCCGTCTGCAGCAGGAGCGGGGCGGCGGGCAGGGCGCGGGCGGCGCGGTGACGCCGTGCCCCCTGTGGCCCTGCAGTCTCGGAGGTGAAGGTGCCGCTGCTGCCCTCCCACAAGCGCACAGACATCACCGTCTTCAAGCCCTTCCTGGACCTGGACACCCAGCCGGTGCTCTTCATCCCCGACGTGCACTTCGCCAACCTCCAGCGCGGTGCCCACGTGAGTCCGGCTGCGGCGGCGGCCGGCCGGCCGCGGGGCCCGGGGTGCCGCTGCGGCCCCTGGGCTCCCCCAGCCCGCTGCTGCAGGGTGAAAGGCTGCTCTGTGGAGCTGGCAGCTGTGCCAGCTCTGACCCGCTGCCAGGGCCCGGCCGCAGCCTCCCTGCAAAGTGCCCAGCTGACGCTGGAAGGGGAAGCAGTGAGAGCGCAGCCAAGGGGGGGAGCGATGAGTGCCCTGTGCTGGGACCCTGCTGTGCCCCGGCACCACCTCGGCACCACCTCAGCCTTGCTCTCTGAGGGCCCTGCCCAACCTGCCACAGGGAGGGAGCAGCACCCTGCACCCCCAGGGCTGCCTTGGGTGTTCCTCTGAGGGCTCCAGGGCTGAGCTCTGCCAGGAGGCTCCATGGCAGCCCAGGCACAGCTGGGCAGCTCCTGTGTGCTCCTCTCTCACTTCAGGCCCTTTGGGTTTTGTGTGAAAGAGGCTCTGCCCCCTCAGCCCCTTGGCTCTGTGCCCCCTCAGCCCCTTGGCTCTGTGCCCCCTCAGCCCCTTGGCTCTGTGCCCCCTCAGCCCCTTGGCTCTGTGCCCCCTGCAGCCCCTTGGCTCTGCCCCCCTGCAGCCCCTTGGCTCTGTGCCCCCTCAGCCCCTTGGCTCTGTGCCCCCTGCAGCCCCTTGGCTCTGCCCCCTCAGCCCCTTGGCTCTGTGCCCCCTCAGCCCCTTGGCTCTGTGCCCCTGCAGCCCCTTGGCTCTGTCCCCCTGCAGCCCCTTGGCTCTGTGCCCCCTCAGCCCCTTGGCTCTGTGCCCCCTCAGCCCCTTGGCTCTGTGCCCCCTGCAGCCCCTTGGCTCTGTGCCCCCTGCAGCCCTTTGGCTCTGTGCCCCCTCAGCCCCTTGGCTCTGTGCCCCTGCAGCCCCTTGGCTCTGTGCCCCTGCAGCCCCTTGGCTCTGTGCCCCCTGCAGCCCCTTGGCTCTGTGCCCCCTCAGCCCCTTGGCTCTGCCCCCTCAGCCCCTTGGCTCTGTGCCCCCTGCAGCCCCTTGGCTCTGCCCCCCTGCAGCCCCTTGGCTCTGCCCCCTGCAGCCCCTTGGCTCTGTGCCCCCTCAGCCCCTTGGCTCTGCCCCCTGCAGCCCCTTGGCTCTGCCCCCCTGCAGCCCCTTGGCTCTGTGCCCCCTCAGCCCCTTGGCTCTGCCCCCTCAGCCCCTTGGCTCTGTGCCCCCTGCAGCCCCTTGGCTCTGTGCCCCCTCAGCCCCTTGGCTCTGCCCCCTCAGCCCCTTGGCTCTGTGCCCCCTGCAGCCCCTTGGCTCTGTGCCCCCTCAGCCCCTTGGCTCTGCCCCCTCAGCCCCTTGGCTCTGTGCCCCCTGCCGCCCCTTGGCTCTGTCCCCCCTGCAGCCCCTTGGCTCTGTGCCCCCTCAGCCCCTTGGCTCTGTGCCCCCTCAGCCCCTTGGCTCTGTGCCCCCTGCCGCCCCTTGGCTCTGTGCCCCCTGCAGCCCCTTGGCTCTGTGCCCCCTCAGCCCCTTGGCTCTGTGCCCCCTCAGCCCCTTGGCTCTGTGCCCCCTGCCGCCCCTTGGCTCTGTGCCCCCTGCAGCCCCTTGGCTCTGTGCCCCCTCAGCCCCTTGGCTCTGTGCCCCCTCAGCCCCTTGGCTCTGTTCCCCTGCAGCCCTTTGGCTCTGTGCCCCCTGCAGCCCCTTGGCTCTGTGCCCCCTGCAGCCCCTTGGCTCTGTGCCCCCTCAGCCCCTTGGCTCTGCCCCCTCAGCCCCTTGGCTCTGTGCCCCCTCAGCCCCTTGGCTCTGTGCCCCCTGCAGCCCCTTGGCTCTGTGCCCCCTGCCGCCCCTTGGCTCTGTGCCCCCTGCCGCCCCTTGGCTCTGTGCCCCCTCAGCCCCTTGGCTCTGTGCCCCCTGCAGCCCCTTGGCTCTGCTCCCTCAGCCCCTTGGCTCTGTGCCCCCTGCAGCCCCTTGGCTCTGTGCCCCCTCAGCCCCTTGGCTCTGTGCCCCCTGCAGCCCCTTGGCTCTGTGCCCCCTCAGCCCCTTGGCTCTGTGCCCCCTGCAGCCCCTTGGCTCTGCTCCCTCAGCCCCTTGGCTCTGTGCCCCCTGCAGCCCCTTGGCTCTGTGCCCCCTCAGCCCCTTGGCTCTGTGCCCCCTGCAGCCCCTTGGCTCTGTCCCCCTGCAGCCCCTTGGCTCTGTGCCCCCTCAGCCCCTTGGCTCTGCCCCCTCAGCCCCTTGGCTCTGTGCCCCCTCAGCCCCTTGGCTCTGTGCCCCCTCAACCCCTTGGCTCTGCCCCCTCAGCCCCTTGGCTCTGTGCCCCCTCAGCCCCTTGGCTCTGTGCCCCCTCAGCCCCTTGGCTCTGCCCCCCTGCAGCCCCTTGGCTCTGCCCCCCTGCAGCCCCTTGGCTCTGTGCCCCCTCAGCCCCTTGGCTCTGTGCCCCCTCAGCCCCTTGGCTCTGCCCCCTCAGCCCCTTGGCTCTGCCCCCTCAGCCCCTTGGCTCTGTGCCCCCTCAGCCCCTTGGCTCTGCCCCCTCAGCCCCTTGGCTCTGTGCCCCCTCAGCCCCTTGGCTCTGCCCCCCTGCAGCCCCTTGGCTCTGCCCCCCTGCAGCCCCTTGGCTCTGCCCCCCTGCAGCCCCTTGGCTCTGTGCCCCCTGCAGCCCCTTGGCTCTGTGCCCCCTCAGCCCCTTGGCTCTGTGCCCCCTGCAGCCCCTTGGCTCTGCCCCCTGCAGCCCCTTGGCTCTGTGCCCCCTCAGCCCCTTGGCTCTGTGCCCCCTCAGCCCCTTGGCTCTGCCCCCTCAGCCCCTTGGCTCTGCCCCCTGGCAGTGTTGTCCTTGGTGTTGGTTTCTGGGGAGCAGGAACCCATGAGGAGGTTCTTGGTAGCTGTGTGGAGCAGGCTGCCCAGGGAGGCTGTGGAGTCTCCTCTGGAGGCTTCCCAGCCCCCCCTGGCTGTGTTCTGGGTGCCCTGCCCTGGGTGCCCTGCCCTGGCAGGGGGTGGGCTGGCTGAGCTCCTGAGGTCCCTTCCAGGCCTAGGACACTGTAGATCCCTGGCCTGGCCCCAGGCTGGGCTGGAGCTGGTGGTTTGGGAAGGGTCTTTCCCCTGGCTCCCCTTCACTGGGTGCTGTTCTGCCTAAGGAGCTCTCCCTTTGTTTTCAAAGGTCCTTCCTGTGGCTTCAGAAGAGCTGGAGGGGGAAAGGTAAGAGCTGCACCCCCTCCCCTGCCCTGCTCCTGCCCTCACTCCAGGCTGAGCCCTGCCTTGCCCCGTGCTGATGTTGTGCCTGTCCATGGCAGCTCCAGCATGAAGAGAGGAGGCTACATGGCCGAGGAGGACTTCATTGCTGCTCCAAACAAACTGCCCAGGATAGAAGAGCCAAAGAGAGGTTTGGATTCCTTCTGCCAGCCTGAACTGCTGCAGGCTTTGCCCAGCAGGAGAAGATGCAGCTGGGCTCAAGGAGCTGCTTCCACTCCTTTGGGCTTGTGGCTCTGAGCACAGTCTGCAGCCCAGGCTGGGGCTGAGCTCCACAAACCTGCTGCAGTGTCAGGAGTCTGGGGGCTTCCTGCCAGCTCAGCCACCTGAGTGGCTCTCAGCCTGGAAGGAAAGAGATGCAGGGGGAGGGGAGCAGCCTGCAGGCTCCTTGCTGGGTGAGAGCAGAGACTTCACCACAGAGGCCACAGAATACTTCTGCAGAGCTTGAAGCAGTGGAGGGCAGGAGCTGGTTCTGGGCATGGAACTGCTGCATCCCTGCTGCTGCTGGGCCAGGGAAGGTTCTGCTGCTTTCCAGCCTCTTGCCACCTCCTGGATGTTGCTGTGGTGGTGTAGGAGGAGAATGAGAGGTCCCTTGGGAGATGGCCTGGTGACAGCTGGGTGTGGAAGGACCAAGGACAAAGCTTAAAGGGATTAAGAGAGGAGGATTGGACTCGGGGGGCAGCCAAGGTTAAGTCTGGCAAGCGGTGACCCTGCTGGGGTCACCCCCTGGGTGTGCAGGAGCAGGGGGAAGGATGGGCTTCATCCAAAGGAGGTGGAGGTCCTGGGGGGGTCTTGTTGCTGTGGGCCACGAAATGAGCTCCGTGGGGCAGTCCTGGAGTGGCTTGGCTTGGCAGGAACACCCAGGATGGGTTGGGGCAGAAGGGATGGTGAGGATCATGGGCACAGCCGTGGCAGGGGGCTTGGAACTGGATGAGCTTCAGCCTTCCCCCAGCCCAGGAGGCTCAGGCCCCATCCAGCCTGGCCTTGAGCACCTCCAGGGAGGTCTCCTCGTGCCCCCCTGTGCCCCTGCAGCGTGAGCTGCCCCCCTGAAGCCTGCAGCCAGCCCTGCTGCTGGGAACCTGCCCCTGGCAGAGCGATTCCGTCCAGGTGCTGCCCTGTCCTGAGCTCCCCTTGCTCAATTAGCTGTGCCACTAATTGCTCCAACGCTGCAGGTGTGGCAGGGTGAGGCTGCTGAGGCCTTGTAAACAGGGCAGGCTGCAGGACCTGCTCATTATGGGGTGGATGAGTCCAGGCTTTTCCTGCTGCCATGCTTCACCCTGCAGCTTCTCGTGAGGCTGCTGCTCCCCGCGGGGCCTCTGCTGCCTTGAGCAGGTCAGGGGTCAGCTCATTGGGGTCCTTCCTTTTGCCCCCTCCCAGCAGCAGAGCAAGGCTGCTAGGGGGGGCAGCAGAAGGATGAGCAGGAGGCTGAGCAGAGGGCTGGAGCTGCTCTGCTGTGAGCACAGCCTGAGGGAGTTGGGGTTGTGCAGGCTGGAGAGGAGAAGGCTCCCAGGAGACCTCATTGTGGCCTTCCAGGAGCTGCAGGGGGCTGCAGGAAAGCTGGGGAGGGACTTTGGAGGGGGTCAGGGAGGGATAGGGGTCTGGGACACCTCTGAGGGGGGCAGGAATCAGGCCTGGGACACAGGGAGCCAGCAATGGGCACTGGCAGCCCAGAAGGCTCAGCTCAGCTGCCCTTGGCCTTCTGGGCTGCCAGTGCCCATTGCTAGAGGTGGAGGGAGAGGATCCTGCCCCTCTGCTCTGGGGTGTCAGGGAGGGATAGGCCTGGGGGGGGATGGAGCAGAACTAGAAGTGGGGAGATTGAGATTGGCTGTGAGGGTGGTGAGAGCCTGGCACAGGCTGCCCAGGGAGGTGGTGGAAGCCTCCTGGCTGGAGGTGTTTGCAGCCAGGCTGGAGGTGGCTGTGAGCAACCTGCTGTGGTGTGAGGTGTCCCTGCCCATGGCAGGGGGTTGGGGCTGGCTAAGCCTGGAGCTCCCTGCCAGCTCTGTGATCCTGTGGTGCCAGCTGGGGTGGTGTGAGTGTGACTGGCACCTGCCAAGGGCCAGGAGGGGACATGAGGCAGCCCAGAGAGCTGCACAGTTGTGGAAGGGAGGAGGTGGCTGGGAGGCCTTCAGCTGCTTCCCAGCACAAGCTCCCTGCTCTCCTCTCCCTTCTGTCCCAGCAGCAAGGAGCATCCCTGCTGCCATGCCTGGGGCTGGGCAGGAGGAGCTGTGTCTGTGCCCATGCCAGGGCAGGTGCCCTGTGGGACCTGAGGGTCTCAGAGCTGTGTGGTTTGTGCTCCACCTTGCTGCATTTCAGCCAAGTGATCCTTTCTGGGCACAGAGCACAGCTGGAGAGCTTAGCAGAGGAGCTGCAGTGCTGGGTGCACACAGCTGGCTGGGCATGCCTGTGCTGCAGTGCCCAGTGCCCACTGCACCCCTCACCTGCAGTGCCTGCTGCTCTGGGCTGCACCAGCAGCAGCCCTGGAACCACCTCCCAGGGGAGTCCCCTGCATGGGGACAGCTCTCAGGCTGCCAGGGAGCTCAGGGCAACTCCACCAGCACCTGGAGAGGGTGGAGCAGATGGGGCTGGGGGTGCCCTCCAGCCTGGCATGCTGGGGGTCTGTGACCATGCAGCGGGCTGTGGGCAGCAGCTGCAGGCTGTGGGCAGCAGCTGCAGGCTGTGGGCAGCAGCTCCCCTGCCAACCTCTCTCTGCTTTGCTTCAGTGCTGCTCTATGTCCGGAAGGAGTCCGAGGAGGTCTTTGATGCCCTGATGCTGAAGACTCCCTCCCTGAAGGGGCTGATGGAAGCAGTAAGTAGCCAGGCTGCCCCCCACCCACCCCGTGCCAGGCTGCCCCCCACCCACCCCGTGCCAGGCTGCCCCCCACCCCGTGCCAAGCTGCCCCCCACCCCGTGCCAGGCTGCCCCCCACCCCGTGCCAAGCTGCCCCCCACCCCGTGCCAAGCTGCCCCCCACCCACCCCGTGCCAGGCTGCCCCCCACCCCCCCGTGCCAGGCTCTGCTCTGAGCTAGGCTGCCCCCTGTGCCAGGGCTGTCCAGTGCCTCCAGCTGTAAGTGGCTGTGGTGCCATGTGGTATGGCACAGCCCTGTGCTGCCCATGCTGCCTGCCAGCCTCTCCTGCCCCTGCTCCCTGCAAGGCCTTCAGCTGGGGGAGGCACAGCCCGGCAGCAGCCCCCCCCCTGCTGTGCCAGCAGCCCCTGGGCACGGAGCAGCCCCGGGCCAGGGCTGCTGCTCTCAGCTGTGGCCCCCAGGGGGGCTGCTGCCACGGGAGGCTCCCTCCTGGCTGTGGAGCTTGGCCAGGGAGGGGGCAGGGGGCTGCTGTCTGAGGGGTGGGACAGGATTCAGGGGGTTGCCCAGAGGCTGGCAAGGGGCAGAGGAGTTTGCCACCTCCAGGGCCGTGCTGCAGCTCAGCGCCGGCTCCTGGGGCAGAGCAGCTCTGCAGCCCTCCCTTAGCTGCTGCAGCCCCCCCAGCAGCCCCCCAGCAGCCCCCCAGCAGCCCCCCAGCAGCCCCCAGCCTCACCTGTGCCTGCTGGCCTCTGCTGCAGATCTCAGACAAGTACGAGGTGCCCCTGGAGAAGATTGGCAAGATCTTCAAAAAGTGCAAGAAAGGGTGAGCCTGCCCCTGCCCCCCCTGCCCCCCCTGCCCCCCCTGCCCCCTGCCCCCCTGCCCCCCTGCCCCCCTGCCCCCCTGCCCCCTGTCCCCCTGTCCCCCTGCCCCCCTGCCCCCCTGCCCCCCTGCCCCCCTGCCCCCCCGCCCCCCCGCCCCCCCGCCCCCCCGCCCCCCCGGCCCCCCGCCCCCTGCCCCCCGCCCCCTGTCCCCCTGTCCCCTGTCCTGTCCCCTGTCCCCTGTCCTGCCCCCTGTCTCCTGTCCCCTGTCCCCCTGTCCCCCTGTCCCCCTGCCCCCTGCCCCCCCGCCCCCTCTCCCCCTGTCCCCCTGTCCCCCTGTCCCCCCGCCCCCTGCCCCCCCCGCCCCCTCTCCCCCTGTCCCCCTGTCCCCCTGTCCCCCCGCCCCCTGTCCCCCCGCCCCCTGCCCCCCCCTGCCCGCCCCCTGCCCGCCCCCTGCCCGCCCCCTGCCCGCCCCCTGCCCGCCTGCCCCAGCTGCCTGCCCTGCTGCCCTGCCCTGGCAGGGGCTGGCCTGGCTGAGCCCTGGGGGTCTCTTCCAGCCCCTCCATTCCATGGGGAGCTGCAGCCTGGCTTGTGGCTCAGCCCAGGTCCTGAGGCCTCTGTGAGTGCTGGCACCAGAGGTGGTGGTGCCAGGGGCTGGCTGTGGTGGGGACTGCTGCTGGCAGAGCCTCCCTGGGCTCCTGTTCAGCTCCCCTAGGGCTCTGCCCACGGCAGGGGGGGTGGCACTGGGCAGTCTTCAGCCTCCCACCAGCCAGGGCTGCCCAGGGCTTCGTCCAGCCTGGGCAGGGGCACCCCCTGGGCAGGGGCACCCCCTGGGCAGGCTGCTGCAGCGCCTGGGGGCTGGGGCCATGCCCTCTGCTGCCAGCCTGAGCGAGCTTCTCGCCGCAGGATCCTGGTGAACATGGATGACAACATTGTGAAGCACTACTCCAACGAGGACACCTTCCAGCTGCAGATGGAGGAGGCTGGAGGCTCCTACAAGCTCACCCTGACGGAGATCTAGGGGCAGGCAGCCCCTGGGGGTCTCAAGCCGAGGTCCCAAGCGAAGCTCCTCCCAGGACTCAGCAGCTTGGGCACACACTGAGCACCTCCTGCAGAGGAGGGCCAGGGGCTGCCTTGCTCTGGGCAGCAGAGCTGTGGCCTTGCCTCACCCTCTGCCTTCCAGCTGCTCCCAAAGGCCATCCCCAGCTCGGAGCCTGCCTGGGGGGGAGGAGTGAGCGGGGCCCAGCGGTGTAAACCAGCAGTAAACACAGGAGGGGACTCCTGCAGGTGGCCTTGTAGGTGCTGATCTCTTCTTTGTCTCTCCAGCCCCCCCCACCCCGGGACTGCTTTCTGCTGGGGGGCACAGAGCTGCTGCTGGAGCCTGGCAGGAGCAGGACAGGAGCAGAGCAGCCTCTGCTTCGCCTCCTGCCCAGGGCAGGGGGCTCTGGGGGGCTGTGCAGCTGCCTTGCTTCTGAAGAAGGTGGGAAGGGTTGGAGCCCCCTGTGTGTAAGTGCAACATGCTGTGCAGGTCCTGACAGCGTGGGCAGAGCCCTGGAGTCCACCCCCCCAGACACAGAGCCCTGGAGACCACCCCCCAGACACAGAGCCCTGGAGTCCACCCCCCCAGACTCAGAGCCCTGGAGTCCACCCCCCAGACTCAGAGCCCTGGAGTCCACCCCCCAGACTCAGAGCCCTGGAGTCCACCCCCCAGACTCAGAGCCCTGGAGTCCACCCCCCCAGACTCAGAGCCCTGGAGTCCACCCCCCAGACTCAGAGCCCTGGAGTCCACCCCCCAGACTCAGAGCCCTGGAGTCCACCCCCCAGACACAGAGCCCTGGAGTCCACCCCCCAGACTCAGAGCCCTGGAGTCCATCCCCCCCAGACACAGAGCCCTGGAGACCACCCCCCAGACACAGAGCCCTGGAGACCACCCCCCCAGACACAGAGCCCTGGAGACCACCCCCCAGACACAGAGCCCTGGAGTCCATCCCCCCAGACTCAGAGCCCTGGAGACCACCCCCCTAGACTCAGAGCCCTGGAGTCCACCCCCCAGACTCAGAGCCCTGGAGACCACCCCCCCAGACTCAGAGCCCTGGAGTCCATCCCCCCAGACACAGAGCCCTGGAGACCACCCCCCTAGACTCAGAGCCCTGGAGTCCATCCCCCCAGACTCAGAGCCCTGGAGACCACCCCCCCAGACTCAGAGCCCTGGAGACCACCCCCCCAGACACAGAGCCCGGGAGTCCACCCCCCAGACTCAGAGCCCTGGAGACCACCCCCCCAGACACAGAGCCCTGGAGTCCACCCCCCAGACTCAGAGCCCTGGAGACCACCCCCCCAGACTCAGAGCCCTGGAGACCACCCCCCAGACACAGAGCCCTGGAGTCCACCCCCCCAGACTCAGAGCCCTGGAGACCACCCCCCAGACACAGAGCCCTGGAGTCCACCCCCCCAGACTCAGAGCCCTGGAGACCACCCCCCTAGACTCAGAGCCCTGGAGACCACCCCCCAGACTCAGAGCCCTGGAGACCACCCCCCCAGACTCAGAGCCCTGGAGACCACCCCCCATGTATGGAGCCCTGGGGCCACCTGGGGCTGTGCCCTGCCCATCTCCAGCAGCCCCTCAGCCATGCCCTGGGGGGCAGCAGGGCTCTGTGTGCTCTGGGGGGCACAGGGCACCTGCTCCTCCAGCAGCACTTTGTGCAGGGGATGCAGTGCCAGCTGTGCCAGGCCCAGCAGCTGGCCTGGGCCAAGGCTGGAGCTGGCATACCCAGGGGGGCCAAGCAGATGTGGTCTCCTTGGTGTCTCCTCACCTCTGGAGGTCGGGAGGAAGGCTCCTGCAGGGTGGATCTCACTCCTGTGGTGGTTCCTGTGCAGTGCTCTTGGGGCTCAGCTGGATGCTGCCCTCAGCAGCAGCTCAGGATGGATGAGCCCCAGTGCTGGAGCCGGCCTGGGGGCTCCTGGGGTGAGCCCCAGTGCTGAGTGCTGGAGCTGGCCTGGGGGCTCCTGGGGTGAGCCCCAGTGCTGGAGCCGGCCTGGGGGCTCCTGGGGTGAGCCCAGTGCTGGAGCTGACCTGGGGGCTCCTGGGGTGAGCCCAGTGCTGGAGCTGGCCTGGGGGCTCCTGGGGTGAGCCCAGTGCTGGAGCCAGCCTGGGGGCTCCTGGGGTGAGCCCAGTGCTGGAGCTGGCCTGGGGGCTCCTGGGGTGAGCCCAGTGCTGGAGCTGGCCTGGGGGCTCCTGGGGTGAGCCCCAGTGCTGGAGCTGGCCTGGGGGCTCCTGGGTTGAGCCCAGTGCTGGAGCCGGCCTGGGGGCTCCTGGGGTGAGCCCAGTGCTGAGTGCTGGAGCCGGCCTGGGGGCTCCTGGGGTGAGCCCCAGTGCTGGAGCTGGCCTGGGGGCTCCTGGGGTGAGCCCAGTGCTGGAGCTGGCCTGGGGGCTCCTGGGGTGAGCCCAGTGCTGAGTGCTGGAGCTGGCCTGGGGGCTCCTGGGGTGAGCCCCAGTGCTGGAGCTGGCCTGGGGGCTCCTGGGGTGAGCCCAGTGCTGAGTGCTGGAGCTGGCCTGGGGGCTCCTGGGGTGAGCCCAGTGCTGAGTGCTGGAGCTGGCCTGGGGGCTCCTGGGGTGAGCCCAGTGCTGGAGCCAGCCTGGGGGCTCCTGGGGTGTTGCCAAGGGGAAGCACAGGCAAGGCTGTGGGAGAGGAGGAGACATCCTGGCAGAGCAGCAGTGGGCACCAGGGGCTGGGAGCAGTGCCCCTGGTGTGTGCCAGGCACTGGGCTGCTGCTGGACAGACAAAGCATCAGCAGGAGGTGCCCTGGGCCCAGCCTCAGCTGGCAGTGCCCAGCACCTCCAGGGGATGCTGCTCTGCAGGAGCTGCTGCACTGTTGGCTCCTCAGCCAGCAGCAGGGGAGGGAGAGAGGGGCACCTGGGCAGCAGCTCTGGGCTGGGGAGCACCAGGCTGTAGCACAGGGAGAGGAGCAGAGGAGCCCTGAGCCTGGTCCTGGGTGGCTTGGGGCTGTGCTTGGGCATCTGGGTGAGGAAGGAGGTTGTGGCAGGGAGCTGGGCAGGGCTGCAGTGCCTCAGCTGGGCCAGGGAAGGTCACTCTGCTGCCAGGGAGGCTGCCCAGGGAATGGTGACCACGAGTCCAGCCCTGCCCTGCTGCAGCTGCTGGCAGGAGGGAGGCAAGGGGCAGGTGAAGGAGCCGGCAGGAGCCTGCAGGAGCTACCTGGCTGCCTCTTGCTGCACTTGGCATCGCCAAGGCCTGCCCTGGGGCAGTGCCCTGCCCTCAGCAGCTGTCCCTGAGGCCAGAGCTGCTCCTTCAGGCACAGCTTGTGGCTCCTGAGGGGAAGGGCTGGGGGAGCTGGGGGAGGGCTGCAGCAGGGAGGGTGGAGAGGAGCAAGCTCCCAGCGCCTGGAGGTGCCCCCCAGGCCTGCCAGAAGCAAGAGGAGCAGCAGGGTGCAGCTGCAGCCTGGGTGCTGGGGTGGTCTCCACGGCAGGTGCCCAGGGAGGTGCTGGAGCTTGGCATCTTCAGAGCCAGGCTGGGCACAGGTCTCTGTGGGCCATCCCAGGCAGAGCTGGTGGTCCCTTGGTGCTGAGGTGTGGTGGGCACCCCAAGTCCCTCCTCACTGTGGCTCTGTATGAAGCCAAAAGGAGTACCTGGGGCTTTGGTTGGAGCACTCCTGAGCTGCTGCAGGGCCTTCTCCCTCCCTGCTGCCCCCTGGGGCTCACCCATGCCCTGGGCTGGAGCCCACCCAGTGCCCTGTGGCTGCTGCCACCACTGCAGGGGGTGGATGGAGCCCCTGGGCTGGAGAGCAAAGGAGAGGAGCTGCAGGCAGGGCTGGGCCAGGGAGAGCTCAGCAGCTGCTGGGCACCGGGGGCAGCCCAGCCAGGGGCAGGACCCTGCCGGGCACCGGGGGCAGCCCAGCCCGGGGCAGGAGCCCTGCCGGGCACCGGGGGCAGCCCAGCCTGGGGCAGGACCCTGCCGGGCACCGGGGGCAGCCCAGCCAGGGGCAGGACCCTGCCGGGCACCGGGGGCAGCCCAGCCTGGGGCAGGACCCTGCCGGGCACCGGGGGCAGCCCAGCCAGGGGCAGGACCCTGCCGGGCACCGGGGGCAGCCCAGCCCGGGGCAGGAGCCCTGCCGGGCACCGGGGGCAGCCCAGCCCGGGGCAGGACCCTGCCGGGCACCGGGGGCAGCCCAGCCCGGGGCAGGAGCCCTGCCGGGCACCGGGGGCAGCCCAGCCAGGGGCAGGACCCTGCCGGGCACCGGGGGCAGCCCAGCCCGGGGCAGGAGCCCTGCCGGGCACCGGGGGCAGCCCAGCCCGGGGCAGGAGCCCTGCCGGGCACTGGGGGCAGCCCAGCCCGGGGCAGGAGCCCTGCCGGGCACCGGGGGCAGCCCAGCCCGGGGCAGGACCCTGCCGGGCACCGGGGGCAGCCCAGCCCGGGGCAGGAGCCCCGCCGGGCACCGGGGGCAGCCCAGCCTGGGGCAGGACCCTGCCGGGCACTGGGGGCAGCCCAGCCCGGGGCAGGACCCTGCCGGGCACCGGGGGCAGCCCAGCCCGGGGCAGGACCCCCGCCGGGCACCGGGGGCAGCCCAGCCCGGGGCAGGACCCTGCCGGGCACCGGGGGCAGCCCAGCCCGGGGCAGGACCCTGCCGGGCACCGGGGGCAGCCCAGCCCGGGGCAGGACCCTGCCGGGCACCGGGGGCAGCCCAGCCCGGGGCAGGACCCGGCCGGGCCCCGGGGGCCGCCCAGCCCGGGGCCGGAGCCCCGCCGGGCACCGGGGGCAGCCCAGCCTGGGGCAGGACCCTGCCGGGCACTGGGGGCAGCCCAGCCCGGGGCAGGACCCTGCCGGGCACCGGGGGCAGCCCAGCCCGGGGCAGGAGCCCCGCCGGGCACCGGGGGCAGCCCAGCCAGGGGCAGGAGCCCTGCCGGGCACTGGGGGCAGCCCAGCCCGGGGCAGGACCCTGCCGGGCACTGGGGGCAGCCCAGCCCGGGGCAGGAGCCCTGCCGGGCACCGGGGGCAGCCCAGCCTGGGGCAGGAGCCCTGCCGGGCACCGGGGGCAGCCCAGGTTGGGCTGTGGTGCTGAGTTCTGATATCCACCATACGGAGGGGGCGGGCAGGGGCTGTACAGGGACTGGGGCTGGGGGTGACCTGGGTGCTCTTCTCTCTGCTGCTTCCCAAGGCTGGGAGCTGCCCGAGGTTGGTTTCCCCGCGGCGCTGCGGGCCGGGGCTGCGCAGGAGCAGGGGGGCCGGGCTGGGGGGCCGGGCTGGGGGGCCGGGCTGGGGGGCCGGGGGTTGCTGTTTTGTACCTGGACAGTGTCTGACACCAAGCATTAAGTTTTGTACGCTCGTTTCCAGCAGGAGGCTCTTCTCTGCTCAGGGCAGCTGCCCCCCCGGGCCCGGGCTGCTCCTGCCGGCAGAGCCCTGCTGCAGGCAGGAGGGGGCTCACAGCTAGCCCCAGCTCGGGGGTGGGGGAGACACAAGGAGGCAGCTACCAAGTGAAACTCTCCTGGTGGTGCTGAGCTCACCCCTCAGCCAGCTGGCTGCAGGGCATTTCATGCCCAGCTGAAGGCAGCAGGAGGCCCTGGCCCGAGGCTGATAGACCTGGGAAAGCAATAAGCTCCCAGCCAGGCAGGGCTGCCCTTGGCACTGGCATCATCATCATCATCATCATCATCATCATCATCATCATCATCATCATCATCATCGAATGGCTTAGGTTGGAAGGGAGCTTAGCAGCTACTGCCAGCTCTCTGCTGGGGCAGGGACACCTCTCAAGCAGAAAGCTGCAGGAGGGGAGGGTTAGGGTTAGGGTTTGGGACACAGCTGCAGGGAGGCTGCAGGATGGAGCCCTGGGGGTCGAGGAAGGGCAGGGTCAGGAGGCAGCACGGGGTGAGGGCAGCTAAGACAGGAGTGAAAGGGACACTCCAGCAGGCTCTGCCTGGAGTTGTGGCCAGGGGCAGCCACCTGTCACTGGGCAGCCGGCCCCGGGCTGGCACAGCCCTGCCCAGGCATGCAAGAAAGGTCCACACCCAGGCAAGGGTGCTGGGGAAGACGTGCACCACTGCTGCTCCAGCCCGGGCTGCTGCGGCCTTCCTGCCCCCCCCGGCTCAGCTTCAGCTGCTGCCCACCAACACCCCCAGGCCCCTCTCTGCCGGGCAGTCCCCAGCCCCTCTCGGGAAGCTTCTCCCCGGGTGTCCGTGTGGGAGCTGCGGCAGATGTGGTGCCTGTGGTCTGCCTCAGCGGCGGATGTGCCGGAGCAGGGTTCAGGGTCGGGGTCGGTGCTCTTGCAGGTCCTTTCCAGCCTGGGTGCCCCTGCTTGCCCCTGGCCCCTGCGCTGGGCTCCCTGCGGCTGTGCTCAGCTGCGGCTGCCAGGCGGCGCCGGCCGGGAGCTGCCCGACCCGGGGCTATTTTTAGCTGCCGGGAAGCTGTCCGGGGCCGAGCGCTGCTCCTCTGGGCTCTGCTGGGTTGTGTCTGCCAGGAGGGGCTGGGGGAGCTCCCTGCCTGCCCTGTTGTTTCCTCGGGGTGTGATTCCTGCTCGCCGGTTGGTGTCTGCCCTGCCAGGCGCAGGAGCTCCCGGAGGAGCAGCACGGCCAAGCCCCTGCCCGCCTGGCACACAGAGCTCTCTGAGGAGCCTGCCAGCAGCCTGAGCTCGGCGCAGCCTGAGCTCAGCACAGCTGCACGAAAGCCGCCGGTGCTGGGACAGGCAGCTGCAGGGCACCGGAGCAAGGCTCTGCCGGGCTGGGCGGCCAGGGAGCCTGGGGCAGAGCGCAGCGTGGGGGAGCCTCGGACAGTCCCCGGCGAGCAGGGAGCCGGGGTTCAGAGCAGCTGTCCTGGGAAAAAGGAGCCCCCGCGGTCAGAGGAGCCCCCAGCCAGAGGAGATGAAAGGCTGGAGATGATCCCTGCCACGTCCTCTGCAGTGACACAGAGGATGTCACGTCCCGAGGAACGGGGAGGGACGAGCAGGGAGAATCCGGCAGGAAAAATGCTGCCTGCAGTTTGTCCTGGCCAGCAGCAAGGCAGGCAGGGGCCCGGCTGAGAAAGCACTGGCAGGCACAGCTCAGGCTCCGGGGACGAGGCTCTGTCCCTTCCCTCCCCTTGCTGTGGTGGGCACCAGGCCAGCAGTGCCACCAGTGTCACCCAGGACCTCCAGCTCTGCTGGTCCCGGGCTGGCTGCATGGATCCAGCTGCCATTGAAAAGGAAAGGGAGGGCTCGGGAAGGGGCAGGAGGCAGTGCAGGGCACAGGCACTTTGGTGATGTGAGCTGAGGACTTCTGACACTGCCCAGGTGCTGGCACCACGGGTCCTGCTCGTGGGTCACAGCCCCAGGAAGGCTCCAGGCTGGGGACAGAGCAGATGGAGACTGCCCAGAGCAGTGGTGGTGCTGGGGTGCTGGTGGGCAGCAGCTGCAGATGAGCCAGGGGGTGCCCAGGTAGGCACAAAGGGCAGCAGCAGCCTGGCCTGGGTCAGCAGTGGTGTGGGCAGCAGGAGCAGGGCAGGGATTGTGCCCCTGGGTCAGACCTGGGGAGGCCACAGCTTGAGTCTGGGGTCAGGTTTGGAGCCCTCACTCCCAGAGGGACATTGAGGAACTGGAGCAGAGCCAGAGAAGGGCAACAGAGCTGGGGAAGGGTCTGGGGAAGAGGGCTGGGGAGGAGCAGCTGAGGGCCCTGGGGGTGTTGAGTGTGGAGCAGAGGAGGCTGAGGGAGACCTCCTTGCTCTCTGCAGCTCCCTGGGGGGAGACTGGAGGCAGGTGGGCTTGGGCTCTGCTCCCCAGGCTCAGGGGACAGCAGGAGAGGCAATGGCCTCAGGTTGCCCCAGGGGAGGTTCAGGTGGGCGATGAGAAGGAACTTGGTGCCTGGAAGGGGTCTCCGAGCCTGGCACAGGCTGCCCGGGGGAGGGGGGTGCCGAATGCCCATCTCTGGAGGCGCTGCAGGGGCAGAGCTGTGGTGCCGAGGGCCGTGGCTCAGCCCCAGCCGTGGCGGTGGCAGAGGGCGGTTGGGCTGGTCGCTGCCGGAGGCCTTCCCAGGCCGTGGCTCCGCCGATCGGTGCCGGCTGGGACCCCCGCCCCGGGCTCCGGCTCCAGCCCCCTCCCCCCCCCCGCTCCCCCCCCCCCCCGCCAGGAGGCTCCGCGGGGATGGGGGCGGGGGCAGTGCCCGCGTGCGGCTCCGCACGCGCCGCGACCACGCCCCAGGCACCGCCCACCCCCCGCGCGGGCATTGCCGGCCCCGCCCCCCAGACCGACCTTTCCCCCAGTTTCCAGCGCGCGCTCCCCTCGGCCCCGCCCCCGCCCCGCCTTTTCCCGCCGGCAGCGGCCCACGCGCCGCCCTTCCCCCGCCGGCACGCCGCGAGCACGCCGGATGCCGCCGCCGATTGGCTGAGCCGCGGGCTGCGTCGAGCGGCGATTGGCGAGCAGCCGGCCTGGCCCCGCCCTTTCCCCCTCCCTTCCCGCGCTGCCTGTTGTAGGGCGCGTCCCGGGCTGCTGTCCCCGCCCGGCCAGCGGCTCCGGGCGGGCGGGACGGGGAGGGGAGGAGAGGAGGCGGTGCCGGTGGCTGCCGCCGAGGCTGTGCCGCATCTGCCGCTTCCCCGCTCGCACCGCCGCCCGCCGGAGTCGCGCTATGCACGGCTCGCCCTCCTCCGAGATGGGCGATGCGTCTGGGGTAAGCACCGGGGGGCGGCGGGAGAAGGGGGCGGCGCGGGGGGATTTGCCCCCCGAGCGGGGGGCAGTAAGCTCCGGTCCGGACACGTGCTCTGTGGTGGGCAGGGGAGCGGAGACCGTTAACGCTTCAGTGCGGGCGGCGGCATCTCGGCACTCTTATGCGCCCCGCCGCGGGTCCGTGGTGGGTCGGTGCCGGTTTATTCCCCCGGGGGTGGGTGGGGGAGGTCGGTGCCGTTTCCGCAGCGGGCGGTGATGGGTCGGTGCCGGTTTATTCCCCCGGGAGGTGGTGGTGGGGGGGTCGGTGCCGTTACCCACGCCGGGCGGTGATGGGTCGGTGCCGTTCCTCACCCCGCGGGCAGGGCTGGGTCGGAGCCGTTGGCACCGGGCCCTTAGGGCTGGGCGTCGCCGCAGTCACCTGCGGGGCGGGCGGGGGAAGCGGCCGGGCGGGAGCGGCTCCCCCCGCGCCGCCGTCTCCTCCTCGTTCCCTTTCCCGCCGCCCTCAGCAGCGCCGTGAGGCGGCGGCGGGTGGGCAGCGGCGGCCCCGGCGGGGTGAGATGAGGACAGGCGGCTCCGCCACCGCCCCGCAGCGCTCTCGGAACCGGCCGGCAGCGGTGGGCGACGGTGCTTGGGGGAAGCTGCTCCCGAAGTACAGCGCTGAAGGAGATGCCGGCCTGGCTGCCCAGCCCTGCCTGGGGAGCGCCGCGGGCTGCTCCCCCACGGCCATCCCTCTGCTCCTTCCCCTTCTCATCTGCGGTGCAGCCTCTCGAGCTTCTCTCGGGGAGTTAACAGCTTTAGAGCATCTCCATGCCGGGTAGAAACATGGAATGGAGGGGTTGGAAGGGACCTGCAGAGCTCAGTCCAACCCCTGCCAGGGCAGGGCACACAGAACACATCCAGGGGGGGCTGGAAAGGCTCCAGGGCAGGCTCCACAACCTCTCTGGGCAGCCTGCTCCAGGGCTCTGCAGCCTCACACCAAGGAAGTTTCTCCTCCTGCTGAGGTGGAGCCTCCTGGGCTCCAATCTGTGTCCCTTGCTCCTTGTCCTGTGTCAGGACAGCTCTGAGCAGAGCCTGGCCCCTTCCTGCCCCCCACCCCTCAGATCTGTACAGACATTGTTCAGATCCCCTCTCAGCCTCTCCTCTCCAGGCTAACCACCCCCAGGGCTCCGCCTTCCCTCCTCACAGAGCTGCTCCAGGCCCTTCAGCATCCTCAGAGCCTGTTGGCCACTCTCTGGCACCTCCCTGTCCCTCCGGACCTGGGGAGCCCAGAGCTGGTACCCAAGCAGCTTCTTGGATGCCTCCTGTTAGAAGGTGTTTGCTGTGCAGGTCCCTGTGGTGCAGACAATGTCACCCAGCTCTGCATCTTGGTGACACAGCTGAGCCAGGGTCACACCACCCTTGCTTAACTTAGTAACAAAACTTGCTGGCTTAGGTGTGCAGCTGATGTCACCCAACGAGTTTAGCTCCTCTCCAGGGCCTGAGGCTGTTCTGACAGCCTGCTGGAGCCTCCTTCCCCCAGAGCCTTCCCCTGAGGAGGGGAAGCAGTCCACGCTCCTGGCTCTCCTGGGATTCAGAGTCATGGACCAAGAGCATAGAGCATCGCTGCTCAAGGGCCTTGCTGCATGCTTCTGAATCCCAGAAGATTCCCAGTGCCTTGGAGCTGCCTGACTGGAAGGGTTTGGAGACCTATTGAGACCATGCAGACCAATAGCTTCTGGAGTCCCTGCCAGGCCCTGTGGGAGCCCTTGGCAGAGAGGCTGAGTGCTGGGCAAGCTGCACACACAGGGAAGAGACCTCTCAGGTCATCCAGTCCCGCAGGATTCAAACCATTGCTCACTGCAAGCCCTCGCTGGAAGCCCCACCCCAGCTTTCATCCAGACCCCCTCGGGGTCCTGCTCCCTCACTGTCTGCTGCCATCTGTGTGCTGGGTGCCAGCAGGATGAGGTTGGTGCTGCCCAGCAGCCAGCCCTGGGCCCAGGGCTCAGCCTTGACCAAGCAAGGTGGAAATGAGTCTTTTTTTCCCCCTCCTCCTTGCTTGCCTGCAGCAGGGGAAGTGTTTGTTGGGAGCTGGGAAGTGTGAGCTGCACACAGCTGCTGCTCTCCTGCAGATCCCACTCCATCCTCCTCACTTCTTGCTGGTTTTGGGTTGGTTTTGGTCAAGAGCAGCAGTGGGTGGGAGTAAGAGTGGGGCTGGCTGGCAAAGGCCTGGCTGCAGGCAGGGGATGTTTTGGGTGCCCTTCCTGGTGGGCAGGCAGCACGTGGGTGGTGCTGGCTCTGTGCCCTGCTCTGAGGGCAGGATCTGGGGGGCAGGAGGGAGGGGACAGGCTCTGCTCAGCTGCACCCTGTGACAGGACAAGGGGCAATGGCTGTAAGCTGCAGCACCGGAGGCTCCACCTCAGCATGAGGAGGAACTTCTGCCCTGGGAGGGTCCCAGAGCCCTGGAGCAGGCTGCCCAGAGAGGTTGTGCAGTCTCCTCCTCTGGAGCCTTCCCAGCCCCGTCTGGATGTGTTCTGTGTGCCCTGTGCTGCATCCTGTGGTGCTGCCCTGGCAGGGGGGGACTGGGAGCTGTGCAGAGGTCCCTTCCAGCCCTGAGGTCTGTGCTCCCCGTGGCTGCAGGTGGACATCGTGGACATCTTCGAGTCGCTGCGGGGCAGGCAGCGCCACGACAGCGAGAGGTCCTCCTGCGGCGCCCTGGAGCTCAACGACATCGAGGCCGTGGAGGCCCTGGTCTGCATGAGCTCCTGGGGACAAAGGTCCCAGCAGGGGGACAGCCTCAAGATGAGGCCCCTGACCCCCTTCTCAGACTCTGGGGATTGCGCAATGCAGGCCGAGGCCGCGGCCGAGCTGCCGAGGGACTGCTTGGCCACGCTGGTGAGGAGCCAGGCTGCCACCCGGCCGGGCCTGGCACCTGGGGGGCCTCTGGAGGGTCTGAGCTGGGCTCATCTGCAGGGTAGCTCCAGCACAGAGCTCTGCTGTGTGCACACAGCACAGGGGTGGGCACCAGCAGGGGGGCTCTGCTGTCTCTGGGGTGGTGAATAGGCTCAGAGTGGTTGGGGGGGGTGGGGGGGGAAAGCCCTTGAAGCTCACCCAGCCCAACCCTGCTCCAGCTCTGCCAGGGCTGGGGCTGAGCCATGGCCCTCAGCACCACAGCTCTGCCTCTGGGCAACCCCTCCAGGGAAGGGCATTCAGCCACCCCCTGGGCAGCCTGGGCCAGGCTCTGAGAACCTTTCCAGTCAGGAAGTTCCTTCTCATCTCCCACCTGAACCTCCCCTGGGGCAACCTGAGGCCATTGCCTCTCCTGCTGCCACCTGAGCCTGGGGAGCAGAGCCCAAGCCCAGCTCCCTGCAGCCTCCTCCCAGGGAGCTGCAGAGAGCAAGGAGGTCTCCCTCAGCCTCCTCTTCCCCACACTCAACACCCCCAGCTCCCTCAGCTGCTCTTCCTCAGACCCTTCCCCAGCTCTGTTGCCCTTCTCTGGCCCTGCTCCAGCCCTCAATGTCCCTCTGGGAGCGAGGAGCCCAAACCTGAGCCCAGCACTCAAGGGGTGGCCTCACCACTGCCAATTGCTGATCCAAGGCAGGATGCTCCCTGCCCACCTGGGCACACCTGGCTCAACTTCAGCTGGGGTTGGTAAGGTGGAGTTTGATCCCTTGCTACTCCTGGCTGTGGGAGCCCGTGCTGACAGGTGACCTGATGTGACAGGGGCTGAGGCTGCTCTTAGAGTGGCTCTGGTGTCCTCCTGGAGCCCCCTGGGGATGCCTCAGTGCCTTGGCTCCAGCCTCTCTGCCAGCACTGGGTGGCAGTGACTGTTGGTGCTGCCAGTGTGGTGGCTGGAGGGCAGAGGCCAGGCCCCAGCGTGGGGCAGGGTGCCGGTGCCAGGGCTGTGTTGGCACTTGCAGAGCGTGGGGCTGCTGCAGCTGACTCACTGCCCCTGACTCACAGTCGCTGCTGCTCTGCTGCCTTCTGCTGCAGCAAAGCAGGGCTGGGAGAAGGCCTTGGTGCCCTCCAGGTCCCAGGCAGCTCAGGCCCATTGCAGCCATCAAGCTTCCAGTCAGGAGAGAGAGGAGCAGAGAGGAGGCTGCGGCAGCAGAGCTGCTGCTCAGTGTTGGCACTGCCCCTTGAGCAGCACAGGAGCTGGGCAGGAGCCAGGGAGCACAGAGCAGTGGATGAGGAGGACAAGAGGTAATGGGCACAGGCTTGACCATAAGAAGCTCCTTCTGCGTGTGAGAAGGAACCTGTGGGCTCTGAGGGTGGCAGAGCACTGCTGCAGGCTGCCCAGGGAGGTGGTGGAGTCCCCATGCCTGGAAGTGTTGTAGAAGGGTGTGGAGAGGAGGCTGAGGGAGACCTCACTGCTCTCTGCAGCTCCCTGAGAGGAGGCTGCAGGGAGCTGGGCTTGGGCTCTGCTCCCCAGGCTCAGGGGACAGCAGGAGAGGCAATGGCCTGGAGTGTGCCAGGGGAGGGCTGGGCTGGAGAGGAGGCAAAATGTCTTTGGTGCAGGAGTGGTCAGGGCCTGGCAGAGGCTGCCCAGGGAGGTGGTGGAGTCCCCATGGCTGGAGGGGTTCCAGAGCCCTGTGGCCATGGCAGCTGGGGCCAGGGCTTGGTGGCCATGGGGGGGCTGGGTTGGGGTTGGACTGGCTGGGCCCGGAGGCCTGCTCCAGCCCAGGCACTGTGTGGCTCCAGGGTTGCAGCTGCCCTGCTGCTCGCACACTGCAGGCTCAGGGTGGCCTGCGGCTGCGCTGGGACGCCCTTGCCCGGCTGGGGTGGGTGCAGGGGCTGTGGGCAGGGGCTGTCCCTGCTGCGGGGCTGGCAGGCACCGTGCTGGGAGCTGCAGCCCCTCTGACCTTGTTCTCTGCCCGCAGTGCATGACCCCTCCGCACAGCCCGGACCGCGGCGAGAGCCTGCCCGCCCCGGGGCTGCCGCTGCCCTGCTGCAGGACCGTGGCCCCGGACAGCGCTGCCCCTGCCCGCCCGCGGCCGGCCGCCGGCGCCAGGCCGGGCCCCGCCCGCGTCATCCGGCACACCGGGCGCAGCGCTGCCTGCCGCCGGCCTGCTGCGGGCACGGAGCGGGCAGGGCCGAGCCCGGGGGCCGCCCCCGGGCCGCCCCAGCCCGCGCCCGCTGCGGGTGCCCCGGCTGGCGGCGCCTCTCCGCGGCACCGACCCTCTGCGGGCGACTCCGGCGACCCAGCGAGCGAGGCGGCGGCGCCCCCGGCCCGGCCCGCGTCCCCCGGGGGCTGTGACAGCGACTTGGCAAAGACAGCCCCCGCCGTGGCGCCCGGCGCCCAGCTGCTGTGCCAGATGTTCCCTCTGCCGGGGCGCGGCGGCGTGCTCGGCGCCCTGCGGCCCCTGCTGCCGCCCAGCCCGCTGCTGGTGGCGCCCTCCGTGCCCCAGGGCACCGTCATGCTGGTGCTCCCCTCGCCCCCCGCCCCCCAGCCCCGCTGCCCGCCGGCCCTCCTGACCGTGGGCGGCCCCAAGCTGCTGCCCCTGGCCCCCTCTCCTGTCCTGCTGGCCCCCGGGCACGGCTGCCCCCCGGCCCCGACGGACTTCTCCCGGCGCAGGAACTACCTCTGCAGCTTCCCCGGCTGCCAGAAGACCTACTTCAAGAGCTCGCACCTCAAGGCGCACCTGCGCACACACACCGGTGCGTACCCTGCCCGCCGCGGGGGGGCGCTGCCGGCTGCCCACAGCACTGCCTGGGGCCGAGGGCGCGGCCGGGCGCTGGCCGCTGAGGGCACTACGGGAAGGGGGGCGGGGGGGGGCTGGAAGGGACCCCCGGGGGAGGGCACCCAGGAACACGTCCACGGGGGGCTGGAAGAGCTCCAAGGGAGACTCCACAACCCCTCTGGGCAGCCTGCGCCAGGCCTCAGCAGCCTCACACCAAGGAAGTCTCTCCTGACACTGAGGTGGAGCTTCCTGGGTGCCAGTCTGTGCCCATTGCTCCTTGTCCTGGCACAGGACAGCACCGAGCAGAGATGCCTGGCTCTGGGAAGAGGGTGGGAATGGGGAGAGGCAGGGGGGGAGCAGCAGCTGCTGCCCATCCTGGGGAAGGCAGCGGTGTCCCTGTCCAGCAGAACAAGGCAGACTTTGTCCTGAGCCCTCAGCTGACTGCAGCCTGGCTTTGAAGCTCTGCTTGGGACAGCAAGGAGGAGCCAGGAGTCAGGCTGCCCTGAGCTGAGGCTCACAGAGGGATGTCCTGGGGGCCTGGGCTGCTGCAGAGCTGCTGCAGGAGGGGGCAGGTAGAGGAGAGCTCAGTGGCTGGTTAGCAGCTGCAGGGAACCTCGGCAGGGTGCAGGCACCACAGAGAGCTTTGATCCCTTCTCTGCCTCCAGCTTGGAGATTGATGGAGTGGTCTGGCTTGAAAGGGACCTTGGAGATCATCCAGTTCCAACCCCTGCCACAGGCACAGCCCCTGCCAGGGGGCTTGGAACTAGATGATCTTCAACCTTCCTCCAGCCCTGGTTGCATCCACAGCCTCCCTGGGCAGCCTGTTCCAGTCTCTTCCCCATCCTCACTGCCAAGGATTTCTTCCTCACCTCCAGCCTCAATCTCTAAACTTCTCAAGTTAAAACTAACCTTGAGTTGAGCAGTGGTGTGGGCAGCAGGAGCAGGGCAGGGATTGTGCCCCTGTGCTGGGCACTGCTGAGGCCACAGCTTGAGTGCTGGGCTCAGGTTTGGAGCCCTCACTCCCAGAGGGAGTGCCAGAGAAGTGCAACAGAGCTGGGGAAGGGTCTGGGGAAGAGGGCTGGGGAGGAGCAGCTGAGGGCCCTGGGGGTGTTGAGTGTGGAGCAGAGGAGGCTGAGGGAGACCTCACTGCTCTCTGCAGCTCCCTGAGAGGAGGCTGCAGGGAGCTGGGCTTGGGCTCTGCTCCCCAGGCTCAGGGGACAGCAGGAGAGGCAATGGCCTGGAGTGTGCCAGGGGAGGGCTGGGCTGGAGAGGAGGCAAAATGTCTTTGGTGCAGGAGTGGTCAGGGCCTGGCAGAGGCTGCCCAGGGAGGTGGTGGAGTCCCCATGGCTGGAGGGGTTCCAGAGCCCTGTGGCCATGGCAGCTGGGGCCAGGGCTGGGTGGCCATGGGGGGCTGGGTTGGGGTTGGATGGATGCTCTCAGAGGGCTTCTCCAGCCAAACAGTTCCATGCTTCTCAGGGACAGTTCCTGATGCTGAGGAGTAGACCCAGCCAGGGGTGGGTGTAGAGCAGCTCCTTCCCAGCGTTCCTGTCTTGTTGCTGGGCTTGCCCCTGGCTCTCCCTGCCCCCCCAGACAGCCTGGCAGGTTGGGTGCCAGCTCCCCTGGCAGGGGTTGTGTTTGTTTGCCAGCTTTGTCTTGACAGCTCCTGTGGGGAAGCAGCTTAAGGCCCCTGTGGAGCTGCTAATCCTGGTAAGCCAGAGCTCAGGCTGGGTGATGCCTCCCTGGGTGTCCCTCAGCTGGGGGCAGCCCAGGACAGCCATGGAGGTGCAGCTGCCCCCTTGCCAGCCCAGCTGCCAGGGCTAGAGCAGCTGGCTGCCCTGTGCCCCCTGAGCCTGCCCCTGAGGAGCTGGGTGGGTGCCAGAGCCAGGGGGGAGCTTACCCTGGGGTCTGAGTTGGCAGCAGTGCTGCAGGGCTGCCTCTGCTCCCTGCCTCTGCCCAGCTCCCAGGGGCAGCAGTGGTTGGGGTCATGGGCTGGGTGCTGATCTGCAGCTTACTGGGGCAGGCAGGAGGGGGCTGAGGTTAAGCTGTGGCCCAGGGTGAGCAGAAGCTGCTGGGGCCCTGCAGGCTGCTGTCCCTCCTGGCTGGGGCCCTGGGGCTCTGTGCACAGAGTGCTTCAGGCTCGAAGGGACCCTCGGAGGGCATCCTGTCCAATGCCCCTGCAGGCAGCAGGGACAGCTCCAGGCAGAGCAGGCTGCACAGGGCACCTTGGGTGCCTCCAGGGCTGCTGCTTGCCCCTGGTACTTGCTGAGTGTGCAGCAGCTGCAGAGCTGTGGTCACACAGGGTTGGGGCAGGCAGCTTGGAAGCCAGAGAAGCCTGGAGAGGTTTGGATGATGGGGAGAAAAACAACATTTGAAGAGCTGTAGTGGAATAAAGAGCTGGGTCTGGAGAGCAGGGCTGTGAGGGGCAGCTGAGGGCCCTGGGGGTGTTGAGTGTGGAGGAGAGGAGGCTGCAGGGAGCTGGGCTTGGGCTCTGCTCCCCAGGCTCAGGGGACAGCAGGAGAGGCAATGGCCTGGAGTGTGCCAGGGGAGGGCTGGGCTGGAGAGGAGGCAAAATGTCTTTGGTGCAGGAGAGGTCAGGGCCTGGCAGAGGCTGCCCAGGGAGGTGGCTGAGTGCCCTCCCTTGGAGGTGTCTCGGAGGCAGAGCTGTGGTGCTGAGGGTCACGGTTCGGCCCCAGGCTCGGCAGGAGCAGGGCACGGTTGGGCTGGGTGAGCTGCAAGGGCTTCCCCAGCCCAAGGCCTTCGGTGCCTGCTCCGGAGCACAGCTGGAGTGGGCTGGGGGTGCGGGTGCCGGGCCGGAGCTGAGCCGAGCGGTGTCCCCCCGCAGGAGAGAAGCCGTTCAGCTGCAGCTGGGAGGGCTGCGGGAAGCGCTTCGCCCGCTCGGACGAGCTGTCCCGGCACCGCCGCACCCACACCGGCGAGAAGCGCTTCGGCTGCCCGCTGTGCCAGCGCCGCTTCATGCGCAGCGACCACCTCAGCAAGCACGCCCGCCGGCACGGCACGGCACGGCGCGGGCCCGCCTGGACCGGCACGGCCCCCGCGCCGGCCCCCGCACAGCGTTAGCCCCCGGGGATGCTCCTCCAACAGCTGCATGAGGGCCACCAGCAGCTCCCGTGGCCACAGAACTCCTGGAGGTCAGAAGGAGCTCCCATGGCCACAGCAGAACTCTCCAGGAGGTCAGAAGGAGCTCCCATGGCCACAGAACTCTCCAGGAGGTCACCAGCAGCTCCCATGGCCACAGAACTCTCCTGGAGGTCAGAAGGAGCTCCCATGGCCACAGAACTCTCCAGGAGGTCACCAGCAGCTCCCATGGCCACAGAACTCTCCTGGAGGTCAGAAGGAGCTCCCATGGCCACAGAACTCTCCAGGAGGTCACCAGCAGCTCCCATGGCCACAGAACTCTCCAGGAGGTCACCAGCAGCTCCCATGGCCACAGCAGAACTCTCCTGGAGGTCACCAGCAGCTCCCATGGCCACAGAACTCTCCTGGAGGTCACCAGCAGCTCCCATGGCCACAGCAGAACTCTCCTGGAGGTCACCAGCAGCTCCCATGGCCACAGAATTGACCTTGTCTTGTCCCCACGTTTGTGGCACTTCAGCTGCCTCCAGCTCAGCCCTCAGCCTCTCCTGCCTCTCCTTCCCCTGGCCCTGGGTTTATTTTCCCAGCCCTGGGCAGCTGCAGGCAGCAGCTGAGGGGAGCAGGAGCCCGGGGGTGGTGTTGGCAGTGGCCTGCAGTGCTTGCTGGGCCTGAGCAGGGCCTTTGGGTTGCTCTGATCCTGCTCTCTTCTGTACCAAGTCTGGTTGGATTTATTTGTTGTGGTGGGGGGCTGCAGGATGAGACCCAGGGCTGGGGCAGCTCCTGGTGCTGGCACTCTCAGCACAAACTGCTCCCCTGTGCTGCTCGGGGAGCCTCACCCTGCAGGGGCTGCTGTCCCCCCCAGGGCAGGAGGTGGCGCAGCTCTGGGGTCCACCTGTGGCATCCCAGCCCGAAGCAGAGCTGCTGGCAGCAGCCCAGCCTGGAGCTCCTGCAGGCTCTGCAAGCTCCTGGGGAGGGACCCTGGGCAGGGACCCTGGGCAGGGCTGGGGCTGCTCTGGGGCAGGCACAGCCACTCTGGCCCTGCAGCTGCTGCTGTGCTGCCCAAGCAGCGTGGCCACCTCTGCTGGAGGTGCAGGACAGCCCTGGCCAGCAGCTGGGTGCTGTTTGTGTCTTTTCTGAGGACAGGAGAAATAGAAATCAAGGTTTGGGCTCCTTCTCTGTCCTGTGATTGCTGTGCCCCTCAGGACCGTGCCCAAGGCCCTCATGCCCTGTGCCACAGCACCAGAGGCAGCGCCAGCTGTGCCTGGGCTTGGGGCAGCAACCCTCTCGCCCTGCTGGTGCCTTTGGGTGGCCTTCCCCTGCCCAGGCCTGTGTGGACTTCCCCTTGCCTGCAGGCTCTGCCTCCTGGCTGGGCCCTGCTGTGCTGGGGGTGGGGAGGGGGCTGGGAGGGGGCTCTGGCTGCGGCAGGGCTGTGCTGGCCTGGCACAGGGAGCAGGGGGCTGCGGGGCACCCATGCGGTGGTGGAGCACCAGGGCTTTGCTGGCAGGCAGCTGTGGTGCCAGGAGCTGCATCCTGCTGGGGCTGGAGGCTGAACAGCTTCACCCTGGCAGAGCAAGCAGCTCACAGGGGCAGCCTTGCCCCTGTGCCAGCACAGCCATGCCGGGGGCAGAACTCTCTCCGGGTGGCAGCCACTGGAGAGCCCTGGCAGCCCTTCATCTGCTGCTGCTGAGCTCACCCAGCCAGCCCTGCAGCCTGGCACCAGCCTGCCTGGGCTTGCTCCCAAGCTGTGAGCACCAGGCTCTGGAGGCCTGGCACTGCCAGCCACGTGGGCATGGGGCCCTCACCTGTGCCGGGCAGAAGGGCTGGCACTGGGGGTGCCAGGGCCAGGGGGCACTCTGGAGACCTGCCCAAGGAGCCCTGGCTGTGGTGAGCTGTTCCCCCTGCCCCAAGGCTGCCTGCAGCTCCCAGCTGAGCTCTTGCCAGCTGCAGAGCTCGTGGGGTGGCTCCATGGCACATGGGCACAGCTGGCTGCCCACAGCTGCCCCAGCACTCCTGCCTGGCTGCTTCTGGGCCACCATGGAGCCATGGAATGGGTTGGGCTGGGGGGGACCTTGAAGACCCCTGGTTCCACATCCCCTGCCACGGGCAGCAGCCAGCTCCTGCCTTGGGCTGCTGATGCCAGGGCACAGCCTCTCTGGGCAGCCTGCTCCAGGGCTCAGCAGCCTCACACCAAAGAAGTTTCTTCTCCTGCTGAGATGAAGCCTCCTGGGCTCAGGTTTATTCCTGTGACCTCCTCTCCTGTCCCCACCGAGGCTCTGTGCCAAGGAACCCCAGGTGCCACCCCCACGAGACCCCCCTGTGCTCCCCAATGGCTCCCAGCCCCGGGAGGGGGGGTGCGGCCCCGGGAGGATAGGATAGGATAGAATTAACCAGGTTGGAAAAGACCTCAGAGCTCATCAAGTCCAACCTATCATCCAACACCATCTAATCAACTAACCCACGGCACCAAGTGCCTCAGCCAGGCTCTTTTTGAACACCTGCAGTGCTGGGGACTCCACCACTGCCCTGGGCAGCACATTCCCATGGCCAATCTCTCTTGCTGGGAAGAATTTCTCCCTATCATCCAGCCTAAACCTCCCCTGGTGCAGCTTGAGACTGTGTCCTCTTGTTCTATTGGTGGTTGCCAACCCCCACCTGGCTGCAACCTCCCTGTTGGTGTTTTTTGGCTGCTGTGGTGATGATCTGTTTGCAGCTACACTTGTTTGTAAATGTGGGAGTGTGCTGAGCTTGCAAAAGTGAAAAACACTGGGCTGAACTAACTGCTCACATGTTTAATGTTTAAACCTTTGTGGAAAGAAGCTGAAATGTCCCCACCTAGAGTTGCAGACCCTAATCTGCAGTGACTCTTGTAGATTCATTGAGTGGTTTGGGTTGGAAAGGATCTTTAAAGCTCATCTAGTCCAACCTCCCTGCAGGCAGCAGGGACAGCTGCAGCTAGAGCAGGTTGCTCAGAGCCCCACACAGCCTGACCTGCAGTGGCACCAGGGATGGGTTGTCTACCACAAATCTGGGCCAGTATCTCACCAGCTTCAGTGTCAAGCATTCCTTCCTTCTCTCTAGGCTGAGTCTCCCTCGAATAGAATAGAATAGAATAGAATAGAATAGAATAGAATAGAATAGAATAGAATAGAATAGAATAGAATTAACCAGGTTGGAAGAGACCTTCGAGATCATCATGTCCAACCTATCATCCAACACCACCCAATCAACTAACCCATACAACCAAGCATCCTGAGGCGGGGGTCAGCCCCAGGATGGAGCCTGCTGGGTGCTGGTGGCCTCCTCGTCTTGCCCCCCACGCCTGGCCAGTGCCAAGCTCAGGCCCGGGGCACTGAGGTGAGCTGAGTGCAGCTGAGACCTGGCCCGGAGCGGTTTCCTGCTCTGCTCGCCGCGCAGGCAGCAGCAGCAGAGCCTCCCGCGGAGCACCAGGGCCGGCCCCTGCCCCCAGCCCCTCCGGCCGCAGGCTCCTCCCTCGGGAAGGCTCTGGGACGGCTCCCGGGGGGGAGGCTGCAGAGGAGCTGGGCACAGGTCAGCTGCCCGGGGGAGCTGTGGGCATGCTGCCCCGGGAGCCTCCCCGGGCTGCCCTCCTGCCCCCACTCTGCCAGGGCTCACCCTGCCTCCAGATGTGCTCCAGATGTGCCTCCGGGCCCCCGCTGTAGGTCCTTAGGCTGGGCCCAGCAGCAGCTCTGCGCCAGCTGTGCTGTAGGTCGTGGTGGGGCCGGGCCCAGCTGTGCTCCAGCTGTGCTGCAGGTCGTGGTGGGGCCAGCCCCACTGTGCTCCAGCTGTGCTGCAGGTCGTGGTGGGGCCGGCCCGGCTGTGCTCCAGCTGTGCTCCAGCTGTGCTGCAGGTCGTGGTGGGGCCGGCCCGGCTGTGCTCCAGCTGTGCTCCAGCTGTGCTGCAGGTCGTGGTGGGGCCGGCCCCGCTGTGCTCCAGCTGTGCTGCAGGTCGTGGTGGGGCCGGGCCCAGCTGTGCTCCAGCTGTGCTGCAGGTCGTGGTGGGGCCAGCCCCGCTGTGCTCCAGCTGTGCTCCAGCTGTGCTGCAGGTCGTGGTGGGGCCGGGCCCAGCTGTGCTCCAGCTGTGCTCCAGCTGTGCTGCAGGTCGTGGTGGGGCCGGCCCCGCTGTGCTCCAGCTGTGCTCCAGCTGTGCTGCAGGTCGTGGTGGGGCCGGGCCCAGCTGTGCTCCAGCTGTGCTCCAGCTGTGCTGCAGGTCGTGGTGGGGCCGGCCCTGCTGTGCTCCAGCTGTGCTCCAGCTGTGCTGCAGGTCGTGGTGGGGCCTGCCCCGCTGTGCTCCAGCTGTGCTCCAGCTGTGCTGCAGGTCGTGGTGGGGCCGGGCCCAGCTGTGCTCCAGCTGTGCTGCAGGTCGTGGTGGGGCCGGCCCCGCTGTGCTCCAGCTGTGCTGCAGGTCATGGTGGGGCCGGGCCCAGCTGTGCTCCAGCTGTGCTCCAGCTGTGCTGCAGGTTGTGGTGGGGCCGGGCCCAGCTGTGCTCCAGCTGTGCTGCAGGTCGTGGTGGGGCCGGGCCCAGCTGTGCTCCAGCTGTGCTCCAGCTGTGCTGCAGGTCATGGTGGGGCTGGCCCCGCTGTGCTCCAGCTGTGCTCCAGCTGTGCTGCAGGTCGTGGTGGGGCCTGCCCCGCTGTGCTCCAGCTGTGCTCCAGCTGTGCTGCAGGTCGTGGTGGGGCCGGGCCCAGCTGTGCTCCAGCTGTGCTGCAGGTCGTGGTGGGGCCGGCCCCGCTGTGCTCCAGCTGTGCTGCAGCTGTGCTGCAGGTCGTGGTGGGGCCGGCCCCGCTGTGCTCCAGCTGTGCTGCAGGTCATGGTGGGGCCAGGCCCAGCTGTGCTCCAGCTGTGCTGCAGCTGTGCTGCAGGCCCCTGCTGGCTGTGCTCAGAGGCAGAACTCCTGCTCGATGCTGGCCATCAGCTCCTGCTCGGCGCAGTCGTAGCTGACCGTGGGGCACCCCGGGGGCTGCCTGCCCAGGGCACACCTGCTGGGCAAGGCAACCACTTACCGCTGGCCCCGGAGCAGGCAGTGCCCCTGCTGCCATCTGCTGCTGGGAATGGAAAGGTCCCAGCCAGGTCCCACTGCCCGTGGCAGGGGGTTGGGACTGGATGATCTTCAAGGTCTCTTCAACCCAACCCCTCCCAGGGAGTGTGGGAGCTGGGCAGGGAATGCCAGGGAGGAGAGACTGGCAGCCCCAGCAGCCCCAGCCCCATCTGCTGCCTTAGGAGCAGCTCTGCCTCCCCTTGGCCTGGCAGCTGGGGTGAGTTTGGGCACTGGCTGCAGTGAGCTGATGAGGAGCTGCTGGCCCATGGGATGCAGTGCCCCCCACACGTGGTGCTGGGCTGCTGGTTGGTCCTCCCCAACCCAAACAGCTCCATGAGCTGCCCCAGGGCAGGGCAGGGGGTGCACAATCAGGTGGAGAAGAAGCCAGGGAGGCTTTGCCACACGGGGCAGGAGCTGCCAGGCGCTGCCCTCTGGGTGGGGAGCAGCCATGGCACCCCTGGCACAGGCAGCAGCTGCCCTCCTGCTGCTGGGGAGGGTGGCACCACTGCAGCCCTTCCTCTGTCCCTGCAGTGCAGGCCAGAGAGGCTCTGCCCCTGCAGCCCCTCTGACCCAGTTGGGTGAGGGCCCTGCCCTGTGTGTCACAAGTGGTGAAGTGATCCTGGAGCCACCTCCTGGGCAGCTGCTGTGGCACCAGGGTCATGTGGGTGCCCCATGCTTGGTGACCCTTGGGGCAGCTCTGCTGGCACTGAGGGGACAGCAAAGGGCTGCAGCAGTGCTGAGGGGCCTGGAGCAGCTCTGTCAGGGGCAGAGGCTGAGAGCCCTGGGGCTGAGAGCCTGCAGAAGAGCAGCCCCAGGGGGATCTGATCAATGCTGATCAATCCTCCAAGGGTGGGGGTCAGGAGGCTGGGACCAGGCTGTGTTCAGTGGTGGCCAGGGACAGCACCAGGGGTAAGGGGCACAGAGTGGAACAGCAGAAGTTCCTCTGACCATGAGGAGGAACTTGTGTGACTGAAGGGTGGCAGAGCCCTGGAGCAGGCTGCCCAGAGAGGTGGTGGAGTCTCCATCTCTGGAGTCATTCCAGACCCTCCTGGCTGTGTTCTGTCTGCCCTGCCCTGGCAGGGGGCTGGAGTGGATGACTTACAGAAGGGGTTGGCGTGGAAGGGACCTCAAAGCTCAGCCAGCTCCAAGCCCCTGCCACGGGCAGGGACACCTCCCACCAGCACAGGCTGCTCAGGGCCTCATCCAGCCTGGCCCTGAGCACCTCCAGGGAGGTGACCACTCCTCATCTTCAGCCTAACCCTCCCTTGGTGCCACCTGAGGCCATGTTCTTCCTCCCTACTCTGGTGGCCAAGTTCTGTCTCCTCTGCTGTGGAAGAACTAAACCAGGAGAGCTTCAGTCTGGAGAGGAGGAGAAACTTCTGCAGCTTGAGGAGAGGTTCTGGTGCCCCAGAGGTGCCTGCAGGAGCCTCTCTGCTGGGAAGGCTGAGCACAGGCTTGGTTCCCAGCAGCAGCCTTGCCAGGAGCTGCTGCCAGCTGGCAGGGAGGCCAGCAGCTGGCACCTGGGCTCTGCTGTCACTGCCACCAGCGCTGCTCGGTGTCAGTAGGTCACAGAGCACAAGGGCCAGGACCTGGCGCTGCAGGAGCAGAGTGGGGGAGCCAGAGAGGGCTCAGCCTTGGAGGAAGTCCCCCTGAGGTTAGGAGGTGGCTCTGGGAGGTGGTCTCCAGGCCTCTCCATCCAGCTGCTCCCACAGCTCCTGCAGCAGGCTGGGAGGCAGCTCCTGGAAGGTTCAGGTCTCATCTGAGACCAGCTCAGGCTGGGGAAAGCCTTCACTGCAGGGGTGGTGAGGGGCTGGACCAGGAGCTGGTGGAGTCCCCATGCCTGGAGGGGTTCCAGAACCCTGTGGCCATGGTGGGGGCTGGGGTGAAGGTTGGAGCTGATCTCAGAGGCCTTTTCCAGCCCAAACCATTGCAGGAGCTGTTTGCTGGGCTCCCAGTGCAGCAGGTCCCCACTGCTCCCCGCCCCTGAGGGGCACTCCTGGCTCTGACTGCTGTGGCAGGGGGGCTCTGGGGAGCTCTGGGGGTTCTCTTGTGGTTCCTGGGGAACCAGCAGATGTTACCCTTCACAGTCCACAGCTGACCTGAGCTGCTTCTTGGGGCTCTCCTCCCTAGCTTTCCACAAGCTCCTTGGACATCCTAAGCTCTGCATCTCTTCTGGCCAGGAGGGAAGCTCAGTCCTTGAGCTGGGGCCTGGCTCCTTGCAGGCTCTGCAGCTCCTGGGTTGGTCTTCAGCTGGCAGGCAGGAGGAGGACAGAGCCTCTGGGGCTAGAAACCCTTTCCCACCCTCCCTGCAGGCAGGAGGCAGCCAGCAGCAGCTTCCCTGTGTGCTCCTCTCCTGCCAGCTGCTCTCTGCCCCAGGCTGTGAGCAAAGCAAGGAGTACTCACTGCTGGGCACTGCTCTCCTCCGGGCTTGGTGGGGTCCTGGTGGCCAAGGTCTGGGGGAGAAGAGTCACAGTTACACCACCCCTGCCCTGCCCTGCCCTGGGGACAGCTCAGCTGGGGGGCAGTGCCCAGCACAAGAGAGCCCTGGACCTGCTCAAGTGGGGCAGAGGAGGACACAACAATGGCCCAAGACCCTCTGCCATGAGGCCAGGCTGGGGCTGGTCAGCCTGGAGAAAGCTCCAGAGAGACCTCCTGGTGGCCTAGCAGGGCTTCAAGGGGGCTGGCAAAGCTGCTGGGGACAGACGTGTCACCAGGGCCTCCAGGGCCAGGTTTTGAGCTGGGAGAGGCAGAGTGAGGCTGGAGAGGCAGCAGGGCCCCTAGCAGCTGGCAACCCTCTGCTGCTGCTGCCCAGCATCCTCCACTGGCAGACTTCCTGCTGCAGTGGCTGCTCCTTGCTTCTCCTCTTCCTCACTCATCATCTCCCCATTAGCTCTCCTGAACCAACTCATCCTCTCCAGGCCCAGACCCTCAGCTCAAACACCTTCCTCCACACCACCCCCTCCCTCCTCTGCAGTCTTTTCTCACCCTCCAGCTGGCACAGGGCAAAGCCAGGCAGGTTCCCAGCCAGGGCAGCTGGAGGAGCTGGGCAGGCAGAGGAGCTGCCCTCAGCCTTTCCAGCAGGGCAGAGGGGTGCAGCAGGGCAGGGGGGTGCAGCAGGGCAGGGCAGGGGGGTGCAGCAGGCCAGAGGGGTGCAGCAGGGCAGGGCAGGGGGGTGCAGCAGGGCAGGGCAGAGGGGTGCAGCAGGGCAGAGGGGTGCAGCAGGGCAGGGCAGAGGGGTGCAGCAGGGCAGGGCAGGGGGGTGCAGCAGGGCAGAGGGGTGCAGCAGGGCAGGGGGGTGCAGCAGGGCAGGGAGGGGGGTGCAGCAGGGCAGAGGGGTGCAGCAGGGCAGGGGGGTGCAGCAGGGCAGGGCAGGGGGGTGCAGCAGGGCAGGGCAGAGGGGTGCAGCAGGGCAGGGCAGGGGGGTGCAGCAGGGCAGGGCAGGGGGGTGCAGCAGGGCAGGGCAGAGGGGTGCAGCAGGGCAGGGCAGGGGGGTGCAGCAGGGCAGGGGGGTGCAGCAGGGCAGGGCAGGGGGGTGCAGCAGGGCAGGGCAGAGGGGTGCAGCAGGGCAGGGCAGGGGGGTGCAGCAGGGCAGGGCAGGGGGGTGCAGCAGGGCAGGGGGGTGCAGCAGGGCAGGGCAGAGGGGTGCAGCAGGGCAGGGCAGGGGGGTGCAGCAGGGCAGGGCAGGGGGGTGCAGCAGGGCAGGGGGGTGCAGCAGGGCAGGGCAGAGGGGTGCAGCAGGGCAGGGCAGGGGGGTGCAGCAGGGCAGGGCAGGGGGGTGCAGCAGGGCAGGGGGGTGCAGCAGGGCAGGGCAGGGGGGTGCAGCAGGGCAGGGGGGTGCAGCAGGGCAGGGCAGGGGGGTGCAGCAGGGCAGGGGGGTGCAGCAGGGCAGGGGGGTGCAGCAGGGCAGGGCAGAGGGGTGCAGCAGGGCAGGGCAGGGGGGTGCAGCAGGGCAGGGCAGGGGGGTGCAGCAGGGCAGGGCAGAGGGGTGCAGCAGGGCAGGGCAGGGGGGTGCAGCAGGGCAGGGGGGTGCAGCAGGGCAGGGGGGTGCCGCAGGGCAGGGGGGTGCAGCAGGGCAGGGCAGGGGGGTGCAGCAGGGCAGGGGGGTGCAGCAGGCCAGAGGGGTGCAGCAGGGCAGGGGGGTGCAGCAGGGCAGGCCAGGGGGGTGCAGCAGGGCAGGGCAGGGGGTTGCAGCAGGGCAGGGGGGTGCAGCAGGGCAGGGGGGTGCAGCAGGGCAGGGGGGTGCAGCAGGGCAGGCCAGGGGGGTGCAGCAGGGCAGGGGGGTGCAGCAGGCCAGGGCAGGGGGGTGCAGCAGGCCAGAGGGGTGCAGCAGGGCAGGGGGGTGCAGCAGGGCAGGGCAGGGGGGTGCAGCAGGGCAGGGAGGTGCAGCAGGGCAGGGCAGGGGGGTGCAGCAGGGCAGGGCAGGGGGGTGCAGCAGGGCAGGGCAGGGGGGTGCAGCAGGCCAGAGGGGTGCAGCAGGGCTGGGATCCCTTTCCAGGAACCTCCTCCAGCAGCCTGCAGGGGAGGGTGGGACTGCAGCTTGCACAAGGAGCTGAAGCCAGCCAGCAAACAACCAGAGCCAGCTGCTGTGCTTCCCTGCCTGCCTCCAGGCCTGCTCCAGGCCAGCGCCTCTGCAGCCCTCCAGGAGTCAGCCCAGGACTGCTGCCTGCTCCCTGCCCACCCCAGCTGCAGGTCAGGAAGTGGCAGCAGGAAGAACCACAGAACTGGGCTGCAAGGGGCCTCAGGGCATCACTGCCTGGGGAGGCTGTGGCTGCCCCCTCCCCGGAGGTGCTGCAGGCCAGGCTGGATGAGGCTCTGGGCAGCCTGGGCTGGGGGAGGGGTCCCTGCCCAGGGCAGGGGGCTGGAGCTGCAGGATCTTTGAAGTCCCTCCCAGCCCAACCCCTCCATGGTTCTGTGAACCACCAAGCCCACCCCAGGAGCCACATCCACACCTTGAGCACCTCCAGGGCTGGGGACCCTCTCCCAGGAGCTTCCAGCCTCTCCTGCAGGACAGCATCCACAGAACCTCTTTGCTTGCAACCAGAGCTCTGAGACCTCCACCACAAACTTCACCCCGGGCTTGGCCTTCAGGCTCTCCAGCGGTCCCCTTCCACCCCCCTACCGCTCTGTAGCACCGTTCAGGCTGGAAAGGATCTCTGCTGCGAGGCTCGGCGCTGCTCCGACCCTGCTGAGAAGCTCTGGGGACCGCCCCAGGGGCTGGGGTCTGTTTGGACCCTCCCGGCACTCCCACCCCTGGCGGGCTCCAGAGCTTACCTCCTGCTCAGCCCGGGTCCCACCACCTCCTCCCACCGCCTCCTGGGTGTCCCGGGCTCGCCGACCGGGGGTGGGCAGCGCCCCCAGCACCCTCTGGCCGTCTGCCGGCAGCCGTCGGTTCTCCGCCGCCCGCCGCCGCCGGCTGCTGCCGCTGCCCATGGCCGCTCCGGTCCCGCAGCCGAGGGGCGGCGAGAGGCGGCCGCGGAGGGGAGGGAGCTGGGGGAGGCGTTTCCCGGCCGGCCTCGGAGCTCGGAGGGAGCCCTCGGAGCTCGGACGGAGCCCTCGCTCCGGGAAATGCCTTCATAGCAGCCCCGGGGCTCCAAACCCTCTCCCAGCCCCGTTCCTCACCTCCCAGCCCTGCTCCTCACCTCCAAACCCTTTCCCAGCCCTGCTCCTCACCTCCAAACCCTTTCCCAGCCCTGCTCCTCACCTCCAAGCCCTCTCCCAGCCAGCTCCTCACCTCCAAGCCCGCGGGGACCTATGGAGCTCTGGGAACAGCCCAGCCCAGAGGATGTCGTTTGGGGCAGGTGTGGGGCACTGAGTGGCACTACTGGCAGTGCCACAGATGGTTTGGGTTGGCACAGCCCTCTGAGCTCGCCCAGCCCAACCCTTCTCTAACTCTGCCAAGGCTGGGGCTCAGCCCTGGGCCTCAGCACCACATCCCAGGGGCTTTGGGACACCTCCAGGATGGGGAAATTCTCTGCCCCTGGACTGAGCAGTGAACCAAGAGGAGTTCTGGGGAGGCCCCGTGCTGGGGAGGGGGCAGCTGGGCACCTCCTGAGCCTGTCCCAGAGTCCCTCTGCTGCCCAGCAGCCTGCCAAGCAGGGGCAGCAGGTACCTGAACCCTCCCTGCCGGCCTCTGTCTCTCTGCTTCCAGCAGCAGAACTCTGCACCGCTGCTGGGCAGGCTGAGGGCACCCCCAGGGTCAGAGGATGGCAGGGGGGAAGGGACCTGCAATGAAGGGTCTGGGGTTGTACCTCTGATGCTGAGCAGTGCCTGCTGCTGCCTCCAAGGACAGCCCCAGGCTCTGCTGCTGGGCTGAGGACATTGCCCTCCACACACAAAGCCTGAGAGCTAGAGGCTGGGGCATGGCCAGGGGCACCCCCAGCTTCACCACACCTGCCACAGCTTCATCAGCACCCCAGGGGGTGGCCAGGCTGGCACCAGGTTGGCACACTGGCAGGTGCTGGGGTGTGTTTGGGGTTTGACCCTTCAGGACACTCCTCTCCAGCCTCAGTCTCTCCTCTCCCAGCTCCAAGCCATTGTCCTCATCCTGGCACCCCCAGCCCCTGTCCACAGTCCCTGCCCAGCTCTCCTGGACCCCTTCAGGCACTGGAAGCCTGCTCTGAGGTCTGCCTGGAGCCTTCTCTTCTCCAGGCTGCACAGCCCCAGCTCTCCCAGCCTGTGCCCCCAGGGGAGGTTCTGCAGCCCTCAGAGCCTCCTCTGGACCCCCTCCAGCAGCTCTGTGTCCTTCTTGTGCTGGGGGCCCCAGGGCTGGGGCCCCAGGGCTGGAGGCAGTGCTGCAGGTGGGCTGTGAGCAGGGCAGAGGGGCAGAATCCCCTCCCTCCATCTGCTGCAGCTCAGGCAGCTTTTAGAACAGAATAGAATAGAACAGAATAAACCACACTCCAGGAGGGAAGGAGTTAAGAGTTGCTCTCCAGGGAGCAGTGGGACGACCTCCAGGCTGGTGCCACCCTCCAGTGCCCTGGTTGGGCATTAACCTGCATTAACTCCTGTGCACAGCACCAGCGTGGTGGGGAGGGAGCTCTGCAGCTCCCCCAGCCCAGCCCCTGCTCCAGCAGGGCACCCACAGCAGCTTGCCCAGGGGCACAGTGCCCAGGGGGGGTTGGAAGCTCTCCAGAGGAGACTCCACAACCTCTCTGGGCAGCCTGCTCCAGGCCTCCAGCAGCCTCACACCAAGGAAGTTTCTCCTTCTCTTCAAATGGATCCTCCTGGGTTCCAGCCTGTGCCCTCTGCCCCTTGTCCTGTCCCTGGGCACCACTGAGCAGAGCCTGGCCCCAGCCTCTTGCCCCCCAACCTTTAGCTGCTCCTGAGTGCTGATCAGATCCCCCCTGTGCCATGGGGCAGACGTGCAGCTCCAAGCCAGGTCTCACAAGGACCAAGGTGGCTTGGAGGACTCTGCTGACCTCAGGCAAAGGGCTTGAGGTACCAGGATGAGAGGCAATGGCTTTGAGCTGGCACAGAGCAGACTGAGACTGGGGAGGAGGAAGAATTTCTTGGCAGTGAGGCTGGGGAGAGCCTGGCACAGGCTGCCCAGGGAGGCTGCCTCCTGCCTGGGGGTGTTCAGGGCCAGGCTGGGTGAGGCCTGGAGCAGCCTGGGCTGGTGGGAGGTTGGAGATCATCCAGTGCCATGGGCACCTGGGGCACAGCAGGGCCGGAGTGTTGGGAGAGGCAGCACCACCTCCCTCAGCCCCTTCATGCCAGCCTGGAGCAGGAGGCTTCTCGGGGCAGGGATGGCAGCAAACAGCAGCAGGTCAGCACCTTGCTGAAGTCTCCACCCTCCAGGCAAAGGAAACCTCTGCTGGGGAAGAAAGGGTCCCTGGAGCAGGCAGGGAGCAGGGCTGGGGGTGCCCAGGAGCCTGCACCTCCCTGCAGGTGAGCCCCAGGCTGCCTGCCCCTGGCTCCCTGAAGTCATGTGCAGCCCTGGCTTTGCCCACCCTGGTCTGAGGCTGGTTGGCTGTGAGGCCACTCAGAAGGCCTCCTGGCTGCTCTGTTGAGGTGCCAGGCTTGTTTCCTGGGGCAAGAGGGAAAGGGTGGCCCAGGCCACTTGGCACAGGCTGTGCAAGAGCAGGGGCTCCACACAAAGCAGGAGCAGGGCAGGGCTGGGGCTGCCTCCCTGCACAGGCAGCTGTGGGTGAGCAAGGGCTGAGGAATGCCCCTGAGGAATGCCCCCGGGCAGAGTGCCCCAGGTGGTGCCCAGTGCTGGCCTGCAAGGGTCCATCTGTGCAGCCCCCTCAGGGGCAAGGCAGCCCAGGGCCAAAAGCCTTCTGCTGGGAGAGTTGGTGCCCTGTGCTGTAGGAGAGAAGGAGGTGGCGGTGCCAGGGGGCAGTGAGAGCCTTCTCCAGCAGACATGAGGGCAGGGCTGGGTCTCACTGCCTGCCCATGGTGCTGGGCAAGGGACTGAGGGCAGCAGGCTGAGAGAGGGGATCCTGCCCCTCGGCTCTGCTGAACCCCCACCTGGAGCCTGAGGTCTGGAGCCTCCAGCACAGGAAGGACCTGGAGCTGCTGCAGCAGGTCCAGAGCAGGCCACAAAGAGGGCTGCAGAACCTCTGCTATGGGCACAGGGGGCACTCACTGCCAGGCTGTGCTGGGGGCACTCACTGCCAGGCTGTGCTGGGGGGGCAGTCACTGCCAGGCTGTGCTGGGGGCACTCACTGCCAGGCTGTGCTGGGGGCAGTCATTGCCCGGCTGTGCTGGGGGCACTCACTGCCAGGCTGTGCTGGGGGGGCACTCACTGCCAGGCTGTGCTGGGGGGGCACTCACTGCCAGGCTGTGCTGGGGGCACTCACTGCCAGGCTGTGCTGGGGGCAGTCACTGCCAGGCTGTGCTGGGGGGGCACTCACTGCCAGGCTGTGCTGGGGGCAGTCACTGCCAGGCTGTGCTGGGGGGGCAGTCACTGCCAGGCTGTGCTGGGGGCACTCACTGCCAGGCTGTGCTGGGGGGGCACTCACTGCCAGGCTGTGCTGGGGGCACTCACTGCCAGGCTGTGCTGGGGGGGCACTCACTGCCAGGCTGTGCTGGGGGCAGTCACTGCCAGGCTGTGCTGGGGGGGCACTCACTGCCAGGCTGTGCGGGGGGCACTCACTGCCAGGCTGTGCTGGGGGGGCACTCACTGCCAGGCTGTGCTGGGGGGGCAGTCACTGCCAGGCTGTGCTGGGGGCACTCACTGCCAGGCTGTGCTGGGGGCACTCACTGCCAGGCTGTGCTGGGGGGGCACTCACTGCCAGGCTGTGCTGGGGGCACTCACTGCCAGGCTGTGCTGGGGGCACTCACTGCCAGGCTGTGCTGGGGGGGCACTCACTGCCAGGCTGTGCTGGGGGCACTCACTGCCAGGCTGTACTGGGGGTGCACTCACTGCCAGGCTGTGCTGGGGGCACTCACTGCCAGGCTGTGCTGGGGGGGCAGTCACTGCCAGGCTGTGCTGGGGGGCACTCACTGCCAGGCTGTGCTGGGGGGGCACTCACTGCCAGGCTGTGCTGGGGGCAGTCACTGCCAGGCTGTGCTGGGGGCACTCACTGTCAGGCTGTGCTGGGGGGGCAGTCACTGCCAGGCTGTGCTGGGGGCACTCACTGCCAGGCTGTGCTGGGGGTGCACTCACTGCCAGGCTGTGCTGGGGGCACTCACTGCCAGGCTGTGCTGGGGGGGCAGTCACTGCCAGGCTGTGCTGGGGGGGCACTCACTGCCAGGCTGTGCTGGGGGGGCACTCACTGCCAGGCTGTGCTGGGGGCAGTCACTGCCAGGCTGTACTGGGGGTGCACTCACTGCCAGGCTGTGCTGGGGGGGCACTCACTGCCAGGCTGTGCTGGGGGGGGGCACTCAGTGCCAGGCTGTGCTGGGGGCACTCACTGTCAGGCTGTGCTGGGGGGGCACTCACTGCCAGGCTGTGCTGGGGGCAGTCACTGCCAGGCTGTGCTGGGGGGGCAGTCACTGCCAGGCTGTGCTGGGGGCACTCACTGCCAGGCTGTGCTGGGGGCAGTCACTGCCAGGCTGTGCTGGGGGCACTCACTGCCAGGCTGTGCTGGGGGGGCACTCACTGCTAGGCTGTGCTGGGGGCACTCACTGCCAGGCTGTGCTGGGGGGGCAGTCACTGCCAGGCTGTGCTGGGGACTCACTCACTGCCAGGCTGTGCTGGGGGCAGTCACTGCCAGGCTGTGCTGGGGGGGCACTCACTGCCAGGCGGTGCTGGGGGGGCAGTCACTGCCAGGCTGTGCTGGGGGGGCAGTCACTGCCAGGCTGTGCTGGGGGGGCAGTCACTGCCAGGCTGTGCTGGGGGCAGTCACTGCCAGGCTGTGCTGGGGGGGCAGTCACTGCCAGGCTGTGCTGGGGGCCGTCACTGCCAGGCTGTGCTGGGGGCACTCACTGCCAGGCTGTGCTGGGGGGGCACTCACTGCCAGGCTGTGCTGGGGGCTCACTCACTGCCAGGCTGTGCTGGGGGCAGTCACTGCCAGGCTGTGCTGGGGGGGCACTCACTGCCAGGCTGTGCTGGGGGCCCTCACTGCCAGGCTGTGCGGGGGGGGCAGTCACTGCCAGGCTGTGCTGGGGGGGCAGTCACTGCCAGGCTGTGCTGGGGGCAGTCACTGCCAGGCTGTGCTGGGGGGGCAGTCACTGCCAGGCTGTGCTGGGGGCACTCAGTGCCAGGCTGTGCTGGGGGCAGTCACTGCCAGGCTGTGCTGGGGGCTCACTCACTGCCAGGCTGTGCTGGGGGCAGTCACTGCCAGGCTGTGCTGGGGGGGCACTCACTGCCAGGCTGTGCTGGGGGGGCAGTCACTGCCAGGCTGTGCTGGGGGGGCAGTCACTGCCAGGCTGTGCTGGGGGCAGTCACTGCCAGGCTGTGCTGGGGGGGCAGTCACTGCCAGGCTGTGCTGGGGGCACTCACTGCCAGGCTGTGCTGGGGGCTCACTCACTGCCAGGCTGTGCTGGGGGCAGTCATTGCCAGGCTGTGCTGGGGGGGCACTCACTGCCAGGCTGTGCTGGGGGCACTCACTGCCAGGCTGTGCTGGGGGCTCACTCACTGCCAGGCTGTGCTGGGGGCAGTCACTGCCAGGCTGTGCTGGGGGGGCACTCACTGCCAGGCTGTGCTGGGGGCACTCACTGCCAGGCTGTGCTGGGGGGGCAGTCACTGCCAGGCTGTGCTGGGGGCAGTCACTGCCAGGCTGTGCTGGGGGCACTCACTGCCAGGCTGTGCTGGGGGCAGTCACTGCCAGGCTGTGCTGGGGGCACTCACTGCCAGGCTGTGCTGGGGGCAGTCACTGCCAGGCTGTGCTGGGGGGGCAGTCACTGCCAGGCTGTGCTGGGGGCCGTCACTGCCAGGCTGTGCTGGGGGCAGTCACTGCCAGGCTGTGCTGGGGGCAGTCACTGCCAGGCTGTGCTGGGGGGGGCACTCAGTGCCAGGCTGTGCTGGGGGCAGTCACTGCCAGGCTGTGCTGGGGGCACTCACTGCCAGGCTGACCTTTGGGCAGTGGAAGAAACCATCCCTGAGCAAGGAAGGGCCTGCCCTAGGTGATGCCCAAGAGCCAGGGAGAGGCCAGCTGGGAGCCAGGGAGGTGCCCATCATGATGAAGCAGGTGATGGGGATGTGAGACTGCGGGCTTCAGCTGTGCCACGCTGGCAGCGAGGGCACACGGCGGGCACGGTCCGGGCGCCTCTGCTGCGCTCCCCCTGCAGCTGCCGAGGCAGCCCAGGCCGTGCCGGCAGCCTGCAGGAGGAGCTCCGTGAGCAGCATGGCCGCGCAGCCCCCCGCAGCGCCCCGCAGCCCCCCGCAGCCCCCCGCAGCGCCCCGCAGCCCCCCGCAGCCCCCCGCAGCCCCCCGCAGCCCCCCTCCTGCCTCCTGCTTCCTGAGCATCCCGAGCGCTGCCGGCAGCCTTGGGCTGCTCCTTCCCTGGCACAGGCAGCGCTGCAGCCGCTCCCAGCCCCTGCCCGGCCAGCCCCCGGGCAGCGCTGTGGTGCTGAGCTGGCACCGCCGCCCGCAGCCCCTGCCCGGCCAGCCCCCGGGCAGCGCTGTGGTGCTGAGCCGGCACCGCCGCCCCCAGCCCCTGCCCGGGCTGCCGGGGGGGGGGGCGGCTGGGCTGCGGCCATAGCACAGCGCCGGCAGGGCCTGGGCTGCGCCTCTGGGGACCCTGGGCGGGGAGGGAGAGCAAAGGAGTTTGGCTGGCGGGGAGGGGGCTGCTGTGGCTCTCTGCCAACCCCTCCAGCAGCTGGACAGAAGATAGCAGGGTGCTGGGTGGGTGCTGGGTGTGGGTGCTGGTGTGTGCTGGGTGGGTGCTGGGTGTGGGTGCTGGTGTGTGCTGGGTGGGTGCTGTCTGGGTGTTGTGTGGGTGCTGTGTGTGGGTGGTGTCTGGGTGTTGTGTGGGTGCTGGTGTGTGCTGGGTGGGTGCTGAGTGGGTGTTGTCTGGGTGCTGGGTGGGTGCTGTCTGGGTGTTGTGTGGGTGCTGGTGGGTGCTGGGTGGGTGTTGTGTGGGTGCTCTGTGTGGGTGCTGGGTGGGTGCTGGGTGGGTGTTGTCTGGGTGCTGTGTGTGTGCTGTCTGGGTGCTGTGTCTGGGTGCTGTGTGTGTGCTGTCTGGGTGCTGTGTCTGGGTGCTGTGTGTGTGCTGTCTGGGTGCTGTGTCTGGGTGCTGTGTGTGTGCTGTCTGGGTGCTGTGTCTGGGTGCTGTGTGTGTGCTGTGTGGGTGCTGTGTCTGGGTGCTGTGTCTGGGTGCTCTGTGTGTGCTGTCTGGGTGCTGTGTCTGGGTGCTGTGTGTGTGCTGTCTGGGTGCTGTGTCTGGGTGCTGTGTGTGTGCTGTGTGGGTGCTGTGTCTGGGTGCTGTGTGTGTGCTGTCTGGGTGCTGTGTCTGGGTGCTCTGTGTGTGCTGTCTGGGTGCTGTGTCTGGGTGCTGTGTGTGTGCTGTCTGGGTGCTGTGTCTGGGTGCTGTGTGTGTGCTGTCTGGGTGCTGTGTCTGGGTGCTGTGTGTGTGCTGTCTGGGTGCTGTGTCTGGGTGCTGTGTGTGTGCTGTCTGGGTGCTGTGTGTGCTGGGTGGGTGTTGTGTGGGTGCTGTGTCTGGGTGCTGTGTGTGTGCTGTGTGGGTGCTGTGTCTGGGTGCTGTGGAGCCTTTTGGGAGCTGCCTGGACTCCTGTCCCTGGGGCCTGCTCTCCTGGGGCAGAGCAGGAGCATATCCCTGCCTGTCCCTGCCTGTCCAGGCTGCCTACTTGCATGGAGTTTTCCTGCAATCAGGGAATGGTTTGGGTCGGATAAGGCCTCTAAGGTCATCCAGCCCCAGCCCAGCCCCCCATGGCCACCAAGCCCTGGCCGCAGGAGCCATAGCCACAGGGCTCTGGAACCCCTCCAGCCATGGGGACTCCACCACCTCCCTGGGCAGCCTCTGCCAGGCCCTGACCACTCCTGCACCAAAGAAACTTTTCCTCCTCTCCATCCCTCCCCTGGCACACTCCAGGCCATCTCCTCTGGTTTTGTGCTGCTTGCTCTCCTGGGATGCTTTGTGCCCTGCTTACAAGATGCAGCTGGGGTCTGGTGGTAGCTGGAACACAATAGCTGCCTGCACTGCCCCTGTGTTGTGTGAGCAAAGAAAGAAGAAATGTGAGCTCCAGCTTCCCTCCCAGGCTCTGCAGGCTGCCCAGGCTGCCAGTGGGAAAACAGAAGGGAAGAGAAACAGGCTGAGAGAGCTGGGGCTGTGCAGCCTGGAGAAGGCTCCAGGCAGACCTCAGAGCAGCCTTCCAGTACCCAAAGGGCTCCAGGAGAGCTGGGGAGGGACTGTGGACAAGGGCTGGGAGTGCCAGGACAAGGGACAATGGCTTTGAGCTGGGAGAGAGAAGACTGAGAGTGGAGAGGAGGAAGAAATTGCTGAGTGAGGCTGGGGAGACTCTGGCACAGGCTGCCCAGGGAGGCTGTGGCTGCCTCCTGCCTGGGGGTGTTCAGTGCCAGGCTGGATGAGGCCCTGAGCAGCCTGTGCTGGTGGGAGGTGCCCCCCATGGCAGGGGGTTGGAACCGAGTTCAAGGTCTCTTCCGACCCAAACCATTCTGTGTTCCTATGAAACAGGGGGGGCTGCACCCCCCCGGAGGTGTTTCAGGGGCAGAGATGTGGTGCTGAGGGCCATGGGTTAGCCCCAGCCGCAGCAGAGTCAGAGCATGGTTGGACCCCAGGGCCTAAAGGACTTTCCCGCCCACGCTCTGCTCCCCCAGCCCGGTGGTGCCCCCTGCCCAGCTCCCGTTCCCGCCGGCGCGCCCCGCTCTGCATTTGGCGCCAAGCGGCCCCCGAGGGGGGCGCGGCCTCCGCTGGCGCCAAAGCGAGGGGCGGGGCTTTCCCGCCCGCCGCCACTGCCACAATGGGGGGCGGGGCCGTGGCCGGCTCTGCAGCCAATGGGAGTGCGCGGGCGGGCCGTGCCGGGCGCGGCGCGGGCTGTGAGTGGCCAGCGGCTCGTTCTGGCGCCAACTTCGAAGGGGATATAAGGAGGCGGAGCCAGGCTGCGCTCCCCCACTTCCTACCGCCCCTCGCTGCCGCCGGTCTCGCCGCTCTCGCCGCCGGTTCCGCCGCTGGTTCCGCCGTTCCCGCCGCCGCTCCCGCCGCCTCTCGGCGCTGCTGGCTCGGCTGCTCCCGCCTGCCGCTTCCCAGTGCCGCCGGTCCCGCCGCCGCCACCATGCTGCCCGCCCGCCCCCCGCTCGCCGCCCGCCACGACCAGCCCTGCCTGGCTGCCGGCAAGCGCCTGTCGCCGGGGAAGAGCCTGTCGCCCATGAAGGCCCTGGTGCTGAGCGAGAAGGAGAACACGGTGAGCCCCGGGCCGGCCCCGCCCGCGCCCCGCCGCCGCCCCGCAGCGCTCTCACCCTGCCGCTCTCTCCCGCAGCCCCCCGCGCTCGGCAGCGCTCGGGTCCTGGCCAGCAAGGCTGCCCGCAAGATCTTCCAGGAGGGCGACGAGAAGCCGGCGGTGAGTGAGCGGCCCCCGGGCACCCCGCCCCGCGCTCCCCGGCACACCTCGGAGCCGGTTCCCTTTGAGATCGTTATCGGAGGCCTGGGGGAGGCTCCTGAGCGAGTCTGCAGCGGACAATGAGCTGGGTGGCAGTGGTGATCTGCTGGAGGGCAGGGAGGCTCTGCAGAGGGCCCTGGCCGGGCTCAGCCCAGCATGGGGAGGTTCAACAAGGCCCAGTGCAGGGCCCTGAGCCTGGGGCACAGCCACCCCATGAAGGCTGCAGGCTGGGGGCAGAGTGGCTGGAAGCCAACCAGCAGAGAAGGCCCTGGGGGTGCGGGTGGGCAGCAGCTGCAGATGAGCCAGGGGGTGCCCAGGGGGGCACAAAGGGCAGCAGCAGCCTGGCCTGGAGCAGCAGTGGTGTGGGCAGCAGGAGCAGGGCAGGGATTGTGCCCCTGGGTCAGACCTGGGGAGGCCACAGCTTGAGTCTGGGGTCAGGTTTGGAGCCCTCACTCCCAGAGGGACATTGAGGAACTGGAGCAGAGCCAGAGAAGGGCAACAGAGCTGGGGAAGAGGGCTGGGGAGGAGCAGCTGAGGGCCCTGGGGGTGTTGAGTGTGGAGCAGAGGAGGCTGAGGGAGACCTCCTTGCTCTCTGCAGCTCCCTGAGAGGAGGCTGCAGGGAGCTGGGCTTGGGCTCTGCTCCCCAGGCTCAGGGGACAGCAGGAGAGGCAATGGCCTGGAGTGTGCCAGGGGAGGGCTGGGCTGGGGATGAGAAGAAACTGGAAAGGTTCTCAGAGCCTGGCCCAGGCTGCCCGGGGGGTGGCTGAAGGCCCTTCCCTGGAGGTGTTCCTCCCTCGGAGCTCTCTGGCCTGACCCCAGGCTCCCCTCTCCCGCAGGCGCCGCGGGGTGAGGAGGAGGAGGAGCCGCTGCTGCGGGACAACCCCCGGCGCTTCGTCATCTTCCCCATCCAGTACCACGACATCTGGCGCATGTACAAGAAGGCTGAGGCCTCCTTCTGGACGGCAGAGGAGGTGAGGCTGGGCACAGCCTGCAGCTCTGCCGCGGGCCCGGGGCCCCCTGCACCTCCTCACTTGTGGCAATGCTCTAGGTGGACCTCTCCAAAGACCTCCAGCACTGGGAGGCCCTGAAGCCCGAGGAGAAGTATTTCATCTCCCACGTCCTGGCCTTCTTCGCTGCCAGCGATGGCATCGTCAACGAGAACCTGGTGAGTGTGGGGGCTGTGCCCCCCGGCTGGGCTGGGGGCCTGCCGGGCCCTGGGGGGATGCCACACACTGCCCTGAGCCTCACCAGCTGCCTCTGGCTGCTTCTGGCACTGTGAGCTTGCCCATGGGGCACTTGGCTGGTTCTGAGCCCTGGTCCTGCTTCCACCCTCTGCTCCGCTCCCTCGGAGGGGATGCAGTGAAGAGCTTCTCCCATTCCTCTTGGCACCAAGGACTGGCAGCTGGGGGCTGTGGGGAGCTGCTGCTCTCCCTGCTGCTGCTGACCTACATGGCTGGAGTTAATCTGGGGGCTGAGCCAGGATCAGAGAGTGGCTTTGGCTGGGAAAGGCCTCTGAGGGCATCCAGTGCAGCACCAACCCAGCCCCATCACCACCTCCAAGCCCTGGCCCCAGCTGCCATGGCCACAGGGCTCTGGAGCTCCTCCAGCCATGGGGACTCCACCACCTCCCTGGGCAGCCTCTGCCAGGCCCTGACCTCTCCTGCACCAAAGACATTTTGCCTCCTCTCCAGCTGGGGCTTTCCCTGGCACACTGCAGGCCACTTCCCCTTGCCCATCCGGGGTGCCCAGGGCAGCCATGCCCACGCTGGTGCCCTGCTGTGCCCTGCAGGTGGAGAGGTTCAGCCAGGAGGTGCAGGTGACCGAGGCACGCTGCTTCTACGGCTTCCAGATCGCCATGGAGAACATCCACTCGGAGATGTACAGCCTGCTGATCGACACCTACATCAAGGACCCCTCCCAGAGGTCTGCTGGGGCCTCGCTGCCCCCCTGGGCAGGGCTGGAAGGCACCTCAGAGCTTGTTTGCCCCAACCCCCTGCCATGCCCAGGGACACCTCTCACCAGCTCAGGCCTCATCCAGCCTGGCCCTGAACCCCTCCAGGCAGGAGGCAGCCACAGCCTCCCTGGGCAGCCTGGGCCAGGCTCTCCCCAGCCTCACTGCCAACAATTTCTTCCCCATCTCCACTCTCAGTCTCCTCTCTCCCAGCTCAAAGCCATTGTTCCACATCCTGGCACTCCCAGCCCTTGTCAGAGGTCCCTCCCCAGCTCTCCTGGGGCCCTTCCCAGAGCTGCTTCCCTTACTCACCCATGGCTGGAGCTCCACATTTGCTGGGCAGGACCTCAAGGTGCTGCAGAAGCTGAGTGCTGGGGCAGCCAAACTTACCTGAGCCACCAGCCTCTGGGTGCAGGCTGACAGTGCTCAGCACAAGGGCACCAAGCACATGGCAGCTGTGCCCTGCAGCTCCTGCCACAGTCTGCAACTACAGAATCACTCCTGGGATGGCTCAGGCTGGCACCCCAGAGCTCCTCTGCTGCCAGCTCCCCACCATGCCCAGGGACACCTCTCAGCTGCACTCAGCTGCTCAGGGCCTCATCCAGCCTGGCCTGCAGCACCCCCAGGCAGGAGGCAGCCACAGCCTCCCTGGGCAGCCTGGGCCAGAGGCTCAGCTCCCTCTGCCTCAGCTCCAAACCCTTCCCCCTTGGCCTGGCTCCAGACCCCCTCAGTAGAAGTCTCTGCAGCCTTCCTGCAGGCTGCCTTCAGGCCCTGGCAGCAGCTCTGAGGTGCCCCTGGAGCCTTCTCCTCTGCAGGCTGCACAGCCCCAGCTCCCTCCCACTCCAGCCCTTGGAGCATCCTCCAGCAGCTCTGTGTCCTGCTGGGGCCAGCAGCCCCGGGGGCAGTGCTGGAGGTGGGGTCCCAGCAGAGGAGGGGCTGCTGCTGGTGCTGTGGGCAGGCAGCTGGGGGGCTCCGTGGGCAGGGTGGAGTGCAGGGGGTGCTGACTCCCCCTGAAGAGCTCTGTGCCCCCAGGGAGTTCCTGTTCAACGCCATCGAGACGCTGCCCTGCGTGAAGAAGAAGGCAGACTGGGCCCTCTGCTGGATCGGGGACAGGCAGGCTTCCTATGGTGAGTGCAGCCCTGGCGCCCCCCAGCGGGCTCCCCCCGCAGGCTGCACAGCCCCGGGGCTGGTGCTGTGCCCGCAGGGCTCAGGGGCTGAGGGGGCAGTGTGCCCCTGGCAGCCATCCCTGCGCCACTGCTGCTGTTCTGGGCAGGGCAGCCCTCGCTGCCTGGCCCCAGGGAGTGTGGGATGGGTTGGAGGGGCCTTGAGGATCAGCTGGGTCTGAGCCCCCTCTGTGGGCCCTTGCCCATGGCAGGGGGATTGAATTTGATGCCCTCCCACTGGCCCAGGCTGCTCAGCTCTGCCAGGCTTGGAGGCTGCACAGCCTCCCTGGGCAGCCTGTGCCAGGGCCTCACCACCCTCATGGGCAGGATTCCCTTCCTGAGGCCCACTCCCAATCCAGCTGCTTCCTCCTCTCCAGTCCCAGCCTCCCCTTCTCCTGCTCCAAGCCATTGTCCCTCCTCCTGTCACCCCCAGCCCTTGTCCACAGCCCCTCCCCAGCTCTCCTGCAGCCCTTCAGGCACTGGAAGTTGCTCTGAGGTCTCCCTGGAGCCTTCTCCAGGCTGAGCAATCCTAATGCTGAGCACAGCAGAGGCTCTCAGCCCTCTGATCATCCTCATGGCCTCCTCTGGCCCTGCTCTAAGGGCTCCCTGTCCTTGTGCTGGGATCTGCTGCAGCTGTGATTCCTGCTGCCATCCACCTGCAGCAGATGTGTGCAGCTGGGGCTGGGGCTCCTCTGCCTTACCCTGGGTGCCTCAGCTGCAGGCTGGCTCAGGACCTCGTGGCCACAGTGCCCTGCTGGAAGCTGGGCAGGCCCTGGCTGCAGCCAGCTGCTGAGATGACCTCCTCCAGGCTGCAGCTCTGCAGGGTGGTGCTGGTGGTGCCTCAGCTGCTCCATGGGCAGAGGCCTTTGCAGCAGTGCCTGCAGCCCCTGGCTGCTGCTGCTGGGCCTGGGGGTGGCTGCCATCCATCTCTCTCCCAGGGGAACGAGTTGTGGCCTTCGCAGCAGTGGAGGGGATCTTCTTCTCTGGCTCTTTTGCCTCCATCTTCTGGCTGAAGAAGAGAGGGCTGATGCCTGGCCTGACCTTCTCCAACGAGCTGATCAGCAGAGATGAGGTGAGGAGCACATCCTGTGCTGCTGCAGGGGTGCCCAGCTGGGGCCTGTGCTGCACCCAGGCAGCCTGCAGAGCTCACCAAGGCTTCTCAACACCTCCCCTGTGGCTCCTGCAGCACAGCATGGAAGAGCTTCAGCAGTTTGCCTCCTCCAGAGTGCTCTCAAGCCAAATAACCTGGCATGGGGGCTGGCTGTTGGAGATCCTTTAGCTCCAAGCCCCTGCCACGGGCTCTGCCTGGAGCCAGATCCTCAGTGCTCCCCCAGCCCAGGCTGCTCAGGGCCTCATCCAGCCCGGCCCTGAGCACCCCCCCAGGCAGGAGGCAGCCACAGCCTCCCTGGGCAGCCCGTGCCAGGCTCTCCCCAGCCCCACTCCAGAGTTCCTTCCTCCTCCCCAGCCTCTCTGCTCCTCCCAGCTCAGAGCCATTCTCCCTCGTCCTGCTGCTCCTGGCCCTCGCCTGGGGCCCCTGCCCAGCTCTGCTGGAGGCCAGCCCGGGGCTGGTGCCTGGGTGCTGTGCTGCTGGCCTGAGCAGCTCCCAAGTGCCTGCCCCCTCCCTGCAGGGCCTGCACTGCGACTTTGCCTGCCTGATGTTCAAGCACTTGCTGCACAAGCCCTCGGAGGAGAGGGTGAGGGAGATCATCACCAGCGCCGTCCTCATCGAGCAGGTCAGGCCCTGCCCTGCCGGGGCCGGGGGCAGGGGGCCGGGGGCGGGCCGGGGGCCGGGGGCCGGCAGGGGGCAGCAGGCTCCGTGCACCAAGAGCTGCTCTCTCTGCAGGAGTTCCTGACCGAGGCGCTGCCGGTGAAGCTGATCGGCATGAACTGCAGCCTGATGGCGCAGTACATCCAGTTCGTGGCCGACCGCCTGATGCTGGAGCTGGGCTTCGGCAAGGTGGGGCCGGGGGCGGGGCTGGGGCGGGGCTGGGGCGGGGCTGGGGGGCGGGGCGGGGGCACGTTGCTCACCAGGAGCAGCTGAGGGCCCTGGGGGTGTTGAGTGTGGAGCAGAGGAGGCTGAGGGAGACCTCCCTGCTCTCTGCAGCTCCCTGAGAGGAGGCTGCAGGGAGCTGGGCTTGGGCTCTGCTCCCCAGGCTCAGGGGACAGCAGGAGAGGCAATGGCCTGGAGTGTGCCAGGGGAGGGCTGGGCTGGAGAGGAGGCAAAATGTCTTTGGTGCAGGAGAGGTCAGGGCCTGGCAGAGGCTGCCCAGGGAGGTGGTGGAGTCCCCATGGCTGGAGGGGCTCCAGAGCCCTGTGGCCATGGGGGGGTGGGGTGGGGCTGGAGGATCTTGGAGGCCCAAGGTGATGTTGAGCTGTCCCTGGGCAGAGGCCAGCACTGCACTGAGTCCCCTGCCCAAGCCTCTGGCTCTGAGGTGCCACAGCTCCCAGCAGCACTGCTGCCAGCCCCTGCCTGGGCACACACAGAGGAGAGGCTGAAGGCTGCTGTGGAGGAGCAGCTGTGGAGGAGCTGCTGGCTGCAGTGCAGGCCCCAAAGCAGCTGAGGTGGCAGAGCTGTCCCTGCACACTGCTGCTGCCCTTGGCCTGCTCCCAGCTGCTCAGCACTGCTCTTGTGCAGGCTGTGGGCACCTGTGGTGCCTCCTGTGTGCCCTGCCCTGGCTCCAGAGGTGCTGTGCAGCCCCCAGCTGGCACTGGAGCAGAGCCTTTGCCTTGCAGATCTACAGAGCAGAGAACCCTTTTGACTTCATGGAGAACATCTCCCTGGAGGGCAAGACCAACTTCTTTGAGAAGAGAGTGGGGGAGTACCAGAGGATGGGGGTGATGGCCAAGCCCACAGACAACTCCTTCACCCTGGATGCAGAGTTCTGAGGGGACTGAGCCCACAGTGCTGCTGCCTGGCAGAGGGAAAGGCAGGAGCCAGAGACTGAGCCTCTGCTGCCCCTGGGCCAGGGGGTGCTTCTCAGCAGCCCCAGCAGGGGAACCCTCTGCTCCTTAGCCTCTGCCAAGGCTCTTCCCAGCACGTTTGGACCTCTTCCAGCCTCTGCCACTCGGCTCTGACAGATGTGGGCACCTCCTGGTGGGAGGCTGTGGGCAGTGAGCAGCTTCTGCTGCCCCTCTGGGCAAAGGAGAGAAGCTCTGGCAGCAGGAGGGGTGCTGAGCAGCTGGGAGCTTCAGGTGTGGGCTGACCTGAGCATCCTGCAGCAAACCCTGGGGCAGCCACAGCCCCCCCTGCTTCCTTGGCAGCTTTCAAGTTGGCCTTTTTAGTCCTGTTTTAATTTGTACCTGGACCTGGGCACTTTATGGTGGCAGAGAAACTTCCTCTCCAGATGCTTGAGCAGGGGAAGAGGCAAGACTCCAACTCTTGACTGCTGGGACCTGGCTTTTAGTGCTTCTTTCTGGTGTGTGACTCAAAGCTGGTGCTGCAAGTCCAAGTGTGGTGGTCTGGAAGCTGAAGAACAGGAAGAAAGTTGGTGTGGGAGATGAACTGAGCAAGCTGGAGCTGCTGGAGAACCACCCTGCAGCTGGCTTCTGGACTGCCTCCTGGAGAGCTGGGGACACCTTCACAGTAATAAAAAGCTGATGGCAGTGCTGTGGTGCTGGCTTCAAGCTGGGAGCTCAGGCACACATCCAGGCTGGGTGCAGAGGGGGCTGGGAGCAGCCCTGAGGAAAGAGCCTTGGGGGTGCTGGGTGCTGAGCAGCTCCCCAGGAGCCAGCAGTGCCTCCTGTAGCCCTCAGGCAGCTGTGAGCTGGGCTGCAGCCAGAGCAGGGTGGGCAGAGGGCAGCAGAGGGGATCCTGCCCCTGGGCTCTGCTCAGACCTCACCTCCATTCCTGCCTCCAGCTCTGGGGTCCCCAGCAGGAGGACACAGAGCTGTGGAGAGAGCCCAGAGGAGGCCACAAGGATGCTGCCAGGGCTGGAGCAGCTCTGCTGGGAGCACAGGCTGAGGGAGCTGGGGCTGTGCAGCCTGCAGAGGAGAAGGCTCCAGGGGCACCTCAGAGCTGCTGCCAGGGCCTGAAGGCAGCCTGCAGGAAGGCTGCAGAGAGACTTCTCCTGAGGGGGTCTGGAGCCAAGCCAAGGGGGAAGGGTTTGGAGCTGAGGCAGAGCAGGGTCAGGCTGGAGCTGAGGAAGAAGTTCTGCAGCAGGAGGGAGCTGAGCCTCTGGCCCAGGCTGCCCAGGGAGGCTGTGGCTGCCTCCTGCCTGGGGGTGCTGCAGGCCAGGCTGGATGAGGCCCTGAGCAGCTGAGTGTAGCTGAGAGGTGTCCCTGGGCATGGTGGGGAGCTGGCAGCAGAGGAGCTCTGGGGTGCCAGCCTGAGCCATCCCAGGAGTGATTCTGTAGTTGCAGACTGTGGCAGGAGCTGCAGGGCACAGCTGCCATGTGCTTGGTGCCCTTGTGCTGAGCACTGTCAGCCTGCACCCAGAGGCTGGTGGCTCAGGTAAGTTTGGCTGCCCCAGCACTCAGCTTCTGCAGCACCTTGAGGTCCTGCCCAGCAAATGTGGAGCTCCAGCCATGGGTGAGTAAGGGAAGCAGCTCTGGGAAGGGCCCCAGGAGAGCTGGGGAGGGACCTCTGACAAGGGCTGGGAGTGCCAGGATGAGGAACAATGGCTTTGAGCTGGGAGAGAGGAGACTGAGAGTGGAGATGGGGAAGAAATTGTTGGCAGTGAGGCTGGGGAGAGCCTGGCCCAGGCTGCCCAGGGAGGCTGTGGCTGCCTCCTGCCTGGAGGGGTTCAGGGCCAGGCTGGATGAGGCCCTGAGCAGCCTGGGCTGGGGGGAGATTGGAGATCATCCAGTTCCAAGCCCCCTGCCATGCAATCTGTGCCCATGCAGCGGCCTTGGAACTGGATCATCTTCAGCATCCCTTCTAATCCAATCCATCCTGGGTGTCCCTGCCCACGGCAGGAGCTTGGAACAGGAAGCTGCCTTCCAACCCAACCCCTTCTGTGCTCTCTGCTGTCATTGCTGCGGCTGCCCAGCAGGTGAGGCTGCCCAGCAGTGAGGCTCAGCCCTGCTGCCCGCGGGGCTTGTGCTGGGCTCTGGAGCCCTGCTGCCCCAGCCCGGGCGAGAGGGGAAGGAGCTGCGCAGGGCTGAAGCCTTGGCTGGAGCGGAGGGAAGGGAAGGCTGCGGCAGGGCTCCCCCTGCTGGAGCGCAGGGGACATGGCACTGCCTGCAGCGAAGCCACTGACTGGGTCCTCTGCCCCTGCTCTGCCGGGGCTCATTCTCCTCCTCCTCCTCCTCTGCCCCTGCTCTGCCCCTGCTCTGCCGGGGCTCATCCTCCTCCTCCTCTGCCCCTGCTCTGCCGGGGCTCATCCTCCTCCTCCTCCTCTGCCCCTGCTCTGCCGGGGCTCATCCTCCTCCTCCTCTGCCCCTGCTCTGCCGGGGCTCATCCTCCTCCTCCTCCTCTGCCCCTGCTCTGCCCTTGCTCTGCCGGGGCTCATCCTCCTCCTCCTCTGCCCCTGCTCTGCCGGGGCTCATCCTCCTCCTCCTCCTCTGCCCCTGCTCTGCCGGGGCTCATCCTCCTCCTCCTCTGCCCCTGCTCTGCCGGGGCTCATCCTCCTCCTCCTCTGCCCCTGCTCTGCCCGGGCTCATCCTCCTCCTCCTCCTCTGCCCCTGCTCTGCCCGGGCTCATCCTCCTCCTCCTCTGCCCTTGCTCTGCCCGGGCTCATCCTCCTCCTCCTCCTCTGCCCCTGCTCTGCCGGGGCTCATCCTCCTCCTCCTCTGCCCCTGCTCTGCCGGGGCTCATCCTCCTCCTCCTCCTCTGCCCTTGCTCTGCCGGGGCTCATCCTCCTCCTCTGCCCCTGCTCTGCCGGGGCTCATCCTCCTCCTCCTCCTCTGCCCCTGCTCTGCCGGGGCTCATCCTCCTCCTCCTCTGCCCTTGCTCTGCCGGGGCTCATCCTCCTCCTCCTCCTCTGCCCTTGCTCTGCCGGGGCTCATCCTCCTCCTCCTCCTCTGCCCTTGCTCTGCCCGGGCTCATCCTCCTCCTCCTCTGCCCCTGCTCTGCCGGGGCTCATCCTCCTCCTCCTCTGCCCCTGCTCTGCCGGGGCTCATCCTCCTCCTCCTCCTCTGCCCCTGCTCTGCCCCTGCTCTGCCGGGGCTCATCCTCCTCCTCCTCTGCCCCTGCTCTGCCCCTGCTCTGCCGGGGCTCATCCTCCTCCTCTGCCCCTGCTCTGCCGGGGCTCATCCTCCTCCTCCTCCTCTGCCCCTGCTCTGCCGGGGCTCATCCTCCTCCTCCTCCTCTGCCCCTGCTCTGCCCCTGCTCTGCCGGGGCTCATCCTCCTCCTCCTCCTCTGCCCCTGCTCTGCCCCTGCTCTGCCGGGGCTCATCCTCCTCCTCCTCTGCCCCTGCTCTGCCCGGGCTCCTCCTCCTCCTCCTCCTCTGCCCTTGCTCTGCCGGGGCTCATCCTCCTCCTCCTCCTCTGCCCCTGCTCTGCCGGGGCTCATCCTCCTCCTCCTCCTCTGCCCTTGCTCTGCCCGGGCTCATCCTCCTCCTCCTCCTCGCAGCAGCTCAGTGAATCACTTTCCTTGGGAAGCAGAAGTGGAGGCTTCAGCAGCATCAAGGAGGCTTCTGTGGCCCTGGCACTGTGGGACATGGTTGACCATGGGCTCAGGAGTGGGCTGGGTTGGAAGGGACCTCAAGCATCATCCAGTGCCAAGCCCCTGCAGTGCCCACAGCAGGGGGGTTGGCACTGGATGGCCTTCAGCCTCCTACCAGCCCAGGCTGCTTGAGGCCTCATCCAGCCTGGCCTGGAACACCAACCCAGCACCATCCTGGCCCCAAGTGCCATGGCCACAGGGATGGGGACTCCACCACCTCCCTGGGCAGCCTGTGCCAGGCCCTGACCACTCTTGCTCCTCTCCAACCCAGCCCTGCCCTGGCACACTCCAGGCCATTGCCTCTCCTGCTGTCACCTGAGAGCAGGGAGCTGAGCCCAAGCCCAGCTCCCTGCAGCCTCCTCTGTGTCTCAGGGAGATGCTCAGTGGTGCTCTGCAGGTACTCAGCAGCAGATCTGATTTCCCCTCTTGTGTCCCCAGGTCCCACACAACCAGACAGAGACCCCCAGGCATCCCTGTGCCCCCAGGGTGGCTGCTCAGGCTCCCCCTGGGGAGGGAATCTGGTGGGGCTGAGGGAGGTGGTTTTGAACACCAGGAGCCTGCTCCTGTGAGCTGGGCAGGCAGGGGCTGGCTGGCAGGGTGCTGCTGTGCCCCTTGGGGTGGCACCTCTGGTCCTGGAGGGGACCCCCATGCCCTCCTCCTTCCTCTCCACAGCCCTTCTGTGCCCTGCCTCAGCTGGTTGTGAGCTGGGGCCCTGCTGGGGCCCTGCTGGAGCAGCTGCCCTGGCAGAGCTGCGGCGGAGCAGCCGCGGCCGGCTCCCTGCTGCTCGCTGCCGGCAGCTGCAGCTGGCTGGCACCAGGGGCGCTCCTTGCCCAAGGAAGCAGCAGCTCCAGCACGCCAGGGCACGGTGCCAGGCTGGCTAGGGAGTGCAGGTAGCTGGCAAAGCTGGACCAGAGCTGGGCTGCCGGGGCTTGCCCTGCCAGGGTCTGCATCTGCCTGCTGAGGGCAGGCCAGGGGCACAGGAGCAGCTCCTGCTCGGCACAAGGACTTGGAGCAGGGGATGACAGAATCAGGGAGGGGCTTGGAAGGGATCCTGAAGCTCACCCAGTGCCAACCCCTTGCCAGGGGCAGGGACACCCAGGATGGGTTGGGGCAGAAGGGATGGTGAAGATCATCCATGGGCTGTGCCCATGGCAGGGGGCTTGGAACTGGATGAGCTTCAACCTTCCTCCAGCCCTGGAGGCTCAGGCCCCATCCAGCCTGGTCCTGAGCACCTCCAGGCAGGAGGCAGTCACAGCCTCCCTGGGCAGCCTGTGCCAGGCTCTCCCCAGCCTCACTCTCAAGGATTTCTTCCTGCTCTCCAGTCTCAGCCTCCCCTCTGCCAGCTCAAAGCCATTGTCCCTGGTCCTGGCACTCCCAGCCCTTGTCACAAGTCCCTCCCCAGCTCCCCTGGAGCCCTTTCAGCTCCTGTGAGCTTCAGGAGTGGGGCTGGAGCCAAAGCCCTGCACCCTGGGCAGGGGGCCCTGTCCCTGCAGCTGGCTGCTCTGGTGGTGCCCCAGCAGCCAGGAGGTGCCAGGGATGCTCTCAGAGGTCTCTCCAATTGCCTCTCCCTGCAGGACTCCAGGAGGGTTTGGTTTGGCTGCCCGTGGCAGCAGCTGGGTGAGTCAGAGCAGTTGGCAGTGCCAGCAGAGGCCCTTGGCATTTTAGCAGGAAGTCTGCAATTAACTGAACCACCATCAGGGCCCTGGTGTGGCCCAGGCCCTTGTGGCCAGCTGCTATCTTTAGCCTTGCCCTGCCTGGCAGGGCTGTGGCTTGCTCCCTGCTGCTGCCAGCTGCAGGCACTTGGCCTGGGGGAGCTCTGCCCCTGCTGCCTCGATGCAGGGCTTGGGCCGTGGGGGCAGCAGGGCAGAGCTGAAGCAGGCTGCTGTGTGCCACAGGGTTGGGTTGGAAGGAACCTCAAAGCTCACCCAGTGCCAATCCCCTGCCAGGGGCAGGGACACCCAGGAGGGGTCTGGAGCACAGCCCTGTGAGGAGAGGCTGAGGGAGCTGGGGTTGGAGCCTGCAGAAGAGGAGGCTCAGGAGAGACCTTCTTGCTCTCTGCAGCTCCCTGAAGGGAGGTTGTAGCCAGGAGGGGGTTGGGCTCTGCTCCCAGGCACCCAGCAGCAGAACAAGAGGAGACAGTCTCAGGCTGTGCCAGGGGAGGTTAAGGTTGGATGTTAGGAAGAAGTTCTACACAGAGAGATTGGCCATTGGAATGTGCTGCCCAGGGAGGTGGTGGAGTCCCCATCACTGGAGGTGCTCAAGAGAGTTGATAGGGTGCTTGGTGCCATGGGTTAGTTGTTAAGGTGGTGCTGGATGACAGGTTGGACTGGATGATCTTGAAGGTCTCTTCCAACCTGGTCTGGTCTGTGTATTCTATTCTGTGAGGGGTTAGAAGGGATGCTGAAGACCATGGGCAGAGCCCATGGCAGGGGGCTTGGAACTGGATGATCTTCAACCTTCCCCCAGCCCTGGTGGCTCAAGGTCCTGAACACCTCCAGGGAGGGGACACCCCTGGGCAGCCTGTGCCAGTCTCTCCCACCCCCCTCACTGCCAAGGATTTCTTCCTCCTCTCCAGGCTCAGTCTCTCCTCTCCCAGCTCAAAGCCATTGTCCCTCTTCCTGGCACTCCCAGCCCTTGCCCAGAGTCCCTCCCCAGCTCTCCTGGAGCCCTTCAGGTCCTGCAAGGCTGCTCTGAGGTCTCCCTGGAGCCTCCTCTTCCCCAGGCTGCACAGCCCCGGCTCCCTCAGCCTGTGCCCACAGGGGGCTGTGCCCTCAGCTGGGGTCTCTGTGTGGCTGCAGCTCCTCTGCAGGCTGCTTTGGGTGCAGGCTCCTGAAGGCTGAATCCTTGCTGCTTCATGGAAGCCTCTGGAACCTCAACCTCTCTCCTCAGGCAACTGCTGCTCAGCCTCCACCTCTCAGGAGGCTTTCAGCTGTGCCTGCAGGAGCAGGGATGCCCCCGAGGGCAGCCACAGCCCCCTGGACGAGTGCTGCTGCCCTTAAGCCTTAACCACTGCAGCTGTTCAAGGCCTGGCCCAGACCCTGCCTCAGCCCTGGCTGGGGGCTGCACCGGGAGGCTGTGACAGGGAGCTGGATTGATTCGGCTCCAGCAGAGCCTTGGGGCACCCTGTGGCAGCAGGGCAGGCAAGTGCCACATGTGGGCTGGCCTGGGATCAGCTCCCCCTGAGCTCTCCTGCCTAGGGGCAAGGAATTTGTATCCAAGCTGCTTGCCCCAGGCTACCACTGGGGCTGATGGAGAGGAAGGGACAACTCCCCCAGCCAGTGCCAGCCTGTGCCAGGCAGCAGCTTGCAGAGGGGCAGGAGGTGCCTGACTCCTGTCCTGCTGTTGGTATCTGCCAGGTGAAGCCAGCTCCACAGAGCTGCAGCTCCCTCCCTGTGCTGCTGTGTGGCCCCAGGCAGGGCCAGGGCAGGCTGAGGCTGCAGGGGAGAAGAAACTTCTTGGCTGGAAGGGTTCTCAGAGCCTGGCACAGGCTGCCCGGGGAGGTGGCTGAATGCCCTTCCCTGGAGGGGTTTCAGAGGCAGAGCTGTGGTGCTGAGGGCCAGGGCTCAGCCCCAGCCTGGGCAGAGCTGGAGCAGGGTTGGGCTGGAGGGGCTGAAAGGGCTTTGCCCCCCAGAGCATTCTGTGATTCCAAGCAGCTGAAGCCTGAGGCTTTGCCAAAGGGACCCTCGGCAGCTCCATGGAAACAGTTTAGTGGCAAGAACAAACTTAGCTCTGGAGCCCTGGGCTGTGCTCCCCCTCCTCCCCCTCTCCATGCCGCACATGTGTCTGCCAGCAGGAGCAGAGGAGCAAAGCCTCTTGCGCTGGCAGGGGACAAACCCTCCTGCGGTGGCAGCTCCAAACGCTTCCAGCAGCCCCCGGGAGGGCTCTGGGCTGGGCTCTGCCGGGCAGCTCTGAGCGGGGCTCCAGGCTGAGCCGGGCCGGGAGGGAGCAGTCCTGCTGCCGTCCCCCTGACCCTGCTCCCCCGGCAGCCTCCCCGCAGCAGCAGGCAGAGGCTCCCTGCCTGCCCCGGGAGGCGCCAGGGGCTGCAGCCTGCCCGGTGCAGGGCACCCCGTGCCCGGCAGCAGCTGTGCAGCGCCAGCTCTGCCCCGGCCGGGCACGCTGCAGCATGCAGCGGTGCGGGGCTCTGCTGGGTGCTGCATGGGGGAAGCTGCCGCAGGCAGCAGCTGCTGCTCAGCTTATTTTGGGCTGCTGAGGAGGAGGAAACCTCCCTGGCGAGGCAGGCAGCCTGCAGGCGGAGCTGAGGAGGACTTGGGGCGAGCAGCGCAGGGCGGCAGAGCCGGGGGGGCCGGGGCCGGGGCCAGGCTCGCAGGGCACCGACAGCTCCGGGCGCTGCTGCCTTTGCCTCCCCTCGGTGCAGCCAGGGAGATGCTGGCACAGCTCCGCCAGGGGCTGGGCAGTGGCACTGCCCTGGCAATGGAGCAAGGACAGCGGCTGCCTGTGCCCGGCTGGCACAGCCCAGCTCAGCTCCCAGCTGCTCAAGGAGCGCCGGGGCTGGACGCCCGGCGAGGGACCTGCCCCTGCCTGGGGGGGCTGGGAGGGGGTGGGGGAGAGCTGAGCCCCAGGGGGTTCACACAGCCAGAGCTGTGCAGAAGGAGAGGAAATGGCCTCAAGATGCAGCAGGGGAGGCTTAGGTTGGGGAGGAGAAATGTCTTTGGTGCAGGAGTGGTCAGGGCCTGGCAGAGGCTGCCCAGGGAGGTGGTGGAGTCCCCATGGCTGGAGGGGCTCCAGAGCCCTGTGGCCATGGCAGCTGGGGCCAGGGCTGGGTGGCCATGGGGGGCTGGGCTGGGGTTGGACTGGAGGATCTCAGAGGCCTTCTGCACCCTGAGTGCTCTGTGGCTCTGGTGATGCCTTCCAGCTCTCACCAAGGTTTCCCCTGGCCTGGGGTGGAGGAAGGTCTGGGGGGGTTCATCCAGGAGGGTCTGGAGGGGTGTGTGTGTATTCATCCAGGAGGGTCTGGGGGGGGTTCATCCAGGAGGATCTGCTGCTCCTTGTGCAGGCTCCATGCCCATATCCTGCAGGTGCCTTGGGGTCCCCCTGCCTGCCTGCTGCTGCACCTGATGGCACCAGACTGTGCCAGGGACTCAGCCTGCAGGGGAGGAAACACTTCTGCCCTGCAAGGGTGCCCAGGAGCAGGCTGCCCAGGTGGGTGGTACAGAGAGACTTCTCTTGAGGGGGTCTGGAGCCAGGCCAAGGGGGAATGGTTTGGAGCTGAGGCAGAGCAGGGTCAGGCTGGAGCTGAGGAAGAAGTTCTTCAGCAGAAGGGAGCTGAGCCTCTGGCCCAGGCTGCCCAGGGAGGCTGTGGCTGCCTCCTGCCTGGGGGTGCTGCAGGCCAGGCTGGATGAGGCCCTGAGCAGCTGAGTGTAGCTGAGAGGTGTCCCTGGGCATGGTGGGGAGCTGGGAGCAGAGGAGCTCTGAGCTGCCTTCCAGCCTGAGCCACTCTGTGGCTGCTGCTGTGAAAGGTTCCTTGGAGTGGCTGCAGGAGGGCAGAGCTCTGGTCAGGGGTGGGAGTGGGTTTGGCTCTGCTGGAGAGGTGGTGTGGAACCCCCTGCAAACAACTCAGCACTTAGTAAGGGTGGGAGGGAAGCTGGTGGCAGGAGTCAGCTGGGCACTGGGGAATGCAGGCACTTGGTGAGGGGAGAGAAAACCTCTGCCAGAGCCTGCAGCTGGTGAGGCTAAGGAAGGTTTGTGCCTCCAGCCCCCACCAGGTGACGTCCTGAGTGCAGCCAGCAGCAGCCTGAGCAGCACAGGCATCACCCTGGGCCAGAGGCCAGCCAGCTCCTGAGCCCTGGGGGGCCCAGAATGTGTGGCCATGGTGGTGCTGGGCTGATCCCAGAGGGCTTCCCCAGCCCAGGGAGTGCCATGGTGCTGTGAGCCTCACTCTGAGCTCTGCTCCCTTGCCGCAGGCTGCCCTCCGGCCGCCCCAGGTGCTGCAGCAGCCTTGCTGCAGAGGACAGCAGAGGTGTGAGGGTGCAGCAGGAGGCTGCAGTGGGTTTGGCAGCTGCCAGCCCTCACCTTGGCTCTCTGCAGGGAGGGCAACCCCCATCCTTTGTTGCCAGGCTCCTGCCCTGCCTCCCAGAGTTTTGATTTACTCTTAAAACATTGAATCATTTCCTTGGCAAATGGCTCTGGGCCTGGCCAGATGGTTTAAGCTTAGCTCTTTTCCCTGGAGAGGAGCTGCTCAATTAGCACAACTGCAGCTCTCACCCAGCCAATTCAGCCCCCCCAGCCCAATCAATCCTCCCAGTGTGCTGCTGCACAGCCTGGGATCCTCTCTCCCTCCCTTCCCTCCCCTCCTTTCCACCACCTCTGCTTGCTGGGAGCCAGGAGCGAGCTGCTGGCTGGGGAGGGGTCTGTGGAGCTCCACAGAATCAGAGAGCCATGGAGCTGGAGCTCTGTGGCTCCTCCTGGGCCCCCTGCCCGTGGGGGGCTGGCACTGAGAGCATTTCTCATGCTCCAAGGCCCAGCAGAGCCCGGCCCAGGCTGAGGGCCGGCTGCTGACGCTGCTGGCACCAGGGAGGGCTTCGTGCAGCCCTGTGCCAGCTGTGTGCCAGCTGTGTGCTGGCAGCCTCTGGGCAGGGCAGATTTAGCACAGCTCTGCAGCTAACCCTGCAGCTTGTCCCTAAAAGCCATTTAAATCGGTGGCTGTGGAAGCTGCTTAGCCCAGATGAGGACACACCACAGCCCCTGGCAGCTCCTGCAGCTGCCTCTGGGATTACTGCTCCTTCGTTCTCAGTTGTGCTCCAGACAGCCCCAGGCTGCCCCCCTGCAGCCACCTGCAGAGAAGGGCTTGTGGCTCCTGGGACTGTGGGCATGGAGCAGCATCTCCATTCCTGGGGAGAGCCCAAAGCTCCTGAGGGGCCACGAGAAGGACATTGAAGAAGGACACAGAGCTGCTGGAGAGGGTCCTGGGGAGGCCACCAAGAGGAGCAGAGGGCTGAGACCCTCCCCTGGGGGCACAGGCTGGGAGAGCTGGGGCTGTGCAGCCTGCAGAAGGAAGGCTCTAGGGAGACCTCAGAGCAGCTTCCAGGACCTGCAGGGCTGCAGGAGAGCTGGGGAGGGACTTGTGACAGGGGCTGGGGGGTGACAGGATGAGGGACAATGGCTTGGAGCTGGGAGAAGGGAGATTGAGACTGGAGATAGGGAAGAAAATGCTGGCAGGGAGGCTGGGGAGACTCTGGCACAGGCTGCCCAGGGAGGCTGTGGCTGCCTCCTGCCTGGAGATGCTCAGGGCCCAGCTGGATGAGGCCCTGAGCAGCCTGTGCTGCATGCCCAGGCTCTGCCAGCCAGCTGGTGAGGAAGGTCTAGGACAGAGCAGGATCTGGCTGCAGCAGCAGTGCTGGGCAGGGGCTTGGTGCTGGGCTTTCTCCCTTGCCCTCTGTACAGTCTGCACCCACCTTGCCCTCTGTCCTCTGCCCAGAGGGGTTGGGGAGCCTCCATCTCTGGAGACCTCCAAGCCCCACCTGGCTGTGTTCCTGTGTGCCCTGCCCTGGCTGGGACTGGATGACCTCCCGAGGTCCCTTCCAGCCCCTGAGGCTGTGACAGTGCCTTTGGGGGTGGCAGCTCAGAGGTGCCAGCTCTCTGGGGGTGGCAGGAGGCAGCCCAGAGCCAGGCAGGGCACCTCTCTGGGGCTTTCTCTCCAGCTCCTGGGACTCACAGCTGCAGCTTGCAGCAGCCCTGACCCTGGTGGCTCCGGGCTGTCCTCCTCCCAGCCCTGGCAGGAGCAGGCTGTGGAGGCTGTGCCTGGCTGGCAGCAGCAGGAGGGCTCTGGGCTGGCCGTGGGGGCTTGGTTGCAGTCTCCTGCTGCTGCCAGAGCAGGGCTGTGCTGGGCAGGGCTGGGCACTGTGCAGCCCTGGGGGGCAGGGCAGGGGGGCTCCTGCTGGGCTCCTCCACAGCCAGAGGGTTAATTGCTGGCAGCTGCAGCTTGGGTTGCTATGGGAACACAAAGAGCTGCCACAGGTTGGGTCTGCAACTTGCTGTCTGGAAATGCCACCCGGGGGCTGGGTGCCCTCTGTCCAGCAGCAGCCACCAGGCATGGCCTCAGGCGGGGCACTGCCAGCCTGCCCACCTCCTCTCTTATCCCTGCCACCCTTCTGCTACTCTAAAACGCACCCAGCAAGCTCCTAGGTTCCTAACGAGCTGCACAGCAGCCCCCAGGCAGCTGAGGAAGGACATGAGCAGGGCCCCGTGGATGCCAGAGCTGAGGAGCAGCTCTGAGGGCTCACAGAATCCTTCCTCTGCTGCTCACTGCCTCCTTAGAAATGCAGCTGAGAAAACCTTCAGCTGCAGGCCAGAAAGCTGTACCCCAAGCAGGAGCTGCTGGGCACAGGAGCTGGTCCAGGTCCTGGCCTGGGTCAGCAGTGGTGTGCCCAGCAGGACCTGGGCAGTGGTGGTGCCACTGGTGAGGCTGCACCCCCAGTGCTGGGCTCAGGTTTGGAGCCCTCACTCCCAGAGGGACATTGAGGGCTGGAGCAGAGCCAGAGAAGGGCAACAGAGCTGGGGAAGGGTCTGGAGAGGAGCAGCTGAGGGCCCTGGGGGTGTTGAGTGTGGAGCAGAGGAGGCTGAGGGAGACCTCCTTGCTGTCTGCAGCTCCCTGGGAGCAGGCTGCAGGGAGCTGGGCTTGGGCTCTGCTCCCCAGGCTCAGGGGACAGCAGGAGAGGAAATGGCCTCAAGATGCAGCAGGGGAGGCTTAGGTTGGGGAGGAGAAATGTCTTTGGTGCAGGAGAGGTCAGGGCCTGGCAGAGGCTGCCCAGGGAGGTGGTGGAGTCCCCATGGCTGGAGGGGCTCCAGAGCCCTGGGGCCAGGGCTGGGTGGCCATGGGGGGCTGGGCTGGGGCTGGGCTCTGATCTTTTCTCAGCTGAAACAGTTCCATGATCTACGACCTGCAGTTACCCCCAGGGGTGCCAGGCATCACCTTCCCCTGCCCAGGCTGCTGCTGGCTCTGCCAGGCAGGGAGCAGAAGCAGGGAGCAGGGTTGGTGCCTGGGCAGGGCTCGGGGTGGGCAGCAGGGCAGTCTCTGCTGGGCTTTGGCCTCTGCCCTTTGTCAGCTCCGAGCTCTGGGGAGGGAAAGTGCTCTGCTTCCAGCTGAGCAGCAGTGCTGCTGCAGGGCCGAGGAAGGTGAGGGTGACTTCTGCCCCGGCCCTGGTGTCCCTGTGCAGTGCTTTGCCTGCTGCTGTGGGCAGGGGGCTGGGAGCTGATACTAAAATTGCCTCCTCTGAAGGCAGGAAATGGCTCTGGCTGTCTCCTGCTGCCTGGGAGAGCAGCAGACATCCTCCTGAAAAATTCATCCTTGTTCTGGGAATCCTCTGCCCTCCAGCAGCACATTTGGCAATGTGCTCTCAGAAGAGGAGGTGGAGGATGTGCTGAGCCCCAGCCCTGCGGAGCCCTGCGGAGCCCAGCCCCAGCCCTGTGGAGCCCCAGCCCCAGCCCTGCGGAGCCCTGCGGAGCCCAGCCCCAGCCTTGCGGAGCCCCAGCCCCAGCCCCGCGGAGCCCAGCCCCAGCCCTGCGGAGCCTCAGCCCCAGCCCTGTGGAGCCCCAGCCCCAGCCCCGCGGAGCCCAGCCCCAGCCCCAGCCCTGCGGAGCCTCAGCCCCAGCCCTGTGGAGCCCCAGCCCCAGCCCTGCGGAGCCCAGCCCCAGCCCTGCGGAGCCCAGCCCCAGCCCCGCGGAGCCCCAGCCCTGCGGAGCCCAGCCCTGCGGAGCCCAGCCCCAGCCCTGCGGAGCCCAGCCCTGCGGAGCCCAGCCCCAGCCCTGCGGAGCCCAGCCCCAGCCCTGCGGAGCCCAGCCCCAGCCCCGCGGAGCCCCAGCCCTGCGGAGCCCAGCCCCAGCCCTGCGGAGCCCAGCCCCAGCCCTGCGGAGCCCAGCCCTGCGGAGCCCCAGCCCTGCGGAGCCCAGCCCCAGCCCTGCGGAGCCCAGCCCCAGCCCTGCGGAGCCCCAGCCCCAGCCCTGCGGAGCCCTGCCCTGCGGAGCCCAGCCCCAGCCCCGCGGAGCCCAGCCCTGCGGAGCCCAGCCCCAGCCCTGCGGAGCCCAGCCCCAGCCCTGCGGAGCCCCAGCCCCAGCCCTGCGGAGCCCAGCCCCAGCCCTGCGGAGCCCAGCCCCAGCCCTGCGGAGCCCAGCCCCAGCCCTGCGGAGCCCCAGCCCCAGCCCTGCGGAGCCCAGCCCCAGCCCCAGCCCTGCGGAGCCCCAGCCCCAGCCCTGCGGAGCCCAGCCCCAGCCCTGCGGAGCCCCAGCCCCAGCCCTGCGGAGCCCAGCCCCAGCCCTGCGGAGCCCAGCCCCAGCCCTGCGGAGCCCCAGCCCCAGCCCTGCGGAGCCCAGCCCCAGCCCTGCGGAGCCCTGCGGAGCCCAGCCCCAGCCCTGCAGAGCCCCAGCCCTGCGGAGCCCAGCCCCAGCCCCGCGGAGCCCAGCCCCAGCCCTGCGGAGCCCAGCCCCAGCCCTGCGGAGCCCCAGCCCCAGCCCCGCGGAGCCCAGCCCCAGCCCCGCGGAGCCCAGCCCCAGCCCTGCGGAGCCCAGCCCCAGCCCTCCGGAGCCCAGCCCCAGCCCCGCGGAGCCCCAGCCCTGCGGAGCCCCAGCCCTGCCCTGCGGAGCCCCAGCCCCAGCCCTGCGGAGCCCAGCCCCAGCCCTCCGGAGCCCCAGCCCCAGCCCTGCGGAGCCCAGCCCCAGCCCCGCGGAGCCCCAGCCCTGCGGAGCCCAGCCCTGCGGAGCCCCAGCCCTGCCCTGCGGAGCCCCAGCCCCTGCCCTGCGGAGCCCAGCCCCAGCCCCGCGGAGCCCCAGCCCTGCCCTGCGGAGCCCCAGCCCCAGCCCTGCGGAGCCCCAGCCCCTGCCCTGCGGAGCCCAGCCCCAGCCCCGCGGAGCCCCAGCCCTGCCCTGCGGAGCCCCAGCCCTGCGGAGCCCCAGCCCCTGCCCTGCGGAGCCCAGCCCCAGCCCCGCGGAGCCTCAGCCCCAGCCCTGCGGAGCCCAGCCCCAGCCCTGCGGAGCCCCAGCCCCGCGGAGCCCAGCCCTGTGTAGCCCAGCCCCAGCCCCGCGGAGCCCAGCCCTGTGGAGCCCCAGCCCTGCGGAGCCCAGCCCTGTGGAGCCCCCGCCCTGCGGAGCCCAGCCCCAGCCCTGTGGAGCCCCAGCCCCGCGGAGCCCAGCCCTGAGGAGCCCAGCCCTGCGGAGCCCAGCCCCAGCCCTGCGGAGCCCCAGCCCTGCGGAGCCCAGCCCTGCGGAGCCCCAGCCCTGCGGAGCCCAGCCCCAGCCCTGTGGAGCCCCAGCCCCGCGGAGCCCAGCCCTGCGGAGCCCAGCCCCAGCCCTGCGGAGCCCAGCCCCAGCCCTGCGGAGCCCAGCCCCAGCCCTGCGGAGCCCAGCCCTGCGGAGCCCAGCCCTGTGGAGCCCAGCCCCAGCCCTGCGGAGCCCAGCCCCAGCCCCGCGGAGCCCCAGCCCAGCCCTGCGGAGCCCAGCCCCAGCCCCTCGGAGCCCCAGCCCTGCGGAGCCCAGCCCCAGCCCTGCGGAGCCCGAGCCCTGCAGAGCCCAGCCCTGCGGAGCCCAGCCCCAACCCCGCGGAGCCCCAGCCCCGCAGAGCTCAGCCCCAGCCCCACGGAGCCCCAGCCCCGCGGAGCCCCAGCCCCGCAGAGCCCAGCCCCAGCCCTGCGGAGCCCAGCCCCGAGGAGCCCAGCCCTGCGGAGCCCAGCCCTGCGGAGCCCCAGCCCCACGGAGCCCCAGCCCTGCGGAGCCCAGCCCTGCGGAGCCCAGCCCTGCAGAGCCCAGCCCTGCGGAGCCCAGCCCTGCGGAGCCCCAGCCCCGCGGAGCCCCAGCCCCACGGAGCCCCAGCCCCACGGAGCCCCAGCCCCGCGGAGCCCCAGCCCCGCAGAGCCCAGCCCCAGCCCCGCAGAGCCCCAGCCCTGCGGAGCCCAGCCCCGAGGAGCCCAGCCCCGCGGAGCCCAGCCCTGCGGAGCCCAGCCCCGCGGAGCCCCAGCCCTGCGGAGCCCAGCCCCGAGGAGCCCAGCCCTGCGGAGCCCAGCCCTGCGGAGCCCAGCCCCGCGGAGCCCCAGCCCCAGCCCTGCGGAGCCCAGCCCTGCGGAGCCCAGCCCTGCAGAGCCCAGCCCTGCGGAGCCCAGCCCTGCGGAGCCCCAGCCCCGCGGAGCCCCAGCCCCACGGAGCCCCAGCCCCACGGAGCCCCAGCCCCGCGGAGCCCCAGCCCCGCAGAGCCCAGCCCCAGCCCCGCGGAGCCCCAGCCCTGCGGAGCCCAGCCCCGCGGAGCCCAGCCCTGCGGAGCCCAGCCCTGCGGAGCCCAGCCCCGCGGAGCCCCAGCCCTGCGGAGCCCAGCCCCAGCCCCGCGGAGCCCAGCCCTGCGGAGCCCAGCCCCGCGGAGCCCCAGCCCCAGCCCCGCGGAGCCCCAGCCCCGCGGAGCCCCAGCCCTGCGGAGCCCCAGCCCTGCGGAGCCCCAGCCCTGCGGAGCCCCAGCCCCACGGAGCCCAGCCCCAGCCCTGCGGAGCCCCAGCCCCACGGAGCCCAGCCCCAGCCCTGTGGAGCCCCAGCCCTGCGGAGCCCCAGCCCCACGGAGCCCAGCCCCAGCCCTGCGGAGCCCCAGCCCTGCGGAGCCGAGCCCTGCAGAGCCCAGCCCCAGCCCTGCGGAGCCCAGCCCCAGCCCCGCAGAGCTCAGCCCCAGCCCTGCGGAGCCCAGCCCCGCGGAGCCCAGCCCTGCGGAGCCCAGCCCCAGCCCTGCAGAGCTCAGCCCCAGCCCTGCGGAGCCCAGCCCCAGCCCTGCGGAGCCCCAGCCCCGCGGAGCCCAGCCCTGCGGAGCCCAGCCCTGCGGAGCCTCCTGTCCTCGCTTGGTCCTCTTCTCCCTGCCTTCCCCCCGGGCCTGGGCTTCCTGCTCCAGCCAGCACAGCTGTGGCACAGAGCCTGGCTGCAGGTGGAGTCTCCATGCCTGGTGCAGCCCAGCTGGGCTGGCTTGCCATGGGCTGCAGTTTGCCATAGCCAACCCCCCCAAACAGAACCATCTCTGCTCTGAACTGTGTCACCTCTGCAGACACAGGCAGGAGGAGGCCTCCCAGCCTGTGAGGAGCAGGAGGACATTGGCCGCTGGGAGCAGAGCAGGGAGCAGCAGGGCCACTGCTGCCTGCTGCAGCCACAGCTCAGTGCAGAGGTGCAGGGAGGATGCTCTGACCCCTGGGAGCACTGCTGGGAACAAGCAGCAGATGCTGCTCCTCATTGGGCTCTCCAAGGCTGGACAGGGTTGGATCAGCTCAAAGACTAAAGCCTGATGTGAATGAAGCAGTTGGAGCCCTCTGGGGCTGGGGTCCTGCAAGTACCCTGAGCTGCAGCCAGAGCAGGGTGGGCAGAGGGCAGCAGAGGGGATTCTGACCCTGGGCTCTGCCCAGACCTCACCTCCTACCCTGCCTCCAGCTCTGGGGTCCCCAGCAGCAGAAGGACACAGAGCTGTGGAGAGAGGCCAGAGGAGGCCACAAGGATGCTGCCAGGGCTGGAGCAGCTCTGCTGGGAGCACAGGCTGAGGGAGCTGGGGCTGTGCAGCCTGCAGAGGAGAAGGCTCCAGGGGCACCTCAGAGCTGCTGCCAGGGCCTGAAGGCAGCCTGCAGGAAGGCTGCAGAGAGACTTCTCCTGAGGGGGTCTGGAGCCAAGCCAAGGGGGAAGGGTTTGGAGCTGAGGCAGAGCAGGGTCAGGCTGGAGCTGAGGAAGAAGTTCTGCAGTCCAGGAGGGAGCTGAGCCTCTGGCCCAGGCTGCCCAGGGAGGCTGTGGCTGCCTCCTGCCTGGGGGTTCTGCAGGCCAGGCTGGATGAGGCCCTGATGGGAGGTGTCCCTGGGCATGGCAGGGGCTTGGAGCTGGATGATGTTGAAGGTCCCTTCCAACCCAGCCCATACTGTGACTGTCCCCAGGAGGAGCTGCAGCTGTGGCAATGTGGCTGTGACCAGAGCAGCTGGTCCCTGCCTGGCTGATTCTCTGCTCTCTGCTGTGCAGGAACCCTCCTGAGGTTCTGTTTGCTGAGAGTCTGTGGCCAGCACTGGACCCTTTTCCCCTGGAGGAGCAGACCCAGCTGGAACAAACCCTTCCTGCTCTGCCTGCCTGGCATCCTCACCCTGCCCTTCTCCTGCCAGTGTCTCTTGTGGCAGCTCTGAGCCCCAGCTGGCTGCAGAAGGGAGCTCAGCCCCTGTGCTGCTGCAGGCCCTCCCCAGCTCAGCTGCCAGCCAAGGGCCCATGTGCTGCAGGCAGGTGAGGTCTTGTGCCCAGCTGTTACAGGGTGCCTGCTGGCGTGCCCTGGTGCCCTGTGCCCACGGGAGGAGCTCTCCCGCTCTGTGCCTGCTGTGAGTCCCCTTGGTTTTGAGGCAGGTTCTGCTTCTCACCCTCCCTGGCTCCAGGCACCCCTGCACCTCTCAGCAGGCTCAGAGGCACCATCTGGGAAGCCATCTGCAGGTGGTGGTGGATCCCACACCTCCAGAGCCATCAGCTGCACCAGTGCCAGGCTGGCTGCACCAGTGCCAGGCTGGCTGCACCAGTGCCAGGCTGGCTGCTGGTGCTCTGCTGGCAGAGGAAGCCTCAGATCCTTCCTTTCTCTGGCTATCTGTGGCCACATTTCTGTCAAGCTTTACACCAATTATTCCTTCTGCTGTGAAGTGATTCAGCTCCTGCAGGCCTTTGGGGTGGCTGCCATCTGTGCCGCTCTCCTCTCAGGAAGCTCTGACGTTGGGATGCTGCTCGCAGCACAAATGGGAGAGGTGAGAGGGGGGCACTGCTGGGGCAGAGCTGGCAGGGCAGGGGCCTGGCAGCTGCTGTGGGTGCCAGCAGCCAGGAGCTGGGGCAGAACCTGCTTGGCCCATCCTGGGGGTGCATCCCCACCACTGCAGCAGGGTTTGTGCTCCAGGAAGGGCAGAGGCTGCCCGGCCAGGCCAGCTGGCAGAGCAAGGTGGCTCTCAGAGCAGAGCCAGGGGGAGGTGTCCCAGGGAAAGGGCTGCCCCTGGCTGGCAGGCACCAGCCCCTGCAGCTCAGGAGGATTAAGAGGACTCATTGGATTTGTCACTTGCAGGCCTTTATCCAGCAGCCACATTTAATTTCCCAGCTCTCAGTGCCTGTAACCCAATTGCTGCATCGGGGCGGGGAGAGCAGGGAGGGGAGGGAGGAAGCATCAGGCCCAGAGAGCCACTCTGAGCTCCAGCTCCTGGGCTGAGGCAGCAGCAGAGTGCTGTGCTGAGCCCCGGCAGGCAGAGCCCCAGCAGGCAGAGCCCCAGCAGGCAGAGCTAGCAGGGGGAACAGTGCTTGCTGCTGGGGTGCTCCCCTGCCCTGCTTCCTCTCCTGCCATGTTCCCAGGACCACAGAATGGGTTGGCTTCAAAGGGACCTCAAAGATCCTCCAGTTCCAACCTGTGCCACACTCTCCCCACCCTCACTCAGGCATCTCTTCCTCCTCTCCAGTCTCAGTCTCCCCTCTCCCAGCTCAAACCATTGCTCCTTGTCCTGGCACTCCCAGCCCTCTGTGCCACCTGCTTTCCAGAGGAGGGGGAGCTGCTGCCTCCTCTATTTCCCCCTCCCCACCTCTGGCTGGTTTCTCTGCCTGGGCTGGGCTCTCAGCCCCCTGCTCCCCTCTCTCCCAGCATGGTTTCTGTGCTTGCTTTGCCTCTGCCCCTGCCCCCAGGGGAGGATGAAGCCTTTCAGACTGGTGCCACTGCTGCTCTTCTCTGCAGGTCTCCCTTGGCCAGGTGCTTGCCTTGCCCATTCTTCAGCTCCTGCCAGCCTCCCAGCTCCTTATTGCTGGGCTTTGCTCCTTCTTCCCCTCTGCCTGTGCCCTTTGCTGTGCTGCAGGCAGGGCAGAGCCCTGGGGGAGGCTTCACAGAATCACAGAACTGTGATTTTGGCTTTGAACACCCCCAGGGGTGCTGACTACACCTTCCTGGAAGCCTTTTCCAGTGCCTGCCCACTCCTGGAGCAGCTGAACCCCTTGGTTAGGCCAGGCAAGGAGGCACCAAGTGATGTCCTTGGAGCCCAGCTCCCTGCCTGGACTGGCAGCCAGGGCTGGACTGCAGCCAGGGTCATGGCTGGCCAACAGCTGGGAGCTGAAGAGGAGCTTAGGCTGGAGCTGGAATGCTCTGGGAGAGGAGCTTAGGCTGGAGCTGGAATGGTCTGGCAGAGGAGCTTAGGCTGGAGCAGGAAGGGTCATGCAGAGGAGCTTAGGCTGGAGCAGGAAGGGTCTGGCAGAGGAGCTTAGGCTGGAGCAGGAATGGTCTGGCAGAGGAGCTTAGGCTGGAGCTGGAATGGTCTGGCAGAGGAGCTTAGGCTGGAGCTGGAATGGTCTGGCAGAGGAGCTTAGGCTGGAGCAGGAAGGGTCATGCAGAGGAGCTTAGGCTGGAGCAGGAAGGCTCTGGCAGAGGAGCTTAGGCTGGAGCAGGAAGGCTCTGGCAGAGGAGCTTAGGCTGGAGCAGGAAGGGTCTGGCAGAGGAGCTTAGGCTGGAGCAGGAAGGGTCTGGCAGAGGAGCTTAGGCTGGAGCTGGAAGGGTCATGCAGAGGAGCTTAGGCTGGAGCTGGAAGGATCTGGCAGAGGAGCTTAGGCTGGAGCTGGAATGGTCTGGCAGAGGAGCTTAGGCTGGAGCAGGAAGGGTCATGCAGAGGAGCTTAGGCTGGAGCAGGAAGGGTCATGCAGAGGAGCTTAGGCTGGAGCTGGAAGGGTCATGCAGAGGAGCTTAGGCTGGAGCAGGAAGGATCTGGCAGAGGAGCTTAGGCTGGAGCAGGAAGGGTCTGGCAGAGGAGACTGCCCCAGGGCAGGACATGCCCTGAGCTCTGCTGGGTGTTTCCAGCTCCTGGTGGTTCACTGACTCATGGAATGGGTTGGGTTGGAAGGGACCTTCAAGATCCTCAGGGTCCAGCCCCCTGCCGTGGGCAGGGACCAGGCCAGGCTGCTCAGGGCAGGATCTAACCTAATGCTGCTGCTTTTCCACATGCAGATGCTAGGAGTGAATGTTCTGAGGCATCTGCTGCCACCTTGCATCACATCTGCAGGGCCTTTGGGAGCCTTCAACCTCAGAGCCTCTTCATTTCTGCTCTTTATTCCTTTCTGCTGTTTCTGCCCCTTGGGCAGAAAGCAGAGGCTGAGGTGGAAGCTGAGCTTCAGAGCCTCTCCTCAGGGGCTGCTGGGGCAGGAGGACAACGAGGCTTGGCTCTGGGGCTTCCTCTCGCTTGCTGTCAGCGCTCCCCAGAGGGGGAACCGGAGTGCAAGGCCAGGCTGGGAATCTCCTGAGGGGTGCTGAGAGCGGCAGAGCAGGCAGGCAGGCAGGGGGCAGCCCCTCCTGGGGCACCTCTTTGCCTATGTTTCTTCCCTTGCATCTTTTTAATTTATTAGGGATCAATAATTCAGTGGCTCTGGAGAGTGGCAGGAGGTAGAAGAAATAGAATCAATTTTTAATAAATATGAGCAATAAATAAAACATTGAATGAATGATGCATGGCCAAAGATTAACTACAGCTCTCCCTCCACGCTCAGGCTCTGACTTATTCATGGCTGGGGCAGAGCAGCCTGCACGCACGCAGCCGGCCTGCAGCGTCGCCTGCAAGGGAGCCAGGAGGGAGGGCAGCTGCAGGCCTTTGTACCCCAGGACTTGCAGAGGGAACTCTCACACTGAGGGCAAAGAAAATTGCCCCTTCCCTCACCCTGCCCCTGGCAGCTCGCTGGCACCCAGAGCCCAGCTTCAGCCTCTCGCCTGCTGCCAGGCTGAGCCCTCCCGAGGCTGAGCCTGAGGGTCCTGAGACTCCCAAAACACAGAACCAGGGAAGGGTTTGGGTTGGAGAAGGCCTCTGAGAGCATCCATCCAACCCCAGCCCAGCCCCCCCATGGCCACCCAGCCCTGGCCCCAGCTGCCATGGCCACAGGGCTCTGGAGCCCCTCCAGCCATGGGGACTCCACCACCTCCCTGGGCAGCCTCTGCCAGGCCCTGACCTCTCCTGCACCAAAGACACTTTTCCTCCTCTCCAGCCCAGCCCTCCCCTGGCACACTCCATGCCATTGCCTCTCCTGCTGTCCCCTGAGCCTGGGGAGCAGAGCCCAAGCCCAGCTCCCTGCAGCCTCCTCTCAGGGAGCTGCAGAGAGCAGTGAGGGCTCCCTCAGCCTCCTCTGCTCCACACTCAACACCCCCAGGGCCCTCAGCTGCTCCTCCCCAGCCCTGCTCTCCAGACCCTTCCCCAGCTCTGTTGCCCTTCTCATGTAAGAGGATTTAAAGCAAACTTGTGAAGAAGCCACTGGTGGCCACTTGGCTCCTGGGCTCCTTACACATTGCCCAGTGCCCAGGTGCTGGTGCCAGCCACCTTGTCTGGCACACCTGCTCCTCAGGGGCTGAACCTGGGGTGAGGCAATAGGCTGGGAGGTGACCAACAGACTTGCAGCTGAACCTCTCTTAACTGAGCCAAACCTCTTTTAACTAAAGCAAACCTGATCTAACTAAGCCAAAGCAGTTTAAGCCAAACCAGTTTGAACTAAGCCAAACCAAAGCAGTTTGGACTAAGCCAAAGCAGCTTGGACTGAACAGTTTGTTACTGAGCTTGGCCTCTGAGCAGAGGCTGTGGGGCAGGGTCAGTGAAGCCCCCTCCAGAGCTGCTGTCTGCTGTGGGTTTGTGCAGCTGGAGTGAGCCCCTGGGGAGCAGCTTGATGACTTTGTGAATGTCTGCTGCAAAACCTGGGCACAATTAATGCTTCTTGGCTGCTTTACCATCCCTGGGGGCAGTTCTGCAGCAGAGGGCAAAGGGGTGGGAGTGAGAGTCCCCTGGGATGCCTGAAGTGCTTTCTCTAGGAGTAGTTTGGTGTCAGATTCTGTGCTCTAACAAACTGTTTGGCTTCCAGCTGCTCTGCTGCACCCTCTGTGCCTGGCTGCAGTGCTCCGTGGCAGAGCAGTCTGGAGCAGCAGGCTGGGACCTCCCTGGGGCTCCCAGCGGTGGCCTGCAGCCTGGCACCTCCTCTGCTTCCACTCAGAGCTAGGCTGCTAATGAACACAGCTGCTAATTATAGCTGCTAATTGGAGCCTAACCTACAGCTGCCTTGTTACTTTCTGGTGTGCTCCTGCTCAGAGCAGGACTTGCTGGCAGAAGCCTTGCAGGAGGAGCTTTGTGCAGGCTGGGCTCAGCACCAGCCGCGGGTGAGCCCCAGGGATCAGTGCTGGGCCCCATGCTCTTTAACTTCTTTATTGATGATCTGGATGAGGGCATTGAGTCCATCATCAGTAAATTTGCAGATGACACCAAGCTGGGGGCAGGAGTTGATCTGCTGGAGGGTAGAGAGGGTAGCTCTGTGGAGCAGGAAGGTCCAACAGTGCCGAGGGCAGCTGCTGCCCGCCCCCTGCCCAGCCTGTCCCTGGGCAGCACCGAGCCAGGGAGAGCTCTTGGGTGCTGCTGGAGGGAAGGCTGAGCCCCGGGGCTGGGTAGCCTGGAGGGGAGAAGGCTGAGAGGGATCCGTGCAGTGGGGGTGGGGGGCAAGAAGCAGGGGCCAGGCTCTGCTCAGCGGTGCAGCAGGCTCACAGCCTCCCGCTCGGCAGCGCTGAGGCAGCTCTGCCTGTGCTGCACGGCTCAGAGCCAGCCGGAGCCTGAGTCAGCTGCTGCTCCATACGGCAGCCAGCAGCAGGCCCGGGGAGACCCCAGCAAAAGGCATCCCAGCCCCCGGGGGACTCCACCCCTCCCACAGGGATTTGCTTCTCCTGGAGCTGGGAAGCCAGACCAGGAGCACCTTGTGTGCCACCGCCTGGGCACAGCCTTTGCAGCACCTCCTGCCTTGGCTCTCGAGTGGAGCTCCCCAGCTGCCGGCCGGGAGCAGGGCAGCGGCAGCAGGGCCGGGAGCAGAGCTCCAAAATGCTGCCTCCTCTCCACCCCGGGGGCACCTCAGGTAAGCAAGGCAGGCAGCTCCTGTGTGCCCAGACGCGGGGCTGGCCCTGCCAGCCGGCTGTGGGCACAGCCAGGCGGCCCACAGGGAGGCTGGGGCAGAGGGCATCGTGGTGCCCAGGTCAGGCATGGCACCTGGGCTTGACCTGCCCTGCAGCTGAGTGTGGGCTTCTGCTCAGCCCTCTCGGGCTGGCTGGGAGGAGATGGCTCTGGAGGTGTTCAAAGCCTGAGAGCCTTTCCAGGGAGGAGGTTAGAATAGAATAGAATAGACTAAACCAGGTTGGAAGAGACCTTCAAGATCATCGTGTCCAACCTATCATCCAGCACCACCCAATCAACTAAACCATGCAACCAAGCATCCTCTCAAGCCTCATCCTGAACACCCCCAGCGACGGCGACCCCACCACCTCCCCAGGCAGCCCATTCCAGTGGGCAATCACTCTCTCTGTGTAGAACTTCCTCCTAACCTCCAGCCTAAACCTCCCCTGACACAGCCTGAGACTGTGTCCTCTTGTTCTGGTGCTGGTTGCCTGGGAGAAGAGACCAACCTCCGCCTCACTACAACCTCCCTTCAGGTAGTTGCAGAGAGCAAGAAGGTCACCCCTGAGTCTCCTCCTCTCCAGGCTAAGCAACCCCAGCTCCCTCAGCCTCTCCTCATAGGGCTGTGCTCCAAACCCTCTCACCAACTTTGTTGCCCTTCTCTGGACTCGCTTCCAGCAAGTCAACCTCCTTCCTAAACTGAGGGAGCCCAGAACTGGACACAGGACTTCGAGGTGCGGCCTAACCAGTGCAGTGTACAGGGGCACAATGACCTCCCTGCTCCTGCTTGGCCACACTGTTCCTGATGCAGGCCAGGATGCCATTGGCCCTCCTGTCTGCCTGGGCACACTGCAGGCTCATGTTCAGTCCTACCATCGACCAGCACCCCCAGGTTCCCTCTCATGCCTGGCTGCTCTCCAGCCACTCTGACCCCAGCCTGTAGCTCTGCATGGGGTTGTTGTGGACCAATGTGCAGCACCCTGGCACTTGGATGTGTTCAATCTCCTGCCCTTGGACTCTGCCCATCTGTCCCAGCCTGTCCGAGGTCCCTCTGCAGAGCCTCTCTGCCCTCCAGCAGATCAACTTCCTGCCCCCAGCTTGGTGTCAGTCAGCAAATTTGCTGATGATGGACTCAATGCCCTCATCCAGATCATCAATAAAGATGTTAAAGAGCATGGGGCCCAGCACTGATCCTTGGGGCACACCACTGGTGCCTGGCTGCCAGCTGGATGTGGCTCCATTCACCACCACTCTCTGGGCTCAGCCTCCAGCCAGTTCCTGAACCCAGCTCAAGTAGCTGCTCCATCCAAGCCATGGGCTGACAGCTTGGCCAGGAGGTTGCTGTGGGGGACAGTGTCAAAGGCCTTGCTGAGGTCCAGGCAGACTACATCCACAGCCTGCCCTGCATCCACCAGGCAGTCACCTGATCATAGAAGGAGATCAGGTTGGTCAGGCAGGACCTGCCCTTCCTAAACCCATGCTGGCTGGGCCTGATCCCTTGGCCGTCCTCTAAGTGCTGTGTGACTGCACTCAGGATGACCTGTTCCATAATCTTGCCTGGCACTGAGGTCAAGCTGACAGGTCTGGAATTCCCTGGCTCATCCAACCGGCCCTTCTTGTGGATGGGCACCACGTTGGCAGCTTCCAGTCCTCTGGGATGTCTCCAGTGAGCCAGGACTGATGAAAAATGATGGAGAGTGGCTTGGCCAGCTCATCTGCCAGCTCTCTCAGCACCCTAGGATGGATCCCATCTGGTCCCATGGACTTGTGGGGATCCAAGTGGCTAAGCAGATCACCAACTACCGCATTCTGGAACAGAGGAAATCTATGCTGCTCCCTGACTCCTTCTGCCAGCTCTGCAGGCCAGCTGTCTGGAAGACATTCTGTCCTGCTAGAAAAAATTGAGGCAAAGAAGTTGTTAAGTAACTCTGCCTTCTCCTCATCCTTTGTTACAACATTCCCCTCCGTGTCCACCAGGGAGTGGAGGTTGTCCCTGCCCTTCCTCTTGCTATTCATGTATTTATAGAAGGACTTTTTGTTGTCCTTCACAGCAGAGGCCAGGCTAAGCTCCAAATGTGCTTTTGCCTCCCTAATTTTCTTCCTGCAAGACCTAGCAACATCCTTAAACTTTTCAGGGGTTGCCTCCCCTTTCTTCCAAAGATGATACACCCTCTTTTTGCCCCTTAGTTCTTTTAGAAGCTCATCACCCATCCAGGCTGGCTGCCTGCCCCGGGGCTCCTCTTCCAGCGCATTGGCACAGCCTGCTCCTGTGCCTTCAAGAGTTCCTCCTTGAAGCAGTCCCAGCTCTCCTGGACCCCTTTGTTTCTAAGGGCTGTCTCCCAAGGAACCTTCTGAGTTAGTTCCTTGAGCAACCTGAAGTCTGCCCTCTGGCAGTCCAGAGTGGAGGTCTTCTTGCTGCCCCTCTTAGCTTGGCTGAGTACTGACAATTCAATTCTCTCGTGGTCTCTGGCCCCTAAACAGCCTCCGACCACCACATCCCCACCAGCCCTGCCCTGGTGGTGAAGAGGAGGTCAAGCATAGCCTTGCCCCTGGTAGGCTCACTCAGCACCTGGGATAAGAAGCTGTCCTCCATGCACTCTAAGAACCTCCTGGACTGTCTCCTCTCTGCTGTGTTGAGATCCCAGCAGATGTCAGGCAGGTTGAAGTCACCCATGAGGACAAGGTCTGGAGATCTTGAGACAGCCTTAAGCTGTCTATAGAATGCTTCACTGACATCTTCCTGGTTGGGTGGTCTATAACAGACTCCAACCAGGATATCAGCCCTATTAGCCTTCCCTCTAATTCTCACCCATAGGCACTCAACCTGATGATCCCTGATCTCCAGCTCAATGGCATCTAGAGCCTCCCTGATGTACAGGGCCACCCCTCCACCCCTTCTTCCTTGCCTGTCTCTCCTGAAGAGCCTGTAGCCATCAATTGCAGCGCTCCAGCCATGTGAGCTATCCCACCACGTCTCTGTGATGGCAACGTCTCTGTGATGGCATCATAAGCTTCCTGCTGCAGCAAGGCTTCCAGCTCCTCTTGTTTGTTAGCCATGCTTCGTGCATTAGTGTACATGCACCTCAGCTGGGCTGCTGGTTTCACCTCTGGCTCAAACACCTCTGCCCTGCTGGGTGGCTTCCCTGCCAGCACCCTGAGGGATCAGGGGTGGAAATGACTGAGGAAGCTGCTGTGGTGCTCTGAGAGGCAAAGCAAAGTGAGGAGACAGAGCCCTGGGGATGCAGGGGGAGCTCAGCCCCTGGGAAGCAGCTTTTGGGGAAGAACATGTCCAAAACCTAAGGGGTGGTGGTTCTGCCCCAGTGGGCACTGACCCAGAGAACCATTGCAGCCGGAAAAGCCTTTGAGGCTCACCCAGTCCAGCCATGCTCAGCCCTGCCACGGCTGGGGCTGAGCTATGGCCCTCAGCACCACAGCTCTGCCTCTGGGAAACCCCTCCAGGCATGGGGACTCCACCACCTCCCTGGGCAGCTTCTGCCAGGCCCTGACCTCTCCTGCACCAAAGACATTTTGCCTCCTCTCCAGCCCAGCCCTCCCCTGGCACACTCCAGGCCATTGCCTCTCCTGCTGTCCCCTGAGCCTGGGGAGCAGAGCCCAAGCCCAGCTCCCTGCAGCCTCCTCTCAGGGAGCTGCAGAGAGCAAGGAGGTCTCCCTCAGCCTCCTCTGCTCCACACTCAACACCCCCAGGGCCCTCAGCTGCTCCTCCCCAGCCCTCTTCCCCAGACCCTTCCCCAGCTCTGTTGCCCTTCTCTGGCTCTGCTCCAGTTCCTCAATGTCCCTCTGGGAGTGAGGGCTCCAAACCTGACCCCGGACTCAAGCTGTGGCCTCCCCAGGTCTGACCCAGGGGCACAATCCCTGCCCTGCTCCTGCTGCCCACACCACTGCTGACCCAGGCCAGGCTGCTGCTGCCCTTTGTGCCCACCTGGGCACCCCCTGGCTCATCTGCAGCTGCTGCCCACCAGCACCCCCAGGACCTTCTCTGCCAGGCAGCTTCCAGCCATTTCCAGATTCCTGAAGGACAGCTTTGGAACCTCCTCTCCTGCCTGACCCTTGCACAGCCAGGGAAACACCAAAGGGGTTTGGCCTCCCTGCTGCTGCTCTGTGCAGCCCTTCTGGGGCTCCTGTGGCTGAGGTTTGTGGTGCTGCTCACAGGGAGTTTTGTAATATTTTTATGTTGGAGAGTAGGAAAAATCTCTCCACTGACTGTGGTGAGAGGCTGGGGCAGAGGTGGGGTGGTGGCAGCAGTGGAGAGCCCATCCCTGGAGCTGTTAAGAGAAGTGTGGCCATGGCACCTGGGCACGTGGTCTGATGGCCACAGTGGCCTCAGGTTGGACTGCAACTGAAAGGTCTCTGCCAGGGGAAGCAGTTCTGTGGTTCCATGATCCAGCTGTTCCTCATGGCAGCCTGCCAGGGACCCCTGCAGCCTGCCCGGGCCCCCTGCAGCCTGCCAGGGACCCCTGCAGCCTGCCCGGGCCCCCTGCAGCCTGCCAGGGACCCCTGCAGCCTGCCCAGCGACCCTGCAGCCTGCCAGGGACCCCTGCAGCCTGCCAGGGACCCCTGCAGCCTGCCCAGCGACCCCTGCAGCCTGCCAGGGACCCCTGCAGCCTGCCCAGCGACCCCTGCAGCCTGCCAGGGACCCCTGCAGCCTGCCCAGCGACCCCTGCAGCCTGCCAGGGACCCCTGCAGCCTGCCCAGCGACCCCTGCAGCCTGCCCAGTGACCCCTGCAGCCTGCCAGGGACCCCTGCAGCCTGCCCAGCGACCCCTGCAGCCTGCCAGGGACCCCTGCACCCTGCCAGGGACCCCTGCAGCCTGCCAAGGACCCCTGCAGCCTGCCCAGCGACCCCTGCAGCCTGCCAGGGACCCCTGCAGCCTGCCCAGCGACCCCTGCAGCCTGCCCAGCGAACCCCTGCAGCCTGCCAGGGACCCCTGCAGCCTGCCCAGTGACCCCTGCAGCCTGCCCAGCGACCCCTGCAGCCTGCCAGGGACCCCTGCAGCTGCCAGGGGACCCCTGCAGCCTGCCCAGCGACCCCTGCAGCCTGCCAGGGACCCCTGCAGCCTGCCCAGCGACCCCTGCAGCCTGCCAAGGACCCCTGCAGCCTGCCCAGCGACCCCTGCAGCCTGCCAGGGACCCCTGCAGCCTGCCCAGCGACCCCTGCAGCCTGCCAGGGACCCCTGCAGCCTGCCAGGGACCCTGCTTGGAGATGCTTTGGAAGAGGTAGTTAATGGTGTGAACCTTACAGCCTTCTTCAGCTTCCTCCCTTCCTGCCTGTGCAGTGGACCTGCAAAGAGCTCAGGGTGCAGGAGGAGCCCCCCGAGTGTCCTGCCCGGGGCGAGCAGCAGCCCCTGGCTGCCTCTCCTGCAGCACAGGAGGCAGAGGCTGCCCCCCTGCAGCTGGCTGCCATCCCAGGCCGTGGCTGGCACTGTGTGCTGCTGCAGTAATCCTCTTTCTGCAGGACCTTGTGGCTGTGGAGCAGCAGAGGTTACCCAGCCCCTGCTCAGCACAGGCAGGGATTTTCCTGTCATCCTGCCCCGTGCTCAGCACAGCTGAGCAGAGACCTAATCTCCAGCACATCCATTTGCCTGTGCAGGCAGGAGGCAGGAGCAGCACTAAAGCTGCTGGGGGCGGAGGTTTGGGCTGGCTCTGGGGGTTCTGCCTGGCAGTCTCAGTCATCTACCTAAGGAGTTCCTGGCTGGGGGCTGGGGGGTGGTCAGTCTCCAGCTAACTGAAGCCAATCTCTCCAGCAGGGACAAGCACCAGGGAACAGAGGAGGCAGGAGAAGGCTTTCTCTGGTAGGCATTTAGCTGAAGGGAGGGGACAGGATGTGTGCAGGCTGTCCTAGGTGTCCCTTTAGAGGAGCCCTGGAGGATCAAGGGCGAGGCAGGAAGAGACGTGCAGGGAGGATGCTGAGGGCCTGGGAGGACACTGTGCCTGGCTGAGGTCTGGAGAGCAAGCTGAAGGCAGAGGAGTGCTGCAGAGAGCAGGATCTGAGGGCAGGGGTCCCTGAGCAAACCCTTTTGGTTCTTAGACCAAAGTCCTGGTCCTGGTTGCCTGCCAGGGGGTTGGCACTGGATGATCTTTAAGGTCCCTTCCACCCCAACCCATTCCACGATCCTCACACAGACCTCTCCTGACTTCCTGATGAGGCAGGTGGTGACAGCTGCTGCTGGGTGGGTGCCAGCAGCCTGGGCTGGAGGCAGGTGCCCCTGGCAGGGCAGCTGGAGCTGGATGAGCTTCAAGGTCCCTTCCCTTTTGGAGCAGGAAGCCGAAGGTGCCCAAAGGAAGCAGCTGCTGCGTCTCGGGAGCAAGGAGAGGGTTAAGAGCTCAGGGGCTCCGAGGGGCAGGGCTGGGGAAGGAGCTGCTGAGAAGAGCTGGAGATGAGGCTTAATGTGCCTGTGGCTGCTGTGATTAATAATGCAGGAGAGAGGAGGCCTGAGAGGGCTGGGGGAGATCTGCCAAGACAGGCTCCTGGCGCTGGCAGCAGCAGCTGGGCACCAGGCACCACGCTCAGGCCTGGGTGCTGGCACCGCTGCCTGCTCTTCCCACTTCAGGCGGCCACGAAGGGCTGGCTCCACATCCCCAGCCTGCAGAGCAGCACCAGCAGAAAGCAGAGCTCCTGGCTTGGGCGCACACCAGCCCATGTGCCACCAGCAGGGTGCCCTCCTGCTGGTGCTGCAGGTGGCTCAGCACCACAGGTGCTGCAGGCTGCTGAGCACCACAGCAGCGTGCTGGGTCCTGCCGGTGCTGCAGGTGGCTCAGCACCACAGGTGCTGCAGGCTGCTGAGCACCACAGCAGCATGCTGGGTCCTGCTGGTGCTGCAGGCGGCTCAGCACCGCAGCAGTGTGCTGGGTCCTGCCGGTGCTGCAGGCGGCTCAGCACCACAGGTTCTGCAGGCTGCTCAGCACCGCAGCAGCGTGCTGGGTCCTGCTGGTGCTGCAGGCGGCTCAGCACCGCAGCAGTGTGCTGGGTCCTGCCGGTGCTGCAGGCTGCTCAGCATCGCAGCAGTGTGCTGGGTCCTGCCGGTGCTGCAGGCGGCTCAGCACCACAGGTGCTGCAGGCTGCTCAGCACCACAGCAGCGTGCTGGGTCCTGCCGGTGCTGCAGGCGGCTCAGCACCACAGGTGCTGCAGGCTGCTCAGCACCACAGCAGCGTGCTGGGTCCTGCCGGTGCTGCAGGCAGCTCAGCACCGCAGCAGTGTGCTGGGTCCTGCCGGTGCTGCAGGCGGCTCAGCACCACAGGTGCTGCAGGCTGCTCAGCACCGCAGCAGCGTGCTGGGTCCTGCCGGTGCTGCAGGAGGCTCAGCACCGCAGCAGTGTGCTAGGTCCTGCCGGTGCTGCAGGCAGCTCAGCACCGCAGCAGCGTGCTGGGTCCTGCCGGTGATGCAGGCTGCTCAGCACCGCAGCAGTGTGCTGGGTCCTGCCGGTGCTGCAGGCTGCTCAGCACCACAGCAGCGTGCTGGGTCCTGCCGGTGCTGCAGGCGGCTCAGCACCGCAGCAGTGTGCTGGGTCCTGCTGGTGCTGCAGGCTGCTCAGCACCACAGGTGCTGCAGGCTGCTCAGCACCACAGCAGTGTGCTGGGTCCTGCTGGTGCTGCAGGCTGCTCAGCACCGCAGCAGTGTGCTGGGTCCTGCCGGTGCTGCAGGCGGCTCAGCACCACAGGTTCTGCAGGCTGCTCAGCACCACAGCAGCATGCTGGGTCCTGCTGGTGCTGCAGGCGGCTCAGCACCACAGGTGCTGCAGGCTGCTCAGCACCGCAGCAGTGTGCTAGGTCCTGCCGGTGCTGCAGGCAGCTCAGCACCACAGCAGCGCTCTGGGTCCTGCCGGTGCTGCAGGCAGCTCAGCACCTCAGCAGTGTGCTGGGTCCTGCCGGTGCTGCAGACTGCTCAGCACCACAGGTTCTGCAGGCTGCTCAGCACCACAGCAGCATGCTGGGTCCTGCTGGTGCTGCAGGCGGCTCAGCACCACAGGTGCTGCAGGCTGCTCAGCACCACAGCAGTGTGCTGGGTCCTGCTGGTGCTGCAGGCTGCTCAGCACCGCAGCAGTGTGCTGGGTCCTGCCGGTGCTGCAGGCGGCTCAGCACCACAGGTTCTGCAGGCTGCTCAGCACCACAGCAGCATGCTGGGTCCTGCTGGTGCTGCAGGCGGCTCAGCACCACAGGTGCTGCAGGCTGCTCAGCACCGCAGCAGTGTGCTTGGTCCTGCCGGTGCTGCAGGCAGCTCAGCACCACAGCAGCGCTCTGGGTCCTGCCGGTGCTGCAGGCAGCTCAGCACCTCAGCAGTGTGCTGGGTCCTGCCGGTGCTGCAGACTGCTCAGCACCACAGGTTCTGCAGGCTGCTCAGCACCACAGCAGCATGCTGGGTCCTGCTGGTGCTGCAGGCGGCTCAGCACCACAGGTGCTGCAGGCGGCTCAGCACCGCAGCAGTGTGCTGGGTCCTGCCGGTGCTGCAGGCTGCTCAGCACCGCAGAAGTGTGCTGGGTCCTGCCGGTGCTGCAGGCTGCTCAGCACCGCAGCAATGTGCTGGGTCCTGCTGGTGCTGCAGGCTGCTCAGCACCGCAGCAGTGTGCTGGGTCCTGCCGGTGCTGCAGGCAGCTCAGCACCGCAGCAGTGTGCTGGGTCCTGCCGGTGCTGCAGGCGGCTCAGCACCACAGGTGCTGCAGGCTGCTCAGCACCGCAGCAGCGTGCTGGGTCCTGCCGGTGCTGCAGGCAGCTCAGCACCGCAGCAGCGTGCTGGGTCCTGCCGGTGCTGCAGGCTGCTCAGCACCGCAGCAGTGTGCTGGGTCCTGCCGGTGCTGCAGGCGGCTCAGCACCGCAGAAGTGTGCTGGGTCCTGCTGGTGCTGCAGGCTGCTCAGCACCGCAGCAATGTGCTGGGTCCTGCTGGTGCTGCAGGCTGCTCAGCACCGCAGCAGTGTGCTGGGTCCTGCTGGTGCTGCAGGCGGCTCAGCACCACAGGTGCTGCAGGCTGCTCAGCACCACAGCAGCATGCTGGGTCCTGCTGGTGCTGCAGGCGGCTCAGCACCACAGGTGCTGCAGGCTGCTCAGCACCGCAGCAGTGTGCTAGGTCCTGCCGGTGCTGCAGGCAGCTCAGCACCACAGCAGCGCTCTGGGTCCTGCCGGTGCTGCAGGCAGCTCAGCACCTCAGCAGTGTGCTGGGTCCTGCCGGTGCTGCAGGCGGCTCAGCACCACAGGTGCTGCAGGCTGCTCAGCACCGCAGCAGCGTGCTGGGTCCTGCTGGTGCTGCAGGCTGCTCAGCACCGCAGCAGCGTGCTGGGTCCTGCCGGTGCTGCAGGCGGCTCAGCACCACAGGTGCTGCAGGCTGCTCAGCACCACAGCAGTGTGCTAGGTCCTGCTGGTGCTGCAGGCAGCTCAGCACCACAGCAGTGTGCTGGGTCCTGCTGGTGCTGCAGGCAGCTCAGCACCGCAGCAGTGTGCTGGGTCCTGCCGGTGCTGCAGGCGGCTCAGCACCACAGGTTCTGCAGGCTGCTCAGCACCACAGCAGCATGCTGGGTCCTGCTGGTGCTGCAGGCGGCTCAGCACCACAGGTGCTGCAGGCAGCTCAGCACCACAGGTGCTGCAGGCTGCTCAGCACCGCAGCAGTGTGCTGGGTCCTGCCGGTGCTGCAGACTGCTCAGCACCACAGGTTCTGCAGGCTGCTCAGCACCACAGCAGCATGCTGGGTCCTGCTGGTGCTGCAGGCGGCTCAGCACCACAGGTGCTGCAGGCGGCTCAGCACCGCAGCAGTGTGCTGGGTCCTGCCGGTGCTGCAGGCGGCTCAGCACCGCAGCAGCGTGCTGGGTCCTGCCGGTGCTGCAGGCGGCTCAGCACCACAGGTTCTGCAGGCTGCTCAGCACCACAGCAGCATGCTGGGTCCTGCTGGTGCTGCAGGCGGCTCAGCACCACAGGTGCTGCAGGCGGCTCAGCACCGCAGCAGTGTGCTGGGTCCTGCCGGTGCTGCAGGCTGCTCAGCACCGCAGCAGTGTGCTGGGTCCTGCCAGTGCTGCAGGCTGCTCAGCACCGCAGCAGTGTGCTGGGTCCTGCTGGTGCTGCAGGCTGCTCAGCACCGCAGGAGTGTGCTGGGTCCTGCCAGTGCTGCAGGCTGCTCAGCACCGCAGCAGTGTGCTGGGTCCTGCCGGTGCTGCAGGCTGCTCAGCACCGCAGCAGTGTGCTGGGTCCTGCCAGTGCTGCAGGGTGCTCAGCACCGCAGCAGTGTGCTGGGTCCTGCCGGTGCTGCAGGCAGCTCAGCACCGCAGCAGTGTGCTGGGTCCTGCCAGTGCTGCAGGCTGCTCAGCACCGCAGCAGTGTGCTGGGTCCTGCCGGTGCTGCAGGCAGCTCAGCACCGCAGCAGTGTGCTGGGTCCTGCCGGTGCTGCAGGCGGCTCAGCACCACAGGTGCTGCAGGCTGCTCAGCACCGCAGCAGTGTGCTGGGTCCTGCCGGTGCTGCAGGCAGCTCAGCACCGCAGCAGTGTGTTGGGTCCTGCCGGTGCTGCAGGCTGCTCAGCACCGCAGCAGTGTGCTGGGTCCTGCCGGTGCTGCAGGCAGCTCAGCACCGCAGCAGTGTGCTGGGTCCTGCCGGTGCTGCAGGCTGCTCAGCACCGCAGCAGTGTGCTGGGTCCTGCTGGTGCTGCAGGCTGCTCAGCACCGCAGGAGTGTGCTGGGTCCTGCTGGTGCTGCAGGCTGCTCAGCACCGCAGCAGTGTGCTGGGTCCTGCTGGTGCTGCAGGCGGCTCAGCACCACAGGTGCTGCAGGCGGCTCAGCACCGCAGCAGTGTGCTGGGTCCTGCTGGTGCTGCAGGCTGCTCAGCACCGCAGCAGTGTGCTGGGTCCTGCCGGTGCTGCAGGCAGCTCAGCAGCCCCCAGCCTGCCCCTGCAGCCTGTCGTCAGGAAGCAAAGGCTGGGAGCCCCGCAGGGCAGAGACTTCTTCCGAACGGGGGCATGGGTGGAGGTGGAGACCCAAGACAAGCCTGGAGCAATGCCTGAGGAGCCCCCAGCTGTGCCCTGCAGGGTGAGCAGTGCCAGGTGAGCTGGGCAGGGGCAGCTGGACCTGTTGGGGCATTTCTGTAATGAGCAAAGCAGGTCCCAGCTGCCTCTGCAGATCAAGGCCACAGATCAAAGCTGCTGAGCAGCTCCAGGGCTGCCCACAGATGAGAGGCTGCTTGAAGTGCTTCAGAAGAGTTTCCATCCTGTGCCTCCACAGCATCAGCAGCTCTGCTCCACCCCAGGCAGCCCTCAGGCAGCCCAGCAGGCCGCCCAGGAGACTCTCTTGCTTGGGTGAGTTTGCCCTGTGCACACAGGATGCTTGGGCTTCAGCTTCCTCACTGCAATCCCTGAGCTCCAGAAGCCCTTCCCCACCCCCCCTTTGCAATCACACCCTGCCCTGCCCTGCCCTGCCAGCCTCTGCTGGTTCCAGCTGAGGCCAGGGTCCTTGTTGCAGAGGGTGGTTGGTGTCTGTGCTGCCCAGGCTGTGCTGCCATGCACAGCACAAGGCAGGGCTGGCTGAACCGTGGCAGCAGATCCCTGCCCTGGAAGGCACCACCAGGACAGCTCCCTGGGATGGATGTTCAGCAGCTAATTAAGCAGCTGGTGGCAATGAAATGAAGCCTGTGCCTGCCTCAGCTGGCTCTGTGCACTGTGGTGACCCTTCTGGGGGAGGCAGTGGTGGTGGAACCTGCTCCTGCCTCCCCTCTTGGATCTGCAGCCAGGTCTGGCTCCTGCAGGTGCTTAAAAGTGGTTTGGATGTGGTGCTTGGGGCTATGGTTTGGGGGTGACCCTTGCAGAGTAGGGTCACTGGTTAGACTTGGTGATCCTGGGGGTCTTTTCCAGCCTGAAAGTTTCTGTGGTTCTGTGATCTCTGGAACAAACTCATCTGGCCTTGGCCAGGACCTTCTGTACAGGGATGGCAGCCCCTGCTCCAAGCATTGCCCTTGGTGAGGCTTGCAGGGGTAGGCACCAGGCCCAGGCTGGCACAGGGGCAGAGCTGCTGTGGGCACCTTCCATGGAGGAGCAATGAAAGGTGAGAGCTGGTTCTGTGCTGAATGTTTCACCTGCTGTCAGGCACCTGGCTGGCAGAGGGCAGATTGAGGCTGCAGAGCAGGAAGAAATTCTTGGCAGTGAGGCTGGGGAGAGCCTGGCACAGGCTGCCCAGGGAGGCTGTGGCTGCCTCCTGCCTGGAGGTGTTCCAGGCCAGGCTGGATGAGGCCCTGAGCAGCCTGGGCTGGTGGGAGGTGTCCCTGCCCATGGCAGGGGGTTGGAGCTGGGGGATCTCTGAGGCCCCTTCCAACCCAACCCATTCTGTGGCTGAGCAGCTGGAGCTGCCTGCTCAGCCTGCTGTCAGCTCAGGAGCTGCAGCTGTGCTCCTGGCAGGTGGCTGTGTCCTCCCCCAGGGCAGAGCAGAGCTCCCTGGCAAACCTGCCCCAGAGTGTTGCAGAGTCAGCAGCATGGCAGTGTGCCCTGCCTGGCATCCTGGGCTCAGGAGAGCTCTGTGCTGAGAGTGGGGATTGGGTCCCTGCTGGCAGTGGCAGCAGCAGGGCTGCAGGAGCAGCTTCAGCTGAGAGAGCTGCAGGGGGCTGGGGCTGCTCAGTGGGGATGAAGCTGCTTGTGTGGAGAGTTTTCATCCAGCTCCACCCTGCAGGGATGATTGGTTGCCCACCTGGGGAGGGTTTACCCTCCAGATGGACCCTCTCACCTCCCTGGGCAGCAGCCTCCAGGTGAAGCAATGCCACAGCATCGCTGCTGCTCCTGCAGCCCTGTCAGTGAGGGGCAGCTGCAGCTGGCAGGGACCCTGCCTGAGCTAAGTGGCTGCAGCAGGCTGCCTGCAGTGCCAGCTGCACTTTGTGGGCAATATTCTGGGTTTTCACCTCTCTCTGTCACTCAGCTTAGCTGCCCCAGGACTCTGTGGTGGGCCTGGGCTCAGAGGGCAGCGGGGCCGGAGGCTGTGGCAGTGCCTGCAGCAGGCAGAGCTCCCAGCACAGACACTGCTCTTTGAGAGCTGGAGGGGTTTGCTGCAGGCTGTGTGTGAGCAGCTGAATTGTCACTGAGTGTGGCCATGGGTGACCCCAGGACATGTGCAGAGCTGCTTTGTGCTCAGGCTCCAGCCCGTGGATGCGGCAGGTGTGGAGGTGATTCAGTCCCTGCTGGCTCTGCAGGGTCATCACTCCTCTGAAATCACCGCTTCACGTCTCTGAGTGCCTGCTCCAGCCGACTGCAGCTGCATAATCCTGCACAGGCTCCAGCCCTCATCTTTGCTAATGCCCTGAGCTTTTACAAGATGAGTTTTCCCTTCTCCAAGCTGCTGGCAGCGAGCATCTGTGGCCGGGGCACGTGGGCAGCAGCCTGGCCTTCCTTTGGGCTGGAACACAAGGGGCTGGCAGGAGAGGCTCACGCGTGGCTGAGCTCCCAGCACGTGTGCAGGGACACCAAAGTGTGGCTGAGTTGGCTTCCTTGGCCTCTTCTCAGAGCTGAGTTTCAGAGGAGAAGGACGCTGAGGGTGCAGTGCTCCTGGGGTGAGCTGTGCTGCTCTTGTCTGCTGCCCGTCTCGGCCCTGGCATGGCCCTGCTGGGCTCCTTGGGCAAGCGGGGCTAGGAGGAGGAGCTGCCCTTTGCCAGGACGGCAGCTCGGAGGCAGGGCCTGGGAAGCTGACTGAGCTGCGGGCTCCGCACTGCCTCCCGAGCCCGCTGGGGCCAGGCTGGGCTGCGGGGTCAGCACCGCGGCCAGCGCCGGCTGGCAGCCAACCTCCCTCCCGTGCCGAGCCCCCGAGCCCATATTTATCCCTTTCTGATAGGTAGAGTGGGAGAGAGATGAAGCAGAATCTCTTCCAGAATAGTGTACAGTAGGTGTCCCGCATGAATCATCCTTCCTGCCTCCCTACCTCTCCCCCAGTGAGTCACTGGGAGCAGAGCACGAAGCCCTCTTCAGGGTGAGGCTTTTCTTAGCAAGACAATCACTGGCTGCCTTCTCATGGATGAGAAGCTCCGTCCTGGCTCAGCTGCTATTGTGCCAACATGAAATAATTGCAGAGGTATTTTCAGGCTTTGTCTGGTGCCAATACAGGCAGGAGCTGGCAGCAGGGAGGCTCCTGGCTTGCTAGGGCACCAGGGTTCAGCCAAGGGGCTGAGCTCAGCTCTCGCTGCTTTACCTGCTTGCCTTGCTGCTCAGAGACACCCAGAGCCATGGGCGAGCCCCCGGGAGCCTGGCTGGGACCCCCCCCCGGGAGGGCACCAAGGACTGAGGCCAGAGGCAGGGCTGCTGGAGAGAAGGGACCATGGCACCGGGAGCCGGGGGCCTGAGGGTCCACCTTGCACATCTGCTGCCCCTTCCCTGCCCCCTGCCCTCCCTCAGTGTCCTGAGCAGGAGTCAGTGACTGCCCTGTGTCCTCACACCTCCCTCTGAAGCTGGTCACTGAGGAGAAGCTTCTCTGGTGCTGGAGCCCTGAGCAGGCTGCCCAGAGAGGCTCTGGGGTCTCCCAGCCTGCCAGGAGCCTGCCCCTGCAGCTCAGGCCCTGTTCCAAGAGTCAGCTCTTCAGCAGGTGAGTCCTCCATGGGTTGCAACAGCTTCCCTCAGCATTCTTCCAAGGACAATTCAGATGGAGGCCAGAGGAGGCTCTGGTGGAAGCCACCTCCATGGCTCTGGGAGCTGTGGCTTGTTCCTTGCCCAGGGTCCCTGTGCAGTGAGGAACATTTGTCTGCAGCCTTCAGAGGATAGATCCTGTTGGCTTCTTGTCATGACCACAATGGTTGTGTGGCTGCTGCCCCAGCAATGGAGCACTGCAGGCAGCTCTCCTGTCACCAGTGGCCCTGGCAGGGGCTGCCAGCTCTGCAGGAGCTGCTGCAGGCAGAGCCTTCAGAGAGGAGCTGCTCTGGGCCTTGCTTCTGTGCCACTCCAGCCCAGCTCTGTGCCACTCCAGCCCAGCTCTGTGCCACTCCAGCCCAGCTTCTGGCTCCTTTCTCCCTTCCCCCATGGATGAAGCCTGGTTTCCAAACTCCTTTGTCTGAGGATTTTCTCCTCCATGCTCCTCCTAAGACATTACTAAAGTCTTTTCTTTCAGCTCAGTTTGGGCTGTGTTCAGCTTTTGCCTTCTGGACTGCAGGAGCAAGCTGAGCTTTGCCACCTTGGGCAGCCCAGAGCTGGCTGCCAGCAGCCTGGCTTTGTTCTTTAGCATCCTGCTCCTCAGCTTTCTTGGTTTTTCTGTTTTCAGATCCTTGTCTCTCCCCCCACAACCCTGGCTGTGATTCTCAGCTGGCCTGAGCTGCTGCCGAGTTCTCTCATCCAGACTCCAGGTTGCCTCTTTCACTGCCATTGGAAGGAGCCAGGGAAGATCCCTACCCTCCAAAGCAAATGCAGCTCTCAGCTCTTTCCATGACTGGCTTTGAGCTGTGGCTCTTCCCTGTTTGCTCATGGGGCTTCTGGAGAGTCACCTGAATCACACAGCCCTGCCTCAGCCCAGGGCTGCCCTGGCTGCTGCAAGCCGTGGGCAGTGCCCAGGTTTCCAGGCACAGACCACAGAAACCATGGAATGGTTTGGGCTGGAAGGGACCTTAGAGCTCACCCAGCTCCAGCCTCCCTGGGCAGCCTGTTCCAGACTTTCCCTCCCTCACTGCCAGAGCTTGCTGCTGATGTCCAGGTGAGTTTGAGTGTTGAGAGCCATGGGGTAACTTTCACGCCAGCACCACCCCACTTGCAGCCTCTTGCCCTGCCAGCCCCACACCTGCCCCAGCCCTGCCAGCCCCACACCTGCCCCAGCCCTGCCAGCCATCAGCTGTTTCCTTGGGCTCACTGTTTACCAAGCAGCAGGGATAACCATGGCAACCCTGGCACTACCGGGCAGGAGCATTGCTGAGGAGACACAAACTCCTCCTCTGCACTACCTGGCTGCCTTGTGCCGGCCTGCAGAGCAAGGCCAGCTCCTTCACTTTCCATTTCAATCCTTTCACTTGCAGAAGAAATCAGCTGCTGGCCTGGCTGTGCCCTGCCCTTCTCCTCCAGCAGCTGCAGGCTGGTGTGAGGGAGATGCTAGGAAGGGGCCAGGAGAGGAACGCTGCACATCCCTCCCTGGCCCCACAGCAGCTTGGGCAGGGGGCAGGGGAGCTTAGGTCTCCTCTTCACATCTTTTGGTGCTGGTTTCAGCAGGGCCCTGCTGCATCTGGCAGCTGTTCTCCACAGGTAGTCTCCTCCTGTGATCTTGTCCTCCCAGCTCTCCTCACACAGCGGTGGGTGGGAACCTCACTGGTGGGAACCTGCACTGAGCTCGCCCCAGGAGCCTGTTCCCTGCACCAGTGACCAAGGAGTTATCTCCTGGCTGCCCAAGTTGCTGCCCATCTCAGGTGGGTGAAGGGCTGTGGGCTGGCTTCTCAGTGCTGCCGTGTTTATTCGTGGCTCCTTTTGCTGCCAAACGTTGCTGGAGAGCTTTGGCAGAGCTCTGCAGGGCTGCAGCAGCTTGGCTTTGTCATTATGGGAAACCAGAGCAGCGTCTGCAGGTTTGGGGTTCCTGGGCCAGTGTCCAGGGAAAGCTCAAATTGGCACATCAAAGGAGCAGGCGTTTGTGCAATCAGTTCCCTCAGAATGGGAACAAATCTCTTTGAGAAGCTGTGCTTTGCTTTCAGCCAGCCCTAATTAGCCCATCAAGCAAGGATGAGCTCATTAGCATAAGTCATCTCGGCGAGCAGGAGGAGAAAGGGGATGGGAAGCGGCAGAGAGGGCAGCAGGAAGGGAGGCTGAAGCGATGGAAGCCTGGGGAGCAGGGAGCGTTTCCTTGTGCTGCTGCCCCGGGGGTCGCTCTTGGCTCGCCTTGGTTGCTCTCGGGGTGGCTGTTGGTTGCCTTCTGCGGCAGGCAGGGTGCCGCAGCCACCGGCGCCGGGCTGAGCGCCGCTCCTCTCTCCCAGCGCAGGACAGGGCTGCGGTGGGAGCTGTGTGCTCGGCTGGGCGCACTCGGGCTGCTTCTGACACCTCCCGGGGTTTGGCCCTGGCGCAGCTGCTCTGCAGATGCCGGGTTTGCACAGCCAGCTGTGATTATTTCCTCTCAACCTCTGCTGTTTCCAGCGCCCTGCCGCGCAGGGCCCTCTCCAGGGCCAGCAGAGACTGACCCAAGCTCAGCTGAGTTTGGGGGTGGCCCACGGAGCAGAGGTGTGTCTGGACACCACTCAGCCTGCACTGATCCCATGGAACACGAGCAGGCATCTGCTGGGCAGAGAGCAGAGGGGAATGCCCTGGCACTAAGGCAAGGTCTGTGCCACGATGCAGAAGGGATCCTGAAGCCTCAGGAGCAGCTGGGGCTCATACTGCTGTGGTAGGGATTCCCACGGGAGTGGCTGGGTGCTGCCTGCTTTCAGGTGCCCACTGTGGCTCCTAGGAGATGCCCAGGTCCCTCCCTGAGGCTGGCTCCAGAGGTGCCTGGGCTCCTGGCTCCTGGGAGACTCTGCTGGGCTTCTCTGGGCACCTGCACGCTTGCAGACTTACTCCTTCACTGCTCCTGCTCCCAGTGCCTGCTGCCTCTCATCAAGCCAGGCCGTGGCTGTGAGCATTCTGGAGAGCTCAGAGGTTTGGTTTGGTTCCTCCACAGCTGCAGGGCTGCCCCCCAGGCTGCAGTGCCATGCAGCACCACCTGCAGTCAGCTCTGCCTCTTGAGGGTGCAGATCCATTCAGCAAAATGGAGCTGGGTGCCTGGCTCTGCTTTCCCAGGCAGGCAGAGGTTTGGGGGCACAAAGCCCAAACCCAGAGCCAAGCCTCAGCTCTGTTTCATTGCTCTCATTTTTAGCAAAGCCAGAAAGTTTCACTGTCCCCTCCTGAGCCTCCTCAGAGCAGCGCTGGAGCAGCTGAGCAGCACACTCCTGCTGCAGACACCCATAGATGTGGCATCAGAAAGGCTGAGGGCAGAGAAACCTTGAGGAGGGAGCAAGAGAAGCAGGCAGCTCAGAGGGTGCCGGGGCAAGGCCTCTCTCAAAGCAACAAAGGTGAGTGGCAGAACAGCAAAGCTCCCTGGAGCTGCTCATGGTCCAGGGCTGAGTCCCTGGGCTGTGCTCTTCACCCTTCCAGTGCTGCTCAGGGCTTCAGCTGAGCACCAGGTGCTGAGCAATTGGTAGCTGTTGGCTCTGTGGGAGGTGAGGGAGAATTGCAGAACCACCAAGGTTGGCAGAGACCTCAAGGATCATCGAGTCCAACCTGTCACCACAGCCCCCATGACTAGCCCATGGCACCAAGGGCCACAACCAATCCCCTCTTGAACACCTCCAGAGATGGGGACTCCACCACCTCCCTGGGCAGCACATCCCCATGGCCAACAACTCTCTTAGTGAAGAACTTCCTCCTCACCTCCAGCCTAAACTTCCCCTGGCACAGCAGGTCCAAGGTGATGGTTGATTAGCACAGCAGCTGCCACCAGGATGGCCAAATGCTGACAGAACCTCTCTTGGTTGTCCTGCAGGTAAAGCACTCTGTGGGCAGGAGCTGCCTGCCAGGAGTGGTGTGGTGAATGTGTACAAGTGCCAGGATTTCACCCAGGGAGCAATCTGAGGTTAGGGTCCAGAGCCAGAGGGAGGCAGGAGGGGAGGGGCGAGGGAAGGTGTGCCTGGCACGGCCTGGGTGGGAGGGTTTGCCCGGGCACTATGCCATGGCTCAGTGGAAGGCAGGGCACTGCTGTGCCCAGGAGGGCTCAGAGGAAGGCAGAGGTGTCCCCAAGCCTGCCTGGGGACTCTGGTGTGAGGAGGTCAGAGCAAGCAGGTCGGGCTGCCAGTAGATGGAGAAATGCCCTGGAGCTCTGGGGGCATTCCTGGTAGGAAAAGCCCTTGGCAGGGGTCTGTGACCTGCCCACAGTGCCAGGCTGCAGGGGGCTCCCAGAGCGCTGCAGGGGGCTCCCAGAGCGCTGCAGGGGGCTCCCAGAGCGCTGCTGTCAGAGTCCTTGCCCTGCAGAGAGGTGGCCAAGAGAGTCCCCCCAAGGGCACTGTTAGGGTCATAGAATAGAATCAACCAGGTTATGCAGCACAGGTGGCCCTTGGCTCTGCATGTCTGGAGTGTGGCACAGCCCCTGGGCAAGCTGAGCCCTGCTGACTCAGCCCAGGGCTGTGCCTTGTCCCTGAGCTGGGCTCTGCTCCTTTCCAGCCTGTTCCTTGTGCCCTCCAGCAGCTGTCCTGGCTCCCCCCTGTCGCTTCCCTGCCTGCTCAGACCTGTCTGCGGTGGTGGAGCTGAGCCAGCAAGGTCAGGTTGCTTTGTCTGCTGCAGTGGGAGACCCCCCCGGGGGCTGGGGTCTAGGGAAGAACAATTTCTGCCCTCTCAGGAGGAGGAGAAACATTGTGAGAGCTATTGGAGAGCCAGGGGGGGGTCCGATGCCGCCAGGTGCTGGCTCCAGGAGGGGAGCAGATGGCAGGGAGACATCCAGCAGATCTAACTAGAGCCATGAGGCACCACAGCAGCCAGGGAGGAGCTGGGGTTGGGTCCAGCCCTGTCACACTTGGAGGAGCTCTGCAGGGCTGCCTGCAGCTTTGGGCAGCAGCTCTGTGCTGCTTGGAATGCCCTCTGGGGCTTCCCAGGTGGATCAGAGCCGGGTCAGGGGCTCAAAGCCATCTCCCCTTCAGAGTGGGGAGCTTTGGTTGCTGGTAGCAGCTGGTGGGAGCTCAGAGGGACAAGCAGGAGCAGCAAGATGCTAGCCCCTGGTGCAGAGGAGAGGAGGAAGCCTGCAGTGAGCCTGGTCCAGGCTTCAGCCACTGCTGATTTCCCTTCTGGGTCTTTGCTGCTCTTGGGCTGTGTGTGGCCAAGGGGCTCCTGGCTCTGCCCTCCTCCCCTCACAACCTGAGTGCAGGAGGTCCGGGTGGGCCCAAAGCCTGCAAGGGGCACACTGCCTGCTGGTCCTGCATGACAGGAGGGGCTGCCAGCAGTGCTGTGGGGTCTGCTCCCCCCGGAGGAGCTCCTGCTGGACTCTGCTTTGCTGGGAAGCTGCAAACCATCAGGCACTGGGTGTGGATGGTGCAGAGCCAGAAATCCTGCTCCTGCCCAAAGCACAGCCATCAAGGCAGCACTCACCCAGCGGAGCTGGGAGCCCTGGCAGGGAAGGAGCAATTGGAGGCTGGCACTGAAGTGCAGATAATGAGACTCCTACTTGCTCACATTTCATTAGCAGCAGAAAGAAGCCAAATCAGCTCTGTGGCTGCTCCTTGCATGAGGCATTGTCATCACTTCCATTTCCAAAGCTGCTCTGGGCTGCCTATAATCACTCTATAAAAGCCTCAGGTATTGTTTGCAGCAGATCAGGTTTTCTCTGCTGGAGGAGGATAGCTGTGGCCATCATAATGAGCTGTGGATCAGCTGGGCAGGTTCAGTCACCCCTACAGTGGCTCAGCTTACCCTGCAAACAGGGGGACCTCTGGCTGACCTCCTGGACCAGGGTTCATGTGCAGGGAGCCTCTTTCAAAGCATCTTTGACCTCTCCCTGGGAGCTGCAGCAGCTGTTGGCTCCTGGCAAAGTGCAGCCACAGAGAGCAAATTCTCCACGAGCAAATGGCTCAGCAGCTCCTGGGGGCAGGCAGGACCCAGGAAGTGCTAAAGGGATGAGGAAGAGGAGGTCTTGGCCTCCCTGGGCCCTTGCTGCAGGACCGTGAGGCTGTTCCTTTGCTGTGCCATCTGCCCCCTGCAGTGCCCACTGCTGCAGCAGCAGCAAGCAGTGACGAGGCCTTGGGCAGCCTGGGCTGGTGGGAGGTGTCCCTGCCCATGGCAGGGGGCTGGGGCTGGATCATCTTGGAGGTCCCTCCCAACCCAACCCATTCTGTGACTCCATGAATCTGCAGCAGCTTTGCTGGTGCCTTAGGCCTTGCCCAGGCAGCTCCTTTCCAGCATCACAGAGGCAGAGGCAGGAGCTCTTGGTAGCCCTCAGAGCTCAGCTGAGCTTCAGTTCAGGCTTCAGCTGCAGGGCCAGAAGCCCTCGAACCTGCAGCACTGGTGGTGGATCCTCTCCTGCCCTGTGGTGTTCCCCAGCCTGGGTGGGCTCTGACCCCTCTGCCAGGCCCCTCCACTGCCTTTGGCACCACCCAAACTGTTCCGTGGATGAGTGTTGGGGTCCCTGGCAGCCTTCACGCGGAGCCTGCAGCTCCTCATGAGCTACCAAAGCTGGCAGTGTGTACTGGGGGCACCCCTGCAGGGACACAAAGGTCACTCCAGGTGATGGTGAGGGACTGCACTGCCCACGGTGCCCAAGGCAGGCAGAGGACACTGTCCTGGGCTCCTGTGCCAGCTCAGTGTCCCCCACTGCTCCGCAGGCATCCACCATGCCTTGGTGCCAGGCTCCTGGGCTGATCCCTGGAGCCCTGCTGCAGGAGGATGAATCCTGGGGCAGGCATTCCTTGGAAATATTAATCAGGAGTGACTAATTGCTTCAGAGCACAAGGAACAGGGCAGATCTTGGTTACCTGAATAGCTGCTTGTTATGCAACAGCCTCTGTCTTCAGGAACGAGCAGCATCTTTGAAACCACAGGGGCTGGAGATGGAGCATGTGGGGACCCAGCAGCACAGCTTGAGAGCAAGAAAAGAGGTTGTTTATGGCTTGCTTACAGTGCCAGCTGCCCAGCCCTGGGCTGGGTTTTGCCTTCTTGCTTCTAAGGTGTTCTTGATGTAGTCATTCAGTGTGCAGGGGCTGAAGGAGGCCATACATCTGTGGCACGGTTTCACTCACAGCTCACCCAGGTGCCATGGCACTGAGCAGAGCAGGGACACACTTGGGTCATGGTGCCAGGGGGCAGAGGCAGAAGTGCCTCCAGAGCCTCACTGGCACTGCCATGGCTTGTACCAGCACAGGGATCTGGTGGCTTCAGTCAGAGGTTTTGACACCGTTCCCCACAGCAAACTCCTGGCCAAGCTGTCAGCCCATGGCTTGGATGGGAGCACACTGCGATGGGTTAGGAACTGGCTGGAGGGAGAGAGAGAGTGGTGGTGAATGGTGCCACAGCCAGCTGGCAGCCAGGCACCAGTGGTGTGCCCCAGGGATCAGTGCTGGGCCCCATGCTCTTTAACATCTTTATTGATGATCTGGATGAGGGCATTGAGTCCATCATCAGTAAGTTTGCAGATGACACCAAGCTGGGGGCAGGAGTTGAGCTGCTGGAGGGTAGAGAGGCTCTGCAGAGGGACCTCGACAGGCTGGACAGATGGGCAGAGGCCAAGGGCAGGAGATTGAACACATCCAAGTGCCGGGTTCTGCACATTGGCCACAACAACCCCATGCAGAGCTACAGGCTGGGGTCAGAGTGGCTGAGAGCAGCCAGGCATGAGAGGGATCCTGGGGGTGCTGGTCGACGGTAGACTGAACATGAGCTGCAGTGTGCCCAGGCAGCCAAGGAGGGCCAATGGCATCCTGGCCTGCATCAGGAACAGTGTGGCCAGCAGGAGCAGGGAGGTCATTCTGCCCCTGTACACTGCACTGGTTAGGCTGCACCTCGAGTCCTGTGTCCAGTTCTGGGCCCCTCAGTTTAGGAAGGAGGTTGACTTGCTGGAATGAGTCCAGAGAAGGGCAACAAAGTTGGTGAGGGGCTTGGAGCACAGCCCTGTGAGGAGAGGCTGAGGGAGCTGGGGTTGCTTAGCCTGGAGAAGAGGAGACTCAGGGGTGACCTTATTACTCTCTACAACTACCTGAAGAGGGGTTGTAGTCAGGCAGAGGCTGGTCTCTTCTCCCAGGCAGCCAGTACCAGAACAAGAGGACACAGTCTCAGGCTGCGTCAGGGGAGGTTTAGGCTGGAGGTTAGGAGGAAGTTTTACACAGAGAGAGTGATTGCCCACTGGAATGGGCTGCCTGAGGAGGTGGTGGGGTCGCCGTCGCTGGGGGTGTTCAGGACGAGGCTTGACAGGATGCTTAGTTGCATGGTTTAGTTGATTGGGTAGTGTTGGATGATAGGTTGGACACGATGATTTCGAAGGTCTCTTCCAACCTGGTCTATTCTATTCTATTCTATTCTATCCTTCTATTCTATCCTTCCAGAAGCTTGGGCAGGAGTCCTGTTGATTGATCAGCAGAGAGCAGTGGTGGGAGCCGAGGGTCAGAGTCCTGCTTGCTAAGGACCAGGCACAGAAGTTGCTGTGCAGCATTCTCAAGTCCTCTGCAATCCACCTTTCACATCTGGAGGTGGGCAAAAGCCCCTCCAGAGGAGCAGGGATGGGGCCCTTGGGTTTGGTCTCTTCTGCTGCAGACAGGGGCTTCAGTGGCATCCTCACACCAGCCACAGGAGCAGCGCTGCCGTGCAGGGTCTGCGGCTGCCGCTGTGTCCCTCAGGTTCTCATGGCACTCACTGCCCAAACTGCCTTCCCCTGTTCCTTGTTCTCCCTGCCCTGGTCTCCAAGTGTCCTACCCAGCGAGGAGGCCTCGCAAGCTGCTGTCCTCTCTCTGGGAGCAGGGAGGCTGTGCCTTGAAGGCCACCCAGAGCTGTCTCCAGGACAGCAGCACCGTGCTGATGAAGTTTGGAATGAACCAACTCCCAGCCCCAGAGGGCTGCAGCAGAGCAGAGGGGCAAAGGCTTTTGAGCAGATGCCCACTGAAGCAGCTGAGCCCTTGCAGCCTGTCCAGAGCCTTCTTGCCAAGTGCAGCATCTCATTTCCCTCCCCATGCCAGCTCTTGCTGGCACCTCCCTCACTCCTTGCCAGGAGCTGCTGTTCGTGGCTATGTGTGAGGCTGTGGAGAGCTGCTGCAGCACTCAGTGTCTCCCAGCTGGCCCAGAGGCTGTGAGCCAAGGCCCTGGCAGGGAGCTCCTGCAGCAGGCATGGAGTGGATGGGCAGCTGTTCCTGGGGAGGCAGGAGGCACTCCTCCCTTCCCTTGCTGGGCAGGATGGTGCTTGGGGCAGGGGCTGAACGAAGCTCTCCTGCTTGTTGTTCCTCTGCCTGCTTCCCCAGGCTGGTGCAGGATGGATTCCAAATGCTAGCTCTATTTTTACTCTCTGAAGCTGGTGTCAACACTTCTCCCCTCTTTAGCTTGTTCTGCTTGCTGCCCACTAATCTCTGCTGTTCACAGGCGATGCTAATTGCTCTGTGCAAACTCTTCCCTCTGCTCTGCTGCTTTCTGAGGCTGAGTTACACAGGCAGAGAGATTCCAGCAAGTGCTCCGCTCCCTGCTGTGTGCCTGGGGATGGGTTCCTTGCTGTGCCTGCATCTGAAATCCCCTGAAGCCTGCTGCTGCTTTCTGGCAGGAGACACAACCAGAAATACCCCAAACCAGGCAGAGGGCTCCAAGGATCCCTTCCCACCTGTGCCTCTGACTTCATCTCCCTTGCTCCTGCTCAGCCAAGCAGGGCTCCTCGGGAGCTTCTCCCTCCCAGGGCTCCTCAGGAGCTTCTCCAGGGCTGGATGTGTCTGTTCCCAGCCACTGCTGACCTGGGTCTGGCAAGGCAGCTGCAGTGCTCCTCCTCAGCTTTGCCATCAGGCTGCCTTTTGTTCCCCCAGCTTCAAAGGGCTGATTGTTTTCTGTCCTGCCTTCTCCTGGGTCTGGCTGTTGATCCTGCTGATAGCAGTGCAAAGAGGAGAAGCTTGCCTGGACCCCTGTGTCCTGTCACTGAGAACAAGACCTGGCTGGGATCTCATTAGGAGAACTCTGCCTGCTCCCTGCCTCACACTCCCAGGCTCCTCTGGCCTCCTGCCTCCAAACTCCCCTGCAGAGCATCCATCTCCTGCTCCAGCTCCTCTCCAGCTCTGAGCCTTATTTCTAGGTCTTCTGCTTTTCAGACCTTGAATTGGGAAGGGGATGGATTGCAGCTGGGAGAGGGGAGACTGAGGCTGGAGAGGAGGAAGAAATTCTTGGCAGTGAGGCTGGGGAGACTCTGGCACAGGCTGCCCAGGGAGGCTGTGGCTGCCCCCTCCCTGGAGGTGCCCAGGGCCAGGCTGGATGAGGCCCTGAGCAGCCTGGGCTGGTGGGAGGGGTCCCTGCCCATGGCAGGGGGCTGGCACTGGATGATCTTTGAGGTCCTTTCCAACCCAACCATTCCATGACTCAGGGATTCTATGCATTCCTGTTCCTGGTGCTCCTGCCCTGGGCTTGCTCTGTCACCTCCCATGGCTCTACAGCTGTCCCACGGTGCCTTCTTCTCAGCCACCCTTCCTCAGAGCTCTGTCTTGGCTGCTTCAACTGAGTCACTCCAGGTCTCTTCCACCTTTCTCCTGTCTCCAGGGCTTCTCTCTGTCAGGGCATTGCCTGCGGTGTGGACCCATGGCTTGCAGCATTTGCTTCCTGTGGGTCACACAGGGGACAAACAGCCCAGAAGCAGCATCAGATTTCCTTCCTGTTGGGTCCAGCTCCTTCTGGAGAGTTGGGGATGGGACTCTGTGAGGGCAAGGCCATCCCTGCTGCCTTCTGCAGGTGGCACTGAGCGAGCTGGGGCAGGCTGCCAAGCCCTGCTCTTGGCACCGCTTTGTGGTGCTGGGTCTGTGCCCACCGGTCCCACAGGAGCAGACCACAGCCTAGGACTGGGCTCCTGAGGCCAAGTGTGCTCCTGACCTGCTCCAGTGCAGTGCTCCTTGCAGTGCCTCTGGGTCTCAGCTGTCTGACGTGGCCCTGGCCTTGGCCTTGCCATTGCAGAGGCTTTGCCATCTCTCTAACAGCAGCTAAAGGACCACTCCTGAGCAGAACTGCAGGGTTCCCTCCCTCCCTCTCCCCCTCCAAGACCACAGGTCTCCCACTCCTCCTCCTTAGGCAGGGGGTAGCTGCCACCAGCTCACCACTCAGACCACCTGCTCCCCACCTTCAGCACAGGGACTCTGCTCAGGGCTGGGTGCTGGCCCCAGGGCTGGGTGCTGGCCCCAGGGCTGGGTGCTGAGTGCAAGGATCTTTAATTTGTTTGTTTAATTGCTTCTCAGTGAAACTGGGCAGCTGGCAGAGAGAAGGAGCAGCCAGCACCACAACATTAATCAAGGAGAAGAGAGCAGTGGAGAACCCTCAGAGAATGCCAGCATGGAGCCAGGGGGCACAAAGGCTCTGTGCCTGCTGCCTGGAGATGTTGCTCTACAGGAGAAGCTTCCTGGGGGAAAGCCATTCTGTGGTGAGAACCAGAAGTGCTCCAGGGGAGATGGATGCAGCTCACCTCTGCCCCTTTCAAGAAGGCAGCAGGGCAGATACTTCCTTGGCTCCGTGAGAGACTTGGATGCACTCAGGTATGGTGCTGGTTAATGGTCCTGGGTCCCTGAGGGGGCCTTGGCCTCATCCCATGCCTGGCACTGCAGTGGAGATTTCAGCTATCCCAGCAGAAGGAAGAACAACAAGGAGGAGCATGAGGCCAGCTGGGCAGAGCTGCTGGAGCTGCCTTGCAAGGCCATCTGCTTGTTAGTGGCACAGCCTCGGTGTGCAGGGCTGAGCCCTGTGGGACACAAGGATCTGCAGTCACCTGGAGCTGCTGGAGAGGAGAGAGGGCTCTGGGAGGGCAGCTGGGAGGTCTGGAGCACTGTGCACATGTTCACAGTTGCAGATGCCATGGCTGCAGGTCAGGGAGGCTGCAGGTCAGGGAGGCTGCAGGTCAGGGAGGCTGCAGGTCAGGGCTCTTGCCTCCTCTTCCTGCAAGTGAGAAGGACTTGGAGAGCTCCAGGGGAGGTTCTACACTCAGTGGAGGGAAGAGGAGTCCCCTCAGTGGCTTCATCTTCGTAGTGAGAGGACATCTTCTCTACCACCAGGGGTCCAAAAGCCTGGTGTCTGGCCTGGTGTGTGCCCCAGGATGTGTCCCCCAGGATGTGTCCTGCGGTGGGGCCTGAGAGCCTGGAGGTCTCTGTGCTGCCCCTGGCCATGGAGGGGCAGAGCAAGCACCATTGGCTCTCCTGCTGGAGCTTCCCGGGCTGAAGGCAGCATCGTGGAGTTTCAGCCTTGGTCCTGCCTCCCTGCAGCTGCCGCTCAGCACTGGGTTTCCTCCTCTCCCTGTGTGGTTCTGAGCCAGGGCAGCCTGGGCTCCCCAGCTGCCTGCTTTACATACACAGAATACATACATAGAATAAACCAGGTTGGAAGAGACCTTCAAGATCATCGCATCCAACCCATCAACCAATCCAACACCACCCAAACAACTAACCCACGGCACCAAGCACCCCAGCAAGTCTCCTCCTGAAAACCTCCAGTGATGGTGACTCCACCACCTCCCCAGGCAGCCCATTCCAATGGGCAATCACTCTTTCTGTATAGAACTTCTTCCTAACATCCAGCCTAAACCTCCCCTGGCACAGCCTGAGACTGTGTCCTCTTGTTCTGGTGCTGGCTGCCTGGGAGAAGAGACCAACATCCGTCTGTCTACAACCTCCCTTCAGGTAGTTGTAGAGAGCAATAAGGTCACCCCTGAGTCTCCTCTTCTCCAGGCTAAGCAACCCCAGCTCCCTCAGCCTCTCCTCGTAGGGCTTATGTTCCAAACCCCTCACCAACTTTGTTGCCCTTTTCTGGACACACTCCAGCAAGTCAACCTCCTTCCTAAACTTGAGGAGCCCAGAACTGGACACAGGGCTCAAGGTGTGGCCTAACCAGTGCAGTGTACAGGGGCAGAATGACCTCCCTGCTCCTGCTGGCCACACTGTTCCTCATGCAGGCCAGGATGCCACTGGCCCTCCTGGCTGCCTGGGCACACTGCAGGCTCATGTTCAGCCTACCATCAATCAGCACCCCCAGGTCCCTCTCAGCCTGACTGCTCTCAGCCACTCTGACCCCAGCCTGTAGCTCTGCATGGGGTTGCTGTGGCCAATGTGCAGCACCTGGCACTTGGATGTGTTCAATCTCCTGCCCTTGGACTCTGCCCATCTGCCCAGCCTGTCCAGGTCCCTCTGCAGAGCCTCTCTGCCCTCCAGCAGATCAACTCCTGCCCCCAGCTTGGTGTCATCTGCAAACTTACTGATGATGGACTCAATGCCCTCATCCAGATCATCAATAAAGATGTTAAAGAGCATGGGGCCCAGCACTGATCCCTGGGGCACACCACTGGTGCCTGGCTGCCAGCTGGCTGTGGCACCATTCACCACCACTCTCTGGGCTCAGCCTCCAGCCAGTTCCTAACCCAGCTCAGAGAGCTGCTGTCCAAGCCATGGGCTGACAGCTTGGCCAGGAGTTTGCTATGGGGAACAGTGTCAAAGGCCTTGCTGAGGTCCAGGCAGACTACATCCACAGCCTGCCCCACATCCACCAGGCAGTCACCTGGGCATAGAAGGAGATCAGGTTGGTCAGGCAGGACCTGCCCTTCCTAAACCCATGCTGGCTGGGCCTGAGCCCTTGGCCATCCTCCAAGTTCTGTGTGATTGCACTCAGGATGACCTGTTCCATAATCTTGCCTGGCACTGAGGTCAAGCTGACAGGCCTGGAATTCCCTGGCTCTTCCAACCGGCCCTTCTTGTGGATGGGCACCACGTTGGCAGCTTCCAGTCCTCTGGGATGTCTCCAGTGAGCCAGGACTGATGAAAAATGATGGAGAGCGGCTTGGCCAGCTCATCTGCCAGCTCTCTCAGCACCCTGGGATGGATCCCATCCGGTCCCATGGACTTGTGGGGGTCTAAGCTGCTGAGGATAGCTCCGATCACTTTCTGCAGCTCTCTGCTGTGAGCCTGCAGCCTGGGGGCCCCGGCCCTGCTGGGGCTGCCCTCAGCCTTGCCCTGAGCCTGCAGCCTGGGGGCCCAGGCCCTGCTGGGGCTGCCCTCAGCCTTGCCCTGAGCCTGCAGCCTGGGGGCCCAGGCCCTGCTGGGGCTGCCCTCAGCCTTGCCCTTGCCTCTGCCTTTGGGTAGCACACCTGAGGCTGTGCCACGCTCAGGCTGCAGCTGCCCCCCAGGAGCAGACGACAGGCAGGGAGCAGCCATGGGGTAAGGCAAAGCACCTTGTGAGCAGCAGAACTTCTCCCCCCTGCCTGCTGCTGCCTGCTCCTCCCTGCCTGCCTCTGCCTCCTTCTGCCTCTGCCTGCCTGCTCCTGGCCCCCTGGCAGGGCTGGGCAGCCCTTCCCCATGTAGAGGGCAGCCCAAGGGAGCTGAGGAAGTGATGGAGAGGCACAGGAGACGGTTAGGGGTGGAGGGGAAAGTGTGGTGAGAGGCAGAGGGTGAGGAAAGGGGGAAGGCTGCCGGTGACAAACCGGAAAGAGCTGAGCAAGAGCCCTGGGCAGGGCCGGGGGCTCAGGACAGAGCGGTGCAGGGGGGCACAGCACAGCTCACATGCAGAGGGAAATGGATGCAAAGGAATTCAGAAGAAGGGGGAGGAGAGAAAGCCTGAGTCTGGATGAGTTCATGTTATTGATAGCTCCTCCAGGGAAAGCCTTCTTCACAGTCACAAAAGTCTACAGCAGAGCTCTAAAGGAGAAGTCAGCAACAAGGGGAAAGCCCCAGGCACAGCCAGGCACTGCTGCAGGCAGAGCCCAGAGGCAGCTGCAGCCTCCAGCCCTTGGCACAAGCTGCAGCGTGGACAAGCAGCCTGCTGCGCTCCAGCAGGGACCCCACCTCGGCCTGTGCCCCTTGCCTGCTTTCCCAGGGAGGCAGAGGAGGGAGAGGAAGATGAGGGAGGCTGGGGGAGACCTCACTGCTCTCTGCTGCTCCCTGAGAGGAGGCTGCAGGGAGCTGGGCTTGGGCTCTGCTCCCCAGGCTCAGGGGACAGCAGGAGAGGCAATGGCCTGGAGTGTGCCAGGGGAGGGCTGGGTTGGAGAGGAGGCAAAATGTCTTTGGTGCAGGAGAGGTCAGGGCCTGGCAGAGGCTGCCCAGGGAGGTGGTGGAGTCCCCATGCCTGGAGGGGTTCCAGAGCCCTGTGGCCATGGCAGCTGTGGCCAGGGCTGGGTGGCCATGGGGGGCTGGGCTGGGGTTGGATGGATGCTCTCAGAGGTCTTTTCCAACCCAAACCCTTCCATGGTTCTCTTACATTACCTGGGCTGAAATGCTGAGGGTGTTTTCCTCTTTCTTTCCCTTTCTCTTCCCCAGAGGCATGATGCAAACTCCCCCAGGCTATGCCCCTGCCTGCTGGGCTCCAGCTCACATCCTGGCCAGAGTTTGCACCACTCCTGGCTGCCCTCTGCAGTGGCTTTGGCACCTGACTGCAGGTGGCTGCAGCGAGAGTCTGGCAGCAGAGGCAAAGAAAGCTTCGTGCTTCAGCGATCCCTGATTGCTGCTCCCGCAGCAGCCAGCCCTGCCCTTGGCTCCCAGACACTGCTGTCGGCACAGCCTCATTAGCTGCACTTGCTGGCTGCTCTCAGACACCTGAGCCATCAGAAGGCAGGGGCCAGGAGCTCTGGGAAGGGGCATGGGAGAGGGAGGGAAACCTGGGAATGGTACTGCAGGTGAGGTCAGGAGTGGAGAGGCTCTCCTCAGCCAATTATTTTCTGGTAATCTGCTTTTGGGAAGCTGCAAAAGCATGCAGGGGAGGGAGGGGGGGAGGCAGTGATGGGGAAACCTCAAAGGCTGAAAGGATGGAGGGGTGGTGCTCCAGGTGCCCAGGCTTTGGGTGCCAGTGGCTAAGGGCAGGCTGGAGCAGTGCCCTGGAGCCTTTGCCTGACTGCAGACAGCTCCAGCAGAGTTGTGAACCTGCCTGGAGGGGCAGCTTCCCACAGACATCTTCTGGTGCTTCTGTGGATCTGCCCTGTGCAGCTGGGGGGTGGTGGAAGGTCTGCAAGGCTGCTCCCTTCTCCCCCACCAAATGCCATCCAGCCCCCCCCACTTCCAGGGGCAGTGCTGCTGGTGCCTGTGGGGCCTGAGCCCAGCTCTTGAGGCTCTGCCTTGCTCTGCACTGCTGTGGGCTGCTGCACTGCATCACCTCACACAGGACTGTCTCTTGCTTGAGGACTCCTCACTGTGCTCTGGCAGTAGCTGCTGCACAGCCACTGGTGTGGTCTGGCTGGAAGGAGCCCAGCAGAGGCCACCCTCTGAGCTCACCTCGGAGGTTCCAGCCACCTTCCTGTCCTGCAGCACTGGAGGGGGTTTCACAGCCCACTTGTGGGCATGCCCAGAGCCCTGCCTGGTCTCCACAGCAGTGGCTGCCAGGAGTCAGTCATCAGGGGGGTTGGAGGGCTGAGGATAAATGCCATGCTTCAGCTTCTCTCTCGAGCTTCATCAGCATCACTCCCACACCTCACTGGGGCAGAGCACAGGTGGGAAGCCAGAGTCAAATTCATCTTCAGAAATGTCCTTTCCAGGTGCTCCCAAAGGAACCCTGCCAGGCTGAGGTCCAGCTGCATGCCTCTGCCAGGCTGTAGGCTGTCAGGATCCAGAGGAGGGAAACCTTCCCAGGCTTCCAGCACAGTCCCTGCTGCTGCCTCTCCTGTGGAGCTCTCCTTGACCCTTCCATGCACTCAGGTCCCTCAGAGGAGGAAGCAGTGGCCTGATCCTTCATCTGGGAGGTAAAGTTGTCCATGTCCATCAGATGCCCATGTGTGTGAACAGCTGCAGGGGAGGAAGGAGAAGGGGGCAGTGAGGAAGAGGGAGGCAGAAGTTTCTCTGCAGTGCCCAGCAGATTCTCTCTGAAGAGAAGAAAGCAGCTTTCTGTCTTGTGAGAGTGGTCAGGCACTGGCACAGGCTGCCCAGGGAAGCTGGGGGGTTTCCATTAGTGGAGGCATTCAGACCCTGACTGGATGTGGTCCTGAGCAGCCTGCTCTGGAGAGGTGAGGTTGGGCAAGATGGTCTCCAGAGGGGACCCAGCTGCAAGGGACCCCTCCAGCCCCTTCCGTGTTGTGAGCCTGCAGTTTCCCCTTGGCTGCAGGAGCTGCATGGTGGCACTGGAAGGGATGTCTGGGGCTGGATTCCAGCCCCCAGGGCTGTGGTGCTGCTGTAGCAGGAGGACATTTCCCAGCCCCAGGGCTATGCAGAGGGACCTCGACCGACTGGACAGATGGGCAGAGGCCAACAGGATGGCATTCAACAAGTCCAAGTGCCAGGGGCTGCACTTTGGCCACGGCAACCCCATGCAGAGCTACAGGCTGGGGTCAGAGTGGCTGAGAGCTCCCAAACAGAGAGAGACCTGGGGGTGCTGATTGATAGCCACCTAAACATGAGCCAGCAGTGTGCCCAGGTGGCCAAGAGGGCCAATGGCATCCTGGCCTGCATTAGGGATAGTGTGGCCAGCAGGAGCAGGGAGGTCATTGTGCCCCTGGACTCTGCATTGGTTAGGCCACACCTTGAGTCCTGTGTCCAGTTCTGGGCCCCTCAGTTTAGGAAGGACATTGAGACACTTGAACAGTGTCCAGAGAAGGGCAACAAGGCTGGGGAGAGGCCTTGAGCACAGCCCTGTGAGGAGAGGCTGAGGGAGCTGGGGTTGTTTAGCCTGGAGAAGAGAAGGATCAGAGGTGACCTCATTGCCCTCTACAACTACCTGAAAGGTGCTTGTAGCCAGGAAGGGGTTGGTCTCTTCTCCCAGGCAACCAGCACCAGAACAAGGGGACACAGTCTCAAGCTGTGCCAGGGGAGGTTTAGACTCGAGGTGAGGAGAAAGTTCTTCACTGAGCGAGTCGTTCGTCATTGGGATGTGCTGCCCAGGGAGGTGGTGGAGTCACCGTCCCTGGAGGTGTTCAAGGGGAGACTGGACGTGGCACTTGGTGCCATGGTCTAGTCGTGAGGTCTGTTGGAGACAGGTTGGACTTGATGATCCTTGGGGTCTCTTCCAACCTTAGTGATACTGTGAGACTGTGAGACTGTGATGTTTCCCCTCTGAGGCAGGCAGTAGCCAGTGCTGAGTGCTGGCAGGGCTCCAGTCCTGGGGCACAGACACAGCGGTGAGGAGGGAAGGGCAGCAGCCTGCTGCAGGCCTCCTGCAGTGAGCAATGCAAGCACAGGGAAGCCTCTTCTCTTACCAGGCACCAGGTCAAACCCCCCAGCTGTGAGGACCAAAGCTGTGGAGAGCCCCTGCAGCGGCTGTGTCAGAGCTGTGGGTTGAAGCCCCTGGCGTGGCAGCCTGGCATCCTGAGCTCTGCAGAGGCTGCCCCTGGATGAGCTCAGGATCAGGACCCTTGGAATGCTCTTTGGGACCCAGCCGCTGAGACGTGGTGCAGATGCATGCCCCAAAGTCTTGCTTGAAAGGATCTCAGCTCTTGAAGTGCTCTCCTGGCTCTGTCTTCCAGGGGAGGGAGGTTGGACACTTCTGTGCACTTCTTGCTGTGCATTTGTCACAGGGTTGATTGTGGTTCTGCAGGTGATGGGGAAAATGGCAGGGGAGGGACTGGAGCTTCAGGAGGGGAGACTGAGGCTGGAGAGGAGGAAGAAATTCTTGCCAGTGAGAGTGGGGAGAGCCTGGCACAGGCTGCCCAGGGAGGCTGTGGCTGCCTCCTGCCTGGAGGTGTCCCAGGCCAGGCTGGATGAGGCCCTGAGCACCCTGGCCTGGTGGGAGAGGTCCCTGCCCATGGCAGGGGGCTGGAGCTGGGTGAGCTTTGAGGTCCCTTGCAAGCCAAAGCCCTTTGTGAGTGTCTGAGTCTGGTCAAGCTGAAACAAGCTGAAGGCTGCAGGAGCAGTGCTGCTGCCTCTTGCATGGGCTCAGGCCTGCAGCCCTGCCCAGGGGCACTGCTCTGGGGCACCGAGGGGCTCAGCAGCCTCAGGGCCCTGCTCCCAGCCCAGATGCTGCTGTGCCTCAGCAGGGCTGTGGGAGGTGGGAAGCAGCCCCTGAGATGCAAAGGGTGATGTGGTAGTGCTTAGGGACCTCTCCCTTCCTCATCTTCAGCCTCTTTCCCTGCCCCAGCTCTGGTGGGTCTCCCTTTATCCCCAGGAACACTCCTCCCTGGGAGCAGGGCAAGGGGCTACAGCCACCTCCCTGCCAGGGCTGTGCCCACCACCCCTGGCTGCTGAGCTGGCAGTGGCACTGACCCCTCACACCCCAACCCAGAGGCCACCCCTGCATTATCACACCTGCAGGCTCAGCTCAGGTGGCTGGGAGCTGGGCACACAGGACTTCAAAAGAAGCCTCCAGGTGAGGCCAACAACTTGTCTGAGGTTCCTTGAGAGGCTTTGGTGCAGGAGGAGGCACAGAGGCAGCAGAGCCAGGCTGGGGGCTCAGAAGCAAAGCTGTGCCACACACTGCTGAGGGCACAGCGAGGAGGAGAGCCTGGCAAAGCTCCACCAGGAACAGGATGAGAGCCAGGTGAGGCTCAGGGAGCAGCTGCTGCATCCCTGGGAGGGGAAAGACTCTCTCCTGCTGTGGTGGCTGCCTGGCTTCCTTCAGCAGGAGCTGGGCTTCACGCAGGGCATCTGCAATCCCCTCTGCAGGAGCTCCTGGGGCGGCTGCCAGAGGCAGAAGGGGCAGCTGGAAGCTTGGTGCAGGCTGAGCCACCTGCCTGTGGGGCCAGATGGCCACGGGAGGGCTGGGGGTGGTCTTGTGCCACAGCCTAGGTGCTGGCTGTACAGGGGACCCTCTGCAGGACCTCCTGGCTTGGAATGAAGAAGGAGCAAGCAGAGAGCAGTCTTGACGGAGCCTGGTGCCTCAGTGTTCAGCCTGGAGAGGAGAAGGCTCCAGGGAGACCTCAGAGCTGCATTTCAGAGGCTGGGGAGGGATTGTTCAGAAGGGGCTGTGGGGATAGGACCAGGGGCAATGGTTTGGAAGTGGAGCAGGGCAGGGTCAGGTTGGACACCAGGAGGAAGTTCTGCACAGGGAGGCTGGGGAGGCACTGGCACAGGCTGCCCTGGGAGGTGCTTGAGGCTCCATCCCTGCAGCCATCCAAGCTCAGCCTGGCTGTGTCCCTGGGCAGCCTGCTCCAGCTGGAGCTGTCCCTGGGGCTGCAGGGCTTGGCCAGGATGCCCTGGGGGGTCCCTCCCAGCCCGCTGCAGTCTGTGACACCCGAGGTGGTTAAGTTACAGCTCCTCTAAAGTGTGACCACGGCAGCTGCTCAGAGGAGAGCGTTTGCCCTGCTCAGCTCACGGAGGAGCCCTGCCCAGAGCTGTCAGCAGTGCTGTGCTGACCCTGCTGAGCCTGGGGGCAGGCTGTGAGTGCTTGCTGGTGGAGGAGGGCAGGGGGAGCAGCTGACTGCCCCCCCAGGCTGGCTGCCCACGGTGCTGCTGCTCGAGTGGTGCTGAGAAGCAGCTGGCAGCTTGAGCCCCTGTGGGGGAGCAGCAGCTCCAGCCCCCAGGGCTGCTGCCTTGCCACTTTTGGCAGCATTTAAATCGTTTTAAAAGGTCTTTAAGAATTTGCTGTGGGTCCTCGAGTCCTTCCACGGGCCACTAATTAATTAGCTTGCTCCTCGAGCTCCAGCAGGCTAAGTGGAAGTGCTTCAGGGGCTCCTTCCCTGGGAAATGCAAACCATGCTTTGATGAAGTCCCCACTGGAGGGCAGGGAGGGCCTGGGCTGCTCTCAGGAGCTCCATCTGGTTTCTGCACTTGGTTCAGAGTCAGTTTCCAGTCAGTGGTAGAGGTCAAGCTGGGACTTACAGCAGGAGGGAAAGGATTTTGCTGGCCACTGGCAAGGAGAGAGTGCCCAGCCCTGCCCCTGCTGGGGCAGGCTGCAGAGACCCCAGAAGCAAGCAAAGAGCTTCAGGCAGCAGATGAACCTGAGCCACAGGCACTGGGGGTGCCCAGTGTCAGCCCTGTGTGCCAGCCACCAGCTCCCACACTTGTCTGCCTTTGTGCTGAGAAGGAGCCACCCCTGAGAGCTGGGAGGGTGCTTGGCAGACCTGTGAACCCTCCCTGGCCCAGGCCATACACAGGGCATGGCTTGCACTGCCCTGCTGCCCAGCAGCCATCCCTGGGGAGCCTGCTGCTCCTCCTGGGGTTGCCCTCCCTGCAGTGCAGGAGCTCTTGCCCCTTCTTGCCACCTGCCCTCTGAGGCAGCCCTGCTTTGCTCTCCTTGGTGCCTGGTTTTGAGCCCTGTCCTGGCTCCTCTGGCTGGCAGGGGTGAAGTGAGACCTCTCTGCAGCTGACAGCAAAGGAGCCACAGAGGCCTCTTGCTCAGGTAGCTGCTGGATGCAAAGGTCAGAGGGGATCCCAGGGGAGCTGAAGTGAGAGAGCAGCACAGCATGGGGGAAGAGGGACCCCCAGAGGTCATCCAGTCCAACCCCTGCCAGGGCAGAGCACACAGAACACAGCCAGGGGGGGCTGGAAAGGCTCCAGAGCAGGAGGCTCCACAACCTGCTCCAGGCTCCAGCAGCCTCACACCAAAGAAGCTTCTCCTCACTTTTCTCCCCAAGTTTCTCCTCCTCCTGGGCTCCAATCTGTGTCCCTTGCTCCTTGTCCTGTCTCAGGACAGCTCTGAGCAGAGCCTGGCCCCTTCTTGCCCCCACCCCTCAGATCTGTACAGGGATGGGTCAGATCCCCAGCTCTGCAGAGCAAGGGGCTCAAGGGCAGGGAGCTGCTGGCCTCAGGAAGCAGGTCAGGGTACCCCAGAGACAGCTGAAACCAGCTGGTAAAGAAACACAGCTCTGGGAGTGCTCTGGGACCTCCCTCCCTGGCAGTGTTGAGAAATGAGTAAATCCTGGGGGGAAAAGGCATTTCCCATCCCCTGCTTCACGTTGGGCTGAGTTCCTACAGCCTCAGTGAATCATCCCAGTCTCAGCTGTGCAGGAGGGGAAGTGCCAGACTGGGGCTTGGCATCCAGGGCATCATCTCCTGGCAGCACTGCTGAGGGAACTCTGGGGTTGTTCCCTGGGACTGGGTGCAGGGCACAGCTGGGGGCTGTGCTGGTGCTGTGCAGGGTGTGTGTCCCAGCTGAGCTCTCACAGCCAGCCAGGACAAGGATCCCTTCCACCCTGGTGCACTCTGTCAGCCTGGAAGCCATCACTCTGGGCTCTCAGCAGCAGAAGGCCATGGAGAGGCTGCAGGCAGCTCCTGCTGCAGGGGCTGTGGCTCTGAGAACCTCTGGGGTCTGCTGTTCTGGAGGCTCCCTTTGGCCATCCCACGAGGAGCCCACACCAGCGTCAAGCATCAGCCTCTGGTTGCCTGGGGGCTGGCAAAGAGCCTTCGCTGCTGCGGGAGGGGTTCACAGCGAGCTGCGGGAGGCAGAGCATCCTCTGCTCCTGGAGCTGCCCTGATGCCTGTGTTCAGCTGTGCTCCAGCTGCTGCCTCAGCTGAGAGCTTGCCTGGGGGCAAACACCACTTACTGAGGCCCCCCAGCCCCTCCCTGTGCTCCATAGCATCCTCAGGTGAACAATGCAGCTTCAAAGCCCTCGGCATTGCTTCCTGCCCTTGTGGTCCCTCACCCGAGAGGAGATCTTCCCTGCTGCACAGTCAGAGCTGTGTGTGAGGCTGAGCTGCTTCCTGCAGCAGGCTGCCATTGCCCTGACCTGACTGGGGACCGAGCTGTGCAATTGCCAGGGTGGGAGCCTGCAGTCCTGACCCCGCTGCAGCTCAGGGCAGAGCTCCCAGCTCAGCTGGAGCCAGGATTGCAGCACAGAGGCAGGAGCAGCAGAGCCTCATCCAGATGTTTCCAGCTGTACAGCCTGGGCACAACCCTCGAGCAGGGAATGGCTGCAGGCTTGCTGCTGAGAGTTAATGTGGAGAGGAAGCAGAATTCCGAAGCTCAGCTACAAATCTTGAGGGAGAAGAAAGGGTTAAAAGCAGCCAGGCCCAGTCCACCAGCAGTGACTGGAGGCAATCAAGGCTGATCCTTCGTCCCCAGGACTTCCAGAGCTGTTTACGCTCCTGGTGCTGAAGGAGAGGAAAGCAGCAGCAAGGGAGTGCGCAGGGCCTGGCGGGGCCGGAGTGCCAGGGCACTGCCCCTGCAGCGCTGCCCCTGCAGCACTGCCCCTGCAGCGCTGCCCCGGGAAAGGCTTCACCCAGGGGGCTCAGGGACCTCGTGGAGAGCTTCACAGAGCAGGGGCTGACGTCTGAGCTTGGGCTCCTGCTGAGCCCACTCATGGCTCTTGGGGGACAGAGCAACACAAGCCCCGGGAGCGCAGAGCAATTCCCTTTGTACCAGGCATCAGGCCAGCCCGGGCCGTGGCTGGAGGAGGCTCCTGCCCCAGCTCTGGCAGTGTGACTGCTGGGAACGGCCCTTGGCTCCTCCCTGGCACACGGCTGCAGCCTGGCGATGCTCTGGGCTGGCAGGGCTGAGGTTCCAGCTGTGCCCTCTCTCCTTGGCTGCAGGCACTCTGAATGTGTGTGTGCAGGAGCACTCTGCTGAAGGCCTGATGGTGCTGAGCCTGTTAAAGTTGACTCAGGGCACTTAGGCTCTGACTCAGCAGCTGCAGGCTGAGAAGAGCTTTCTGCTGGTTTTCTCCCCCAGCTCTTGGGGGCCGATGGAAAATTGCTTTGGTTTTCAGCACTGATCTCTCCTGCCCCTCCTGGCACCGGCCTCTGACAGTCTCTGGGTGGGACCAGCTGGATCCTCCTCACACTGAGGGTCTTGTAGCCTCTTTTGGTCCCTGAAACCTGGAGATTCTTGGTAAGCTTGGAGCAAGTTCCTGAACTGGAGGAACTGATGAAGAGAACCAATCTAAATCTGCTTTAGAGCAGGGCTGAGGCAGGCATTGTGGCCCCCAAAGTGCTGCTGCTTTTCTAGGCTCCTTTTGCCTCTGTCAACCCCTCTGAGGCTCTGGGGTGGAAGCCTCCAGAGTGGCATTGGCCGAGCCCAAGGCTGTTTTTCACCCAAGGGTTGCTTGTGGGTGTAGCTGCCAGGCTGGGGGGAGCCAGCTCCCCTCTCCCATCACCGCACTGCAGACGGTGCCTGCAGCACGGGCAGCTCCTGCCGCCACGCAGGCTGCTGTGAGAGCTTCCCCAGGCGAGGCCCAGCTGGGCTCTCTGCCCTGCTGCTTTGCTGGGTTCCTGCCTTGCTTTGTTGGTAATGGGAGCTCTCCCCGGAGCTGTCGGTGCTGGACTCGGCGGCTCTGTGCAGGGGGAAGGGTGAGAACAGCAAGGCTCAGCTGCCCCAGTAGCTGCTCCCTGCAGAGGGGTTCAGAAAGCAGCTCGGGCAGGGGTGCCCCAGAAAGGAGCGGGGGGGGTGGGGGGCCTGCACCCCTCCGGCAGACGAGTTTGCCAAGAACAACCAACCCAAACCAAAGCAAAAGCAGCAGTTGGCTCCTGCTCCCCAGGCACAGCCCCGCACCCCCCGGGGCTGGCTGCCTGCTTCCCCCCTGCCGTTAGCTCGGACTGAGAGACACTGGGCACAGCCTCGGAGTTCTACAGCCTGCAACAAGCTGAGGGGGGAAGAGAGGAGAAGAAAGAGCGTGGAGGCTGAACCTGCTGCAGGGGCCGGGGCTGGCTGAGCCCCGTCCCCCCGGGGCTGGATGAGCCCCCTTCCCCCGGGGCTGGCTGAGCCCCGTCCCCCCGGGGCTGGATGAGCCCCGTCCCCCCGGGGCTGCCTGAGCTCCGTGCCCCCGGGGCTGGATGAGCCCCGTCCCCCCGGGGCTGGCTGAGCTCCGTCCCCCCGGGGCTGGCTGAGCTCCGTCCCCCCGGGGCTGGATGAGCCCCGTCCCCCCGGGGCTGGCTGAGCCCCGTGCCCCCGGGGCTGGCTGAGCCCCGTCCCCCCGGGGCTGGATGAGCCCCGTCCCCCCGGGGCTGCCTGAGCTCCGTGCCCCCGGGGCTGGCTGAGCCCCCTTCCCCCGGGGCTGGCTGAGCCCCGTCCCCCTGGGGCTGGCTGAGCTCCGTGCCCCCGGGGCTGGATGAGCCCCGTCCCCCCGGGGCTGGCTGAGCCCCGTCCCCCTGGGGCTGGATGAGCTCCGTCCCCCCGGGGCTGGCTGAGCCCCGTCCCCCCGGGGCTGGATGAGCTCCGTCCCCCCGGGGCTGGCTGAGCCCCCTTCCCCCCGGGGCTGGCTGAGCTCCGTGCCCCCGGGGCTGGATGAGCCCCCTTCCCCCGGGGCTGGCTGAGCTCCGTGCCCCCGAGGCTGGCTGAGCTCCGTCCCCCCGGGGCTGGCTGAGCCCCGTCCCCCCGAGGCTGGCTGAGCCCCGTCCCCCCGGGGCTGGCTGAGCTCCGTGCCCCCGGGGCTGGCTGAGCCCCGTCCCCCCGGGGCTGGCTGAGCCCCGTGCCCCCGGGGCTGGCTGAGCTCCGTCCCCCCGGGGCTGGCTGAGCCCCGTTCCCCCGGGGCTGGCTGAGCTCCGTCCCCCCGGGGCTGGCTGAGCTCCGTGCCCCCGGGGCTGGCAGGTTGCTGTGTCAGGAGCTCTGCTTCTTATCTGCAAGGTGATCACTCATCACCAGGCTCTCTCTAAGCAGTGGAGCTGCCAGCATCCCAGACCACCGAGGACCTGAGCTCTCCCACCCTTTCTGTGGAGCTCTTAGCATGATCATCTGTTAGGAAGAGGAATCTGAGTCCCAGATAATTAATCTCTGGTGATTAGGGAGGTGTCATTGCATCCTCATCTGCCTTCTGTTCCTCGTGTGAAACAAATCTTTGGCCGTTGCAGCAGGCAAGAGGAGAGGCTGGGGAATGGTGACAAGCAGCAGAGGTGTGAAGGGAAGGGTTTTATCTGCAGGTACACACACTGCTGTTCATCTAGAAGCAGCTGTGCCCTGGGGCACAGCAAAGGCCTGGCTGAGGCTTTGGGTGATGGCAATGCTCAGCGGGGGATGCAAGGGAGGGCAGAGGGCTGGAGGGAGCAGGATTTGCATTTCAAGGTTTGCCAGGTGATAGAAACAAGAGGAAAGCTGTGATGCAAAGGTGTCCCCTCCCTGCTGATGGACACAGGGCAGCCAGGCACACGCTCTCTCACTGAACTCGCATCTCCCCCCTGTTTTCACTGGATTTTCTGTGCCTTTTCACCTTTTCTCTACCTGTAGCTCTCTTTTTTCAGCGGCAGGTAAATCTTCCGTGGCCTGTGGTGTGAGCAGCTGGTGGGGAGCGATGGGAGGAGGTGGAGCAGAAGCCCCAGCAGCAGGTGAAGGCCAAGCACTGGTGGCATGCACTGGGATTGCTGCAGCTGGGGCTGGCAGGAGCAGTGACCCCTTCTGCCTCCTGCCAGTGACCTACAGAGCAGGGGGAGTCGTGTCCTCCTCCTCCTCCTTGTAACAGCAGGAACTGCAGAGCAGTCTGAGTGCAGAGGCTCTGGGAAGAAACTGGAGAGGCAAAACCCCTCAGAGAATGGTTTGAGCTGGAAGGGAACTCAAAGCTCAGCCAGCTCTAGCCCCCTGCCATGGGCAGGGACCCCTCCCACGGGCAGGGACACCTCCCACCAGCCCGGGCTGCTCAGGGCCTCATCCAGCCTGGCCTGGAACACCTCCCGGGGCGGGGGGGGGGGGGGGGGCAGACCACAGCCTCCCTGGGCAGCCTGTGCCAGTTCCTCCCACCCTCCCTGTCCAGGACCTCTTCTGTCCTGCTGTCCAGGGGTGGGCAGCTGGTCTGAGTCCAGCAGTGGTGTGCTTGGTGCTGGGTTAGTGTTAGTCACCAGTGCCACCTGGGAAGCACTGCTGGGGGGGGCTCAGCTGCTGGGGGGCTCAGCTGTCGCTGGGGCCAAACACTTTGCTCCTGCTGCTCAGAAGATAATCTGCTGGCTTCGGTTTCCTGCTGCAGGGAGCTGTGAGGCAAATGCTGGAGTGGAAACTCTTGCAGGAGGAGCTGAAGTGAGTCACTTGTGGCTGTGCTATCAGGCAGCTGCAGAGCTGCGGCCGGCGCTGGGCTCTGCAGGGTCCCACTCAACTCAGCCCTGTTCCCAGCTGGAGCTGACTGATGGCAGCTGCAGAACAAGTGGTTGGCTGAGTCCTGCTGTGCCTCTGGGCATGGTGGCAGCTCAGCAGGGCTGAGGGCAATGTCAGATCCGAGAGGTGCATCCTTTGGCGGCTTGAAATTGCTTTGCTGTAAGGGCAAAGGTGCAGTGTGAGCTCTGTGCTCTGCCTGGGCACGGCCAGGGTCCCTCTCACAGCATTCCTGCCCTCACCCCTCTTCAGCTGGCAGCAGGGACTGTTTCCAGGCAGGCTGTGGATGCAGCCAGGGATGCTGTAACTATGCAGCATGGCTCATCTGAGGAAGGGGAAAGCAGTTCCAAAGGCAGCAGCTGACACAAGAGCCTTAACGACGTGGAGGGGCAGGATCTGACAGCAGCCTCTGAATGCAGCCCCAGTGCTGCACAGCCAGCCCCAGGCTACAGGGAGGCTGAGCTGGTTGTGGCTTCCACATCAGCTTGGCCTGGGCTCAGCACTTGCCAGACAAAGCCTGGTCACAAAGCAAGCAGCAGAGGGTGGGGAGCTGCAGGGAGCTTTGCTTTCCCTTCGGGTGGTTCACGGTGAAAGGTTTGATGCTGTGAGCACTTTGTAAGGACAGCTGCAAGGGCCTGCGGCTGGGGACAGCTGCCCAGAGCCTGCCTCAGCTCTTCCCAAGGCAATTCAGTGCTGGGCACAGCTCCCACCAGGGCACTGCTGCTCATGGCAGCAGCTCCAGTGGCTTTCCCCACGTCCTGCAGCAGCCCTTCAGTGGTGCTCCTGTGATACTCCATAGCTATGAAACCCCTCCATGGCCTTCCCCAAGCTGCCCTGCTCTGTGCCTCCCCAGGTGCCTCTGCTGTCTGCTCAGCTCCTCCAGGCTTGCCCTCCTGCCCTCACTGTTTGCTCCCTGCGAGCTGGGAGGGCTTCACTTCAGGCTGGGCTTGGGGTACAAGAATGATCTCAGTGGGAGCAAGTCTTGCACTGTGAGCTTCTGCTTAAGGCCTGGGACTGAAATCAGAGGCATCAGCTCCTTCCTTTGCCAGGGACTTTGCTCCAGGCAAGTACAGCATCATGGAAACATTAAGGTTGGGGAAGGTCTCGAAGATCATCGAGTCCCAACCCCACCACAGCCCCAGGAGCCATGGCCACAGGGTTCTGGAACCCCTCCAGGCATGGGGACTCCACCACCTCCCTGGGCAGCCTCTGCCAGGCCCTGACCACTCTGGCAGCAGAGACATTTTTCCTCCTCTCCAACCCAGCCCTCCCCTGGTGCAGCTGGAGGCTGCTTGAATCTTTTATGACTGGCTTGATAAGTGACTCTGTTATTGCCACTGCAGCAATCAGGAGAGCAGGCTGAGCTCTCTGGTGGCTTTCCCATACCCTTCAGCCATCCCAGGGTGCTTGAGTCACCACCCCTGGGGCTGTGCAAAGGTGGTTGAGACGTGGCACTTAGCAGCAGGGCTTAGAGGAGGGCTTGGCAGAGCAGGGTTAATGGCTGGCCCTGATGATCCCCAGGGTCTTCTCCACGCTGAGTGATTCCAGTGCTTGTCACAGCCTTCGGTGCCTGCAGCCCCAGGGCCAGCCCTGTCACATAGGAGTGAGGGGCAGCCCTGCTGCTGCCCCAGGAGCAGAGCCTCCTGCTCAGCTGCCAGCGTCTGCGGGGTGCTGCTCGGCACTGGTTTGACCTGGCAGCACCTTTTGGTTACAGGTTTGGGCACAGGGACTGCTCAATGCCTGGCCCTGCCCGGGTGCTGCTCCAGCCCCTGCCAGACACACAGAGCCTGTCAGAGCCAGAGTGAAGGGACAGGGAGCCTGTGGCAGCGTTCACAGCTCCTCTCCCAGCTGCAGCTGCCGTTCCTCCGGGTGGCCGCTCCGCACTGGGCTCCAGCCTGCCCCTGACTCCTCTCCCCTGGCACCCACGAGCTTTCTGTAGCCTGTGGCAAGGAGCTCCAGGGATGTTTCATAATCAGGTATCTTCTGCATGTTCCCTATCCTGTTCACTTGGAAAGCCTTAAACAAACCTGGTAGCAGCCAGCTTCAGAGCTGGCCGTGCCCTTCCCCCTCCCCGGCCCTCCTGGGCTTTGTGTCTGTCTGTGGTGTCTTGGATCCTCGTCTCTACTGGCCTGAAGATGACCCAGAGGTCACCTGCTGTGCTGAGCCTCCATCAGCACCTCTGCCAGCCCCAGCCAGTGCTGCTGGGTGGAGAGGACAGCAGGTACTGCTTGGAGATGTTCCCTGCCGGCTCCCAGTCCCACCAGGACAACTTCTGTTCTGTCTTTGCTTCTCTCCTGCTCCAGGTGATCCTGCTTTGGGCAGGGGGCTTGGACTCCATCATCTCTGGAGGTCTCTTTCAACCTCCAACATGCTGTGATTCTGGAACCCCTCCAGGCATGGGGACTCCACCACCTCCCTGGGCAGCCTGCGCCAGCCCCTGGCCACTCTTGCAGCAGAGAAATTGTTCCTCCTCTCCAACCTAAGCCTCCCCTGGCCCATTTCAGGCCATTTCCTCTCCTTCCACCACCTGAGACGAGGGAGCAGCGATTCCTAGGGCAGGTGTGGCCAGCAGTGCTGCTCAGGACTGCTCTTTCTGGGAGCCTGCTGCTGGGCTGAGCTGCTGAGCAGCTCCTGCTGAGGGGCTGAGTCTGCTGCTCTTGTAGGATGATCAGCACTACCTGCAGGAGTTACAGCCCTTGTTTGGTGTTTCCCTGGCAGGAAGTTGTGCATTTCCCATTAGCTGCTGCTTCTGTGTCTGATGGCACAGAGATCATCTCTCCCTCAGCACCAAGAACGTCCTCAGCCATTACAGCCTCAGAGCAGGAGCAATTATTTGGCTTGCAATTGCTTTATGAATTAAGTTCACCAAGGGCTAGGCAGAGGTGGCAGCTCTGATATCTGCATGCTAATTGAATCCTGAGCCCACCCTGCTCAGCTCATCAGGGAGGAGCAAGGAAGCTCACCTGTGCCTGGGAGCAGGCGCTGGGGCAGGGAGGCAGCACCGACAGTGACCACATTCCTTTGGGGCAGAGGTGAAACCACAGCATGGAGGGCTGGATGGGACCCCCAGAGCTCAGCCAGTCCAACCCCTGCCAGGGCATGGCACCCAGGAACACATCCAGGTGTGACTGGAAGCTCTCCAGAGGAGACTCAACCTCTCTGGGCAGCCTGCTCCAGGGCTCAGCAGCCTCACACCAGAGAAGTTTCTCCTCATGCTGAGGTGGAACCTCCTAGGGTCCTGTCTGTGTCCACTGCCCCCTGCCCTGTCCCTGGGCAACAGTGGGGAGAGTCTGGCCCCATCCCCTTGCCCCCCACCTTCTCTTGGTGAGCATTGCCCAGATCCCCTCTCAGCCTTCTCCTCTCCCTGCAGTGCAGCAGTGTTCTGCCTCCCCTTGCCAGCTCCACAGACAAGGACTGTTTCGTGCTGGCATCTGTGCCATTGGTAAGGTCTTCTCCCTATTCATCACTCCAATTGGGTTTCTTCTCCCCCCCATGTGCATATGCAACTTCTCAGCCAGCTTTCACCATTTTCTGTCTTTTATTGCTCAAATTCAATTTCTCAGAATTGCCTTTTGCCTTCCAAGCAGGCCTGGCCCTGCAGGCTGCTCCTGGCAGGTATTAGATTTCCCCAGGGATGAAATATGGACACTCCTAGCTGGCACTGGCTGCTGTGAAGCTGTGAGCAGGAGCTGATGGGGTCAGCAACACAGAGCCTATGGAGTGACCTTTCCTCTTCAGAGCTCCTCAGCCTGCTCTGGCACAGAAGTGGATTCTGCATAAATGGGGGAAGATGGATCCAGGGAGCCTTGAGGGAGCACATTTCCTGCTGCCTGATGGACACCAGCAGCTCTATTTTGCTCCTGAAGGTTGTGTCCTTCTCTGTGCTAAGTGGCTGGGGATGCTCCCTGGCTCTGTGTCAGAACTGCCTGCAGTGGAAGCTCTGCCTGATGTGTGTGGCTCCTACAGTCCTGCTCTGCAGGTCTGCAGCCCCATGCTGGTCTGCAGGAGGTCAGCTGGAGCTGCTGCTAGGCTCTCTGAAGGGGATTGCACAGATCATAGAATCAATCAGGTTGGAAGAGACCTCCAAGATCATCCAGTCCAACCTATCACACATAGATGCATGGAATGGGTTGGGTTGGAAGGGACCTTCAAGGTCATCCAGTTCCAACCCCCTGCCATGGGCAGGGACACCTCCCACCAGCACAGGCTGCTCAAGGCCTCATCCAGCCTGGCTTTGAACCCCTCCAGGCAGGAGGCAGCCACAGCCTCCCTGGGCAGCCTGTGCCAGAGTCTCCCCAGCCTCACTGGCAAGAATTCCTTCCTCACCTCCAGCCTTGTTCTGCCCTCTGCCAGCTCAAAGCCATTGCCTCCTGCCCTACCACCAGAGCATTGCAGGGGTTGGTTCTGAGGGGCAGTGACATCAAGGCTGACAGCAGCAGTGAAGATGAACCCATGAAGGTGGAGTCCTCTGCTAAGGCTCCAAGAGACAGAGAGCTAAGGATGAGGGTGCTGGGATGAAGCCACCTTGCCTAGGGGCTGTGCTGTGCAGAGAGGCTCAGAGCCAGGCTGGGTGCCTGTGTCTGGGCATGGCCTCCAAGGAGGAAGGTTTGTGTGAAGAGCTGAGGCAAAGCCCAGCAGCTGCCTAAGCCAAGGGCATTGGAGTTTCTCCTTTGGCACAGCAGACCCTAAGCTGGTGTGCCAGGCTGCTCCAAAGGCAGCTGCAGCTCCCACGTGGGGAGCAGAGCTCCCAGCCCTGCTTCGGGACACATTCCTAGGGCTGCAGTGTGAGAGAGGCTGGCACAGGAACGGCTCAGCCCTGGGGAGGGGATGGGGCAGGAGCCAGGGGCTGCCACTGGAGCAAGAGCAATGGCTCCCCAGTCTGTGAGGGTGGAGAGAGGGAGCTGGGGCAAAGCTGTGCTGGTGAGAGGGAGGTGACACTGCTGCCTGCCACGGCTGTGCCTCCCAAAGGGCAAACCTGGGGCTCTGCTAGGGAATCAGCACTGCCACCAGCAGATGAGAGCAAAGGTCAGGCTTGTGCCAGCTGAGGTGCCCTTTCTGCCCAAGGGCAAAGCCCATGGCAGGCCCCAGGGACCTGGCAGTGTCTGCAGCGTGGTGCAGGGTAGCAGAGACCTGAGCAAAGGAGTCCTGAGCTGCAGGGCATGGCCCGGGTGCCCTCCCACAGCCTGTAGCTCCAGCTTGCCTTTTCTGCCCTTCAGCAGCTTGAAGTACTGAGGAGGGGCTCCAGGGGGCTGCTGGCACAGACCTGACATTTCCCTGGCCCTTGATGAGATCAAAGTGCTTTCAGCCTCTCTGTTTTGTGATGCTCAACAGGAAGAGTGTCACAGTGACTTGTATGCCATCAGGGCTCACCTGTGCCCCAGGCTCCTGCAGGAGAAGACTCTTTCAAGTGGCACAGCTGTGCAGACTCAGAATCATTGAAGCCTTCCCATTCTCAAGCCCTCAGCCTTGTCAAAGCAGCTTGAAGCCAAGAGGATTACACATTGTGCTGCTTATCCCAGAGCCTGGTGGCTTTGCAGGCTTCAGCAGCCCTAATCCAGCAAATTTGGGCAGAACCTGACACCAACCACTTTAATTCCTTCAGGCAGAACTCCTGGAGCTCTCTAGCTCAAGTGGCTCCTACTGAGCAGGGACTGAAGCTTGCCAGGGAGCTGTGATGTGTGGCTGGGTCAGTGTTCAGCCTTCCCTCTCACCCCAACCCAGCCAGGACACAGACCTCTGACACCCCCAGGGTGTGCCGGGCAGCTTGGAGCAGTGGTGGAGCAGGAGGTGATTTCTCCAGCCCCAAGGCTTCAGCACAGGTAGGTCTCTGAGCAGTGGCTCACAGCAGCTCCCAGGACTGGCTCCAGGACGAGTGAGATTCCTGAGCACCCTGTCCAGGACAGGGAGCAGGAGTGATGCCAGGTGAGATGTGAGCCTCCTCCTGCGCAGGGCAAGGGCTTGCTGGCTGGAAGGGAACACAGTGCAGGTAGGGACTGCTCTGAGGCAGAGCCCAGAGGCACTTACAGTGCTCCATGCACACAGGATAAACCAGGCCAGGGCAGCAGAGGGGAGCAGAAGAGCAGGGAGCCCCCCCAGGAGGGAGCCCCCCCAGGAGGGAGCCCCCCAGTGCCTGCTGTGGGCCGAGGCTGCAGCACTAAGCAGCCTGGGCTGTGGTGGCAGCGTTTGGGTGCTGCCCTCAGTGTGCTGGCAGGCATCTCAGAGCACACCAGCCAGGGGCTGAGGCAGGCTGGCAGGGCTGAGCATGGCTCAGGGGGCTGCAGGGCAGACAAGGGCAGCAGGCACTGAACACCTCCTGCATGAACAGCAGCTGCAGGCAGGGCAGGGCTCAGGCTCTGTGTGCCAGGCCTGAAGCCAACCACCCAGCCCTGTCTGCTGAACCCTGGCACTCCTCTGCCACCTGGGCTAGGGAGCTGCCTGTCTCGGACAGGAGAGGCAGGGTGCACAGATGCACAGAATGGGATGCTTGGGTTGGAAAGGACCTCAAAGGTCCTCCAGCTCCAACCCCCTGCCATGGGCAGGGACCCCTCCCACCAGCCCAGGCTGCTCAGGGCCTCATCCAGCCTGGCCTGGAACCCCCCAGGCAGGAGGCAGCCACAGCCTCCCTGGGCAGCCTGTGCCAGAGTCTCCCCAGCCTCACTGCCAACAATTTCTCCCTCCTCTCTGGTCTCCAGCTCCCCTCTCCCAGCTCAAAGCCATTCCCTGCTGGTTTCAGAGGCAGCAGCACTCAGTCTCCAGCAGCAGAAGGAAGAGCATCAGCATGGAACTGAAATGGAATTCTCCCTCTGTTAGGCTTCTGGGTTTGTATTTCTCCTTTAATCTTGTGGTCACTCCTCAGGAGCTCCCACTGGGAATTTTGCCTCCTCCTCTTCCCCGGGAAGAAGGGGAGGAAGGAGAGTTCCCCAGGAGTCTGCAGCTGTGCTTCAAGTGCTCTGTAAATATGAACTTAAAAAATCAGTCTGTCTCTTCCCAGGTGAGAGCCAGGCACTTCTGCAGAGCTCAGGCGGTGAGGGATGAACCCTGGGAGCCTGTTCCAAGCCTGAGTCGTTCTGCTCCCTGCTCTGCTTGCTTTGTGCCTAATTGTGCCTGAGCTTTAAATGCAGCTGGGTGCCAGAGCTGTCAATCCAGCCTGGGAATGTGGCTGCAGAACTGCTGCTGAAGGCAGCTGGCAGCAGCCAGAGCAGGAGCTGGCCCAGGTGCTTCTCCTGCCCCCAGGCAGGCGCTGGGCAGTGTCTGTGCTGCTGGATCAGAGCTGCTGCCTGCGCCCCTGCAGCCCTGAAGCTGCCTGCTGTGATCCTGAAGTTCTTCCTGTTGCCTGCAAAAGGCACAGCTGGGAGCTGCCACAGCATCCCCTTCCCTGCAGGCACTTCCTTCAAAGGCTATTCCAGCTCCGGGGTGTCCCCTGCAAAGGTTGGGGGCTTCCACCTCCTTTTCAGATAGAAAGCAGTGAGCCAGGCCTGGACCAGCAGACTGTGGGTGGGAGGCTGGGAGTGAGAATGAGATCCTGAACACCTCTGAGCATCTGTGGGGGCAGCTGGTAGTGCAAAGGTGGTCCACAAGCCACACACCTGTGCTTTGCTCCTGCTGAGCTAAAACAAACCAGTTCAGGCTGCCCAGAGAGCTTGTGCAGTCTCCATCTCTGGAGGCATTCAGCATCTGCCTGGATATGTTCCTGGGTGCCCTTCCCTAGGTGCCCCAGCTCTGGCAGGGGGTTGAACTGGATGACCTCCAGAGGTGCCTTCCAGCCCCACCACTGTGATGCTTCCCATGCAGCAGATGCCATCAGCATGGCAATGCCCACTGCCAGCACCCTGCCATGGAAAGCTGCTGCAGTCCCCATGGGAATCTCTGGGAGCTCCTCAGCTGTGCTAAGCCAAGGCAGGCAGAGCAATCAAATGGTTCCTCCTAAGCCCAGTTAGCTGCCCCAGAACAGGACACAGCTGTGAGCCCAGGAGGGCAGCCCCCAGCCCTGCCCAGCTAGTAGGCAGTGGCTGCTCCCAGCTCTGCCTTTATAAGCAGATCATTGCCTCCTCCCTCCCCCCTGCACCAGCACCCAAGGCTCCTGAGGCACCACCTATGGCCAGGGCTCTGCCCCCAGGGGAGCACAGCCCTGGAGCTGCTGGAGGCCCTGCACAGCCCTCTGTGATGGTGGCTGCCAAGGTATGGTCAGATTCCTGCTGGCTTAGCTGAGGAGTCTCTGCTGTTTGTGGGCACTGCCTTGGCATGGAAGCACCAAGCCCCTGAGAAGCAGCTGTGTGGGAGCAGGACAGTGCCCTGCAGCAGCTCTGCTGAGCTGGCTTGGCTGCCATCTCCTAACAGCCCTGCTCTGCCAACTCACCCTGGCTCTGCAAGCCAGAGTGGCTCCAGCCCTGCCTGCTGGTGGGCAGCCGTGGGCAGGGGCAGCAGAGGCAAAGGCTGCATGGTGCAGCAGTGAGCAGAGCCTGGGGGGAGCCCCCTGTGAGCCTTGGGGGCTCAGCTGCCCTCGGGGCTCCAAGGTGCTCACTGTGAGCTGGGGAACACACCAGGCTTGGTGGCCCTCGCTGCTTTGGAGGGAGAAGGCTCTGCAGTTGGGGCTGCTCAGCCTGGGGAGGAGAAGGCTCCAGGGAGACCTCAGAGCTGCAGTTCAAGATCTGAAGGGGGCTACAGGCAGGCTGGGGAGGGACTGTTCAGAAGGGGCTATGGGGATAGGACCAGAGGCAAGGGTTTGGAAGTGGAGCAGGGCAGGGTCAGGTTGGGCATCAGGAGGAAGCTCTGCACAGGGAGGCTGGGGAGGCACTGGCACAGGCTGCCCTGGGAGGTGCTTGATGCCCTTGGAAGGTCCCTTCCAACCTGATGCAGCCTGTGAACCCGTGAGGGTTTTGGGGCTGTGTTGCCCACAGCCATCACTGCCAGGCTGTGGCTTCTCTGACTGGCACTTGGTGATACTCTAAGGCCCAAAACCCCACGAGAAGGGGAGAGGAGTTGGCATACAGCATGCTCTGGCAGGCTGTGGTGGCACAGCAATGAGAGAGGGGGTGAACATGGAGCCCTTTGGGGTTGCTTTAGTAAAGAGCCTTTTGGTGTGGGGGCCTTGTTTGTGTCCTGCTGTGATGAACCAAAGCAGGAGAGTGAGAGGTTTGTCCCTGCCAGCCAGAGCCAGGGAGGGCTGAGGGCTGGGCTGTGATGTGGGCAGGCCCAGCAGCAAGTCCTGGCACAGTGCTTGGTGGCACTGGGGAGGGCTGAGGCAGCCTGGGCACCCTTGCCAGCTGTGGTCAGCTGAAACAGAGGGGCAGTGTGCTGTGGGCATGGGGCAGTGTGGGGAATACTGCTAGCAGGACACAGCCAGGAGCCCTCTGCTTTACCTCTGCTGGCATCCCAGAGGAGCCCTCTGGGGTCACAGTCCCTCCTCTGCCCGCAGTGCAGCCAACCTCAGCACTCAGTGAGGCTGTCCAAGTCCTCATCCCACTGAGTCTGGGAATTCCAGGCTGGAGACACCTCCACTGCCATGGACAGCTTGTGGACAGCCTGCCCATGTGTGCTGGTGTGGAAATGCCACAGCCTCCTGCCTGAGAGCAGTGCCCAAGGCTCAGCACCCCGGAGTGAGCACCACAACGGCTCCCTGGAAACTCTGTGTTTGCTGGCTGCTGACTCAGGGCTCCTGGTTCAAACATGCCATCAAGAACAGGGATGAGGAGACTAAAGGTCTGCACTGGCAGGCAGCAGGTGAATTCCAGCAGCTGGAGTTTGATAAGGTCTGCAAACAAGCTGGGCCTGGGTAGGGCCAGCTGGAGCCCAGCAGAGGTGGTAGTGGGGGCAGGGTGGGGGGCAGCAGGTTAGGCTGGCAGGAGAGCAGCTGCAAGCATCGCTCCCTGGCAGTAGCTGGGGCATGGATGCTGGCCTGAACCCCCTCTTTCCTGCTCTCTGTATCCAGAGCTGCTCTCTCAGACTGCCCCTTGGTCAGGCCCAGTGCAGGCTCTGCTGGCTCTGGGCTGACTCCATCCTGGGGGCACCTCTGCAGGAGGCTGGCAGGGGCAGGAGCCTGACCCACTACGCTCTGCTGTCCTACTAATGCTCTCCTGCCTTGTGCTATAATTACCCTCAAACTAGATTTCTCTAACTTTGATTCCCTTGTAGCTTTTTATAGCTCTGGGAATTAATTATTCAGAGCTTGGAAGGTCTCAGCAGCTCTCCCCAGCTCTGCTGGAGCTGCCTTTGGCTCGGGCAGAGGGGGGGACAAGGGCAGGACTTTGGCAGATGTTGGGCACGCTGCATTCAATGCCTCCTCCTCTGCCACCAACCCCTCCACCCTGTGGAGGCACAGACAGCCTCTGAGCCCCACAGTGTCTGTGTTCCCTCCCTGGCACTCACAGGCTTTGGAGTCTCCCTTTGCCCATCACAGGCTGATGGCATCTGCAGGTGGTGGGGCAGGAGGGGCTGCACAGCTGGGCACCTCCAAAACCCCTCAGGTTTTGGCTGGGATAGGAGCGAGGTGGAGCAGGGGTGCAGTGGGGAGGCTGAAGGAGAGCCCAGACTTCCAGCCTGGAGCCAGAAGCTGGGGAGAATTCAGCAGTCACCAGCCTCACTGTGCTGGCAGAGAGCAAGCAGAGGTGGGCAGGCTGCAGGGGGCACATCTCTGGGGGGTAGAAATCATCCTTGCAGCATTCTTCCCCAAATTCACCACCCTGGCACTCTCCCTGCCCAAGCCCTTGGGCTTCCTGGCACTGCACAGCCTAGGGAGGGGCAGCTGGGCACCCACCCTGCAGCAGGGGCCAGGTACCCTCTAGGCACAGCTCTGGGCAGGCAAAGGGCTGCTGCTCACCCATGGGGAGGGGGCTGGGTGGCAGCAGGCCCTGCAGCAAGCCACTCCCAGCAGAAGCAAAGCACAGTGGGGCTGGAGCTTCCCTCAGGGACAGAGCTTCACCTGCCCACCAGCCTGGCTCCTCTCCCATCACATGGCACTGCTGGGGGGCTGTGGGTGATCTCTGCCCCCACCTTGCACCCACCTCTGCTCCTGTGCTAGGGCAGTGCCACTCACAGCTGTGAGCCCTGAGCTGCTGCCCATCCCTGGGGCACCCTGAGCATCCCTTCCCCGCTGGCATGGGCAGGGAGTTGGGACTGAGTGCCTGGGAGGCTGCACACAAACATTGCACCTGTCAGGAGGAGAAATGAAGGCTCCCTGGAGCAGAGCTCAGCCTCCCCCTCCCCAGGTGGTGTCCTGGAGGGCCTGGCTTCCCCTGTGCCCCGGTGAGAGATGCCAACAGCAGAGCGCTGAGGCGCTGGAGAGAGCCTGCGGCTCCTGATGCACCTGAAGCTGGTAGATGCCAACCCCTCACACCCCCTGGCTGCAGCTCCTCTCCAGTACCATGGGGTTGGTGTTCCAGGGTGAGTCAGGCAGCAGCACAGCAGCTGCTGAGGACATTTAGCTGCAAACCTCTCTGAAAAGCCAATGAGTCAGAAATGCAGCCCAGCTCCACTGCTGCAGGCCTGGCCTGCCCGGGGCTGCCAGCCCCGCACACAGGCTCCACAGCTGGAGTTGCCCACAGCTGGACTGCAGAGGTTGGATGCATTTTGACCTCAACACCACCACCAAGGGAGGGGACCTGCTGTGGGGAAGCTGGCAGCTGCCAGCCCCATTGCTGCCTGGTGGAGAAGACCTCTCCAGAGCAGCAGAGCTCCTGCAGAAGAGGCTCAGAACCTTGCTCCCAGCGGGGCAAAAACATTCCCAATGTGAAAGGAAAACACAAAGAGGAGAGCTGGGAGAGGAAGGCACTGGAAGACCCCAAAGGCTGCAGAGCCCTGACCTCCTCATGCCTGCCCCTGCTGCTGTAAGTTCTGTACCCCCTTTTTTGTTCCAAAGAACGGAGTTCTGTCTGGCACTGAAGCCTGGTCGCTGCCAGCAGGAGCCAGGGCAGCAGTGCTGGCCCTCTCGGCAGCCCTTTGCCTGGCTGCAGCCAAACTGCTCACCAGCTCTGCACTCTGGAGGCCTTCTGGAAACGCTGCCCCAGCCCAGCATGTTCTGGGAGTGCATCTGGTTTAGGAGCTCACTGGCAGCACTTCACCACCTCTCACCTCTGCCAGCAGAAGCAGTGTCTCCAGGATCTGCCAGGCACAACTGCTGTCGCTGGGTCCCCCAGCAGGGACTAACTGCATGTCTTACTGATGGAATAGAGCTAAGGGCTGCTGGGGCTGGAAGGGACCTTAAAGATCAGCCAGCTCCTGGTGTGGGTTAGAGGCCCAGCTGGGAACATCAAGATCAAAGGTGCTGAGGCTCTCTGTGTGCCCTGGGACCACAGGTGGCCACCCAAAGCCCTGCTGCTGTGTGCTGGCAGTGGCTGTCCTGGTGCATAGAGCCCAGGGAGGGCTGAGCTGCTTTAGGAGCAGCTCAGATCAAGGACAGAGCCCAGGGAAGGCTGAGCTCTGGTAGGAGCAGCTCAGATCAAGAACAGAGCCCAGGGAAGGCTGAGCTCCTTTAGGAGCAGCTCAGATCAAGGACAGAGCCCAGGGAAGGCTGAGCTCCTTTAGGAGCAGCTCAGATCAAGGACAGAGCCCAGGGAAGGCTGAGCTCCTTTAGGAGCAGCTCAGATCAAGGACAGAGCCCAGGGAAGGCTGAGCTCTGGTAGGAGCAGCTCAGATCAAGAACAGAGCCCAGGGAAGGCTGAGCTCTGGTAGGATCAGCTCAGATCAAGGACAGAGCCCAGGGAAGGCTGAGCTCCTTTAGGAGCAACTCAGATCAAGGACAGAGCCCAGGGAAGGCTGAGCTCTGGTAGGAGCAGCTCAGAGCAAGGACAGAGCCCAGGGAAGGCTGAGCTCCTTTAGGAGCAACTCAGATCAAGGACAGAGCCCAGGGAAGGCTGAGCTCTGGTAGGAGCAGCTCAGATCAAGAACAGAGCCCAGGGAAGGCTGAGCTCTGGTAGGATCAGCTCAGATCAAGGACAGAGCCCAGGGAAGGCTGAGCTCCTTTAGGAGCAACTCAGATCAAGGACAGAGCCAGGGAAGGCTGAGCTCTGGTAGGAGCAGCTCAGAGCAAGGACAGAACCCAGGGAGGGCTGAGCTCTGCTAGGAGCAGCTCAGGAGTGCAGGCTGCGCTGCCGAGGACCTGCCAGGGTTTTCACAGCGTTTGTTGACACTTCCTGCCCCACACTCTTTGATGCTCAGTCCCAGCAAACGCTGTGGTAAGCCCCAGGGTGCCCTGGAGGCTTCTGGTTTTCCCTGTCTGCAAGGGTTTCCCCTTCTTGCCCAAGAAGCTTCCATATTAAATCTAAACCACCTGAGTTCAGTGGCTGGCACAGCACTGCAGCCTGGCAGGCAAAGCCAAGTCTCTTGCAGGTGAGCAGGCAGCAGCAAACCCCTGGCAATGTGCTGCTGCAGTTGATGCATCTCATCTGTCAGACTCCTCTCCTTGCCTTTAGTCTCTCCTCCCTCAGCCATTCTATTCCTGGCGAGGGAAAGCAGGCAGCCAGGTCTCCTTTGTGCTGCTTCCAGCCCTCTCTCCCTGGCTCTGGAAGGACCCCAAGTGCTCTAACAGGTGGCAATGTGCCTGGTGGCCTGGCTGCTCTGGTGCCAAGTCCTCCTAAGGGCACTGGGGTACCCCTGCGGCAGCCTCCATACAAAGGCAGGTACCAGAGAGTGGTTTTGCCTTTTGTCCAGCTGTGCAGGCTCACATCTGCTCTTCTCAGGCTCAGTGCCAATCATCACAGCTCTCACTATTCCTCTTCCTTGGCAGGGGGGCACATGAGACCATGCCCTGCTAAGAGGAATAAGAGCAGCCCCACACAGGGGCTGGTGTCCAGATGTCCTGGTGCCACTGTCTCTGTCACATCTGCCTGGCTTGCTGGCACAGCAGGCAGGCTGCAGATGAAGGCACAAGCAGAGGCCACAGTAAGCGTTGTGGTGGAGCTAAGCTCTCTGACCATCCACCTGCCCCTGCCCACAGCATTTCCCAGGCCATGCAGCTCCTGCAGCAGGATGCTCAGGGATGCCCTGGGAAAGCAGCTGCCTCGGTGTGGCTCTGACCTAGCAGGTGCAGGGTTGGCTGTCTCCATGTGGCACTCTCCAGAGAGCAGAGCTGGAAGGTTGCAGGGCAGGAGCAGCAGCCCTCACAAACTCACTGCAGGGATGGACCTGCAGCTTCTTTTCATCTCAGGCTGTTGGTGAGCAGCTGGTGACTTTCCAGTGTCACCCTTTCTTGCTTCCCAAGGCTTTCTGTAGCTCAGGAATTGCTGCTCACCAAGCATCAGGACTCGAAGCTGCCTGCAGGCTTGGCTGTGCTGCTTTGTCTGGCCTGCACCATCCTGCACCTGGTCCCAGCTGGGAGGGTGCAGCATGGGTAGGACTGATGCCAGGGTCCCATTTGGTCCCTCTTGTGTGGGGCCCTGCTGAATCCAGAACTCCTTTCAGCATTTATGTAGTGCCTTGTGAGCTGATCCATGGGGCAGCAGGGTGCTCAAGGAGGGGGCAGCAGGGCTGCTTCTGCAGCAAGTTCCCACTGCCCAGAAGGTGCCCCCAAGTCTCCCAGCATGAGCAGCTGGGTGGCAGCCATGTTAAAAATGGAAGCAAGACCAAGTGCCACAGCCGTGTCACGCATGAGAGTGGCACTGAGTGCCACAGACTGACTCTGCCAGGAGGCCTCAAGCAGGTACCTGCTCCTTTGCCACCTATTCCTAGTGATGCCATCTGGCAGGGCAGCCAGAGAGGCACAGTGAAGCCACAGCCCCATGACCACCCATGCCTGGACAATACTGTGCAGGGAGGGTTTGTGTGGGCATCAAGGGAGTTGCTGCCCTGCCATCATCTCCTGCTAGAGCCCAGCCTGCAGCACAGGAGGCTGGCAGCAGCGGTGGCACAGAGAGGTTTCCCTCACGTGTTCCTGGTGGAGCTGCTTGCAGTGTAACTGCTCAGGTCCCTCAGCTTCCAGGCTGGTCCCTTGCCCTGGGCTGATGTTTTTATTGCTCTCTTTTTTCAGGTTGAGCCATTTCTGAGTGGCCTTGGGGACAGCGGTGGTTGCTGAGGAACATTTTAATCTCCTCGCATCACTGTGTGCAGGTTCAATGCGTTCAGGCTCTGCAGCACACACGAAAGGTTTGGGGCTTGGTTGGCTGCTTTTGTGGTGGGGGTGTTTGCTGTTGCTTTCCTTACAGAAATCTGTTGGCTTGGTGCGGAGATAAGCTGTGAAAAGCTGCTGCGGTGGGGATGGGGGGTGGGGGTTCGTTCGTTCCCGCCCCCCCTCACCTCCCAGGGTTGGTCGCTAAAAGCTTTTAAGAATCTTTTTATGCTGTTGTGGCCTTGATTTCAGGTCCATTCAGCTCTTATCTGGAGACTGCGCTGAACGTCCTCAGCCTCCTGCAAGAGGAGGCAGGGTGAAAGCAGCGAGATAAGGCACGGTGGCAGCTACAGGGAATTCTCCGGTTTTGACCTGAAAATGTGGCAGGCAGGACCTGGCAGAACAGAAAACCCCAAGGGGAAGCTTCCCCTCTCTGTGCTGCTGCAGGACGCGATTCTGAGCTGCTGTCCCAGCTGCCCCCTCGGGAAGCAGATTAGCATCAATCCCTAAATCCCTCCATTTTGTGATGGGGCCGCGGGCAGGCAGTGCCAGTCCCTGCCTGGCACCGCACCGCCAGCCCGGGGCCGCAGCCGGCGGGGGCCGCAGCCACCCACAGGCCCGGGCGACGGCACCGCATTCACCCGCGCCAAGCCCACTCGCACCGCGGCCAGCCTCGGTGAGGGCACTGCTGGCACGGAGCGGGGCACTCCGGGTGGCAGAGGGACACGTCCGCGCCCCTGTACTCGCCAGGGGCAGTGCGCTGCCAGGCTGCGGTGCCACCGTCCCCGCCGCGCTGGCCATGCGCGCAGGGCCCGGAGGCGTCCCTGCCGCGGGAGTCCCGCTCCATCCTTCCTCGGTTACTTTGGTATCAAAAAAAGGGGAAGGAAATGCCCCGAAACCCCCAAACTTTTTCCCCGCCCCGCGCCCATGCGGGCGGCGGCGGGAGCGGGCGCGGCCGAGCAGCCCCGGAGCTGCCTCCCCGCGCTGCCCCCCGGCCCCGCACTTCCTGCCCGGCGGCAGCGCAGGGGGCGGGCAGGGCCGTACCAAGTGCCCCGGCGGGGCGGGAGCGGAGGCGGCAGGGCGGCTCCGGCGCGGGGCCCAGGGCTGCGCACAACGCGGAGCGGCTGCGCGCTGCGCTCCGCCCCCGGCCCGCCCGCGCCCCGCCGGGGAAGTGGAGTCGTGGCCCCCGCTGCCCCCGGTCCCCGGCGGCGGCTCCGTCCTCCCCTCCTCCCTCCGTGCGCCTCCCGCCCATTTCCTCTCCCCCGCCCCGCTCGCCGCCGCTCTGCAGGCGTGCGGCTCGCCCCGCCGCCACCGCGGGCTCCGAGCTGCCGGGAAGCCGCCGTGAAGCTGCCGTGAAGCCCCCGGGAAGCCCTCGCGCAGCCGCCGCCGCTCCCAGGCCGCCGCCGGACCTCGCTTCGCCAGGCGGGTAAGGACCAGGGCCGCCCCGCCGCCGCCCGCGGGAACTTCGGCGGCCGTGCTGCGCCCTCCGCCGCAGGGGCTGCGGAAGAGCGGGGCCAGCGGGCGGCGGGGAGGCTTTCCCCCCCTTCGGAGAGGGCCGTTTGGGAGCCAGGGGTGGGAAGATCTCGGCGGATGACAGTGCGGAGCTCTCGATGGAGTCCGCGGGGCGCGGAGCAGGCGGGGCAGCAGCGCCCTTGGCCCGTGGGGACGTGGAGCCGCCGGGAGCCCCGAGTAGGGACAGCGGCGGTGGCCCTGCCCCGGAGCGGAACCGCGAGTGCTGCCCGCACCGCTCCTACGGCTGTGTCCGTACCTGTGCCCGGACATATGCAGCCCCCCCGGGAGGAGCCCGGCCCAGGGTGGGGGATCCGCGCTCCCGCCCGTCGGCGGCTGACGGTGCCCCCGGTCCAGCTCCCGCCGCATGGGCGCTGCCTGGAGCCGGCTCCCCGGGACCCGCGCTCCCTGCGTGCCACCTCCAGGAGACGCCGGCGTTTGCCCCTAGCCTGCGGGGGTTTTGAGGTGCCGCGGTGTCCCCTGGCCCTGCGGGGACAGTCGGCTGCAGGAGGTGGTGACAGCTGCCAGCTGTGGTCTGCATCGAGCTGCTCGGGCAGCGGCGGGAGCGGGGGGTACCGGCTGCAGCAGCTGCCGGAATACCCGGGGTGGCAAGAGCTAGGGAATACGGCAAGGCGAGGGCGTTTGCGAGCCGGGTTCCATGTGGATAAGTTTGTGCTGGGTTTGGGAAGAGGTCAGGATGCATCCTCTGGAGCGGGAGGGTGGCTGAGGAGAGCAGCTGGTGCTCAGCCGGACTCTGTCTCCTCTTTGCAGCTGGGTGATTGATACCTTTGGGACAAGCCCCTGAGCTCCTTCAGGGGAACACCTGCAGGAGCACTGCCCAGCAGTGCCAGCCACAGGCGAGGGGCTGGTGGGGAGATGACTTTCTGTGGGGGAAGCAGCAGGAGCCATCTGTCATGGCCTGGGGTTCAACAGCTCCCCTGAGGTGAAACTGCAGCTAAGCAGGGGCTGTGCCAGCAGCCTCCTGGCACGGTACCACTGCCTTGCTCCGGGGTCCTGCTGGCATCGCTGGGTTGGAGATCGCAGCCCCCGCGTGGGCCCTGCCAGCTCTGGGGCCAAGTATCCACCTTGCTGCAGCTGTCCCAGCTCTGCCCAGCTGCTTGGACTCAGGCAAGAGGATCCTTAAGCTGCTGTGTGTGATTGCACCCAGCGTGGCAAGGCTGGGCAAAGGCAGATGGCAAAGCTGCATCTCCCCCCGCTTAGGCTGGGCAGGGAGGTGCTGCCCAGCCAGCGGAGCGTGTGCTGCTGCTGCTTCCTCACGCCGATTTTCCGCTGCTCTGTGGCTTTTGCCTTCGGGTTTGGATCTCTCAGTGTGGAGGTGGAAGTGCAGGAAACCGGGCGGGGGAGAAGCGTGTGGCCGTCGCAAGGCTGGCAGCAGCCCTGCCGAGCAACCGGCGCGCTGGCACGGACGGGGCTTTTGTTGGCACGGAGCAGCCCGCCCAGGACTGCGGCGGCGAGCGGAGCGCTGCCAGCGGCGGCGGGGGGTGCTCTGCCATCCGGATGCTGAACTCGTCTAGGCTCGGGCAGACCCTGGCAGGCAGCGGGCATAGGTCGGCGCGGGCACTGCTCGGCTCGCCGCATCGTAGCCGGCACCCTGCTGCCTTCTCTGCCACCCGAGCCGTGGGCATGGCGATAACCTGGGCTGGTCTTTGGAAGCTGATGGCAGAGATTTCCCCCGTAGCCTAAGCAACGTTCAACTTGGATTATGGCTCTGGGGAGGCAAAAAGGCAAAGGCAGGCAGCAGGCACATGCGGGTGGCTGGAGTCGGTTGGAGGTGGTTGGAGATGGCTGTGATTAGCAACGCGAGCTGCAGGGATTGCACCGAGCTAGGCGATGCTCTGTGCAGTGCCGAGTGCTGTGTGAGCAGCCAAGAGCGCTGCTGGGCCGAGGGGGGCAATCTGCGTTCAAATTCTCCACTGCTGGGTGGTTTGGTCCCGGCTCTTGGTGCTGTGAGGAAGGGGGCTGCGCTGCCTGCGTGTGCAGGGTGTCCCCAGTCCCCTGGCAGGGAGGGGGCTGCTGGGCTTGCCCTCGGGCACGGCTCGGGGTGCCATCAGTAACAACCGCAGCGTTCTCCGAGGCACGGAGGAAACCCAGGCTTAATTCTTTGAAATGCGTTCTCCTCACGTCCCCGGGACACCTCCCATCGTGTGGGATCAGCTTCCGTGTCGGGGAATAGTTTGTGCCCGACTTCAGCAGCTGCATGGAGCTCGGCTTGGACTGAAGTCCCATTTAAGAAAGAGAGATTTGCCTTAGCTGCTGCTGAGTGTCGATCTGCACCGTGCGGGATCCTGCCTGTGGAGGGCTTTGCTCTTGCAAAATGGTTGAGTTTCAGCCTTAATAAGCAGAAAATGTTTAAAATCGATGCCCGAGGTTCCCGTGGTTGCAGCAATCCTCTGTAATCCCGGGAGGGCAACAAACACAAACCATTATCTGCACTTCAGCAGCCCTTTGCTGTGTGAAAGCTTTCACGGGTCGCTGGTGTTTTGCTAACCTGCTAATTAACCCATTGATTGCTGCATTGTGTGCCTCCCCCAGATGGAGGTCTCCTGCCTCTTGTCACGCTCTGGTGGCAAAGTAATTGTGAGCCCTTAAGCAATGGGGACGAATGCTCCGTGAAGGAGCTCCTCTCCTCCCTGAGCCTGGCCATGGGCAGGGAGGAACATCCTTCAGCTGAGCCTCCCGGGAGCGTGACCTGTCTGGAAGCTCAGCTGATTAGTGAGTGGAAGACCCCTGGGATGAGTCCTGCATTGATTGCACTGCAATTGGAAGACAGGAGCTGGGGGGAGAAGATCTATCTCGTCATCTAAGGAGCGTTGTGGGTTGCCATGCATGCAGTGTGCCTTTGTTGCTGTTAAGGAATGCTGCTTGTAACGCACAGTGCAGCTTTGGAGGTACCCCTGGCAACCAGGGTGGGTGAGCTGGCAGCAGCACTTTGCTTCAGCATCCCATGTCCTGTGGGCATGTGTCTCTTTAAAGGCAAAGCGAGCAGCAAGTGGTGTAAGGGATTCTCCATGGTGATCTGTGTTGGTTCAGATACTGTGGAAACCCATGCTGGCAGCCTGGCATGCAGGAGATGCCAGCCACAGCCTGGGCTGCTTCCCTCTTCCCTGGCACTCTGTGGTGGAGCTGACTGGATCAGGTGGCACCATCGCTGTGGGGTCTGGCCGGGAATAACAAGCCCAGGAGCGACACTGAGAGGTGGCTGCAGTTACACACAGGTCACACACCAGCCTTGGAGCTCTCCTGCCAGCTCTTCTGGTGACTTCTGCAAGGGTTTTCACCTTGTGTCCTCCTGGCTCTCGACGAGGGGGCTCAGGCTGTACGGGAAGGGCTGCAGCTGGAGCAATGCCTCTTTAACGGCAGGGGAAAGGCTGCTTGCTGGTGGTGCTCTTGCTGCAGGCTTCCTGTGTCCCGAGAGGGGAGCTGGTGGTGTCCCCAGCTTTGGATGTGGGCGACAGGGAGACCTGGAGGCTTGCAGGGGGGAAGGCGTTGGTGGGTGTCCGGGAGTGGCTGGAGAGCCGCCGTGCCCGGGGCCGAGGTGCCGTGCCCGGGGCCCTGCCGCCATGCCGGGGCCCTGCGCCGGGCTCCAGCGGTGCCTGCCGGCAGCCCTGGCACGGCTCGGGCAGCTGCTTTAGCCATCGGGTTGTTTCCCTCTGGGACAAAGAGGTTATTGTAGCGAGTTAGCTGCCAGACTGGTCAGGGTGGCACGGGGCGGGTGTTTGTGCAGGGCACCAGCCTGGGGAAGGTGCTTCCCACCGGTGGAGGTGCCAGGAGCGTTCCACACCGTGTGCCCCCGTGTCTGCTCCCGTGGGCAACCCCCAAATCCGTGCAAGTTCTTGCAAAGGCTGGCATGTGATGGGTGGCACAGCCTCGGGATGGGGGGAGGAAGCACATCGTGCTCATGCCTGAGGGTTGGCACATGGCTCCTGCAGAATCACTCTGGAAGAGCTGGGGGTGGTGGTGGGAGGAGGGAGGCAAAGCAATGCCTCGGGGCTGCAAGCCTGCTGCAAGCTTTCCTTGCCAGCTTCCATCCACCTCTGCTGTGCCCAGGCTGGAGGTGTGCAGAGGGGATGCTGCTCCTTGCTGGCAGCCAGCAGGAGCTGGTCAGGATCCTTTTCTCCTTACTGCAGGGCACCGTGTCCAGGATGCTCTGCCCGTGGCAGAGTGGCGAGTGGCACAGCTCGTGACAGGGACAGCCTTCCCTGGCTCTTCAGGGAAGCTTATTCAGCAGGTGGATGGAGTTTGTCCAGGGACACTGCTGGGTCTGTCTTAGCACTGCCCTGGGGAAAAGCAGGCTTCCTTTGCAGGGGTTTGGGGGCCCACAGGGGAGGACATGGTAGGGGCACAACCACAGCATGGCTGGAGAGGTGAAAGCTGTGCTCAGAGGACAGCACTCCTGCCCTGCAGGGCACAGGGGAGGGCATGGAGCCACATCTGTTAAACAGGGTAGAACCCCCTGGGTGTCCTTCACCTGAGCTGAAGGGAAGGCAGCAGCTTGAGATGGGCTCAGGAATGCCTGCCCAGCAGGTGTCAAAGCACCACCTGGAACAGGCCCAGGGCTTCTGTTGGTCCCTCCAGTTTGAGTTTCTTCAACGTTGGATACCCTTCTGTCCTGCACTGCCTCTCCTCTCCCTGGTGTCCTCCTCCAGCTCCTGTACAGGGAGCTGGAGATGCTGAATGGGAGAGGGCTCAGCTCAGAGGGCTCTCCATGGTTAGCTGCTGGGCTGGGTTATGGCTCTTAAGCTCCTGTCAGCTCTGCTCCAGAGCCTTTCCAGACAGTGAGCACTGCTGTGCTGAGGGCTAACTGAAGGAGGCACTTGAGGAGAGGGGTTGGAGGTGCAGGTATTTGACTTTCACCTTCTTGTGACCAGTCTCTGAAAGCCAGAGCCCTGTGAGTGGGAAGGAGCCTGTGCCCAGCCCTTCTCTTGGCTCTGTGCGGTGCAGCCCGGAGGGTCCAGGAGGGTGGTGTGCCCAGCCTGGCCCTGCTGTAAGGATCCCCCAGATCCCATGGCAAACGATTCCCCTTGGCTTAGGTGGAGCCAGCTCACCGAGATCAGCTGTGGGAGACCTGTGCATTGCCACTGACTCTTGGCTGCTGGCAGTTCATCAGCTGGGGGCCACTGGGTGCTGTACTCTCAGGGGTGGCTGTGGCCCCACCTCAGGTTGTTGGGACCCCACGCCAGGCTTGTCTCAGGAGCAGCAGCTCTGCCTGGCTTGGGCAGGGCCTCTTTGAGGCTTGTCAGAAGGTCCATCAGTAGTTTTTGTTGGTTCTTTCAAGGGGAGATTTTATTTCCTTCCAGCTGAGGGTGGTTGGAGCTGTGGCAGTGGACTGAGAGCCAAGGAGAAAAAACTCTGGGCTGCAGCCACAACTTTGTGTTGTGCTTGGGCACTCTGACTGAGGCTGTTCCAAAGCTCTGCTCCCAGGAGTATTTCTCCCAGGAGATGCACATGGTGAGGGAGGACAACCTGCATCTCTAGTTCATTCCCTAGCCCTTCTCCCCCATCTCCCTGAGGATGTCCTGAACCCTGGAGCCTGGCTTGTCCAGCCATGGAAGAGAAGCCTCCTGACCCTGGTAGCACCTTGCCAAGGAGCACAGAGCCCATCCTGCCCTGTTGAGGTCATGAGCAGCCCTCCAAAGTGGCTGGTGGCTGCAGAAGAGGGAGCCTGTGACTACACTAATGTCTCCTTGCCAGCTGGAAGGAGGAGAGGAGTCTTTGCAGGAGGGAAATCCCATTGCCAGCACTTGCCAAGGTGCTGCTGGATCCTCCAGTGGAGACCTGAAGCTGCTGCTGTGCCTGTGGCAGGAGAGGATCTCTTCTGACAACGGCTTCCAGCGCCTGGATTTGGCCAGACCTGAGCTGCCCAGCCACCCTGACCACGACATCTCCTCTGGGATCTCCTGCTGCTTGCCAGTGTCTTGCATGGCCCTGCCAGGGACCATCAGCAGGCTGTTGAGGTGTCTGCTGCAGCTTGCCAGACCTGTCCCTTAGGTGTGCCAGGCTGCCACGCAGCAGGAGCACCAACGCAAGGGAGTTCTGAGTGCTGCTGCTGGTGCTGGTGGCTCAGCAGCCATGGTTTGGAGGGGAAAGGGCCCTTGCTCTCCAGAGCTCTGCCTCGGTGCAGGACACACTCAGGGACCCTCTTCCTTGGCAGCTGGCTCAGGTGGTGTCCTCTGGGGACCGGGAGGCAGGCACTGGCTGGTGCCATTTGTGCTGGGGTGTTCTCAGCTGCATCCTGGTGCCAAGCTTTGTTTCAAGGTGCTGGTGCCTGTGGCAGGTGCTGGGGTCTGGTGTGCCTTGCTTGCTGGCTGGCTGTGCTTGGTGGGGGCACATTTTGTCTCCAGCAGGAGTGCTCCACATTGCTCAGTCATGGAAGCATTGCAGGGACATTTTGGGGACACTTTAATATTCTGGAGCTGTAGAGATGCGAGAGGCCAAGGCTGGCTGTGGAATATTGATGGCTGCTGAGGGGGCTGCAGGCAGCTGCCTCCTGGTGCAGTCATCAGGCAGAAAGATGAGCCCTTGGTGGCTTTCAAATACCTGCCCCCTGCTTTCTGTGCCAGCACACTGGCTGGCTCCTGCCCACTGCTCGGGCAGACCCTGGCCCAGGGAAGATGTCTGGGTGCTGGGGCACAGCAGAGCCTCAGGCTGAGCTCCTCAGGGCTGGCCACCACTGCCAGCTCTGTGACAGTGTCTGTGACAGCCCAGTGCCAGGTTCTGCAGCTCTGGCTGGAGGCTGTGGCTGGTGTGGGGTTTGCAGGGTACCCATTTGCCATCGCTTGTGTCCTCCACCCCCAGCTCACCCTGATGCCCACGGCAAGCCATGCAGGTGCCAGGCTCTGTTGTCAGCCTCCATTGAAACCCATTCCTCAGTGTCAGTCAGGGGTGGGAGGAGAGGTCCCTCCCTGGCATAGCAGTGGTGACAGATCCTCAAGTTTGACTTCAAGGTGGTCACCAATCAGCCTCCTCCAGGGTGCAGAGGGGAGGGGGCTCCCAGCCTGCCAGCTCCTGAGGAGGGGCTCCTTCAGCTGTGTATCACAGCCCCCAGCTCCACGCCCCGGGGCTGTGCCAGGGTGAGCTGTGGGAGGGCTGCCCGTGGGGGAGGCACTCCCAGCCCTGGCAGAGCAGGGGGGAGCCACTGGCCGCAGAGGGCTCTGTCGCTTGAGCTCCAAACTGCAGGGGATGCCTGCAGGAGATGTTGCCCTTGGTGTTGCTCCTGCAGCTGCCTGGGGGCTGGCAGGGCACCGGTGCCTCTGGGGTGTGCTTTGCTCGCGGGGTGGCTTTCCCCTGGCACGGCAGAGTCGAGCGAGTGAGTTTGTGGCCAGGGGAAGTGCCCAGGAGCAGCAGTGTGTGGTCAGCTCCCTCCCAGTCTGAGTCTGCGTGGTGAGGAAGAGCCTCCGTGTGCAGAGAGGGTTGGGGCTGCGTGAGGCACCTCGGCTGTGCCACCACAGCTCCTGCCTCTCTAGTTTGGGGGTTGATTGAACTCAGCCCCTGGAGAGGTTCTGAACTCTTCCAGCTCCTGCGCCGGGCTCCGGAGCCTCCTTGGAGGAGAGGCAGCTGACCCTCTGCTGCCTGGGTCCTGGCAGATCTTATTTTAGCAGAGCCCCCTTCCCATGACCTCCCCTGCTCGCTCCAGCCCTCCCAAACCTTCATTGTGTCGCACAGACGAGATGTTTAGCTTGGAGCATCCTGTGGAGCGGGGACGTGCAGCTGGGAGAGGAGCTGCAAGGGGGCAGAGGGAAACTTCCTGGGCAGGGAGCGTGCGGTGGCAGCCCAGGGAACTGTCCTGGGGAAAAGCTTTCCACGGAGAAATGAAGGGAATAACGGGCAGGGTTCTGTCCCCAGCTGCCTGTGCCCTGCTGTGCCAGGCAGGCTGGGCAGCGTGGGGCATTGAGCAGTTGTCTTTTGGGGGAAGACCCCAACCCCAAGCCGCCAGGCAGGGCGAGGCTGCGATTCGGCGAGGGGTGGAGTGCAGGTGTCCACCTCCCTCCCTGGAGGTGCTCAGAAGAGGAGCAGCTGTGGCAACGTGGGACGTGGTCTGGTGGTCAGGGAGGGCTGCAGACCTGACCTCACTGGGGCGTGGGCTGCTCGGCTTGGCCTCCCAGTGCCTTTGTGCCACGGAGAGAGCCGCAGAGGCAGCCGCGCAGGGCAGGTGTGTGGGCAGCACCCAGGCTCTTGTGGAGCCCACGGTCAGAGCAGAGGGGCAGAGCTGCCCTTTTGGTGCCTCCTCTGTGGCTCTGTGTCATAGCAGAGGCATGGTGGTGACGCTGCTGCTCGGGTGGCAGCACAGCTCATAGTCCTCCCGCCCCTGAGGAGTTTACACTCCAGCACCTAGGTAAACATCTTGTCCTGAGCCCTTGTTGACTTACCTGATGGACTGGGTGCCAAGGGAGAGCAACCTGCTGTGGGGGCAGAGCTTGCAGCCCCAGCCCTGCCCCCCCCAGCCTGCCCTGCCCCCCCTAGCCAGCAGCCCCAGCCCCCGGGGTCTGTTGGTTTTTAATGGCACAGAACTCACTGTTCCTTGTGCTGCCTGCTGAGGTGGACCTGGCCTTGCGTTTCCCCTGGCTGAAGCAGTGCCAGGGCAGCTTGGTGAGCAGGTGTAGCTGAGGTGTAGCTGCTGCTGGTGCTGCAACAGGCTGCAGCTTGCAGGAAATTGTATTGGAAAGCTGTCCAAATAAAGAGCAGAGACAGAAAGCCTGCAGGCAGAGAGCTGGCAGGAGCTGGATGCCTGAAGTGCTGCATGAGGAGGCAGAGTAGCCTGGGAGCCTGTTTGGGCTCAGCCAGTAGGTGCAGGCAGGAGGCTCTCCAGAGAAGCAAACAGCCTCTGAGGCACGTTGGGAGCCCCTCCCTGCTGCGTTTCCTGATGCTGTTGGTGCTTGATGCTTCCCTTGTGCTCTGCAGCTGCCTGGCCCCAGTCCCCACTGCCAGAAGAGCTGCATGGGCTGGAGAACCTGCCCAGGAACCAGGCAGTGCTGGGCTGTGGTGGCATCTGGGCTCCCTGAGTCATGCCAAGCAGGGCAAGCCATCCCCAGGAGATGGGCAGGTTGGACATGGGCAGAGACACCCTTGGGTGGGCAGAGTGAGAGACTCCTCTCCTGGGATGTAGGAGCCTTACAGAAAGCAAACCTGGGGAGGTGGAGGTGCTCCAGGGCGGTTGTCAGCCAGCACAGGCACAGCTGCATGTGCAGTCTGGCTGCACCCCCAAGCTGCATGTGCAGAAGTGCAGCAGCCAATGGTGAGGTGCCAGCAGCGGGAACCATGCTGGATGGGGTCGTGAGCAGCCTGCTCCAGTGGGAGGTGTCCCTGCCCAGGCAGGGGGTTGGGACTGGATGGTATTTGGGGTCCCTTCCCACCCAATCCATTCTGTGCATCTGAGTCCAGCCCAGCTGCACAGCAGGTGAGGGCAGGGCCAGTTCCTTCGCTGGCTGTCCATGGGCTGCTGCTGAGGCACTTTGGGCTGCAAGGTGAAGAGGACAATGAGAGCCTCCCCCACGGTCTGCCCCCCAGCAGAGTCTGGTTGGGGAACTGGCCAGCACGGGGGGGCAGAGGCTTCCCGTGGAGCTGGGGGCTGTCTGCAGTGCTGCTCAGGGTGTTTGCAGGCAGGTCCTCACCACGGGCAGGGCACTCCCACAGCAGGGATTGGTCCTTGTGCCGTTGTGGAGGCCTTGGAGCTGTGGCAGGCTGTGGTTGCTGGGTGGCATTGGCCAAGTGTGGCATCACCAGAGGGAAACCTGTGGGGGCTGGGACAGGGTGGCTGCCATGGTGGCCATCAAAGGAGGAGAGGTGCTCGCAGCACCTGAGGTTTCTTCACCACATGGAAGGAAATCAGATGAATGTCTCCCACCTGACTCAAGGTGGGGGGGGAGGTCCAGCCCCCTCCTGAACAGAAGAGCAAAGGAGTCTGCAGGGGCTCTGGAGCAAGCTGAGCAGGCCTGAGGGTGCTGCAGGATGTGGCAGAGCTGCAGTGCCTGTGGGGGAGGTGACCACTGGAGTTTCATCCCTGCCAGGTAGGTCAAGGCATGGTCTGACACAGCCCAGCTGTCACCTTGGTCCCTCCAGCCCAGCAGTGGAGCTCTGCCTGTACGGAGGACCTGGAGCAGACGAGTCTGGAGCAGGCTCCTCCTCAGGCTGTTTGCTGGCAGCCCCGAAGGCAGCAGCTGGCTGCTCTTCCTGCCCTGCCTGCAGAACTCACTGACTCCTCTTCCTCTGATTCTGCTCAGGAATTCCAGTTCTGCCCTGAGCTGCTGCTGCTAACTCAATTACCCCTGGCTGCTAATTGGCCCTGGGCTGAGCCGCTCCATGGACAGCACCGTGGGCGGCCGCTTGCCCTCTGCTCCCTGTGGCTGGACCTGAGGCTTTCTGACAGGATCAGAATTTAGCCTTTTTAGCCCCAAAAAGTCTGTTGGGATGGCAGAGCCTGGCCAAGGGCTGGGCAGTGCTGTTCTGTGGGCTGTGCAGGCATGGCCAGAGGATCCTGCAGTGTTCCACAGGGGCTGCTGAACGGAGAAGCTGGCGGTTTGGTGCCAGCCGTGCAGCAGAGAGATCAGGAGAGCCTCCGAGCTGCTCCCTGCTCTGCCAGTGCCCAGGCTCAGCTCCTGCCCCTGGGGCTGGCAGCCTGCAGAGCTGGTGTAAGGGAGGGGCTTAGGTTGTCTTCCTAAAAAGCTGGTGGAGCTAAAAGGATTTGTTTCAGTGCTGCTACTGCTGCCAGGAGTGACTCCCATGATGCCTGCCCCAGGGCCTTGAGAGCAGCAGGGCAGCCTTGGGTCTTCCTAAGCATGAGCAGAGGACTGCTGCAGACAGCAGCTGCAGGGAGGGCAGGTGCCAGGACAAAGAGCAGAGCCTCTTGGGCAGCACTCACTGAAGAGTTTTCCTCTCTTGCTTTGTCTGTGTGCCAGGTTCTCTGGGCCTTGGGGAGGGCTGCTTCCAGCACCCTTCCAGGTGTGGGGGACACACCTGTGGTGGGCTTGGCCTCCAGGAAAAGCTCTTTGGTCAGCACCAGTAGTGCTTGGAGCAGGGGACATCTGCAGGGGTGGCTGGTGACCCCATGGCAGGGTGAGATGGCACCTCCATGGCACCTGCCAGGCTCTCGTGGTTGTAGGGGAGCTGGAGCTTGGCTTTGGTTCTGTTCAGCTGCTTTTGGGTGACCATTTCTGAGCAGCTGGGGAGAGGTCTCCAGGTTGTGGAGCAGCAGAGAAGGCAGTGCTGGGCACTGGGCAAGGAGGGCACAGAGCTGCAGGGCAGCCCTGGCACTGCAGGCTCCTCCTGAAGATGCCCAGGCGGGCAGCATGGAGGAGCCTGGGACAAACCCTGTCTGCAGGCCTCGTGCCCCTGTGCCTGGGAGGGCAGCTGGCAGCAGCACTTCAGCCCTGCTCAGGGCCTTGCCTCTGGGTTGGTGTCCTCAGAGGGAAAGGAGGGAAGAGAAGCTTGGGTGAAGCTTTTGCCTTCTGGCTGGTGCAGGGTGGCTGTGCCCCCCCGCCCCAGGCTCCACTCCAGTGTGGCAGCAAGGGGAGAATGTTGGGTGGGGGCTGCCGGGGGGCACCCTGTGGCTTTGGTCCTTGCAGTTGAAAGTGTTGGTTGAGGTTCAGCAGGCAGCACTGAACTGGGGGAGGTTGGAAGCACTTGTGAGGAGGGATGGCTCTGGGCAGAGCCAGGAGACCATCCTGGGGGGTGCATCACTCGCACCAGAGGTGCTCCTGAGGACTTGCCCTCACTGCTGGCCCTGCAGACGTCTCCAGGGTGGTTGGAGAGGCCTCCCTGAAACACATCTTGTGCTCCTGGGGGATCACATCCTGCTTTGCCAGCACCACCCTGCCCCAGCAGCAGCTTCCATCAACAGGAGGATGGACTTGCTGTGCCCTGGGCTGCATCTCCTGGTGCTTTGGCATCACTGGAGCCAGCGTGGAGCACTGCATCCGGGGAGGCACCTGGAGAAACTGGGGGGGCCCTGAGGATCTGAGGGACACCACCCAAGAGGTATTGTGAGGAGGGGGCTGTCTGGCTGCAGTGTCTGGAAGGCTGCTGCAAGGGGAGTGGTTCTGAACCCCCTGCCCCATGTCTGTGGGTGGGCTGGGAAAGGGAAGGAGCTCCCCTGTAGGGGTGGCCAGGCGCTGAAGGAGGCTGTTGGGAGGCTTTGGTTTCATGGCTGGGGTTTTGCAATGGGCAGACCGAAGGTGGCTGTTGGGGTGGGCTGCAGGCACCTGGGGTTTTGTCTGCTGAAGGTGTGGGGTCAGTGTGCCAGACAGGGGTCTGGCAGCAGGGAGGCTGGTGTGGAAGGGCTGGAGAGGGTGATGCTTCCCTGGCCTTGGTAGTGGAGAAGTCCTGGTCAGCTCTGTGGGAGGGTGGGAGTCACAGCCCGGCTCTTGGCTGTGATCTGCTAAGCCTCTGAGAGGAGGGTGGAGCAGGTGGGCTCCCTGCTGGTGCTCTCCTGACTCCTCAGGCACTGCTGGCCATCAGGACTCACACCTGGGAGATGCTGAAGGGATGCAAACTGTCCCACTCCCTGCTGCAGGGAAGGAGAAGTGGCTGCCAGCCCTCAGAGCAGTGCCTGGTGGCTCCAGGAAGCCTGAGGCTGGGCTTCTGGCTTGGCTCTGTTTCTCCTGGCTTTAGCTCACGGCCCTGGCAGTGGCACTTGGCAGTGTATGGCTGAGCAGCCCTTTGGAGCTCAGGCTCGATGCTTACTGTGAAGGATGAGCGTCAGAGGGAAGACTGAAAGCAGAGGGATGCTTTGTGCAGGACTTCAAACGCTGGAACAGCCTGAGAGGGAGCTGGGTGCTCCCACCTGGGAGCTGCTTTGCTGTGCCTCGGGCCGGAGGCCGAGGCAGGGCTGCGGGCAGCAGTCGCTGTGCAGGGCAGGGGGCCCGGAGCAGGGGTGGCCGTTCAGGGCGAGCCTGAGCTCCCCTGTGGCTGGCGACGGAGCTCGCTGCAGGGGGCCGGCAGGCGGGGAGGGGAAGGCTGTGCTGCTCCTGATCTTTGCTTTGTGTCTCCTCCCCCAGGCGGTCGAGCCCTGTGCGCTCTGTCTGAAGAGGCTCCAAGATAGGTGGTGAGTACTGCCCAGTCCCTCGGGGCGCCCTTGGGGTCAGCAGGAGGGGGACTCGGTCCCAGCATTTGCAGCTGCTGTCTTCTCTTCCAGGCTGGGTGCAGAGGTTAGCGTTTGCCGAGCTCCTGGCACCATGTTGCAGCTGGCAGGGCTGTGGAGGTTTGGCAGCAGAGGGCTGAACTTCGCCTTTGCACCAACATTAATTTCCTGAGCCTTGATCAGTGGCATCAGTGTCACAGCTTCAGAGCTGCTGGGCTGGGGAGAGGCTGCAAACTGCGCTGTGCTGTACTGAGAGCTCACACTGCCCAGTGGGACCCTGGCAGGGACCTTGTTCCCTCCTGCCTCTGTGCCACTCTAAAGGAATCACAGAATGTGCCTTCCTGGGACTCATTCTGTCCTCCTGCACCCAAGCCCTCCCTGTACCTCCTTTGTGTGCCCTTCACTGGCTCCTTCCTGTCACCTGTGTGTGACCTGAGGTCGCTGAAGGGCTTCAGGAGCCTGAGCTCGCTGAGCAGTGCTGCTGCTGGGCTGCTGCAGCTGGAGAAGCTCAGCGCAGTTTCACAGCATCATTAAGGTTGGAAAAGACCTTAGAGGTTATCCAGTCCAACCTCACCCACTCCCATGCCCACTGAACTGGATCTTGATGCCATCCAGGAGGTCCCAGGGCAGGTCTGTGCCCTGCAGCAGCCTCTGCTGGTGTTTGTGTTGGTTCTAGAGCAATGTGGGCTCTCCTTTCCCCTTTCAGTCCTGGATTTCATTCCAGTGCAATTAACCAGTGGTAGCTCTGCCCCTTAATTGCTCAGGAAGTTCACTCTCCAGCTGCATTTCCCTGCAGCACGGCTATTAGAGCTCTTGGGTGTTCAGACACACTAATGGCTGACAGCTGAATGTCCCAAACCTCTAATGGACCTCTCCAGCTTCCAGATCAGTTTTCCATGGGCAGTGGTCCCAGGTTGATCCGAAGTGCCTGCACGGATGGAGTGCAGCCCTCCAGGCTTCCTTGTTGGGGCAGGGGAGGAAGCTGTGGTTTGGTGGTGTGCTGTGCTTGTGTCCACCCAAGTGCATGCTCATTCTGGCCAGGAGTTGCTTGGTTGGCATTTACAGGGGGCTTGTCTAGTGCCCCTCACTTGTATTGGTTGTCAGTCACAGCCCTCCTCAGGCAGAGCATCGCTGCTGTGCTGGCTGACCCCCAGCTGCTTCTGACTGAGGCTCATAGCCCTGAAACGTGACCCAAAAGCCTCCTGATGGACCTGCTGCCAGAGCACTGCTGTGTGTCACAGCTCCTGAGCCCCCTCTCCCCGGGTCACAGGGTGCTAGGGCTTGGAAGGGGCCTCTGGAGATCTGTCCCCAGCCCCAGGGTGGGCTCAGGGTCACAGCCCAGCCCAGCCTGGTGGTGGTTCTGTTCTGGGATCTGGACCACCAGCTGGGCTTCGAGGTGCTGCAAGGTGCATCAAGCTGCTGCCCTGAGGGCAGGGGCTGTGGGGCTCTGTGTGCAGAGCCAGGCAATGCCCAGCTGCCAGCTGCATTTGTGCTTGCCCCTGGGTTTGCTGCTGGCACCTGCGCAGGGGGGGAGCGATCGGGGCCTCCAGGCCCTGCGTGCCAGGCTGCTGTTCTTTCTCCTGGGCACCTCCTCTGGGTGACACTTGCAGATCCCTGAAGGTCCTGTGGCCTTCTGGGGAGACCTGGGCTGCTGCTGCACTCCTGCAGAGCGTGGGGGTGCTGGGTGCTTGCTCCTCACACCTCTGCCGGTCGCTGTCGCCCCTGGCCCGCCGGACTCGGGGCTGTCCCTGCCCTGCCGTGGTGCTGTGCGGCGTGCAGGAGGTCAGGCCTGGCCTGTGGGCTCCCTGGCACAGCTCTGCTCCTCCTGTCACTGTGGGATTACCAAGCATTACTTGCTGGGATGGACTCAGGTGGGGCTATTCCTGGCTAAGCTGCATTAAGGTATGGCTGCGAGTCCCGGGGCTGGCAGCGGCGCTAAGGCGCTTTGCTATTTCTGTGGCACCCCAGCGTGGGCACAGGGCCCTGGGCATGGGCACAGGGCCTGGGCACGGCCAGGCCTGCTCAGATTAGTCAGCAGCTCAACGCTGCTGCTGCTCCCTTGCCCCGCAGTCAGCTCTGCTCTGCAGTTGCTTGTGGCCTCTCCATCATGGTGGCCAGGCTGGGAAGAGGAGGAGAGGGAGCCTTGGCCTGAGGCTGGGGGCTGGGGACTCGCTGGGAGGAGCTTTGGTGTAAGTAGGGGCTGGGGGCAGAGGGTTTGGGGCTCTTCCTGGGGCTCCTGGGCAGCCACCAAGGGAGCATTGTGGAGTCATCCACCTGAACCCTGCCAGGGTTGTCTGATGGAAGGAGAGACCTCCTGTGGAGACCACCCCAGCACTCCTGTCCCTCAGCAGACGCTGCACCCCTCTTGATGAAAAGTCAATGAATTGAGTGTGGAACCTTGGCTCTCTGCTCTCCTCCCCTGGCAGAGCCCCAGCAAGCATCCATCCCAGCAGTGAGGTGGGCTGGGGGCAGCAGGCAGAGGTGGCCATGGGCAGCATCTGGCTGCAGGATCCCTGGGGTCAGGCAGGCTGCCAGCCCCTCTGCAGAGGGGGAGGGCAAGCCATGGCCTTCTCTGGGAAGGGAGGAGTGGGACCTGGTTCCCCTCAGTGTGGGCAGACAGGAGGCTGGTCAGGATGAGTGTCCTCAGGAGCCAGCACTGCAGGGCAGTGTGGCTTGTGCCCTGCAGTGGGTGCCAGAGTCTAGTGGCTTTGAACCGTGCCTGGGGGCTGGAGGAGTCACCTGCAGGAGAGTCACCTGGCCAGAGATGGTTTCCTGCAGGTGGTTTGGCTGCAACCCTTCCTGGGGAGTGCAGCAGGAAGGACATTGCCCACCCCTAAGCTTCCCACCTCGAGTTTGCTAGGGTGGAGGCTGCTCCACAGCACAGTGCCCTTGGAGTGTTTCTGGGCACCCTTTGGCTTCGTTGGCACTTGGCAGGAGAGGTGGTGGAGGAGGGAGGATGGAGTGGTGCAGTGTGGGCATCCTCCTGGCTGCACCCTGGGACAGCCTGGCTGGTCAGCAGCTTAGTTGCTGTCACTGGCCTGTGGCACTCAAGGGCTCTGGGGTGCTGGTGGGAAGGCTGCAGTGGGCAGTCCTGGGTGTGCCAGGTACGGCTGGCAGTCCTGTGAGCACAAACACACCCAGGGCAGGGGGGGGTCTCAGTGAGCACCTGCAGCCCTCCAAGCCTGCCTTGGAGATGATGCAGGGAAGCTCTGCAGCTTTGTCCTCACTTTCCAGCAGTGCAGAACTCTCAGTAGCTGCTCAGAACAACAGGCAGTGGTGGTGGCTGGGTGCTGCCCAGGCTGGGGTGGGCACCACTGCAGAGGAGAGAAGATGCTGTAGGGCTGCCATCAGCAGCACCAGGGCTGAGTTCCTGCAGAGGCTTTCAGTGCTGCTCCCTGCTGAGCACAAGCTGTCCAGCTGGGCACGGGAGCTGGCTGGCAAGGGCTGATCTCTGGTGCCAGGCAGGCTGGAGGAGCAGCAGCTGGCAGTGCTGTCATACACAGCATGGGAGCAGTTCTGCTGTGGGGTGATGCTGACTCTGGGAGTGGCTGGGCTTGGAGGCAGGCAGAGGTTCCTGGATGGTAGTTTTGAAGTGAAGGCTGAAAGCCCCATCCTGCTTTCACACAATGCCAGGGTGGGGGTGGCAGGGGCCTGGGGGGGTGGGGTCACCCAGTCCAGCCCCCTGGAGCACAGGGTCACCTGCAGCAGCTTGCCCAGGATCACAGTGGCCAGGTGGGGTTGGAAGCTCTCCAGAACAGATGTGCTGAGAGCAGACCTGTCTGAGGTGTTAGCTACACAGGACCTTGTTTCCTGCACCCCTGGCGTGCTCAAGGTGCTCCAGCTGCAGGGTTGTGCCTGGCAGCCAAGGGAAGCATTTCCCCCTCCCAGGGCAGCTCAGCATCTGCTGCAGCCAGTGCCTGGGGCTTGCCTTGGCTTTGTTCCCTCTTGTGTTTGGGGGCTTGACTCAGGGCTTTGGGGGTGGTGTGAAGGTTTTTACCCCAACCCCAGCAGGTGCTGCATCTCCACCTGCTCTGGTGTCCAGGGCAGGGTGCAGGCAAGTCCCAGCAGGGCAGCAGCGGGGTTAGGTGCAGGCTGGCCTTCCTGCGAGCTCAGCCACACAGCTTTGCTTCCCTCTCCCTAAGCATTTGGTGCTTTACTGCCCCTGGGTTGCCAGAAAACCTTCTCAGTGTCCCAGGGGCTGCCCTGTGCTGCTGGGGGCAGCTGGTGTGGCCACCAGCCCCTTGTCCAGTGGTGCTGTGGCTGAGGTGAAGCACCAGGGGCTGCAGCTGGACCGGCTCAGCAGGGCAGGTCCCTTCCAGCTGAGCCATTCTCTTCAAGTGCAGGCAGGGCTGGAGAGCTGGGAGAGGCCTGGGCTGGAGATGCTGCTCTCTGTCCCTGCTTTGGTGCAGGAGGGGTGGGAGAGATTTCCTCTGCTGGCTGCTGGCTTACACCATGAAGGCTGACAATTAATTGCCTGCCTGTTGATTTAATCAGGCAGAAGCCACTGCAGTGAAAAGGGAGAGGGTTGCAGGGCAGAGCTCTCACTCCACAGCACAAAATGCTTGGCCTGGGTGGCATTTCCAGGGGCACAGTTTGGCATTTTCTTCAGGGAGGTGGAAGAAAAAGAAGCCATGCAGTGAAAGGGTTAACTTTGTGATGTGAGCAGCAAAGGTCCCTGCAGGGCTCTGTGTGGGGTGGGTGTGAGGGCAGGGGGCAGCTCCATGGCTTGCCAGCTGCTGGCCCTGCCCGCACCTCACAGCAGTGCAGTTCTCAGGCTCTGATCCCTTCCACTGCAGCCACCAGGGAGCTGCTTCCAGGTGACAGTCCCTGAGCCTCTGGAGCGCTGCAGTGCCGTAGTGAGGAGCACCAGAGGTCTGTTGGTGTGAGAGCAGGAAGCAGGAGCCTGGGGACTGCTTTCAGAAGGTGCTGGAAGTGCCTCCCCCGCAGCCGCCCTGAGCTCCGGGTCGGGAGAAGAGCTTTGTCCTCTTGGGCTTTGTTTGAGTGTCACCAAACCGAGAGAGGCTGCTCCCCAGAAGGGCTCAGGAAGGAGGGTTGGGTGGTCCACGTCCCCCACTGCAGTGGGAGGTGAACTGCCCTGCAAAACGCCGGGCTGGGAGGCGGCAGCCGGCGCACAGCAAGGAGCTGCTCGGTGGAGTGCCTGGGAAGTGGCTGCAGGTTGTCCTCTGGGGTCAGTGTGCCTCCAGAGGCAGCAGCCTGGGCCTGCTTTTGCAGTCATCTGTTTCCAGGGGGTAGCAGCCCCCTGGGCAGTGTGACTTGGTAGGAGCTCTACCATGCTCACCCCGCCAGGGCCAGCAGCTGCTCTGCTTCTAGCTCAACAAACGTCAAAGTTTGGTCTACTTCTCACTTCAGCCTCCTGTGCCCTGAGGTGCCCTGGTCAGGGGGGTGGTGGTGGCTCTGCCTGTCTCAGGCACCCCGGGAGTGGAGCCACATGCCCACAGGGGCACAACCCAGGAGCTATTGAGCTTTAGTCCTGGGGATGCCAGCAGCCCCCTGAGTGCCATGCTGCTGCTGGATGCTGTCGTCACCCTGAGGCTTGGGGATGCCAGTTCTGATGCATGGCACTGGGGCAGCGTGGAGCTGCAGCCGTGGGACAGGAAGGGACTTGTGAGCCGGTGGCAGCTGCCTGAGAGCTGTGCAGTGCAGCACATCCCCTCGGGCTGCCCTTCTGCAGGTAGCACAGGGCCTGGTGGCTCTACAGAGCCAGGGCCTGTGGCACTGCTGCCTCCATCCCAGGGCTCAGGCTGCTGCTGGGGCTGGGCTGCTCCCTGAAGGAAGCCTCTGCAACACCAAGGATGCACAGCTGCATTGGATGCATTGCCAGGGGAGGGCTTTCCTGCTTGCAGGCTCAGCTGTGCTTAACCCAGCAGGGAGTTCTCTGCAGCCTCTGTTACAGAGCTGGACCCAAACACCTCCACCAGAGCCTGCTGCAGCTCCTGCTGCTTTGCAGTGCTGCACAACAAAGCAGTGTGGTCCCCTCTGAAGCCAGAGGTCCCAGCCTGGGGCTGGCATTGTCCTGGCCTTCCAAAGAAGACCTGGTGGGCAGGGGCTACCCATGGCCTGAGTGCCAGCTCCCTCAGCAGGGCATTTCAAGAAGGTTTGGCAGGGGCAGAAGCCAAACCCATCCCCAGCCATCTGCTTTCCCAGCTTTTCAGCTTCTACCTTCCCCTGCCCAGACTTGGTTGCTTCCTGTGAATAGCTCATTTCAGCTCTCTCTCCTCTCTCCCTTATTCTTCAGCTCCATCTGAGCTCATCATCACTTTTCTTCCCCTTTTTCTCCCTCCTTTGTTGCAAGGAGCAGAGGAGAGGACAGAGCCCAGGTGTGGAGGGATGCTGGACAGCAGAGTACAGCTGCCTTGTGTTGTCTCTCCTGGTGCCCCACACAGCTCAGAGCCACTTCTCTTCCTGTCCCAGCTTCAGCCTGGGTCTGACCTCGCTTGCTGAGTGCCTCCAGACTGGGTTTAATCATCACACTTCTTGAGTTACTGTTCTCTTAAAGCAAACATTTCCTTAGGAGGTGGAGGTGAATCCTTAGCCAGCAGTCATGGTTCCCTCTGAAGCCCTCCATGAGGTACCAGGTACAGTTGGCTGTTGCAGTGTTCCCTTAGGAGCCCTGCAGGACTGAGCAGAGGTTGGGAAGGATGTGCTGGAGAAGCTGATGGCTTCGTCTCTGACTGTCCCCTGCATTCCCAGCTCTCTGCAGGCTCTCTTGTGGCACCTGGGCCACAGCTGCTGCTCCCCACAGCTTGGCTCTACCCTTTGCTTCCCTGGGCTGTCCTCAGCACAGTTGTTCTGGGGCTGTGTGGGAGGGCAGAGCTGGCTGCAGGGGTGATGTCTGGGCACTGTGTATGAGCCAGGAGAGCAGAGAGGAGAAAGAGAGGTTCCTTATGACATGAGGAGCTGAGCAGATGTCTCCAGGCCAAGGACCCTTTGACCTGAGGTATGTGCAGAATCTTTGGAGTCTGTGCTCTTCACAGCCATCTGAGGCTGGATTCACAGCACCACTTGCTGGGTTATGCAGAGCTCTGTTGCTTCCTTCCCCTGCTCTTTGACCCTTGAGCTGTGGCTGGGGTGAGCAGGATTCACTGAGTCATGGAATGGTTGGGTTGGGAGGGACCTCAAAGATCCTCCAGCTCCAGCCCCCTGCCACGGGCAGGGACCCCTCCCCCCCAGCCCAGGCTGCTCAAGGTCTCATCCAGCCTGGCCTGGAACACCTCCAGGCAGGAGGCAGCCACAGCCTCCCTGGGCAGCCTGTGCCAGGCTCTCCCCAGCCTCACTGCCAAGGATTTCTTCCTCCTCTCCACTCTCAGTCTCCCCTGTGCCAGCTCAAAGCCATTGTCCCTCGTCCTGGCACTCCCAGCCCCTGTCACAAGTCCCTCCCCAGCTCTCCTGGAGCCCCTCAGGTACTGGAAGGCTGCTCTGAGGTCTGCCTGGAGCTGCCTCTTCCTCGATGGCATCAGCTCCCTTTGTGCCAAGTTTCTTTAAATGCCTGGAAGCTGGTGGAGGAGGAGGAGGAGGAGGTTGCTGCTCTTGGCCATGCTGGAAGGAGCTGAGCTCCTGCTGCCCAGCGTGGGCAGTGCCATGGAAGGGTTAACGGTGGGCAGGGCGGAGACAGAGCTGATCCTGCCCCAAATCACTTAACCCTCTTAAGGCTCTCCCCTGGCCTGCCTGAGCCAGGCTCCTAATCTAGCAAGGAGACACACAAGTGAGAGCTGAGCTATAAATGGCACCAGCAGGGCACAAGGTGCTCAGCTCCAGCAGCCCCCTCCTGCCTGCAGCCCCTGCACCCTGTGCCCATGCAGCAGGGCATCAGCCTGTGCTGGGCTGTCCATCCTCAGGAGGCTTTTAGGTCAGGATTATGAGGAAGTTCTGCACAGTGAGGCTGGGGAGGCACTGGCACAGGCTGCCCAGGGAGGTGCTTGAGGCTCCATCCCTGCAGACAGTTAAACTCATCCTGGATGTGCCCCTGGGCAGCCTGCTCCAGCTGGAGCTGTTCCTGTGCCTGCAGGGGCTTGGACAAGATGCCCTTGGAGGGTCCCTTCCAACCCAATGCAATCTGAATCAGGGTGAATCTCCTGAGAGCAGAGCTGGTGCAGGCTGGGTGGGTGGTGGCTGGCTGCAGAAGTTCTTGGAGTCAGGAGATCCTGGACCAGAAGAGTTCATAGAATCATAGAATCAATGAGGTTGGAATTGACCTCAAAGGTCATCAAGTCCAAGCTGTCACCCCAGACCTCATGACTACTAAACCCTGGCACCAAGTGCCATGTCCAGTCCCCTCTTGAACACCCCCAGGGATGAGGACTCAGGTGCACACTCTTGGTGAGATCACAGCACATTCCCAGGGGCTGTGCTTCAGGCCCCTGCCTGCTGCTCTGGAAGAGCAGCATCTGCATGGTGGCCACACACCAAGTGCTTGGCACTGTTCTGGATGCCTGCTTGGGCATCTCTGCTATGCAGAAAGCCTGAGAGACCTGGGGTGGTTTAGTCTTGGTAAGGCTGAGAGGGGATCTGAGCAGTGTCTGTACAGGTCTGAGGGGTGGGGGGCAAGAAGGGGCCAGGGGCTCAGAGCTGTCCTGAGACAGGACAAGGAGCAAGGGACACAGACTGGAGCCCAGGAGGCTCCACCTCAGCAGGAGGAGAAACTTCCTTGGTGTGAGGCTGCTGGAGCCTGGAGCAGGCTGCCCAGAGAGGTTGTGGAGCCTGCCCTGGGGCCTTTCCAGCCCCCCCTGGATGTGTTCTGTGTGCCCTGCCCTGGCTGCCCTGCCCTGGCAGGGGTTGGCTGGGTGAGCTCTGGGGGTCCCTTCCAGCCCCTCCATGCTGTGGTTCTGTGCTGGGATGAGTGATGCCAAGGATGGAGAACAACTGTGAGGTGCTTGGGAGCTGTCTCTGTGGGGAGTGTTCCATGCTGGTCCCCCAGAAAGTGGAGGAGAGACTAAATCTGTGCTGGTGCAGCCTGTCCCTGGGGTTGGCTTTCCCTGGTGTCTGCTGCTGCTGTGCAGCTGGAGCTGGAATGTGGCTGCTGGGGTCAGGCTGGGGGCTGCTCAGCACAGGCCAGCTGCAGGGTGGTTTGTGTCCTCTGCATGCAAGCAGTGACGCCGTGAGAACCTCTGCCCCGGCCCCCCAGGGCCTGCTCAGGATGGCCTTGAGCTGCCTCAGGAGTCCATAGCCATGGACCCTCTGGGGCTGTGCCCAGCTGGGCTGGCTCAGAGCTGGTCAGCAGCAGTGGAGCTGAACCCAAGTCATGCAGCTGCTCAGAGAGCTTCTGACCCTTCCCTGGAGCTGTTCTGGTTGGCAGCAGTGGAGCAGCCCTGGGCAGGGGCAGGGCTCTGACTCAGTGCACCGCGGGCACAGAGCCAGCTGCTGCCAGGTATGGCTGGCACTGGGTTGGTGAAGCCACAGAGCAGGCTATGGGGCTTGGTGGAGCTACAGAGCTCTGCTGCCTGAAGAGGTAGGGAGGGTTCCACTGGTGTAGGAAGGAGCTGCATCTCCTAGGGAGTATTTTGCCTGCACTGGGAAATACTGCCTTGTCTCCCAAGGGCAACCCTGTGTGCCCTGAGAGTGGCACTGCTGGAGAAGGAGAAGGGGAAGAGCTGGGCTGATCCTGCACAGGTTCCATCCCAGCTTTGCAGGTAAATGAATTCCCTTTCCTTAGCTCCCTGTGGCGGGAGAAGCAGCCACGGCAGCGCCTGCGGCTGGTGCAGTGTGCTCAGGACCCTGGAGCAGGAAGTGTCCCTGAAGTCCAGGCAGTACCTGTGCCTTGCTAAGGGGGTTTGCAGCCAAGTCCTGCCCTTAAGGCCTCTGCTACCAAAGCCTCCTAAGCAGAGGTGGCACAGGTTGCTCCCCTTGAGAGCAGATGTGGCTGTTTAGAGGCAGCTTTGGTGCCTGTGCCGAGGGGAGCTGATGGCCACTGCCTAAAGGTCACCCTCCAGCCCCCCTGTGCTGCAGCTGCTGCCCAGGGAGGGCAGGCAGGAGCGATGGGGTGCTGGGGGCAGGGGAGTGTGGGGATGCCTCTTCTCCCTCCCAGATCAGAACCTGCCCCACTTGCAGTTTTAGCTCCTCAGGGCTCTCTCACAGGCCAGGTTCTGGCGAGTGCTCTGGGGCTGGTTTTGACGTCTGCTGCTCAGCACCCTGACGTGGTTGCAGCAGCAGCCCCTCTCCCCTCTTAGGCTTCCCTTGAAGGCCTCGGCAAGGGCTGCTGGGCTGCCACTTCCCTTGGGCTTCCTCTTCTTCTTTTTAGTTTGTGTCATTCAAGAACGTTTTGCTTTGTTTATTTGCATCTGCTTGGCTTTGGCAATTTCTCTTTGCCCTTTTGCTTCCTGACCTCTGTGACACAGCTTTGCTGAGCAGCCCTTCCTTGCAGGCACTCTGCTTAGTCCTAGCAGTCCCTTTTCTTGTGGCTGTTCCTCCAGTTAGAGTGATCATTCCCTGCATCTCTCCCCCACTTTGCTTAGAGTTCCAAGCACCACAGCTCTTTCTTTCTGCTCTTTGCCATGAGGATGCTCCCAGCTTCTGACCTGTGTGGTTGAGCACACCACCCCGGGGGACCACCCCAGGGGACCACCCCAGGGTCCCGTGGGAAATTGAAAACGTGACTTTCTGTGTTTCCCTTTGGAGTATTCCTCTACCTGAGCCACCCCTCCGTGCCTGCAGCTGCCTCCAGAGCTGCTTTCTGTGAGCTCTCAGGGAGGCTCAGTGAGTGTTGCCCTTCCCCGGGTCAGCAGCCCCAGGGCTCTGCCTGCTGCCTGCGGTCAGCTCTTCACGTCAAGAGCAGGTTCTTCGCCTGAGCCCTTCGGGAAGCTGCAGCCCCACAGGGAGATGAACCCTGAGAGCACTTCTGTCCCATGCAGACTCTCCAGGGGCAGGACAGCCCTGGTTGCTCTCCTCCCAGGCAGCCTGGAGCCGGCGGCAGCTGTGGCTCAGATGCTGCCCTCCTGCCTTTCTTCTCCTCCTGCCCTTTGGCATGGCCCTGGCCCCGGTGCCACTGTTACTGCTTTGGCTTCTTTTGTAATCACTTAGGGGTCTCTGGCTGTTACCTGCCCCCTGCCTGCTGCACTCAGTGTGCTCTTTGTTCCTCTGCTTTCCTTGTCCACCTTCCCCAGCATCCCCCTGGCAGTTTGTCAAAGCCAGGTGTGGGAACTGACTGATGGCTCTGATTCTCGCGGCTCTCCTTCAGAGCTCTCAGCTGTGCCTGCTGTGATCACAGAACACCACTTCAGTCCCCTCTCCACGAATGCCTTGGGGTGGTGGGACAGCCTGGAACGTCCCTTGTGGTGTCAGTGTCTGAGCCATGAGCATGCCAGGACCTGGGGGTGGCTTCTCCTTCCTTTGAAAGCAAGCCTGTGGGGTGATGCTCAGAGGCTAAGCCTGGTCTCCCCAGGCTCTCTCTGTCGCCTAGAGGCAGATGGGCACCACCAGGGAGCATCTGAAACAGGCTCAGCTCTGAATTGCCTCCTCATGTACTCCCTGTGACTGAGACTGTCCTCTTTGGGCTAAATTTAGCCCTGAGCCTTGTTCATGCTTGTGGCTGAGTTCTCCATCTGCATGCTGACAACAGGAGCCCTTCATCTCTTACTGGAAGACCAAAGACAAACCTCCTGGGCAGCAAGGAGCCAGAATACTCTTAGCAATAGGGACCAGAAGAGTGGTGTAAGAGAGCAGCTGAGGACAGCACCGTGGGGCAGCTGGGGGCAGAAGAGGAGATGGAGATGCAGAGTATGGCAGGGAAAAGTCATACCCCAAGACCTGAGCACGAGGTCTCCAGCAGCAGCAGCTGGAAAGCTTTCATCATGCAGAGGCTCTCAGAACACCTCTCCCCCAGGACTAAGGATCCAGGCTGCTGTGAGGGTTTCATTCCCCATTAGGGCAGCCACAGATCCCCCCCAGGGGGCTGTGTGCTTCCAGCCTGTGCTTGGATTGCAAAGGCTCTAACCTTCTGCATTCCTGGGAGCCAGCCCTGCTGCTGCCTTCTGCCCTTGCACACAAGCTCCCTTGCTGGCTTTCCTGAGGGGAGCTGCTTGCTTCCCTGTGGCAGGTTTGCAGGAAGGCTGACTGGTGCTGGTGCTCCAGCCCAGCAGTTGGCCTCTTCCAACAGCCAAGAGCTCTCCTCACTGCCCCTCCTGCATTCCCCTTCTTGTCTCCCCTGAGCTGAGCTGCCACTCGTGCAGGACAAAGAAAATGACTTCTGCAGCAGCCAGCTGCCAGCATCCCTCTGGGAGGAAGCTCTTGGTGAGCAGAATGTCCTTCCAGCTCCTACAGAAGGGTTCCTAGGAGGGGTCTAGAGGCAAGGCATAGCTGGTGGAGCCTCATTCCTGCCTCACTTGGCTTGTTGAGGCTTCCTACCTTTTTCTGGCCTCTGTTGTAAGCCCCTTCAGTGATCAGCTTGCTCTGGTCTGGTAGCTGTGCTGCAGAAAGCTGCTGTTAACCCTCTGTCTCTTCCTGTGCTGTGGGCAGGTGAGGACATTTGCAGGGTGATGATTTCCCTAGCAACATCCAGCCTGCAGGGTGCTGAGCGAGCTGTGGCTGCATCACAGCCCTGTCTGGGGTGGCCTTTCAGTGTCTTCTTGCAGTCCTTCCTGCCCAGGTCCCTGGATAGTCATAGATCAGGCTGGGCATGCTCTTGCAGGGTGTGCAGCACATGCCAGAGGAGCAGCTGGGCTGCAGGCAGCTCAGGTCAGCTCTCCAGCTGCCTCCTCTCCTGGTTACTGCACTTTGCACAACAGCTAAGACTGTGGTAGGAAGAAGCCACGCAGCACGTTCTAGCTACTGCAGTTTCACAGTGAATGTGTTGAGCCAGCTTGTGGTCAGCTTTGTCATCTCCTGTCAGCAATTCCCAGTGCTCCCAGCAGCCACTCCTCACCCCAGCAAAACCCAGGAGTGCTGCACAGACAGACTGCAGCCCCAGAGGCACAGCGTGCCCAGAGCTCCCGAGCGGCTCGCTCCCCTGCAGGCCTGGCCCTCTGCAGCTGTCCTGCCTGCTTCCTCTGCTGCTGCTGCTCATGCAGCATCTCAGGGAGCCAGGGTCAGCAGGGAATGCTCCCCAGGGTGCCAGGGTCAGCAGGCAGTGCACCACACAGAGCTCTGCTGCTCAAGTCCTTCCCCAGGGTTGTTGGTATGAGGCAGTGATGAAGGGGATGGATCCCAAGGGTTTCCTGCATCTGCTTGGGGTGACCTGGCAAATGCCATGAAGTGTGGAGTGTCCTCCCCTCATCCAGCTCTGCCCAGGGGACTGACAGCTGCAGCAGGAGCATGGTGTGCAGGGCTGTGCCCTCAGGCTGACCAGGGGCCTGGGCAGCTTGTGCCAGCCCCTGGCCTTAGGGTCTGGGCTCAGCTGCCAGGGGTTCCCACCCTGGGGTAGCCCAGCAGCTCCTCAGGGAGCAGCTCTGCACAGCCTGGCCTCAGGAGGAGCTCTGATGGTCTGCCAAGGAGCTGCCATGGCCCTGGCTTTAGAATCATCAGGTTACCTCTACCCCTAAGATCATCCAGTCCAACCTTCTCCCCAGCACCTCCATGGCCACTAGGCAGGGTGCCAGGGGGCTGTAGGTGGTTGGTCTGGGGGGGGTGGCAGCCCTTTGCCAGTCTGCAGAGCCCTGCCTGAGCACTGCCAGCTCTGGGGTGTGCTGCCCTGGGAAGGGAAAGCTGCAGCAAGCATTGGCCATTAGCCTGCTGGGGGAGTCTGGAGGCCTCTGTGGAGGCTGGAAAGGAGAGGTCTGGATACTGAAGTGCCTTTCCCATGGGAGTCCCCCACGTTTGGCATGGAGGGTCTGTGCCAGCATCCCTCGTGGGGGCTGTCAGCCCCTTCCAGGCCCTGGTGCTGCTCTGCAGGGCTGGGGCTGAGTGTTGGTAGTCTCTGTGCCCGGGTGGGGAGCTGAGAAGCAGCTGCCCTGTCACAGGTGGTGTCATGCAGGAAGGCAGCAGGAGGCTGGTGCCACTGCAAAGCCACGCAGCAGAGCCTGGCACCGTGGGAAAAGGGAGGCTGCTGCTGCTGCTGAGACAGGAGTGGGGACTTGCAGCTGGCTGGGCTGCTCCTGGGGTAAGGATGCTGCTGCTTGCAGATTGCACTCACTAGGCCTAAATCCAAGTCTCCTTCAGGGTCCAGGGCACAGCATGAGGCTTCCCCTTCACCCAGCCCCTCTCCATCTCTCCAGACAAAGTCAGTTTGTAGGCAAGGGGCACCCAGAGGTGGCACTGGGGCAACGGCACCTGCAGCCATGGTCCTGTGGAACATTCCCAGTGCAGCCACAGCTCCTCAGCAACCTCTCTCCCTTCTGACTGCTTGCAAAGAAGGTTTTGATTGTTGTTGGCAGCGTAGGAAACGGCCAGCCCCCCCCCCCAGGCAGGATAAAGGGACATCTGTAGTGCTGTTGGGACAGGATGAGACCATCTGCCTGGCCAGGGTGGCCCTGGGGGTCAGCCTGCCCCCACGCACTGCCCCCACTCGGGCTGGGTGGGACCCTCACGAGGGCTGGGGGTGGTCAGCTGATGGCATCTGCAGTCCTGCAGCCAGCCTGTGCCTTCCCACCTGGCTGTGCTTTGGGCTGGGAAAAGAGGCTCCAGTCAGCTCTGCTGCCTCAAGCACAGCAGGAGCATCTCCCAGCCTTCCCCCAGGACGCTTTGATTCATTGAGGTCTCTGCAAGGCTGCACTGAACCTGCTCTGTGTCCTGGCCTGGAGGACCTCTTAGTGTTTGGAGTGCTCCAGCTGTGTGCACTCATGAGAGCGTCCCTGCTGCTGAGGGGGAGCAAGCCTGGTGTCTGCAAGCCTGGTGTCTGCAAGCCTGGCAGTGCTTGGAGCTGTGCAGTCCATGCTGAGCTGCTCTGCAGGCCTTTTCCTGCTGGGGTGAGGCCAGGCTGCTGTGGAGCTGGCACTTGCAGATGACCAACCCTGTGAAGGCTTCTGTGGTGAGGAGGCTCCAGGGCTCTGCAGCAGGCACTTCAGTGCTGATAGCTGGGCCAGGGCTGCCCTTTCAGCAGAGACTGATGCAGGTGATTTTGCCATTAGAGCCTGGAGGCTGAGCCACATCAGGCTGTGGGCACAAACTGAGCCTCCTGTAGATTCCTTTGCTCCTGGAAGGTTTTCTGCTCTGTGCTGCCAAAGCCTTGCTGCTGGTGTGGGTGCTGGCCTGGTGCCCTCTGGGCATTTCCAGCAGACAGTTGGGAAAGCCAGGGGAACTGTCAGGCTTCTGTCTTTGTTTTACCTTGGAGAGAAGCCAGGTGCTGTGCCAGGCATTGCCACGGTGGTGTTTGAGCAGCCAGCTGGGCTCCCAGCTCCAAAAATCCCCCCCTGGGCACCGACAGACTGAGAAACCATCAACAGCTGAGGGAGCCTTCAGCCCTGCCTGCACCCCGGCAGGGCGCCGGGGGCACCTCTGGAGATCCCTTAGCTTGGTCAAGCAGAGCTCTGAGAGCTGCAGGACAGCTGCAGCAGGCAGCTCCTGGCTAGCAGGGATTCAGAGCTGTGGTTGGGCTGGTGGGAAGTGACAAATCATCCTGTGCTGGCTCTTCTGTCCCTGAAGTGTCTGCAGCAGAGCCTGGGAGGGGTGAGCTGCACCTCCTGCCAGCGCTGCTGCACGTCCTGAGCCTGGGTGCTTTGTGGAAGAGAGGCTGGGGGTGGAGCCCCCTGCCCACATCTGTGCTGTAGCTGTTCTGAGGGCGAGTTCCCCCTCTGAGCTCTTCAGGCTTTGCCTGCCTGCTGGGGAGACTTCATTTGGTGTTTGAGAGGCTCTTGTTTTGCATGAGCATGAGTGGGGTGCTGGGGAGGGTAATGAGGCTGTGTGGGGTGACCTGGGGCTGTGTGGGGGATCTGGGGCTGCTGGGGAGGGTAATGAGGCTGTGTGGGGTGACCTGGGGCTGTGTGGGGGATCTGGGGCTGCTGGGGAGGGTAATGAGGCTGGGGGGGGTGACCTGGGGCTGTGTGGGGGATCTGGGGCTGCTGGGGAGGGTAATGAGGCTGGGGGGGGTGACCTGGGGCTGTGTGGGGGATCTGGGGCTGCTGGGGAGGGTAATGATGCTGGGGGGGGGCATCTGGGGCTGTGTGGGGGATCTGGGGCTGCTGGGGAGGGTAATGAGGCTGTGTGGGGTGACCTGGGGCTGTGTGGGGGATCTGGGGCTGCTGGGGAGGGTAATGATGCTGGGGGGGTGCATCTGGGGCTGTCTGCTCTCCACCATCACCCAGGGCTCTGTGTCGGAGGGTGCTGGATGTGGATCCCGTGGCTGGGCACACGAGGCTGTTTGCCTGGTTCCTGCCTGTGTTTGTGCTTTGTGTTCAGGGCAAAAGCTCTTCTGAGATTAACCCCCAAGGCCTCCACTGCTGTTCCACGCAGGGCTGTGGGTGGCCTGGGCCCAGGGAACGTGCCCCTGCCTGAGCCTGGGGCAGCTGGCACCTCTCTGGGCAGCAGGGCGGTCGCTGCCCTCACTTAACGCCCTGCCAGGCTGTGCCCTGTGGAGGGGCTCCATGAAGTCCCTGAATGGCTGCAGGTGCCTGGCTTGGTGTGAACCAACCCTGGTCCTGAGCCTGTGCTCTGGTGGTGAAGGAGGTGGTGGTTGGCTTTGGACCTGCATCCCAGAGGGTGGCTTGGTGTGGAGGTGGGGAGTGCTTGGTTGGAGGTCAGGAGTGGTGGTGGTGAGGTCTGGCTGCTGCTCAGGGTGGAATGGGGGAGCTAGGAAGATTAGGGTGAATATGAGGAACAGTTTCTTTGGTGCAGGAGTGGTCAGGGACTGGCAGAGGCTGCCCAGGCAGGTGGTGGAGTCCCCATCCCTGGAGGTGTTCCAGAAACCATGGTTTGGTGTCCGTGGTGGTGCTGGGTTGGTGGTTGGACTCGAGGCCGCTTCCAACCCAACCCATTCCATGACTCCATGAGCTCAGGTTTCTGACCTGCAGCCACAGCTCTCCCCAGCCCAGAGGAGGTGGCACTTGCAGGGGCAGCAGCAGGCTGGCAGAATGGCCCTGGGAAGGTGCAGGGTTGCCAGGCTGTGGCAGCTGAGGAGAAGCATCCAGCATCTGGAAAGCATCCATGGAGAGTGGCTCTTACACCCGTGTGCAAGGGTGCTGTGAGTGAAGTGCCCAGGGGCTGTGCTGCCCATCTCCCTGGCACAGCACCTGGAGCAAGGGGCACTTGGCTGTCCCTGGGGCTGTCTGAGCAGGGCTGAAGCTGCTGAGTAAGCAGGATGAAGAGGTCAGGGGAAAGAGAAAGGTGCAAGGTGAGAGGCACAACCTGCTGGAAGGCCAAGCTCTGGTGGCTCTGTCTGTGCCACCTGGCCCTGTGGGGTTGGTACCCCAGGGAGGAGGTGCTCCTGCGCCCTGGAGTGGTGGCACAGGGGCTGGGTGGTTACCAGGGGCTGCCACCCTCATCCTTGCTGGCACTGCAGCCGGGGGGGCTGCTGCTGCTCATTCACTGGGAGCTGTTCATGGTGTGGGGGCCCTCAGGGAGCCCCAGCCCTCCTCCCACCACCCCCCTCACAGGGCTCATTCCTCTGCCAGCTCAAAGCCATCTTCTGTCTTCCATTCAGTGCTGGGGCCACACTTGCTCTGGTCCCACACTGTCCTGCCCAGAAGCTGTCCCCTGCTGCACACCATGGCAGAGCCATCATGCCCATGCCAGCCCTGGCTCTCCTGGCTGCCTGACCCGGCTGCTCCTGCCCCTGTCAGACAGAGATTTCCCTTTCCCCACATCACAGACCCCTGCAGGTGCCTGGCTGTTGGCTCCAGGGCCGCACACAGCACCTTGGGCAAGGTCTCACCTCAGCACCAAGCCTCCTTATCTGCCCTGGGAACTGCTCCAAGACAGGGATTTGTCTCTTCACCTCTCTGCCTTGGGTCAATCTGTGCTCAGCTCTGCCCAGGCTCTGGACTCCTCCTGCCTTCCTTGCCTGTGCTGGGGCTCCACCCCCAGGGTTACCCTGCTCTCAGAACCACCTCCTGATCTTTTTAAACGACAGTTGGCAGTGTCACAGCAGCAGGCACCTGCTCTGTGCCCTCCCAAGCTGCAGAATGCACCTGTGAGCAGGTCTGATGGCAGAGATGTGAAAAGCAGCACAAAGCAGTCAGTGCCGCAGCGCGGTCCTGGGGCGTCCCCACACGTACAGCCCGGTGGTGCGGCTCACACCAGGGCTTCCCAGCTCCTTCTCCATCTCCAGGAGCTGCTCGTGCCCCGTGAGAGCAGAGGCTGGCAGGGACCTGTCCTGCAGACAAGGCAGCAGGGTAGCTTCCTGGGCTTGCACAGCCCCCGGCCTCAGCCGCGCTGCAGCCTGCCGGTGCCGCCGGAGCGCTGCCGCCCGCAGCTGCTGGTGCTTTGGCCACAGCAGCTGGGGGTCGTAGCTCCTGAAGGGGCAGCCCCGGGGCTGGCTCCTCAGAGGAAGAGCTCTAACGAGGAGGAAGGCTGCAGGGCACTTTGCTCTGCAAACCAGTCCCCTCCTCACCGTCCCAGGGAGCAAGGTGCCTGAAGGCACCCCTGAGTGCTTTGAGCAGGAGGGAGCCTCCTTGCAGCCCCGGGGGGCTCAGGATCTGCACAGAAGGGCTCAAGCCGGGCTGTGGTGCTGGCAGGCAGGGCTGTGGCACTGCCAAGGGCTGCTGGTCTTTCTGACCTGGGCAGGAGCTTGCCCTTTGCTGCTTCAGCCACCCTGATGCACAACAATGCAGCTGAGCATTGGATGTCCTCTCCCTCTCCCTCTCCCTCTCCCTCTCCCTCTCCCTCTCCCTCTCCCTCTCCCTCTCCCTCTCCCTCTCCCTCTCCCTCTCCCTCTCCCTCTCCCTCTCCCTCTCCCTCTCCCTCTCCCTCTCCCTCTCCCTCTCCCTCTCCCTCTCCCTCTCCCTCTCCCTCTCCCTCTCCCTCTCCCTCTCCCTCTCCCTCTCCCTCTCCCTCTCCCCTCATTTTTCCACTCAGACTCAGGACTTCTGCTTCCCTTCCTCAAGCAGCAGTGCCAGTGTTTTTTCCAGTCCAGTACCAGCCCTTGCCAGGAGGCAAATGCAGAACTGGCACCAGAGCTCCCAGCCATACTCCTGGAGCCACAGAATGGCTTGGGATGGATCTTGAGACTCACCCAGGTCAGTCCTCCTGCCATGGGCAGGGAGGTTTTCTACTAGAGCAGGTTGCTCAGAGCCCCATCCAGACTGGCCTCTCTGGGTGCCAGTGCCTCACCACCCTCACTGTGGAAAGGTCTTCCTCATGTCTCATCTAAGACTCTTGCAGTCTAAAACCATTGCCCCTGGCTGTCATTTTAAAGCTCTCTTTGTATATTGAAGGCTGCTCTAAGGCCTCCCTGGAGCCTTCTCTTCTCCAGGCTGAACAGCTGAACCTCTCTCAGCAGAGGGCTTCCAGCCCTCCCATCGTTGCTGTGGCCTCCTCTGGACCCACTCCAGCAAGTCCATGACTCCTGAGCTGGGCACAGCACTCCAGGTGAGGTCTCCCCAAAGTCATCTCTCTTGAGCTGCTGGCATGCTGCTGCTTCTGCAGCCCAGGACACCACTGGGTTTCTGGGCTGGGACCACCTTGCCAGCTCATGCCCAGCATTTCTCCCACCAGTGTCCCCAAGTCTCTCTTGATTCATTCACCCCCCAGGGCGAAAGTCCTAAGAGGGAGTGGTGGGAGCAGAGCTTGGGTGGCTCTTGGGACAGAGCTCAGGGAGAAAGCCAGGCAGTGACACTGCATCAGCCACCTCAGGGCCTGAATGTGGCATTTCCAAGAGGAGCCTTCAGAAATCCTGGCTCTAGAGGAGGGACTGCACTCAAGTGCAGGTGTCCTGAGATGCAGCCACCCTGGCAGGGCTGGGTGTAGAAGCCATTAGGACAGAGCCGAGTAGCAGGAGATGAGAGGACACTGAGGCAGCTTGGAAGCAACAAGGGTGAAAAAGAGCAGAAAGCTCTGGTAGCCAAATGGGACTTGCAGGAATGGTGGCACTCAGTGCCTTGGATGCAGTCAGCCCATGCCAGGCTAGCAGCAGGGCAGCTCTGCCCTCGCCCCCTGGCTGTGCAGGCAGCCCCCCGCGGGCTGTTCCTGGCTGCATGTTGCCTGCCTTCAGCCCAGCAGTGCCACAGCAGGAACCAGAGAGAACACAGGAGCCTCGCAGCAGCTCCTTCACTGAGCACAGGTGGCTGTGCCCAGCACCTGGCAGATAACTGCAGGGGGAAGCAGCTTTGCCTCTTGCTCCCTTGCAAAGCTGAGGGGGTGCTGTGGCTTCTCCCCTCCTGGCTCTGGCCCCAGCACAGCCTGGTGGCTCTCAGCAGGTCACAACCACAGCTCCAGGCCGGTGAGTGGCTGCCTGTGCACAGCACTTCACCAGCCAGTTTTGGCCTCCAGGAGGCTGAGGTTGGTTCTTTCAGTGCTGTCTCCTGCCAGAGGCCACAGCAGAAGTGCCTGCACAGCTTGGTCCTTCCCCACCTGCCCGGATGCTTGGCTGGGTTTGAGGACAGAGGCTGGAGCGAGGTCTTTGCACACTGCTGCTTCGTCTGTCGAGCCAGGGATTTTCCAAACCACTACTTTCCCTCCTTCTCCCTTATTTTCCATTATGAAATCTTCCAGGCCATTGAAAACATTTGAGATGTAGATTGGAGCAGCTTTGGTTGAGCAGAAGTCTTGCCTCATGGAAGGTCAGTGGGCAGGGGGCCAAAGTGGGCCAGTGCTCCGGGAGCACGGCAGGGGAGAGGTGACAGCTGAAGGTGTCCAGGGAAGGGCACAGGTAGGATAAGCACAGCGTGCAGAGGAGCTGTGAGTGGGCTGCAGGGATGTGCTGCTGCTGTGTTCAGGGTCTGGTTGTGCAGCATCCATGGAAAGCAAGCAGCCCCCTGGTGCTCACTTGGAGTGGGGCATTTCTGGCCAGTGCCATTTCTTTGCTTACCAGGACCGCTCCCAGCCTGCAGCTCTTCCTAGCCCCAGGGATCGTGGTCTACACCTGGGACCATGCAAAAGGCAGGAAGGAGGCTGGGGGGGGGAAGGTCCTGTGTGGCTGCAGAGGTGGGAGGGAGGACAGCAGCTGGGAGGGGTGGAAGGTGCAGCTCAAGAGTCTCTGCCCAGCAGCGAAGGGGCTGCTGCATCCCTCTGGGCCATGTGAGGAAGGGCTAAAGGGTATGGGTGGGGAGAGCATGGGTGTTGAGCTGGCATCACAGGGTGCAAATGGAGCTTCTGGGTTTTCCTGGGGGGGCAGGGCTGGCTCTGCACTTTGGGTGGGGAAGCTGAGAGCCCTGTCCCAGGCTGGTCACAGCCCAACCTTCCCCTTCCCACCAAGGCAGTGGGGACCACAGTGGGGCAGTTGCATCCCATGGGAGACCTTCAGCCGGGTGCCAGCTGGGTGCCAGGCCTTTCTTCCAGCAGCAGCTCTTTTGGTCTCCAGCAGGGCTTGGGAGGAGGCTATTTACAGCCCTGGTCCTCTCCGTGGCCATGGGAAGTAGGAAGTGCTTCCTCCCCGCAGCTCTCTGCCCAGAGCTTTGTCTGCTTCCGGACAGTCCCACCCTGCCTGGAGCCGCGCCGGGGCCACGCAGGGTGCTCCTCGGCTGCCTCTCCTGCTCCAGAAGAGAGGCTGTCAGCACCTCAGTGCCTGAGAGCCTTGCCCTGGCCTGCACCATCAGGCAGAAACGCTAATCTGACCCCTCTGCCCCACCACCCCTCCTGCAGCAACAGAAGCTGCAGTGGAAATCCAGGAGCTGCCCTTCCTCTGGCAGCCTGATTGATGCTTGCTGCTGTGGTTTGGTCGTGAAACTCAGTGTGCAGGGGAAGTGTGAGACTTCTGCCCCGCTGGGGTCCTGCCTGTGTCTGCAGAGAAGAGACAGAACAGGAGGCTTAGCTGGGAGCTGCCTGGTGCCTCCAAGGTCCAGACGGCCTTCCGCTGCTCCTTCCTCTGTCAGGATCCTCTTCCCCAGTGCCAGACCAGTTTTGGAGCTGAGTCTCCTAACCACGAAGGTGCAGCACTCATTGGCCTTCCCTTTTCAACAAAGGTGCAGCCACCCAGAAGCTGTTGGCAGGCTTCAAGGTGAAGGGAAGCAGCCCTGCCATGCTGTGCTGACAGGGATGTCCACACAGCCCTCAGAAGCCTCCAGTCCTGCACCATCCCCCACCATCACTGCCCTCCTTTGAACCGAGGCCACAGCCTTTGAACAACCTTTCCTGTTCCTCTCAAGAGGAAGAAATAAATGATAAATGACTGTGTTGATGTTAGGCAGAGGGTGCATGGGGGGCAAGGTCCTGCTGCTGTGGTTTCTCACACAGGAGACCTGCACCGCACGCAGAAGGGTGGCTGAGAATTGCCAGGAAAAGAGCTACAGCATCTCTGGAGACTGGAGAGCCAGGGCAGCCTGGGGGGCAGCCTGGGGGGCAGCCTGGGGGCAGCCTGGATCTTGGTTTGTGGAAGATGCAGAAGCTGGGGAAGGTGTTAGGTTTGGCAGTGTTTTCTGTCGCCCTGTGTGCAGGATCCACCTGCCAGGAGCAGCAGTGTCCCTCCCTGCCACCACCGGCTCTGGAGGGCACCCCTGAGGCACTGCCTTGGGCAAATCCTCACACTGTGCTTGGGGAGCAGGTGCCAGCTGGGGGTTGGTCTCTTCTCCCAGGCACCCAGCCCCAGAACAAGAGGACACAGTCTCAAACTGTGCCAGGGGAGGTTTAGGCTGGATGTTAGGAAGCAATTCTTCCCAGCAAGAGAGACTGGCCATGGGGATGTGCTGCCCAGGGAGGTGGTGGAGTCCCCAGCCCTGGAGGTGCTCAGGAAGAGCCTGGATGAGGCACTCAGTTGGACTTGGCGATTTCAGAGGCCTTTTCCAAACTGGTTAATTCTGTGTTCTGTGAGCCTCAGCTCCCCAGAGGTGCCCTGGGTTCCTCAGCACAGCTGGAGAAGGGAGGGATGTCAGAGCTCTCACCTGGGTGTCCTTCAGGCATCCCTAGCAGTGAGGGTGGTCTCCCAGAGCAGCCTCTGAGGGCTGCTTGCACCCTGCCCGTGTCTCAACAAGTGTCGTTGTCCCCAGGCTCTCCGTCTTCCCAGCCATGGCTGTGGTGCTCTGGGGCTGGCTCTGGGTGCTGCCATGGCTAATTCTCCCGCAGTGTAACCCAGGGCTGCTGGTTCTGCAGAGGGCGGTGCCGTGGCTGGCCCTTGCACAGCAGATGAGTGCATGGAGCAGAGCTCTCCTGTCCCAGGCGGAGCAGCCCAGCCTGGGCTCACACCAGCAGCGGGGCGCTGGGTGCTGGGCCGTGTCCCCTCTCCGGAAGGTTGCAGCTCCCTCTGCCTGCCCTGTGCTGCGCCCCCCGAGCCCGGCGCAGCCTGCAGGCGGCAGCCCTGCGGGGTGAGGCCGGCGCCGGGCTCTGCCTGCTGCAGCCCAGCGCGCAGGGAGGGAGCTGGCCGCTGGCCGCTGAGGCGGTGTGCAGACGGCTTCCTTGCGCTCCCGTGTTGTGTAAACAAACTCCAGTGATTGCTTTTTAAGCCCTGCCAGCTTTGCACAGCATCTGCAGATGAAATGGGGCTGGCTGCTTCTCCCTTGGTTTCGGTAGGGAAAACAAACCAAAAAGGAATGGGCAGAGGGAGATGAGGAAAATCCCACTCATGCTTTCTGCTGCTGGCTGCAGGCACAGGCTGCCCAATCTGCTCCCACCCAAATTAACCCAGTTTCCTAATTTACTTGAAATGTTTCTGTGCTTTTCTCATTGCCTGGGGAATATTTGCCCTTTACAGTTACAGGAGACCGTTATGGAGAGCTCCCTGAGGAGCTGCTGCTTTCCTGGGCCCAGCTCAGAGCTCATCTTTTCCTCACCAGCAGCAATTCAGGAATGTTTTGGGGAGTTTCGTGGTTCTTCTGTGGCTTTGTAGTGAATTTGTAGCCATGCAGGAGGAGCTGCTTTGGTGTGAGGGTGCTGGAGCCCTGGAGCAGGCTGCCTAGAGGGGTCGTGGAATCTCCTCCTCTAGTGAGATTCCAAACCCGCCTGGGTGTGTTCCTGTGCAGCCTGGTCTAGGTGACCCTGCCTTGGCAGGGGGGTTGCACTCAATGGTCTCCCAAGGCCCCCTCCAACCACCACCATTCTGTGATTCTCTGACAAGGTCCTCTCCCAGTGAGGGGCAGCACTGGCAGGCACAGCAGTGCCAGCATGCCCTGCCTCGTGCAGTGGCTGCAGCAGCTGGGCAGACACTGCCACTCTCACCTGCAGGTGCCTGTGCATGGGGCAAGCATCAGATGGTCCTCAGGTTCAGGCACTGATCCTCAGTGTCAGAGGCTAAATGACTTTTCCCTGTAAGTCAGCAATGTGATCCTGAGTAAAGTGCCTTGAGCAGACAGGAGCAGTCCAGGGACCTGCCAGTGGCTCTCAGGTTTCAGCCTCTGCAGCTGACTCCATGACTGCCGGCCTGGGAAGGTTCCTTCTGCAGAGCCATGTGGGACCTCTGTCGTCACCTTTCTTGGGCAAGCCAGGGAGGAGCTGCTGCTCTGCAGTGGGGTTTAGCCCAGACAGGGCATCAGGTTCTTGGGACCACACAGTCCCAGGGTCCCTGTTTATGCATAAACTCAGTCAGGGAGCTGGGTGAGGTCTGTCACCAGAAGGACTTTCAGTGACACACCTGAGTTGCTCCTGACCTTGCTGGAGCTGAAGGTGTGGCTGGCAGAGGGGGGATGGTCCTTCCCCTGCACCCCCTGCTCTCAGTAAAGCTGCTGGAAAGGATGCAGCTCCAAAGTGAGCTGATTGCTTCAGCAGTGTGGTGAAGTCGCCCAGAGGGAGAGGGTTGTGAAGATCCTTGGTGTGTTCAGTGTGGCTGCTGCTTCACTGGGCAGCTTTGGTTCCTGCTCCATGGAGGTCAGGGGCTGGACCTGCAGCCTCTCTGGCACCAGCCCTGTGCACCTCCAGCCCCAGGCTGGGGCTTTGGTGGCGTTCTTGGTGGAGGTTTCTCTTTTGTCTCACTGCTTCCCCTGTCCCCAGGAGGTGAGGGCACTCCTCCCTGCACTTCAGGCTGTGTCACAAGGTGCCCCTTTGGCTCTGAGCAGGCACTGGTGGTGTGTGAGCTGGGCACTGCTTGCCCTGGGCAGGACCAGGTGTCCACAGGCCCCTGTCTGCATCCTGGGCTCTCTCTGCTGCAGCACTCAGCACTTTGGGTGCTGGCTTTGGAGCGGGCACCAGACTGCTCTCCAGGGGCCATTGGCTGTGCCAGGCTCAGGGAGCTGCACCTTCCCCTCCCAGTTCAGACCAGGGCTGCTGGCTGACCCCAGCTACAATGTGGCCAGAGGACATTGTTATCAGCCTGTGTTCTGTGTGACCTTTTCCCACCACCAGTCATGTGTGGGTACCTGGGGTGCCCGAGGAGCCATCTCCCTGCTGCAGCTGGGGTCCTCAGGGCCTGTGTGCCATGGCTGAGATGAGTGATGGTGCTCCTGAAGTGTGGCAGCTCGTGCCAGTGGGGAGTGAGGCACTGCTGGTCTGCAGTCCTGAACCCAGGCTTTTCCTTGTCTCATCACCTCAAGGGCATCCTTTAGATGGTTTTTGTTACTTGCCTGAGAAGATCATGGAGCTCTGATAGGGCCCACAGAGAGCAGGGAGGTGACTGGGGACAGCCAGCATGGCTTCACCAAGGTGAGTCCTGCCTGACCAACCTGGTGGCTTTCTTCAATGGAGTGTGCAAGGGAAGGGCAATGGATGTCATCTGGCTGGACATCAGCAAGGCACTGGATGTGGTCACCCACAGCATCCTGCTCCCTAAACTGGAGGGAGGTGGGTTTGCTGGGTGGATGTTCAGTAGGTAAGGAATTGGCTGGGTGGTGACAGCCAGAGGGTGGTGGGCAGTGGCTCGATGTCCAGATGGAGACAGGTGACAAGTGGTGTCCCTCAGGGGTCCCTGCTGGGATGTCTCAGTGATGTAGGCAGTGGGATTGAGTGCACCCTCAGCAAGCCTGCAGATGACACCAAGCTGAGTCTGGGCTTCCCTGGCTGTAGCCCTGGCAGGGTGGGAAGGGAGAGGCAGGCAGCTGAGCTGGAGCTGGGTCTCTGCAGTGCTGGGTGCAGGATTGTCTCTCCCTTGCCTCCCACACCCACTGCAGTGAGTGGCTTGGCTGGTTAAACCCCCAGCCCTGCTCACAGGACTGCCCCCAGCTCCCCATGATCTCCATTAGCAGCTCTCCTCCAGGTGGTCTTGGGGCTGAATCAGCTGCAGTGCTGCTGGGAAGGGGCTTGATGGAAGCCTTTGATAGCAATGGAGCCAGCTGGGTGCCAGCAGCAGGGCTGCTGCCAGCACTAATGAGATCTTCAGGCAGCTCACTTTGGAGGAGCTACCTGCAACACCATTCACATGGCAGCAGGTTTGAGATGGGCTCTGATAAATTAGCCTTGGATATTTAATTACTGGTAACAAATTGTGACAACAGCTGCAGGGACATGTTTGGGTTCAGCTCCTCCAAAGCCATTCAGAAGCCTCACAAGCACCAAGGGCTTGAGTTAGAGCACTGCACAGTGCTGCTCTGCTGTAAGGGGAGGAAGGGCTGAAACCACCTGCAGTTTGTTCAGCATAGAGCTTTTGAGGCTGGTATTAAATGAGCATCCACTGGGGCTGTTCAGCCTGGAGAAGAGAAGGCTCCAGGGAGACCTCAGAGCAGCCTTCAGTACCTGCAGGGGCTCCAGGAGAGCTGGGGAGGGACTTGTGACAAGGGCTGGGAGTGCCAGGACGAGGGACAATGGCTTTGAGCTGGGAGAGAGGAGACTGAGGGTGGAGAGGAGGAAGAAAGTCTTGAGAGTGAGGCTGGGGAGACTCTGGCACAGGCTGCCCAGGGAGGCTGTGGCTGCCTCCTGCCTGGAGGTGTTCCAGGCCAGGCTGGATGAGGCCCTGAGCAGCCTGGGCTGGTGGGAGGTGTCCCTGCCCATGGCAGGGGGTTGGAGCTGGAGGATCTCTGAGGCCCCTTCCAACCCAACCCATTCCATGGATCTATGAATCTTGCAGCCAGCAGAGGAGTGACATCCAGTCAGTGGCACTCTGCTGCCTGGGGGCTGTGTTCTGGAGGGCACAGGGGTGCTAAAGGCATTCCAGAACAGGCAGAACAGGCTTTGGGGCTCTCCACTGCCAGCTGGCAGCTTCACCGTGCATTGCCCAGCCCTGTGAGTGATTAAAGCCGAGCTTATTTCTGCTTCACATGCAGCTCCTGTGCTGAGCCAGTGCTGCTGCCCCTGCCCCTCTCCCAGGGAGCTTGAGCTGGTGCCAGCGAGGCAGGAGCTGCTGTGGCACCAGGCATCCCCAAGCCAAAGGAGCTCGCTGAGGGAGGGCACCGGCGGTACCTGCTTGCCCAAGGACAGGAATGTGGTAGCAGAGTTGCTGCTCTTCAAAAGCAGAACACAACCTCTGTCACCTGCTCCAAGCTACTGTGCCTGCAGCTTGGCAGCAGCAGAGCAGAGCATTGTGCTTCCTGCCCTGGGCACTGTGGGGACAGTGGCTGCAGAAGGGAACAGTCAGAGGGAGTGGGAGCAGCTGGGAGTTACTGGTGGAACCGGGGTGGGGGGCAGCCCAGCGCTGCCCCAGGAGTGGTGCTGGCAGGAACTGGGAGCTGTGGCATCCCTGCCTGTTGGGAGCAAGCAGAGGGATGTTGGGGAAGGCTTGGCAAAGAGCAAGAAGGCAGTTTTGGAGCCGATCTGTGGGCAGCTCTGCTAGCAAAGGGAAGGGCTGGTGATGGGCAGGCAGCTGCTGGGCTGGAGCAGCTGCAGCCGTCTCTGAGCACAGAGCAGGATGTGGAGTGTCCTCATTGCTGAGGGGACACAGACCTAGCAGAGCAGCTTCACTTCAGCCGTGGAAAGCCTCTCTGCTGCAGAGCAGCTTCGTTTTGGCTGACCTTTAACTTTTTTTTTAGGTTCTTGTGCATGCCTGGGATTTTTGCTCTCTGGGAAGTGCTCAGCCCCTGCTGCACTTTCCATGGTCTCTGCCTGCTTTATTGCTCAGCTCTTGCAGTGTTGCTTACCTGCCTTTGCACCAGGCTGTGCACCAGGTCTGTGCTGGCCTGGCAGCTCCAGTTGGTGTTGCTGGGAAGCCATGAAAGGCTGGAAGGGATGAAAGCCAAAAGTACCTCATGGTTGCCTTCTTTGCTGTTGTTTGATGAGTGCAGACTGACCATGTCTCATCGTGCTGAGGGAACTGTCCTGTGGCTGGGCAGTGTCCCCTGCACCGTCACTCAGGCACCACAGGCACTGCCAGAGGAGGGCACAAACCCAGCCCCCTCCCAGGATCCCCATAAAATCCTGCAGCTGAACTGCCCTCTGCCCTCATCTGGCATCCTGAGCTTACTGAAGAAGCTGCTCTAAAAGTGTCACCCCACAGGCCTGGAGAGGGCTGCTGTGCCAAACCTGCCTTCAAAAGCCTTTGCTGTGCTTATCTGGGGGCAGAGGGTCTCACTCTGGGAAGGATGAAGCCCCTTGTGCTGCTGTCCCTGCAGGAGGGAGGAGATGCTCCCTAAGCCAGGGAGTTTGGAGAGCATCAGGCTGATGCACATGCAGCTGGCACAGAGCCACCTGCCCTCCCTGCCCCTTCATGCCTCCCTGCTTTCACTTGGGAGCAGACAGGTTTGACTCTGTATGGCCACTGCTGTCCCCTCCTGCTCCATCATGGCAGCAGGGCACCCTTTGGGCTGGGCCAGGCTTTGGGACCCACGACAGAGGAGCAAGACCCTAGCAGAGAGATCAGATGCTGAGTGTGATTATTTCCCGAATCCCAGCGATCGATGACGAGGGTCAGTATGTCCCAGGCGGTCCCTCCCAAACCGCCTGCCCTCGTCTTTGCTGGTAGCTGAGAGCCTAGAGGAGACCAGAGGAGGGGAGGTGTTCTCGGGGTGGCTTGTGCCAGCCTTTCTCTGCTCCTCCCCGGCCTGGCTAGGCAGGGTCTGCGTGCTCGCCGGGCTGCCCGGCCCCTCGCCGGTCGGCTCCGCGGGGCCGGGGCTCAGGCTGCCGCTGTTCCGCCCTGCAGCGCTGCCCCCGCGCCCGGCAGAGGATGGGGAAGCAGAACAGCAAACTGCGCCCCGAGGTGCTGCAGGACCTGCGTGAGAACACCGAGTTCACGGACCACGAGCTGCAGGAGTGGTACAAGGGCTTCCTGAAGGACTGCCCCACAGGCCACTTGACCGTGGAGGAGTTCAAGAAGATCTACGCCAACTTCTTCCCCTACGGCGACGCCTCCAAGTTCGCCGAGCACGTCTTCCGCACCTTCGACACCAACGGCGACGGCACCATCGACTTCAGGGAGTTCATCATCGCGCTCAGCGTCACCTCCCGCGGCAAGCTGGAGCAGAAGCTCAAGTGGGCGTTCAGCATGTACGACCTGGACGGCAACGGCTACATCAGCCGCGGCGAGATGCTGGAGATCGTGCAGGTGAGGCCCCGGCCCCCGCGGCCCCGGCCCCGGCCCCCGCGGTGCAGCGCGGCCCCGGCCCCCGCGGCTGGGCTCTGCGGTAGCCTCAGCGCAGCACTGAGCTGGGCTGGCTCGCAGGATGGCTCTGATGGGCTCTGCGGTAGCCTCAGCGCAGCACTGAGCTGGGCTGGCTCACAGGATGGCTCTGCTGTAGCCTCAGCTCAGCACTGAGCTGGGCTGGCTCACAGGATGGCTCTGATGGGCTCTGCTGTAGCCTCAGCGCAGCACTGAGCTGGGCTGGCTCACAGGATGGCTCTGATGGGCTCTGCTGTAGCCTCAGCTCAGCACTGAGCTGGGCTGGCTCACAGGATGGCTCTGATGGGCTCTGCGGTAGCCTCAGCGCAGCACTGAGCTGGGCTGGCTCACAGGATGGCTCTGATGGGCTCTGCTGTAGCCTCAGCTCAGCACTGAGCTGGGCTGGCTCACAGGATGGCTCTGATGGGCTCTGCTGTAGCCTCAGCACTGAGCTGGGCTGGCTCACAGGATGGCTCTGATGGGCTCTGCTGTAGCCTCAGCTCAGCACTGAGCTGGGCTGGCTCACAGGATGGCTCTGATGGGCTCTGCTGTAGCCTCAGCACTGAGCTGGGCTGGCTCACAGGATGGCTCTGATGGGCTCTGCTGTAGCCTCAGCGCAGCACTGAGCTGGGCTGGCTCACAGGATGGCTCTGATGGGCTCTGCTGTAGCCTCAGCTCAGCACTGAGCTGGGCTGGCTCGCAGGATGGCTCTGATGGGCTCTGCGGTAGCCTCAGCTCAGCACTGAGCTGGGCTGGCTCGCAGGATGGCTCTGATGGGCTCTGCTGTAGCCTCAGCACTGAGCTGGGCTGGCTCACAGGATGGCTCTGATGGGCTCTGCTGTAGCCTCAGCTCAGCACTGAGCTGGGCTGGCTCACAGGATGGCTCTGATGGGCTCTGCGGTAGCCTCAGCTCAGCACTGAGCTGGGCTGGCTCGCAGGATGGCTCTGATGGGCTCTGCTGTAGCCTCAGCACTGAGCTGGGCTGGCTCACAGGATGGCTCTGATGGGCTCTGCTGTAGCCTCAGCTCAGCACTGAGCTGGGCTGGCTCACAGGATGGCTCTGCTGGGCTCTGCGGTAGCCTCAGCTCAGCACTGAGCTGGGCTGGCTCACAGGATGGCTCTGATGGGCTCTGCGGTAGCCTCAGCTCAGCACTGAGCTGGGCTGGCTCACAGGATGGCTCTGCTGGGCTCTGCTGTAGCCTCAGCTCAGCACTGAGCTGGGCTGGCTCACAGGATGGCTCTGATGGGCTCTGCGGTAGCCTCAGCTCAGCACTGAGCTGGGCTGGCTCACAGGATGGCTCTGCTGGGCTCTGCTGTAGCCTCAGCTCAGCACTGAGCTGGGCTGGCTCGCAGGATGGCTCTGATGGGCTCTGCTGTAGCCTCAGCTCAGCACTGAGCTGGGCTGGCTCACAGGATGGCTCTGCTGTAGCCTCAGCTCAGCATTGAGCTGGGCTGGCTCACAGGATGGCTCTGATGGGCTCTGCTGTAGCCTCAGCTCAGCACTGAGCTGGGCTGGCTCACAGGATGGCTCTGATGGGCTCTGCTGTAGCCTCTGCTCCTCCCACCCTGGGGAGGCTGCTGGGCACATGGTCCCCAGAGGGACGCTGGGCAGGGGTCTATGGTGGGACCTCCAGGGTGCAGATGAGGAAGGGGCCCAGGAGACAAACAGGGCCCTGTGCAGCTGGCGCTCCTCACTCTGCTTGCTGCTGGCCCCACACGTCCGCCCCAGAGCCACCAGAGGGGCAAGGGCTCAGCCCAGCTGCAGCCAGCTCAGCCACAGACCGTTGCCTCCTGTGCTTCAGCTCTCGTCTGGGCCCTGACTCTCAGTTCAGCTGCCCCAGCAGCGTGGGAGCTCCTGCTGGAGCAGGCTGAACGCCACAAAAGCTGCAGTCAGAAGGTGCTGCCCGTTGGGGTTTGTGAAGCCCTGCCGCTGCCTGCCGGGGTCAGCTGCCTCTTGTGTTGCTCACAGGCTTGCATTCTTTAGCCCTGTGTCTCAGCCCTGATGCTTTGCTGGTCGAGTCCTGACTCTGTGTCTTCTGGGTTTCCCTTTTTTTAACACTCAGGCAATCTACAAAATGGTTTCATCAGTAATGAAAATGCCAGAGGACGAATCCACTCCCGAGAAGCGAACAGACAAGATCTTCAGACAGATGGACACAAACAATGATGGTAGGGTCTCCACCAGCACCCCTTGGGAGGCTCTGGAAATAGAGGTCCAGCATTAGTAGAGGCAGAGGGAGGGTATCTGGGGACAGGGGGTAGAGGGCAGCGGTGTCCCTGCCAGTGCCTTTGGTCTCTGCCTGGCCTCGGTGAGCACCTCCAGTCCATAACAGACAGGGTGAGGAAGTGGGCAGCAGGGGAAGGGGTGTTGGGGAGGCAGTCCCCCAGCATTTCATGGTTAATACCCTTTGCAAAGGCTCCTCTGAAACTCTTCTGAGTCCAGGGCCTTAGGTTGTTTTCTCTGGGGGCAGCATGACCCAGGCAGGTTTTGCTCCTGATGCCCTCGGTAGGGTTGCTCTGCGGGGCTGGCTCTCAGTGATGCAGGCTGGGGGTGTGCTTGGGTGCCTGAATGACAAAAATCCTCTGGCTCCTTGATGCTTCCTGTGCATGTGTGTGACATGTGTGCCGGTCCCCATGGCCACATGCTCCTGCAGTGTTCACTCCATTGCAGTGTGCACAGCAGAGGATCACAGCAGCTCCTGAGCCAGTGAGGGAGCCACCTGAGCAGTGATGTGACAGCCTGCCCCCCACAGCCCCTCCACCTGAGCTGGTTTATTGCCTTAGGCTCAGAAACACCAGGGAAAATGGAGCCATTCCCTCTGCCCTGCTGTTGTGTTTCCTCTCATCCCAGCCAAGGTGAAGTGGCAGTGGCAGAGGTGGCAGCAGCTGCCCATGTCCAAATCATGGAGCTGTGTCCCACTGCTGAGCTCAGCAGGAGCAAAGATTTGGTCCCAGCGCTGAACTGGAAAGATGTGAGCTTGTCAGAGAAAGGGTTTGACTCACAGGATCACTGGATGTTAGGGACTGGAAGGGACCTCTGGAGATTTATTAGATCCCCTCTCAAGTCTTCTCCAGACTAAAAAGCCCCAGGTCTGAGCCTTTCCTTACCAGGCAGTGCTCCAGTCCCTTCACCACCCTTGTCTCCAGCAGATCCCTGTCCCTCTTGAACTGGGGAGCCCAGCACTGGATGCAGTATTCCAGGTGAAGTCTCATCAGGGCAGAGTAGAGGGGGAGGAGAACCTCCCTGGATCTGCTGGACACACTCTCTGAATGCACCCCAGGAGCCCATTGGCCTTCTTGGCCACCAGGGCACATTGCTCTCCCTGAATGCACCCCAGGAGCCCATTGGCCTTCTTGGCCACCAGGGCACATTGCTGTCCCATGCAGAACTTGCTGCCCACCAAGGTAATTTGATGGCTACGTTTTGCATCTGCTGCTGCGGCCCCTGGGGCAGATTCCTTGCTGTAGTCCTCAAGTATTTGATCTTTGACTTCATCCAAAGGAGCATTTCACCCCCTGGCTCCACACGTGGAGGGCCCTAAAACAAGACCATTGCAGCGTTCCTGCTCTGCAGAAAGCTGCGGCACCGGCAGAGGTGCAGCAGAGCGGTGGCCGCAGAACGGGCTGTAGGCAGCCTCCATCTGCTGCGCTTTGCTGCTGAGAGAAATCCCTCCTGCTCCCCAGAAGGTGCCAGCCCTGCAGTGCCAAGCGTGGGAAAGTGCTCCTGCTGGCTGGAAACGTTTCTGCTGCCCCATCTGGCTGTGGCACATCGCAGACAGGTTTTGATTGGTGCTTTGCAGTGTTGCGAGGAGAGGGCGAAGCTGATAGATGCCCTGATGGCTCTGAGGATTCCTTTCCAAGCTGATAAAAACTGTGGGAAATAGTCTGGGAGCACAGCCTGAAAGCCAGACCTGAGGACAGAAGTGTGCCACAAGGTTTGGAGTTTCTGTGCCTGCTGCAAGGAGCTTGGCTCATCCCTCCCTGTCTGACCAGGCTTGGGTGCTGGCCACCAAGCTCAGTCCTTCCCCCATGCCCACGGCAGACCCAGCCTGGGTGCAGGACTCTGCACTTGGCCTTGTTGAGCCTTGGCTTCGTCTGGCAGTTTAAATGTTGGTTGGTGGCATCAAGTGACCTTAGAAAAGAGACAGCTTTGTCCTTCCTGCCTTTCAGGTAAGCTGTCCCTGGAAGAGTTCATCAAAGGTGCCAAGAGCGACCCCTCCATCGTGCGGTTGCTACAGTGCGACCCCAGCAGCGCCAGCCAGTTCTGACTGCAGCGGACATTGCGCCCAGCGCCCCGGGCCGGCCTCCCCCTGGGCCGGCCTCCCCCCGGGCTGGCCTTCCCCGGGCTGGCCTGGCCCCGGCTGGCCTGCCCCCAGCTGGCCTGCCCCAGGCTTTGCTCGCAAATGGATGCCTTCTCCCCCACCTCCCCACTGGCAGACCCTCCGTGTGCGTCCCCAGTGACACCAGTGCAGCTCCCTGTCGGCAGCTCCCCCGGGCTCCGTGCGGTGCCGCGGCTCTGTGCGGCGCTGCAGCTCCATGCGGTGTCATGGCTCCGTGCAGCACTGCAGCTCCATGTGGTGTCGTGGCTCTGTGCGGCGCCGCAGCTCCATGTGGTGTCGTGGCTCTGTGCGGCGCCGCAGCTCCATGCGGTGTCGTGGCTCCATGCAGCACCGCAGCTCCATGTGGTGTCGTGGCTCCGTGCAGTGCTGCAGCTCCATGCGGTGTCGTGGCTCCGTGTGGCGCCGCAGCTCCGTGCGGTGTCGTGGCTCCATGCAGCACCGCAGCTCCATGTGGTGTCGTGGCTCCGTGCAGTGCTGCAGCTCCATGCGGTGTCGTGGCTGCGTGCGGCGCCGCAGCTCCGTGCGGTGTCGTGGCTCCGTGCGGTGTCGTGGCTCCGTGCAGCACCGCAGCTCCATGTGGTGTCGTGGCTCCGTGTGGCGGCGCAGCTCCATGCGGTGTCACAGCTCTATGCGGTGTCGTGGCTCCGTGCAGCACCGCAGCTCCATGCGGTGTCGTGGCTGCGTGCGGCGCCGCAGCTCCGTGCGGTGTTGTGGCTCCGTGCGGTGTCGTGGCTCCGTGCAGCACCGCAGCTCCATGTGGTGTCGTGGCTCCGTGCAGTGCTGCAGCTCCATGCGGTGTCGTGGCTCCGTGTGGCGCCGCAGCTCCATGCGGTGTCACAGCTCCATGCGGTGTCGTGGCTGCGTGCGGCGCCGCAGCTCCGTGCGGTGTCGTGGCTCCGTGCGGTGTCGTGGCTCCGTGCAGCACCGCAGCTCCATGTGGTGTCGTGGCTCCGTGTGGCGGCGCAGCTCCATGCGGTGTCACAGCTCTATGCGGTGTCGTGGCTGCGTGCGGCGCCGCAGCTCCACGCAATGCTGCGGCTCCAGGCGTGCCCAGCGCTCGTCAGGTGTTTCCGTGCAGCGGGGAGGCGCGCGAGGCGCCGCTGGGACACCGCACCGCGGCCCTCGGGCAGGTGGTGGCCCAGGAGGTTCGTAGAGCGGTTGGGGTTGGAAGGGCCCTTGCAGGTGGTCTGGATGCCAGGCAGGGCCTTGACCGACGCAGCTAATTTATTTTGCTTGAGGAGTTCCTGTGTTCAATGAAAATGGACTGAGTGGAGGAGGGAGGCCAAAAAAACAGGCAAAAAAGGCAAAAAAAAAAAAGCAGCTTTTCTGGGCATGGTTCCAAGGGTCCTTCTGAGGGAGACTGCTTGCACTCACCTAATGGTCTTCTGTTTCTTTTAATATATATAAATTATATATATATGGTGAAGTCCAATTTTAAATATTTAGGGCATCTATTTAAGGCACAAATTAGACCCTGAGCTTTGTTTCCTCTAGCTGTCTGTGGCTGGCCCAGCTCTGGGCTTCGTGTGTGGTGCTGACGCTTTAGCGAGTGGCTGTTGCGGCGGTGCATGCCTAGCGGTCCCTGGCTCCCGTTCACTCCTGAATGCAAACCTTCGTTCCTCTCTGCTGCCGGCGCTCCAGCACCTCTGCATTGAGCAAGGCCTGGCGGGAGCCCCCGCTCGCGCTCTCTTCCTCACTGGAGCCCAACTCGCTGGTGGCTCAGTGGCTTCTGGGTGCCCCGAGGTGTCGTGGCTGGCACTGCTGTGCTGCACCTGGCTGCACCTCCTCCCCTGCTCTCGGTCCGTGGTAGTCTCGTGCATTCCAGTGTTATTTAATATCTGCCTACTGCCAAGAGATACTCATTCAAATAAAAGGCTACTTTTCTTGTCACTGCCTCTCTTGCCTAACCCACAAGCTCCCAGTGTCGTGTGCCTGGGAGCAGGACCGGCCTGCCTGCCCCGGCCTCCCAGCCTGGCCACGGCGCACAGCGGCGGCTGTGGCTGGGGTAGGGCAGCAGTGTTGGTGCTGTGGGATCCTGCTCCACAGCACCAGGGAATGGTTTGGGTTGGAAGAGCCCTCTGAGAGCATCCAGTCCAACCAGCAGCCCAACACCACCGTGGGCCACTAAACCAAGGGGCCATGGCCACAGGGCTCTGGAACACCTCCAGGCATGGGGACTCCACCACCTCCCTGGGCAGCCTCTGCCAGGCCCTGACCTCTCCTGCACCAAAGACATTTTGCCTCCTCTCCAGCCCAGCCCTCCCCTGGCACACTCCAGGCCATTGCCTCTCCTGCTGTCCCCTGAGCCTGGGGAGCAGAGCCCAAGCCCAGCTCCCTGCAGCCTCCTCTCAGGGAGCTGCAGAGAGCAATGAGGTCTCCCTCAGCCTCCTCTGCTCCATACTGAACACCCCCAAGGCCCTCTCCACAGCCCTGTTCTCCAGACCCTTCCCCAGCTTCTCTGGACCTGCCCCAGCTCCTCAATGTCCTTCTGGGAGTGAGGCTCCCAAAACTGAACCCAGCACTCAAGCTCTGGCCTCCCCAGTGCCCATCACAGCCATGGTCACTTCCCTGCTCCTCCTGGCCGCACCATCCCTGCTCCATGCCAGCTGGGCAGTTCCATGGTGAGGATGGCAAGGTTACAGCTCAGGGTGTGCTGGATGCAGGGCAGCTCAAGGCCATGCAGGGGAAGCTGCTGGCCCATGTGTGGGCTGCTGTGACCACGGATTTATGGAGCAATGGCATCTCTGCCCTGTCAGGTACCAGGGATGTGCTGCTGGAGCAGCCGTTGGCAGCCTGGAGAGCAGCTCCCAGCTTCAAGTCTGCAGGCTCCAGCCTGCCCCTGGTGCAGGGCTTGGTGTCAGAGGCTGTGGCCTGGGGAAGTGTTTGGCACACAGCTAAGTCCTTTGTGCAGTGTCCTGGCAGTGGGCAGCTGCCACTGCTCTCAGGAGAGAGGTGGTTGCCAGGTCCGAAGGGAAGGCCCTGCTGGGTCAGCCATGGTCTGCAGCTCAGGGTCGTGTGGCACTGCTGGGCAGAGAACCGTGCTCATTTTTTCCTGGCAATCTGTAGCTGAGCTACAGAACCTTGAACTGGGGGCTGCAGCCCTGAGAGGCAGGGAGGGCAGTCAGGAGCCTGCCTGCCTGCCTTTCCCAGGAGGACCCAGCAAGAAAAGCTAATTAAAAAAAGCAATTAATGGGTGCTTGAAGTCTGTCTGCAGCCCTTTGTGTTGGTGCAGCCTGGCTGGCTGCCCGCAGATGTGCTGCTGGTGAAGGTGCTGCAGATGCTCCTACACTGCTGGCTTTCTGCCCTAGCTGGGCAGTGCTCGCTGAGGTGCACAAGACTTAGGTGTTGGTGGGCACCATGGGCTCTGGCAGCTCCTTGCAGGGGCACCCTGGGAAAGCATCTCTGACCTTGTGGCAGGATGGTGCCTCTGCGAGGGCCACAGCACTGCAGTCCGGTTTGTGCCAGGCATGAGGTCCTGTTCTTGGGTACCCAAGGCCATGAAAGCTGCTTGGCTGTGGCCTTCAGAAGTGCAGCAGCTCTCTGGCATCCTTGAGCTGCTCCTGGAAGTGAGGGTTTTGGCAGCTTTGCCGCCTTCTCCTGGCATCACCCCTCTCCTGGTTCCGCTTCAGTCTGCAGTGAGCAGCAGGTTTGAGGAGCAGCGTAACAAAGCCCAAGCTCTTCTCATTCGAGCAGGTCAGCTGGACATGGGCTGGCATAGGGCAAGGCACTGCCAGCTGGCCTTCAGGAAACCAGTGGGGAGGATTCCCAGGAGAGGTGGGCACACATGGGATGCTGGCCAGGTCAGGAAGATGCTCTTAGGACCCACCAGGATGAGCTTTCCAAAGGTGGCTTCTGATACTGGGAACCTTTTGCTCAGAGGCCAGCTCAGTGCTGGGGAAGGCTTCACCTGCTGCTGCCAAGCAGCTCTCCTGAGAAAATCAGAGCTGCTGCAGAGGCTGAAGCTGTGACTTGGAACATCCCAGCTGTGCTTTGAAGAGCTCCTCTGAGGACATGGCTGCTTCCCTGGCTGGTAATCAGGACAAGGAGGGGAGAGCAGTTTCCAGACTGCTGCTCCAGGATGTGTCATTGGAGAGCTGGTCCAGGCAGCGGTCAAACCGACGGAGAAGTCAAGGAAAAGCTTTGCCAGGGTCACTGTCCAGGCAGGCACCGACGTGCTGGGGCTTCATCACTTGTGCAGTGATGTCCAAGTGAGCAGTGGAAAGCTCCAACTTGTTAAGGGACTTTGGTGTCTTGGTGAACTGTATGGTTAACAAAAAATGAAGTGGGACTGGTGACAGCTGAGTCTGGCACCAAACCCCATCAGGGGGCCCCTTTTTACCTCCCTTAATGAGCTGTGTCATTGTTGTCTCACCATGGAGATCTCTGGCTAATTGCTACCTGAATTTTCTGTGTGAGCTGCAGGCCCTGCTAAGCTTGTTCAGGATCCTGCCCTTGCCTTTCACACTGCATCAGGACCTGTCTGGCTGCACCTCAGCTGCAGCTGGGGTGCAGAGGGGCTTGGATTTGGTCTTGTGTTTCCCTGCCACCAGGTTTCCATTGGCTTTGTTTTAAGTAAAGCCCTTGCAACATATTTTTAGCATGAGCCTCTGAGTAATAAACTCCTGCAAAGAACAGGCTGAGCATTTCTGCAGCCAGCAGGCAGATGGTCTCCATGGATAGGCCCTGGTGCAGGGCACCCTCTATTAATATTTAAAGGTTAGGAACAGTCGTTGGCTTCCATGGCCCCGTGGGCAGGCTGGCATTTGGAGCTCCCTGAGCTGTGATGGCAGAGCTGCTGCTGCTGAACCCAAGGATTGCTGTTGCCTCTTTTGGGAGGGAAGAGGAGGTGAGAAGGAGAGCAGAGCATCCCTGTGTGGAAGCCTGGGAGACGTGCCTGCACTGCTGGGAGCAGTGAGCCTGCAAGCAGACCCTACCCACTGGTCCTCCCTCCTGGGCACTGTGGCTAAAGGGTAGCCAGGGCAGCCCCAGAGGGTCACCTGAATCCCAGGCTGGTGGCCAGTGCACATAAGTCAGAAGCCAGTGGGCAGAAGAAGGAGACAAAAAGCTGCATGCTGTCTTCAGAGGCACAAGAGGAAGGCCATGACCAGAGGCTGGGCAGGTTGTGTACCAGGAGCACAGCCCTCCCCAAACAATATCCTAGCTGCCTGGGCTGTCACCAGAGGGAACTGTGCCTCACCTGAAGCTGAGAAGCAAGGTCCCCTCCTTGCTCCTCTCTGCACACCTCTCCACACCTGGTGTTCAGTGCTGCCAGGACTGGTGGGGCTGGTAAGCATGAGAGGAGCTGCTTTAATGTGGGGGTGCTGGAGCCCTGCAGCAGGCTGCCCAGAGGCGTGGTGGAGTCTCCATCTCTGGAGTCATTCCAAACCCACCTGGGTGTGATCCTGTGTGACCTTCTGTGGATCACCCTCCCTTGGCAGGGGGCTTGCACTGGGTGATCTCCACCCCACTCTGTGACCAGCCCTCTTGGTCCCTGCCAGTGCAGCTGCTGCTGGGAGCCAGAAACAGGACAAAGGGAGTTTCTTTTACCCCCTTGAGTGTGATGCTGTCCCATAGTGCTTGTGCAGGGACCAGCTGCCCGTGCTGCCCCCGCTGCCCACACCTCCATGTAGCTCTTGTGCCCACTGCCTGCAGCCTGGGATCTGCTTTCCAGGCAGCAGAGGCCAGGGTCAGCTCCATTGCTCTGGCAACACCCAAATAGCAGCCAGGAGTTGGATGGTATTTTCCCCTCCCAAGGCAAAGCAACTTCCTGCAGAAACCCCTCAGGTGCTCGTGGGTGATGTGCAGCCCCCCATGCCCCACTGCTCCGCAGAGGGAACACATCCAGGCTGGGCCAGAAAGCCTCTGCCAAGCAGCAGCTGTGTGCCCGTGCCTGGCATGATCCAGTGAGGCTGCAAGAGGAGACCAGGGCCCTCTGCTTGTCTGCTGCACTGCAGCACCCTTCTGCCTGAGCTGCTGCTGGGGCTTAGGGGCTGAGGCTCAGGGTGGGGTTTGGCACCATCCAGGGCCCAGGGCAGGCGATGGAGGAGTCGCTGGAGGACAGTTCTGATGAGTTGCCATATGCTGGTAGCTGGTTCTCAAAGCTGACACCACTCCTCCAGCAGCTGGGGAGGTTCCTGCTGCCCTTTGCAGTGCTACCAACATTTCTGTAGTTGCTTCTGTGCCAGCCACAAGCTTTGGTGCCTTCATCTGGGTGGTTTGTCACCTTCCTCTTCACGCCTCAGCCAGCACCAATTGAGAGTGGTTCCCCCCCCAGCCCACACCTGCTTGGCCTGGGTGTGCCACAAGTCTCTGCAGCTGAGCCTGCCCGTGGCAGGTGGCCATGGGACAGCTGTGCCTCCTGCCAGGGTGAGGATCTGCTGCTTGCTTGCTCTCTGATGGCCCGTGGCGCTCTCAGACATACCCAGTTGCCAGCAATTGGCATTTCCAGTGGCATGAACATCCATGGCTCCTGGAAGCCCTGCCCTGCTGGCTGTGGGTGGCACTCCATGGTGGGGAGCCAGGGGTCTGAAGCTCCCTGCCCCCAAATGTGCTGCTGTCTGCTGTCAGCCAGGCTCATGCCCAAGCAGCTGCACTGCCCACGGAGTGCAGGCTGCCAGCAAGGGCTGCATGGGAGCCCTTGCTCCACAGCCTGCCCTCCCTGTGCCCCACAAGCCTCTGGACTTGGTGGCCCTGGGCAGAAGGATGCCTGAAGCTGCTGGGAACCCTTCTGGGGGGCTGCATCCTGGGCAGGGCACACTGGTGCTGCCTGCTCTGACCTTCTCCCCCCTGCTCTCCCTCAACTCAAAGGCCAAATGAGTTTGTCCTGCAAGTTCTGTTCCCCCCTGCTTCCCTCGGGGCAGGTCACTTTGTCTGCTGGTAGTGACGAGCTCTCCTCTCTGCCCCGAAGTGAGTTGCACAGGCAGTACCCAGAGCCCCGGGAAGGGCCCAGAGTGGAAGGGCTCAAACCTCAGCTGCCAGCTTCGGGATGCAGCAGGGAGCAGTGAGGCTGCAGCACAGGCTGCTGCTGCCATCTAGCCATGCCTGGCACTGGGCACAGCCCTCGCCCACATGCCCTGCTCAGGGTGCTGTCTGTGCAGTCACTGGGGTACTGTCTCCTTCCCCTTCTGAGCCATCAAAGAGAAGAGATCTCCCAAGGCCTCCTTGCTGAGCCCACCCCTCCTGAGGCTGCTGGCAGAGCTGCTGTGTTAGGCAGGGCCAGGCCAGGCAGCAGCTGGGAGGCCACACCAGGATGGCACACGGTGGCTGCTCTCCCCTGCTCCAGTGCTTGCTGGGTTGCATCCTGCCCCACAGTGAGAGTCTCCTCCCCTGGGGGCAGACACCTGCCATGCCCTGGTGCTGGTGTGCACATTGGTCCCAGCAGATCTGTCCTGGGGCTGGCAGCAGCTCTCTCTGGGAGCCCTTTGGAGCTGTTGGCTGAGCCAGGAGGAGCAGCCCCGGCCTGGTGGGCAGCACATGCAGCTGGGGGCACGGGGAAACTGCTTCAGTGAGGCAAGATGCCACCTTACAAGGGTCAGGGCTCTCCAGTGAGGAGCCTGCTTCAGGCCATGGCCCAGGCTGTGGTCCCTTCCTTTTCCCCAACAGCCACACTGGGCTTTGGTTCAGCAGCCACTGCCAGTTCTGCCCTACCCAACTTGACTTCTTTGAGGCAGCAGTGGGTCCCCCTTCCTCAGAGCTCCTCTAAGGCACTTGTCCAGCTTAGAGCCATTTCAGCACTGGGGCAACAGAAACCTCACCAAGCAGAGTCCCACCAGTGGGAAGGCAGCCAAGGAGGTGGCATTGGCAAAGCCACTGAGAGGCTCAGCCCCATGGCACTGCCAGCCCCATTGAGGAGCAGGGTGGGGACAATTATGCTGCCACTGGAAGGGACTTCAGGAGGTCTCTATCAAAAGCTCCTACTCCAAGCAGGATGAGCTGCAATATAGTGGTTGCCCAAGACTTCAGCCCATCAGGTCTCAAAAGCTTCCAGAGCTGGAGCCTGGTCTTCTCCTGGTTTCTCCTTGCACCCAGCCTGACCCCTTGGCTCCAGCTTGTGTCCACTGTCACATAACATCAGGGCCCCCTGCCAAGCAGCTCCATGAAAGACAGCACAGAATCAGCTGCTTGGACTTCCCCACGCCCCTGACAAGGCTGACCTGCACTCACCCACAGCAGTCAAGGGGCAGAATAAAAAGTGGCACTCAGTGACTGAAGAGCCAAGCCTTAGGCTGGGCTTTAGGCAGCAGGCTGGAAGCTGATGAGACACTTGAGGTAATGCCCTAGTGGAAGTCACTGATGTTGATGTTTTCTGTGTATGAAACCCCTCAAACCCTCTGTTTCCCGTTCCAGTGGACAGCTGGGGCAGGAGCTGTGGGGTTTGAGCTGTGCAATCCTTTATGGCTTTGGTCTCATTTTTTTTCCTTGGCCTGCCTTCTCTGCACTTTCTCTGACCACAGCTGGCTCATGCCGCAGGCTGACATCAGCTCAGCCTGGACGTGGCCCTGGGCAGCCTGCTCCAGCTGCAGCTGTCCCTGCTGACTGCAGGGGGCTTGGAGGAGATGCTCTTGGGGGGTCCTTTGCAGCCCGGAGCACTCGGTGTGGGGTCGGCCGGGAAGCTGTCCCTGGCTGGCAGAGGCGTTCTCGATGCTTTCCTTTGAGCCGAGCGCCGCCTTGTGGCTCATCTGGGGACCTGCGCTGGCCGCGCCCAGAGGAGCGCCCTGGCTCATGCCGGGTTGCAGGCAAAGGCACCCATCGGGGGATGACATCCTCAGGGCACAAGCAGAGGAGCCCTGCAGCACCCATCCAAGGAGCCTGGCCACCCAGTCTGGCGAGTGGAGGAGGACTGCCCCCCCGTGGCAAGCCGGATTGGGGGTTTGCTTTTCCCTTTGGTCAGCTGCTGTGCTGGCTTGGCTGCAGAGAAGCAGCCCAGTGGTGAAATGCTGCTGCTGGGTGTAGCAGGCAGCAAGTGGCTGGAGGAGCAGGATGGTGGAGCATCAGCTGGCAGCACTGCTCTGGAACATTTCTGCCCTGGCTTCCTTCCCTGCTCAGCTTTGCTGCTGCTTGACCACTTGCTGGCCTGCAGCAGGGCAGTAGCGCAAGGGCAGGCTGAGACCAGAGCAGGAATTCAGGAGCATGAAGCCACTTCTGTTCTGGGGACGAGCGTGGACAAGGCTGGAGCCAGCTCCCTGGAATGAGGGCAGGTTTCAGTGTGCCAAGGCACACTGCTGCTGTAGTGGATGTGTCAAGAAACACAGGTGAGTAAGGGTCTAGCATGAGCTGGCCTGCAGTGAGGCTTGCAAGGTAAGGGCACACAGGCCTGCAGTGTGCTCCCGAGGGACCTCCCTTCCTCTGCCAGGGCTCCAGCACTTGCCTGCAACTTGGGCAGCCTCTCCTTACCAAAACAGGGATGCAAAGGGCACTGTTGCTCATGCCCAAGATTCCACCTTCTCACCCTGCAAAGGGCAATGTCTTGGTGGCTGCAGTGCTCTGAGTGCTCAGCATCAGCTCCCCAAAAGCAGCACTGCTGTGCTTTAGCTGCTCTGAACACTCCCACACACAGAGGACCACAAGCTCATCTTGCCCAAACACAAGTGCCAGGCCCATACCTGTCTGTGCATTCTCAGGGCAGTCCAGAGCAGTGTTCTAAGTACCTAGAGATGAACTGGAGACCTTCAGAAGGTGGCCACTGAAAGCAGACCACAGCAAGAGGTCTCAACTGTCCTCAGAGCCATAGGGACTGGCAGGTGCTGCATGCCCAACCCAGGGACACTGCCCTGCATCAGGTTACTCTCACTTCCCCTGGCACTGCCCAGAGCTTACTGCAAGTGAAAACAGACAACAATTATTACTGCTGCAGCCATTGATGGTATTTCACCTTCTGACAGTCAAGCCCCAGCTGTTCTCAGCTCTTCCTGCAGTAGCTGTGGCCAGCAACCAAAGAGGTTTGGCCTGATGCTGGAGAGCAAACTCCCAGGTCAGTGTTACTGCAGCCTGGGGCTGCCTTTGGCCAGGAGACAGCAGGAACAGCAAGTGTCAGAGAAGGGTTTGTATTGGAAAGGATCTTCCAAGCTCATCCATTCCAAGCCCCTGCAGCCAGCAGGGACATCCCCAACCAGAGGAGGCTGCTCAGAGCCCCAAGCAACCTGACCCAGACCAGCTCCTGGGGTGGGGCAGCTCCCAGCTCTCTGGGCACCCTGGGCCAGGCTTTCAACCACCATCACTCTGCAAACATTCATCTTCCTTCTCTCCAGTCTAATTCCCTCTGAGTCCAAACCATGTCCCCTGCTTGTGAGGGGAGCCCTCTCCAGCTCCAGGCCTGGTCCCAGAGGAAGCCTCATTCCTGCAGGTGGAGCTGTGGGGTCCCTGCTCCTGTTGCTCTTCCTCTGGTTTGGCGGTGCAAAGGGGGCCACAGACTTGGCTCTTGCAGGGGGGCTTCAGGCACTGTTTGCCTGCCAGCCCCATGCTGCAGCCTGCAAGTTCCATTAAATACTCCTGCAGCAAGCTAGGAGCAGGCTGCCCCCTACACACTGCCACAGCAGCTCCCCACCCTGTCCCTGTCTGCTCACAGCTGAGTATTCTCCCTCTACTTCACACATCCCCCTTTGCCTTTCCCCCTGAGGCAGTCTCAGAGGACCCCTGCTTCACCACCTTTGGTGTGTGAAACTACATCTGCCCCAAAGAACAGCAGCTGGAGCCCAGGGCAGGCCAGGTACAGCCACAGGAGCACTCCTGAGGCCTCAGAGTGGGGTGAAGAGAAGCCGTGCCCTTAGCCCACTATTGGCCTTAGCTGTCCCTCCCTTTTTCCAGAAGTGAGCCCAAGAGAACAGGTGCCAGAGAGGAGTGAGCAGGGCTGAAGTGAGGAGCAGGAATGCCAGAGTCTCTGCACAGAGATGGCCACAGCAAGGCAGAGCCTAACCATGCATCAAGCATGGTGCTGCAAGAAGTGAGCTGAGCTGCTCCTGGCTCTCACTGCTGTTTGCTGAGCTAACCAGGAGACAGGCAGCTCCTCCCTCCCCCAGGCAGGCTTGCTCCAGGGAGGAATAATGAAGAGTTGCAGTTAGAACAACTGGATTCAGCCAATGACCATGGCAGAACTGGGCAAAAGTTTTAGTGGTCCAAGCCTCAGGGAGAAGAGGTCAAACTAAACCCTGGGTTCAGTGCATGCCTTGCTCCACCTTTGCTGGCCTACACAGTGCTCCAGCTTGCACTAGGAAACCACTTTCCCTAGTTTGGGTGGGAGCAAACCCCTGCAGACATCCAACCAGCTCCTGCCACTTGGGTGTTTTGAGAGTGGAACTGGACCACTACAGATCCCTGGAAGTCAAGAGCAGGCCACTCAGTGTCCAAAGCCCAGAACATCTGCTCAGCATAGTGAGAATCACCACCCCCTGCCCAGGATTTGCTCCTCCAAGCACTAAGTCAGCTAGCAAAGGCCACTGGGTTTGGTGTTTGGGGTGCTCTTTATTTGCTTGCACACAGATGATGTCCAAGAGGAGTTAACAGCTCCTGCAGCCCTGGGTACTCTCCATGGACACAGCTTACAGAGCACCAGTTCAGGTTATGACACACCTGCCCTGGAAGAGGAAGGCAAAGAATGAAGGTCAGCTACAGCTCTTTCAGGGAGCAGAAGTTAATCAAAATGCTAATTATTAGCACACTGCCAGCCCTGGCCTCCAGCAGACAGCTCCTTGCCAGCCCTCCTCCCACCCAGGGCAAAACCCCAACTCCTTCATGCATGAGAACAAAGGCAAGTGCCAGCCCAGGGCCAAGCCTGAAGCTAGGAATAGAGCAGAGAAAGAAAATAAATCCCTTGGGATGCTTCAGGAGGCTCAGGCAGGAGGCACCAGCACCTCCTTGCCCTGCACTACTCCCTAGTGAGGAGTGGCCTCAGCTGAAAGCACAGAAGGGAGGCTGATTCCTTCAGCTTCATTTCTCACCCTGCTGGAGCCACTGCTCCCACCAACAGTGCTGCCTTTTGGATCACACCCAATGGCAGGGTTGGAAGGGACCTCTGGAGATCATCCAGTCCAAGCCCCTGCCAAGGCAGGGGAACCTGGTCACACAGGAACACATCCAGGTGGGTTTGGAATGTCTCCAGAGATGGAGACTCCACCACCTCTCCAGACAGCCTGCTCCAGGGCTCTGGCACCCTTGAAGAAGTTCCTCATGTCTAGATGGAACTTCTGACCTTCAAAGCTTATGCCCATTACCCCTTGTCCTGTCACTGGGCAGCACCGAGTCTGGCCCCATCCTCCTGACACCCAGCCCCTAGGTACTTGTAAGCACTGATGAGAACCTCTCAGCCTGAGGGGTGAGCCTGTAAGCACCACACTACCTTAGGCTTTATACACTTGAACACCTGAAGGTTTTCCTCTCTACACACCAGGCATTTGCTCAGGGATGCCTGCAGCCCAGGACCTTCTGACAACTGGAGGGATCCAGGCCTGGCACCAGTTAGTCTGGCAGAAACTTTGCAGTTTTAGTGCAGCAGCTGGCAGTAACCCAGCATGGTGTGAAGGAGCCAGAAAGCTCTGCTCCAGGCAGAACCCACTGGGTTTGCCAGCAGCTCCCCCTGCTCCTGCAGTTTACTGTCACCTACCACAGCCAGCAAGCAGTGTCATGACCCTCAGCAAGAGCTTCTAACCCCACTGCATACACAAAGGATGCTGAGTCCCAGCTCTTACCCAGTTTATACTAAAGCAATAAGGCTTAGAGCAGCCATCACCTACACCTTCAGCTTCTTAACTCTCCCCAGGACGTAACTGAACCCTCAGACACAGAACAAGCAGCTTGTCAGTGGCAGCCAGGGGGCTGTCTGAACAGCCAGCAGCAGGGACAGGCAGGAGCCAGGCCAGCACTGCACTTGCCCTGTGTCACAGCTGAGCACGTCCCCCACAGCACCCAGGCTGCTGCAGAGCCCAGCAAGAGACACAGAGGAGCTTCCCTGCCCACCAAGGGGCTCCTTCACTCCAGCAAGGGGAGGGGAGGAGATGGCAACTCTGTAATTCGCTGGTTAGCGAGCTCACAGCACCTGGGGCTGCCTCTAGAAGTGCTGCAAGAGCCAGCCAGGACAGGCTCATTCCCTACAGAGGAGGCAAACACAGGACCAGTTACTTCAATATACTTTATTTTAAAACAGGGAGGTCACAAAACACTAAGCTCAGCCCAGTCTGTCATACCCAAGCTACAAATACTTGGCTGACAGTTGAGGATCAGTCTTTAGTAGCATAGATGAAAAGTGAATAAAAATCCATATAAAACAATATTCAAATAGTTTCCATAGGAACAGATAATTGTGACCCAGCTCCTAGTCCTTTGTTTCATTTGTGCCAAACCTAAGCTTTAAAAAACCCAAACAACCCCACTTGAGAATTTTAGCAAGAATTAAGTTAATGGTCCCCCAAATGCCCTAAATCCCACGACTGACCTTGCAGTGAGTTACTGGTGGTTACCTATACCTTAGTACTAGCTGATTACCTATACATTAATACTAGCTGAAGCACAGGGCGCTGGGTATTCAATTCCACTTTCCCAGGCGCAGGAGAGTGGCAGACTGGCAACATCCTGCTCCTCCACTTCAGCCAGGAACCCTTGCTCCTTCAGCTGCTGCATTAGTTGCCTAGAAAGAACAAGAGCAACTGTTAAAGGAGCAACCTCCAGGTGCCCCAACAGCTGGGCAAGGCATCTAAGTGCCAGGAAGCTTCAGATCAGCTCTTTGCTCATCACCTGCAGTTCAGGGAACAAACCCAAACCCAAGGAACCAGGGCAGCCCACTCTGGCTGCTGAGGCAGCCAACACCAAGCTGGTTGCTGGGTAGGATCTAGACCTGCAAAGCTGCACCCACACACCTGGAGCCACACCTGTGTGCCATGTGCCACAGAGTTAATGGCTCAGGCATTAGTTCAGAACTTCAGAGCCACGCCACTGGCTGTCCCTTACCCCACACCATCATGTTCCTGGGGCTCCTGACTCAAGTCAAAGCACAGGTGACAGACTGGGAATGCAAAGGAGATGACCAGTGAGGAGCACCCAAGCCCTCCCATGCTCAGGCAGGAACTGTGCTGAGAGACAAGCTCAGAACTTCAGCTGAGTATTTGGGACTCTTACCTCACACTACAGCAGCCTACAAGACATCCAAGGCAGGAAGCTCCCCAGGGACCACCGAGAGCTGCAGTCACCTTGTCCCTTCACAGCTATCTGCCCACAGGTTTATTTGTACACCTCTCTCTGACTGCATTTCAAAAAGCCTTTGCTTGTTCTACAAAGCTCTGCACCACCACTTTGCTGCTTCCTCCCCAGCTGCATGACAAGCAGGCAGCCCTGCAGGGCTGGCAGAGGGCTGCAGCTAGCTGATGGCTCTGCCTAAAGCTCACCACACACCAAGTACTGCAGTGCAAAGCTAATTCTTCTCCTGCAGAGACACTTCCAGTTCAATTAGACACCAGTCTGGAGCCTTGTGGGAAATCCAAAAGCTTCCTTTGGTCTGAGGAATGCTTCAGTCAGAGGTTTCACTAGAGATAAGCCGAGCCTTACAAATGCAAGGCTGGCAAAGGAATGGAGGAAGCTTCCTCTTACTTTTACAGCAGGAATTGCCAGTTCAGTGGCACTGAGAAGAGCCCAAGAGCAAAGTGAATCCTGCTTTAGGATAACCCTGCTGCCCCAAGGTGCTCTGCCACTTCAGCAGGCAGATGGACTCTTGCACCCCCGATCCTGGCGCAGATGCAGTGTTAGCCTTGCACAGAACAGCAGCCAGGTTACTTTAAGCTACTGCTTAAGGTGCAGTTTCACAGCACCCTCCAATTCCAGAGGCAGTTCTGCTCTCTTTGTTTGCTGTTTAAGTAACTCCCTTGGAGCTCTAGCACCCTGCACTGAGCAGTGAGCCAGAGCTGAATCTAAACCACAGAAGAGCTCCCAGATAAACAGATCCCATCATGAAGCAGTACTGCTGAGTGCTCCTGGCTCCTGCAGTCAGGATTCAGCAAGCTATCAATCCAGAGGGCAGTATGCTGGTAGAACTGGGACTGACTGGGCTAGTCACTGGTTGCAGAAGCTAAATGTGAAGAGCCTGTAAGGATTCTGTACGCTGTGCAAGACTGAAGCAGCCCAGGTTAAAGAGCAAGACTCCTAACATTACCCCTTTAAAAGCAGCTCTCCTGCAGAGTCCATGAGAGAAAGGAGAAGGCAATTGGTAGGGCTAGGGCTGTCCTAGGCACATAGCAGAAGCCTTCAGGCACTGCCTTCTCCACACCACAGGAGGTTTTCCAAGGGCAACACCACCAAGACTCTGGCCCTGTCCGAGGGGCAGGAAGCTGTGGCACGAGCACTGCTACTCACCAGGCTGGCCTGGAGATGACATAGTGTATTGCTGGCCTCTGGAAGCCGTTGAAGGTGGAGGCTGCTGCCACAGTGTAGGCTCCCATGTTCTCAAACAGCACCCAGTCGCCCACCTGCAGCTCGGGCAGGGCACAGCGCTCCACGATGCGGTCCAGCCCGTCGCACGTCGGGCCCCAGATGCTGCAGCAGTAGCAGCTCTCCTCTGGCTTGGGCCGCTGTGGGGGAGAGGGGAGGGCAGTGAGACCAGCAGGGCAGGGCTCCAGAAGGAGCATCCTCATCAGTGCAACACTGCCCCTCCCAGCCAGGAGGAAGAGCTGCTCCCAGGTCCTGCTGCACCCTGGCATTAACCTCCTTCCACTACAGGCTTTGTGGGGCAAATGCCACACTCTGGCAGCATGAAGGGAGCAGTGAACTGAGAGGGGACTGCTGAGACAGGGACTCTTCTACCCCATGACACATGGCAAGCCCGTGCCCCTCTGCAGGGACGCACCTTCTGCAGCACTGGCTTCACGTGGGCGTGGTCGTACAAGATGCAGTTGAAGGAGCCATAGACTCCATCGTTCACGTAGTACATCAGGGTTTTGTCAGCTGCCTCCTCCTCATCTGCAGGCAGGCAAGACAGCAGTAAGAGAATGCTGGGAGGAAACAGGAGAGGGGGCTAGCAGCAGGGCTAGGGCTGGGCTCACACACCATCAGAACCTGCTTGCTCCTTCAGCACCATCTTTTTGGCAATGATGTTGACTGCCAGCGTGAAGGCTGAGGCGACGTAGTACCGGCCCGGCTCCGCGATGATCCTCACGCCGGAATCCACGGGGAAGTACTTATCCAGGGCTGGGTTGATGACACTCGTGATCTAGGGAGGAAGCAGGTGGCAGCACCACTGCTTCAGTGTGCTCTCTCACACTGCCACGGTACTGATGTTCTACAGCAGCACCTGGAACTGCAACCCACGGTGACAAACTGGCCAGGCTGCAGTGACTGTGCACGTGTTCAGCTTGGGAAAGGCTCCAGGGGACCTTAGAGCTGCCTGCCCTAACCCTTCCAATACCTGAAGCCTGCAGGAAGGCTGCAGAGAGACAACTTCTGAGGGTGTCTAGAGACAGGCCAAGGGGGAATGGTTTGGAGCTGAGACAGAGCAGGGAGCTGAGGAAGAAGTTCAGCAGGAGGGTGGTGAGCCTCTGGCACAGGCTGCCCAGGGGTGCTGCAGGCCAGGCTGGATGAGGCCTTGAACAGCTGAATCTAGCTGAGAGGTGTCCCTGGGCATGGTGGGGAGGTTGGAGCAGAGGAGCTCTGAAGTCCCTCCCACCCTGAACCAGTCTGTGCTATTGTAACCCCTCTTCACATCTTTATTTTCCTAACCCAAGTTCTGTCTGGGATTAAGCCTGCACACAGCAACAATGGTCACTTAAGTTCAAGTGATGTCAAACAGCTCAGTTGGAGTTCAGAGAAATGCCTGTCCTAGCCTCATTAAACCAGCACTGATGCCCCCCAAGGCCCCACACTTCAGCTCTTCTGCTGACCATGGCAGTACCCCCAGCTCACTGTTCCCCAAGGCTTCAACAGCAGTGTTCTGCCATTAGCTCTCACATCCAGCTGCCTCCACCAACACTGATGTCCCAAGCTCTGAAGCTGCCTCCAACTGCAGCAGGACTCCATCACACCACAGCCCACCGTATTTGCTGGTGGCATGCCATGGAGCAAAGACTGCCCCGAGCCGGGCGGCGCCCCGGGCCGGGCCATGCCTGCCCCCATCATTAGTAGCAGCAAAGTCACTGTAACTGATTTGCTGTCTCCCTGTGCAAACATGGCATCCCGTAATGCAGCTCCAGCCTGGCAGGAGCTGTGGCAAGAACACCCAGCAGCTCATTGTCAGGCTTGAGACCCATTCCCCGCTTTTTCCCTGGGTTCCACTTCTCAAAGCAGGCAGGTTCCTGCAAGCCTGTCTGCACACCAGTACAGAAGCAAGACTGTGCTTCCCCCAGCTAACACTCAGCAGGACTCTGCAAGCTGAGGAGAATTCAGCAAAGCTGTACCTCTTCAAATTTCAGCTTGACGTCCTCAGAACCAGGGAAGCCGCCGCCGATATCCAGCAGGTGCATACTGAAGCCCAGCTCAGCCTGAAGTGAAATTAAGAGCAATACTGTTAAGAAAGCAACGCTCAGTTATTTTAGCTTCAAAGGCCACCACCCACCATGGAATTAATGCCCAGAGCAGAGCAAACTCCTCTTCCAGCAGCAGCACTTGAGTCTCAGCTGCCAGTTTCAGCACACCCGTAAGCCAGTTCTGCAGCACCAGCCAAGCCAACCCTCCGTGACCCCAAGCACACCAGCCAGGGGGAAGCAGCCCCCTCCGGCCGCCCCGCAGGGCTCTGCGAGTGACTCAGTCTTGCCACCAGCCCTGAGCAGCAGCTCCAGAGAAAGCAGGACCAGACTTACCCCCATATCAAACACACAGCGGGCATCAGAGATTGCTTGGACAAAGGTCTCTGGGTCTGTGCATCCACTGCCAACATGGAAACTGCAAAGAGAGACAAAATCAGAGCTGCCTGCTCCTGCGTGCGCCCCCTGCTCCTGCCCCCCGCCCCTGCCCCCCGTCCCACACTGTGTTAGTCAAGGTGCTGACAGAAAACTCAAGCCACCACAAAAGGCTTCTTCAGGCAGATGACTGCAATCCCTCATCCCTGGGCACCAACTCACCTGACTCCCACGATGGCCAGGTGCAGCTCCCTGGCACGCTCCAGCAGCAGCCTGCTGGCCTTGAGCGTGGCTCCGAACTTGACGCTCAGGCGGCAAACTGCCTTGGAGTCATCGGTGGTGATGCGCAGGACCAGCCTGAGGTGGGAAACAGAAGGGCCTCAGCTCTACCACAGAAGACATCACTAGCAGGCAGCTATGACCTTAGAATGAGACTGAGCTCCCTGCCTTTCCCTAACGTGCCAGTAGGGCAGACAACTCATGTTCACAGAATGGGTTGGGTTGGATGGGGCCTCAGAGATCCTCCAGTCCCAACCCCCTGCCATGGGCAGGGACACCTCCCACCAGCCCAGGCTGCTCAAGGCCTCATCCCACCTGTCTCACTACCCTCACTCTACAGAATTTCTTCATACTACAAGGTTTACACTGGCTGACAGCAGGTTTATGTCCTTGTAGCTCTGCAGCCCATCTCAGCCAGTGAAGGCCAAGTGTCAGGTAGCAGGAGATGCTCCCATCCCTGGCAAACCCAAGGGGGAATTACAGAACAACTGGAAGAACTTACTTGGCTTTTGGGTGGGCCCTTGCAACTTTCATTAGCTCTACTTCACTATCAAAGGTCATCATCTGCACACCACTGCTGGCAGCATGTTTGATCTGGGAGACTTGCTTGCAGGGATTTGCATAGATGATTCGCTCTGGAGGCACCCCAAGGCTCTGCACCAGCTGGATCTCTGTCTGCAGACAGAGCAGAGCCCACTGGTGAGGGACTGATGACAGGTGGGCAAACTCCTAGCCCAGCAGAGCCGACAGCACTTCCTTCACTGCATGCCAACAGCTGCTGCAGAGCACAGACCACCTCACCTTGCTGGCACAGTCAAAGCCTGCCCCAAGGGTAGCCAGGGTCTTCACCACAGCTCTGCTGTCGTTGCACTTCACGGCGTAGAAGGGAGTCACCCGAGGCAGGGCCTTGTGCCACCGCAGGTGCTTCTTCACTATGTCCCCGAGGTCAGCCACGTAGAAGGCATCTTTGTCATCCTAGAGCAAATGCACAGCTTGCAGCTCCCAGCAGTGGCCAACAGGATGAGCCTAGAGGCCAGTGCTGAGGAGGCTGCCTGGCAGGAGGTCTGCAGACAGCTGGTTCCACCCTTTCCGACCCTGGCAGCGCCACAGCAGGCAGGGAGCCTCCTGCCACACTTACCGAAGATGACACTTCATTGATTTTCTGGTCAAGGATGTCCTTGGCAGTGAAGCCTTCATCAAGGAAGGTGAATTCAAACTCCTCATTGCTGCAGCTGCTCATGATTCCCAAGGATCAGTTTCAGGTGGAATGGCTCAAGCACAACCTGTGGACACAAACACCAGCAAACACGTGTCACCGAAACCCACAGCTCCCACTCACGGCTCACTGCTCCATGGGGCTTCTCTCTTCCACAACTGCACAGCCCCTACAGGGACCACCAGCAGCATCACACACCAGGAGTGTACACAAGGGCAGGTCAGAGCTCATCAGGACCAGGGAGCCACAGAACCCTGCCAGCCCGAGGCCACGTTCTCCTCTGCCCACCAACTGCATGATGCACTAACCCAAACCACAGCAGTGGTGCCCAAGCTTACTGGGCTAAGTCCCTGGCAGGTGCCACTGTCACCACCTTCACCAGGCAGTGCCACAGCCAGTGCCAATGCCAGCACACTCACCACGGCTCCTGGGCACTACTGCCACAGCCAGTGCCAATGCCAGCACGCTCACCACGGCTCCTGGGCACTCCTGCATGGATCAGCACAGAGACACTACAGCTAACTCTCCCCAGCTCACAGCCAGCTGAGCATTCCCACCACAGGTCAGACAATGCCAGCCATGGGATCAGGGCTTTCCTTGAGGTTGCTCTGCTGGTAGCCAGAGCTTCCCTGCACTACCCAAGACCTCCAGGATACATGGGAGGAGAGCCTCAGCTGTCAGGAGTGTCAGAGACACTCTGCCAGAGCGTACAGGCAGTGCCACAGGCTCTTACCTGTGGTATGCAGACAGCAGTGATCCCAGCTAACACTTCATAAAGCCTTCACAAAGCTCCTTGAGGACCAGAACTAAAGGGCAAAAGCACATTCTTGTGCCACCCAGGCCCGGGAAGCCCATGGCACAGCACGTGGGTGACCCTTTCCTTGGGCAGGCCAGAGGACAGTCTCCATGGAGCTGTGAGCTCCAGCTGAAGCGTGCTACCTTTTAAAGACCTCAGCACTGCAAGTGACTCATTGGAGGATCTGGTTTCATCAACCAGGTCCAGCCCCCTGCTTCTCTCAGCGTTTTTGCACCCATCTGGGCACAGATGCGCCTGCAGATCGTGTAAACTCAAAACTATTCACTGCTGGTCAGACCACTGCTCCATCCTCATCAAGTCTGTTTGCACAAGCATATGTAAACTCAGGCATGCTACTGCTGCTGGAGGTTCAGGAGGCTCCAAGACCAGCAGACTCCGTCCCACACACTGTGGGGAGTAAAAGTCACAAAACTTTACTACTGGAGGACTTAAGTCAGGGACACCTCAGTACCACTGCAGCCCTCAGAAGCATATGGCACCTGAACTGTCACTGTCTAGAACTACTTCACATCTTGAGCTGATCACTTACCAAACCAGATTTGAGATTCAAACCGGACTAAGCTTTAGCTCTAATGAAGTAAACCCCAGCAATCCACACAGCCTCATCCTCCCCCTGCTCTCACTCACATGCAGCCTTAATTCCACACAAGCTAGATTAAAGTCCTCTGTTAAAAGCTGCTTTGAAAGGACCTTAAGAAAAAGCAAATTAAGTACTTTTCGGGAAATTATGATTAAGGAGAAGCTGCATCCTATGGCGGGACGACTTCAGCAGGACGCTGCAGCTCCGCAGACAGCTGAGGGGCTTCTAGCTGTGGCTGCGTGAGCAGCACCAGGGAGGGCTTGGCTTGTCCTCCCCTGCACAGCGAGAGCTCCTCTGAGCCCGCTACGGGGAAGCGCTGGTGCCGGGCACGGCAGACTCTGCCAAAAAGTTCCAGCAAGCCCTTCCATCTCCACCCCGCGGCACAACTCTACACAGAACAGAGACAGAACGCTCCCGGCGAGGCAACCGGCAGCCTCCGGTGTGTACTTCTGCTTGGGCCGCGGGCAAAGCGCCTGCGGCTCCCCAGAGAGACAATCCCTGCTCCTCTGGAAGCCGCCCTCCAGAACATTCCCTGTCTCCGCAGCGGTGTCCGGAGCCGCTGAGTCACGCCCGCGGCGCTGCCCCAACGCCGCTGCCGGCCCCGGGGCTGCCCGCCCGCCCGCCGCGGCTGGCGGCCTCCTCTCTCCAAACCCGCGCAGCCCCGAGCTGACCGGGGGCACGGCGGCTCCCCAGGAGCTCCCGGCGCCGGCACGGCCCCGACAGAGCCCGCACGGCCCTGCCGCTCGGCCCCGGGCCCGCAGGCCAAGCACCTGCCGCTCCCCGCCCGGGAGATGGCCCCAGCGGGGCCGCCGCCTCCCCCGGTCCCGGGCCGCGCCGCCAGCACCTGCCCCGGCAAGCCGGCCCGAGCCGCCCGCAGCCGCCCCGGAGCCCGCGGGGCCGCACATTTCCCGGGCGAAGATGGAGACCCCTTGCCCGGTGGCAGCGGCCGGGCCGCGCCGCGGAGCTTGGCAGCGCCCCCGCGTACACGTGGCTCGGCCCCGCTCCGGAACGGCGCCGCCGCCCGCCTCACCTCGCCTCGGTGCAAGCGGCTGCCAGGCCTCGGCAGCCGGTCCCGTCGCTCCGAGCCGCCTCCTCCTCCTGCGAGCCGGGCGCGGTGCGCGGAGCCGGGCGGGAGGCGCCCTGGCCGCTGCGGAGGAGCGGGGCCGGCAGGGACGGGAGCGCGGCGGCTGACAAAGCTCCGCCACCGGCGCGGCGCTGCCATATATAGGGCAGCCGGTCGCTATGGCAACCACCAGCTCAAACCAGCCCCGATCGGCTGCGACCGGGTGGGGACTCGGCCCGGCCGCTATTGTGACGTCGGCGGCGACACGCGCACGGCCCGCCCCAGACTGCGAGCGCGGCCCCGCGCAGCGCTGTGCGCGCCCCCGGCGCCGCCGGCCGCGGGCAGGTGCTCGGCCCTGGCGCCGCCAGCGCAGCAGCCGCTCCGGCGCCCCGGCACCTCCTGCCCGGCCGCGGGGCTCCGGCTGTGAGCGGCACCCCGGCAGGTGCGGGGAGAGGAAGCGCAGTGCCAGGGACCCGAAGTGCCACACGGTGCCAGGGACCCGAAGTGTCATGCCCACAGGGTCAGTACGGTGATGCTCTGGACACGCTGGTCCCCCCAAAGCCATTCCTGCAGCTGCTGCATGTCCCTTGTTGGCACTGGCTGCTGCTCCTGTACCATCCATACCCCCTGCTATCCGGACACTTCCCATGGCACCAGTTTTGTCCCTTGGATTTGTTCCAACACGGACACCTGTTCAGGTCACTCTGTCCCCGTGCACTTACAAAATGAGCTCTGGGTGAGGTGGTGAGCGGGCACCAATGTGGGCACAAGCAGGCACCAATGTGGGCACAAACAGGGATGCGTGCCCTGCTTCCTTTAGCCTGCCTCTTGCTCCAGCCCTGCCAGGCCTGCACTTGCTGACCACTCTGAGACAGGCACCTTCTGCCCCTCTCTTTAGAACTCCTCTCCCACAGCAGAGATGCCCTGGGAATTGGGCCCCTGTCCTGGCACTGCATGTGGCGCTCTGAAGGATTGGGCTGGTTTTCACACCCTGTGGCTCTGGGGCATTGATAAGACGGGCAGGAAACCTTCCTGCAGCCCAAGCTGCAGGATGGAGCTCAGAGGGCTCCTGCTCCTCACCTCTGAGTCCCTGGTGGCTTCCTGAAGGCAGAGACAGGTGGCTGGCTCCTGCCCCTCCTCAGAGCTGGCAGGTGGGCATGGTGCTGCAGGGAATGCCTGCATATGATGGAGAGCTGCTGAGCAGTGCCAGCTGCTGCGGGATCCTCTGGTGAGCTCTGTGCCCACTGAGCTCTCGGGTCTCCAGCTGGAGAACCATCAAGGGCATGTCTGTGTCCCATGCCCAGGCCCTGGCTGCCTCAGCTGGTTACGGGGAGGGAGCATGGCTGAGGCATGAAGGGTTTGAATGAAGGGAAGCAGCAAGATCAAGCAGATACGAAACAAAAGGGAGGTTGGGCCATGGCCAGGAGAAATGGCTGGGGACAAGCTGCCTTCGGTTAGAATCATCAAAAAAGGAGCAGAAGCTCCTGAAAGGTTAAGAAATAGACATTTGGCACCTGTGTAGGTAGCCACAGGCAGGCACCGACCAGGGAAGGTTTTCTAAATAACAGCAGGCAGGCAATGGGACCTGTGCCAGCCGGTGGCACCCACAGCAGCAGGCTGCCAGGGCACTCCCCTCCACAGCTGTCCCTGGCACTGTGTGAGCGGTGCCTGTGCTGAGCTAACTCACCAACATCAGGCAGGATTTCCACACCTCCTCCCCTGCCTGTTAACAGGGCAAATTGTGGGGCTTGCAAGCCTCTGGATTTGGGTCTGTTGGCAACAGAGGCAAGTTAGGTGCTGGAACAGTGAGCAGAGAAGGGAAGTGAAGGGCTGTGCCACCATGACAGGAGCCAGCTGCCCGCCAGCTGGCAGAAAAGGTTAGGGATGATGACATCCCCCAGCCCCAGTGCTCACCACGTCCCTGCTGCCAGCTGTTGTTCCCCCTTCCCTTTTCACCCCCAGGCTGAGGCTGGAGGAGAGCCTGCAGCTCCGGCTCCACTAGAGTCTGGGCTGGCCGACCTCACCTGGGGCAGGATGGGAGCACCTCTTGGGTACAGATGTGAGACAACAGGGACTGGTACCTGAGCCTGGGAACAAAGGCTGGGCTGCTCCAGGGGAAAGGGGCAGCAGGAGCAGCCGTGGGGCACAATTCTCCAAGCAGCTGCTGTATTCCTTAGCTGCCTGTGGTGATTAACAGCAATGTGCCATCAGCCATCAACCAAAACGTTTTACCCTGCTGCCAGTTTTTGTCTCTGGAGGCTCTTTGAGAGCTTTTGGTGGCAAGGGCTGGGTGTGAGGAGCATGAGGTTTCAGGATGTGACCCAGAACAGGGAGGGAAGGTATCTGGATTTGAGTCTCGGTGCCAGGGATCAACCAGGTACAGCCTTCAGGCAGATCAGGGGAGCAAGGAAGCACATCCTTCACTGCCTGCTTTCTGGCCAGTGCCCTGAGGGTCTGCCCCAGCTGCGTTCAAGGGCATGAGGAGCTGCACAGGCCCATGGGTGACAGGGGCAGAGTAGATCCTGAGTCTGAAGAGCTGGGAGATGCTCCTGCAGCTCCTTGCAAGTCGCCACCAGTCTCAAGTTCCCTCATCAAACGCAGCTGCATGGGCCGAGAATGTTTTCCAGAAGAGGGCACTGGAAAAGCATTTGTTGGCAGAAGACTGTGGCCACATCTTCCTGCTGTTTCCCCTCCTCGATTTGCCTCCAGGCAGGGCCCTTGCTGCCCTGGGACACAGGGAGGGCTGCCTGGCTGCCCCATAGCCTAGCACTACGTCCTCAGCCTACAGGCTGCACCTCTGGCTGGTGCAGGACTGTCTCCTGCCATGGTCAAGTCATCACTGGTGCCAAGGGCCACTGCTGGCACACACAATGCACAGCCACTGCCTGAGCCTGCCATGGGGAGGTCCTGGGTTTACTCTGGAAGCAGCCTGAGAGTTTGAGCAGGTTTCAGGTTGTGAGGCAGGACTCAGTGCTTGTGTGTGATTCTCACAGCAGATGATGGCCACTGATGATGTCAGAGCTGGCTCTGACCCCTGGGTGCACCTTGCCCAGCACATGAGGGAGGAGAACACTGAGCCAGAAGAGTGGCAGCAGGACCTGAACTATGCCACAGTCTGCAGAACTGAAGGCTTCAGAGACTGACATCCTAAGATCTCTGCCATGCATCAGACCTCCAGGTACTGTGCAAACACAGGGAGGTCACAGATGGCGGCGGCAGACTCGCAGCTCCCGGTGGGGAGCTGAGAGGCAGGGGAGCACAGCAGCCTATGGCACATGGAGGTAGGCAGGGCCCAGGCCTGCAGTGCTTGGTGTGTGCACATGGCACACCCCAATGCTGGCTTGCAGAGGTTTGCCTTCTCCTTCGGGCATGACCCACGCAGAGCTCAGGGCACACACTGACACGCCAGAGTGAGGTCAGCTGGAAGGCTGTGGGCTTGGTTTCCACCATGGCCTTCCTCTGACTTCTGCTGTCCTCAGACAGGTAACAAGAACCTCTGGGACATATTTCTCTCTTACACTAATTTAAGAAACTCATTGGAAGTCAACAGTTTCCTGGAGCTTGTGGGCTTCAGTTATCCTCAGTAGGAGGAAGTGATGGTGTGAAGGATAGAAATGCAGATATGGGATAGGACATAATCTGTGCCAGGACCCAGGACATCTGGAGGGAAAAAAGACACAAGTACCATGTGTAGAAGATGGTGCATTCAGGTCATGCTGAACATGACACCTGCTCATTCTCTCCTGTGATAATTCTAGGTGTGGATCATGCAGCAGGTGACTGCTCAGACTAACTGAGAACTGAAAGTTTCCATGTTGGAGGAAGGTAACAATACCTTGCCTGGATCATACCTTAGAATCACAGAATTGTCAGGGTTGGAAGGGACCTCAAGTACCACCCAGTCCCACCCCCTCTGCCACGGGCAGGGACACCTCACACTACAGCAGGTTGCTCAGAGCCACATCCAGCCTGGCCTTGAAAACCTCCAGAGATGAGGCTTCCACCACCTCCCTGGGCAACCTGTGCCAGTGTCTCACGACCCTCATGGGGAAGAACTTCCTTCTGCAGAGGCTTTCATGCAGCAGAAATCTTTTGGGACTACACAACAAATGGTAGAAGGCTTTGAAGAGGCAGAGTCTTGGTTCTATACTTTCAAATCCCCTTCAGGGATTCAGCTGCAGTCTCATCTGCACCATACCCACTGCAAACAGCCACAGAGCAGCACCTCACAGCTGAAAGCCTCACACTGTGGGTTATGGTTGCAGTTCACTTCAGGATTAGTTTGATTTGGTTAAGAGAAGTTTAACAGGTGAGTAACTGAAGGGTAGCTACCAAGACGGAGCAAGAGTCTTGTTGGTATTGCCAGATACTATGGCAAGGAGCAATGGCCACAAGCTGTGGTGCTGGGGGTTCAGGTTGGACAGCAGGAGAAAATTCTTCTCCAGGAAAGCAGTGCAGCCCGAGACAGAGGTGAGGTGGCCACCCCCGGGGATTATCAAGCTTCGGGCAGGAATAAGCATGGGGATCATTCTGCTTTGAATGTGGGCTGGGCAGAAGGCCTCCCTTCCAGCTGGTGCTCCTGGCTCTGTGTTCTGCATTAGGTAAGCACATGGCTCAGGACAGCTTGCTGACCCCATTCGGTGAAGGTGTGGCCAGAGGGACAGGAAAAGCAAGGGGGGATGCCATGGTGGAAGACAGGTGACTGCTTGTGGCAGCCTGTGCAGTGAGTGCCTGGGGAGCTGCATTCCTCACTTGCTTGCCAAAGCAGACAGGGGCAGAGCCAAGCTGGCACCTCCTGCGTGCCAGAGTGGCATTCGTCTGGGCCATGAGATCCTGTGTCCATCAGAGACAGCAGCCAGGCACAGCTGAGCTGAGCTTTTGCCTCCCTCCTTCCCTAGCAGGTTAAACAAACCTCTGAACGCCTGAGCTTTGGGAGGGTCAAAATTCAGACCCAGATGTTGCCATCTGCTCCGTCCTCCTGTGACAAGGATGGGCATGACACTGGCAGCACTGCTGGTGTTATGGGACTTCTGTGTCTCAGTGTAAGGGCATGAAACAGCCTTTTCATTTCCCACACACACAATCCCTCGGCTGTCCCCTGGACAGGATCTCCCTGAAGTGAAGCAGCAGAGCAGGGGGAAGGATCAGGCCCTCGGAGGTACCTTTTCATCACAAGGCTTGAAGATTTACGTGTAACGACGCAAGGCAGGGTGAGACTGTGCCTCTGAGGCAAAACACATGAGCTCATGTAAAGAATTTATCATTAGAATAACAATTTGCATTTCTATAGAACCTTTGATCTTAGGATCTCAAAGTGCTTAACAAACACAAATTAATTAATCCTCACAACTCTCCTGCAAGGTAGGCATGTATTATGGAGAGATGCTAGCAGCTAGCTTTCCATTAGAAGTCTCATTTTAACTACCTCCTCACTTTGCCAAAACTAAACCAATACACACAAAAATTTCACAGGCACGATCTTGTCCTTGGGGAGGATCTCTTTAGAAATCGTGGGGCAAATAGGATAAGATGGTCTGAGATAAGCAGGTTAAATGGGGAGACCAGGAATATATCCCTGAATGAACTAATGCACACACTCCATTAGTCCAGAGGGCAGGGAAATGCAGCATTTGGGATAGACACTTGCTCCTGCATAACCTGCCAGCAAGGAGATTCCAAGGTGGTAAGTGGTTAGTTATGAAATCAGGGAGCCAGACGAGAGCCTGAATGGAAGGGTCCTGCTCCAGGAGCAGCACTTGGCCCTGGCTGTGAAGAGGTAGTGGCTGAAAGCCACATGTGGCCTGCTCTGGAGCGTGACTCTCCACAGCCTTCGGGAGAGGGCTGGCTGAGCAGCCTCGTGATGGTCTGCTGCTGAGGGTGGAGACCACCTGTGAGGAGAAGCTGCCAGAGACAGCCCAAGGGCCAGCACCGGGCAGTGCACCCACACCGGGGACGGAGAGCAAGAGCAGAACCCTCCTCTGCACACCGTCAGGGAAACAGGAGGAGGAAAAACAGCTTGGGAAAAACCACCTCTGACTCCTCAGAGCCGCTCAGACCTGGGGCCTGGGCGTGGAGGAGAAAGCAGGAGGCTTTCCTGTTCCCTTTCTCCCGAAGCAGGAGGGCAAGGTGTAGGTGGACAGCGGGGTGGAGGCTTGTCCCCTGGCCGTGGGCTGGGGTTAGCAGTTTGCTCCAGCAGGCTCACACGGAGAGTAAATTGCTGCCACTCCCAGGAGGAAGGAAGGAGGAGGACAGAGGATTATGACTCAGGTGTTTTTAGGGTGGTACAGGCTGTACCAGGGATGCTGTCTCAGCCAGGGCAGCCCATGCCCCATGCCGCCCCAGGGTCCCGCTCAGCGCCTAGACCCCATGGAGGCAACTGGTGCAGCACGGTGCCTGGCTCAGCCTTTTGGTGCCTGGCTCAGCCTCTTGGTGCCTGGCTCAGCCTCTTGGTGCCTCTTAAACTGTGCTTCACAAACACAAAGCCAAGTCCAAAGCTGGCTGGGAAAGGTTTTGTGAGCTGTGTTCTAAGCTGGTTGCTGGAGCATGTTTCAAGCCCACGTGGGCAGTACATGCAGCAGAACATGTCTGCAGCATGGAAAACATTGAGTGCAGAGCCAATGGGGAGATCCAGTGGGAAGGGGCTGTTAAAAAAGGGAGATTTTACCCAAAATGCAGGGCCAGGGAGACTGCTCCCAGCAGAGTCCATATATAAACAAAAGGAAGAAACCCCTTCAGAAGCACTCTAGAAGCAGAGAGAGAGGTGGAAATCAAAGCCTGGCCTGCCTTTTGCAGGCAGCTGGGTCCCAGTGGCTCAGGCCAGCCTCTGGCCATGCAGGCAACCTGCAGCCAGTCCAGCAGCAGTGCCCACTGCCAGAGCATAGCCTGGGCACCAAGCTAGGGTCAGCCCAGGGCACCCTGAATCAGCACTGCCCTGCTTTGGCCACGGGAAGGTTGGACAGAGCAGGTGATTGATGTTGAAAAGAGCTCCGGAGGTGCTTGGTTAAGAATTGTGACCAAGCACAGTGGGTGGATGGTGCTGGCTCTGCAGCAGTACTAAGCCCAGTGCCAGGGCATGGCTCTAATCATGCCATGCAGTTAGCTCTGCTTTCCCCTGCTAATTGAGATCAGAGCCCTCGTCCTTCCCTGGGTAAGCAACGCTTGGCTTTTGTTTTCACTGCACTCACGGCTAGGCACAGGTACAGGATGCGGCCCTTTGCTGTCAGCCTCGTCACTCTGCTGTTATCAGGAGGGAGCAGAAGTGTGCTGCAAGACCAAAGTATTTTGCAGGCTTCTGAGGAATGGAACCCTTAATTCTTCTGCTCTTACCCAGGGCATACCGTAGCCTACCCTTGGAGCAGCGACAACAGTCTGAGTAAGACACTGCTGCTGGGTCTTCATGAGCTTCAAACACATCCTTCAACAGCTGCTTCCCTCCTCCCGTGCATGCACTCCTTGGTACAAAAGCAGACACGACCACAAGGAAGGTGAGAGAGGGCCTCACTCTCTGGTAGTCCTTCTGGCCAGCACTGCAATGCTCTGCAAAGCTGCATGTGCCTGGAAGGAACCTGCAGGGACCACCCTGGGCAGCACCTTCACTGCTGGCAGGGGCCAAGAGTGCTCTGAATACAGCAGGGTGGCACAGGGAGGGACAAGGAGCTCTGGTCTGTGGGTGCCAACAGTGGAAGCAAGGGGCATCCACCAGCACAGGAGGAGGATGCTGCACCATCATTCTAACAAGAACACCCATCAGGACTTTTACAGAGCTGGTAAGGGACAGACCTCCAGACTGAGCATGGGCATCCAGGGAGCTGTCAGGCCAGGCATGGTCTGGAAGGGCATGGATTCAGCTGTACAGAGACTGAGCCATTCCAGAAGGCAGGATCTCTGTCTGCCAGACAAGTGGGTTCCATAGCACCAGCCCCAGGTTTGAGGGCATCTCCTGGTAGGGGGGGGTGCTCAGTGTGCAGGCAGGAGCTCCTGGCAGCTGTCTGGGTGAGTTTTGCACCAGCCCACACCAGCACTCCTGTTTCACTGTAGAATTAGAGGGACCCTTTGGTTTCCCTGTTACATGAGTATCAAACTTCTTAAACATTCCCCTCGTGGAGGCCACAGAGTTTAAAACATACTTGTGAGAGCTTTTTCCCAGGAGAACTCAAGTGTGATGAAAGTGCAAGAAGGAAAATGCACCTGGGGAAAGTCACTGTGCCAGGCTGACCTGTGCCAGAGCCTGCAACAGAGCTGCCACCCCCAACCCTGGCAGAGAAAAGCAATCAGGGAAACACTGCTGATGTCAGGATTAGTCTCACAAGGGAGGAGATGGCTCCAAGGCTGTTTTCATGGTTTGAAATGATCATGCTCTGTACCATTCATGATCAGCAGCTGGTTTGCAGTGTCCTTGGTGGAGCAGGGTTGGTGACTGTATGGCTGAACTCCATGTCACAGCTGGGGGCTATGCCCCACTTTACCTTCCCCTGGCACATGCCAGAGCAGAACTGTGGCCAGCCAGAGCACAGCAGGGGGAAGCTGGGGTCCCTCGTGCAGAGTGCAGTGTTTGGGTGTTTAGGGAAGCAGGAGTGCAGACCACATTCAGTTTGTGTCACTGATTCATCTGCTGCACAGGCAAGCACCAGTGGCTCTGCCGCAAAGCAGGCGTTAAATGCGGTCCTGCAGCGAGGGCAGTGTGGGGAGCACGCCAGCACCACCACCTTGGAGAGAACGAGGTGAGACTCAGCAGCTGGGCTCTGCGCCGTGTCTGTCACCGGAAGGGAGAAGCCTGGCACCGGGGACCACCTCCAGACCGCTTGCACCTGACCGCGGCCCCAGCGAGGCAGCTGACGTCTGCCGGGCACAAGGCCTCTGGGTCAGCCCCAGCAAGGACATGTCCCTTCCAGACAGTGATGCAGATCCCCTCACACCCACCTTTCTCACTCTGCCTTTGCTGATGGTAGAAGGATCCTAGGCGCCTAAAGCTAGAAGGAACAGCTTGGCCTTTGTCTTGTTTCCCTGCTGTAAAGGGAGGATAATGATGCTGACCTTTTAAAAGAGCTTCTGACATCCACAGATGAAAAAAATCAACTTGTAAGAGGCTATTATTATTGTTATATATCTTTGGAGAGAGGCAGCGATGACGTTTCTCTGACACTCTCTAATCCACATGAAATGCTGCCATAATGAAGATAATGACATGGATGATCAGCAGAGCCTGCTTAGCTGTGGGATTTGGCAGTGGTGAGTTGGCTGAGTGCTTCTCCCTCTGTTTCCTACAGAAATGAAAAAATGCAAAAGAAAAGAACAAAGACCAGCAGCCACCTCCTGCACATCCTGCTGCCATCTAAACTCTGCTGGACCAAGTGGATGCAGGACTTTGCCAGGCCCAGCTTCGGCTGGGTGAGGTGCCTGCAAATGGAGGGCACCGTGACTGCAGTGGTGAGGGAGCTGCCCTGCAGCAGGAGCGGGGCAGCAGCAGCCCAGCAGGGCAGGGTGCTCTCGTTGACTCCACCTCCATGTTCCACCAGCTGCCTTTCAGTGGCCTGGGGCTGGCTCGGCTTTGTGCTGTGTCACCTTTCCGTGCACACAGGGACCTTACACCAAGCACACACCGAGAGAAGCTGCACAAGGAAGTAGCGGAGGACATGAAACCTCACAGCAGTTGTGCACCCAGGCCTGAGGACTGCAGCAGGAGATGCTATTTGGGGGAGCATGAGAGTGCTGCCCTCTGTGTTCCACTGCCACAGCCAGGCCTGCAACCCCATCCATCTGGAGCTGTCCTCAGTATCACAGTATCACAGTATCACAGTAACTAAGGTTGGAAGAGACCCCAAGGAACACCAAGTCCAACCTGTTCCAACAGACCTCACAACTAGACCATGGCACCAAGTGCCACGTCCAATCTCCCCTTGAACACCTCCAGGGACGGCGACTCCACCACCTCCCTGGGCAGCACATCCCAATGACGAACGACTCGCTCAGTGAAGAACTTTTTCCTCACCTCGAGTCTAAACCTCCCCTGGCACAACTTGAGATTGTGTCCCCTTGTTCTGGTGCTGGTTGCCTGGGAGAAGAGACCAACCCCCTCCTGTCTACAACCACCTTTCAGGTAGTTGTAGAGGGCAATGAGGTCGCCTCTGATCCTTCTCTTCTCCAGGCTAACTCTCAGGAGTTCATCAAACCCTCTCTGACCCCATGGGCACTGCCTTCCTCTCCAGCCCCTGTAGAAGTGAACCCATGTCCATTACTGCTCCATGGCAATCTATAACTTCCCTCCCTGCTTCACTCCCTCCCTCTGCAGCATAGGTTTAGCTAAGCTGGACTAGATCATGAAGTGAACCATCATGTAACCAGATCTTGAGACTCTTGAGACACTTACAGGGCAGCTGACTCCACTAACGGGGCTAGATGTTGCCCCTGGCCACTGATCTTGTGCTGGAGAGAAGCACTCCAGCACGTGGATGGGATGAAAACATCTCTCCTTCTCCAAGGCTGTTTGGCAGAAACATTTTAGGAGACAGAGGAGCTAAGTGTGAGGTTTAATGTGCCTCTAACAAGCTCATTAATGTTCAGTGATCTTTAATATATCATTGCCAGAAGGTATCTGAAGGGATTTTGAGGTTACCTCTTGCAAGGAAAGCTCTCCTGAAAGCAGCAGCCTTCAAATCTAAGATCAAACCTTTGACTTATCCTCTGGCCTAATCACTGAGTCCTAGCCTAGACCCAGCCTTAGGCTAACATACATGACCCACTCCCATCACAGCAATACTCTGAAAGCAGAAGCCTGCTGCTCTCTGGAATGAAACTTCCCAAGGACCTGCAGGCAAGAATTTCACTACCAGGCTGTCTGAAAACAAGGCTACAAAGGCTGCCATCACCCCCTCTGCCCAGGGAGCTGGAGAGGAGCAAAAGCTAGAATGAGGAGAGAGCAGGAATGAACATTTCCTCTGCAGAGGCAGCAGCAGCATCTGCACTGAAGAATACATTTGGCCAGCTGAGGACAGAGCAACTCAAGCCTCTGGAGCAGGGAGCCTGCACTAAGCACTGCGCTGTTAGCAGTTCCTGGCCCATCCTGACCCTTGTGCTGGCCATGGACACTGCCAGGACAATACCTGAGACTCCACTGGTACCAGTCTGGGGACGGTGCCAACTGCATGGGCACTAGTGCAGAAGCCCAGGCCTGTTTCCTGCTCTTGCTCACTCTCCTGGGGTCCCACCTCATGGAACCATTTCTTCCCTGCCATGAGGGATGGCTGGAATGGGACAGCTGTGGCTCACAGCTGTGACTCAAGAGAGATGTTTGACCCTCACCTCTCAGTGTCTGGCTGCTCGTGGGAAAAGGAGGAACACTTGGCACTTGGGTTTCTTCTTCAACTCTGCCTGCTGGGCTGGAACCTCAGCTGACAGAAACCTGCCTGCAGATGCTCAGTGCCACAGGAATGAAGGGCACCAATGCAGGTCCACACAGGGCAGCAGCTGCTGCAGGTGGCTGGGGTCTGTAGGAGCTGCTCCAAGGCACAGCATTCCTGACCTCAGAGCTGCTCTGGGAAACATCCTTCTGCTCCAGGACCTGGGGCTCCACTGCTCCCCAGCACTGCTGCGTGCTGCCTTCTCAGCTGAGCCACCTGAAACACCCAGAGGTGATCCATATGGATCGAAAGAAAGAAAGCAACCTTCCTTTGGAGAGCAAGAGGGAGCAGGGCAGAACAACCCTTCATTTTCTCTGCCTGTCTGCAGATCACAGTGCGTAGCCCCCTGTAAACAAACTAATCTTCTGTTCCTAGAGATGATCTAATAAATCATTTAATCTTTCAGTTTTATTGTGTCCCCACAGAGTGCCCCTGGTGTGGTGCCAGTGGCTGGTAGCTCATCCGAGGGCAGTTCATGTCAGCACTGCTCAGGTCTGGCTGTAAAGGCAGGCAGCCTCCTGAATCCCCCCATGACTGTCAGGTTTGGAGCTACCACACTCTCTGAGAGAAGCTGAAGAGCTGCTGTTAGATTAGCACCTGAGCTGCAAGGTGGGCAGGGACCTCACCACATGGAAGCTGGTAAGGGGAAGAGACAAGTATGAGGCTGAAAATAGGTCATCAGGGACTGTCTTCAAGTCACTGGGACCCTTTGTGCATGAGTTTGCTCATTCTCCCAGTTCCCCACCAAACCTGGGTGTCCTTGTCAGCCTTGTGTCTTGGGGACAACCATGCTGACCACAGGACAGCACCTGTGCCACAGGTCAGCATCTGCGCCAGGCACTGCCCTGGAAGCTCCTAACATGTCAGAGCCAGGCAAGTAGGGAGCTGGTGGTGGCTGTGAGAAAGGAAAGTGTGACCCAGGGTGATTCAGGCCAAGCATCCCTGAGGAAGCAGCAAGATAAAGACACAAACCCCTGCAGAATGGTGTGGAACTGAACTCATTCTCCCATCTGCTTCAGTCTCACCTGTCCCTGGGCAATGTGCCCGCAGAGCAAGCGTTACCAAAGGTATGTTCCTGCTGGGCTCCAGTCATTCTGACCAGATCTGCTTCATTATCTCTTCCTCTCTCTCTTCCCTTGCCTGACCAGATGTGTTGTGAGGAGAGGACAGGGATTAGTGCAGGCAAACCAGCAGGGCACAGGAGTACCAGCGGCAGGGAGAAGTGAGGAGCTGCACCTCCAGCCTGGGTGGCAGGAGAAGCAGGTCGATGTCTGAGCAGTGCAGGAGGCAGAGAGATGTCTTTAATGTCCTCTGAGCCCCAGACCTCAGGTCTCACCTACATCTGAAAGTTTCCCTCCAAGAGCCTGAGCAGCCACTGGCAGTGCCCCCATGTACTGCCCTACCTGGTGTGAGCTCAGAGACACACAGGGTTAGGGGTAGGTGAGCTCAGAGACACACAGGGTTAGGTGAGCTCAGAGACACACAGGGTTAGGGGTAGGTGAGCACAGAGACAGGGTTAGGTGAGCTCAGAGACACACAGGGTTAGGGTAGGTGAGCTCAGAGACACACAGGGTAAGGGTTAGGTGAGCTCAGAGACACACAGGGTTAGGGGTAGGTGAGCTCAGAGACACACAGGGTAAGGGTTAGGTGAGCTCAGAGACACACAGGGTTAGGGGTAGGTGAGCTCAGAGACACACAGGGTTAGGTGAGCTCAGAGACACACAGGGTTAGGGTTAGGTGAGCTCAGAGATACACAGGGTTAGGGGTAGGTGAGCACAGAGACACACAGGGTTAGGGGTAGGTGAGCTCAGAGACACACAGGGTTAGGGGTAGGTGAGCACAGAGACAGGGTTAGGTGAGCTCAGAGACACACAGGGTTAGGGGTAGGTGAGCTCAGAGACACACAGGGTTAGGGGTAGGTGAGCACAGAGACAGGGTTAGGTGAGCTCAGAGACACACAGGGTTAGGGTAGGTGAGCTCAGAGACACACAGGGTAAGGGTTAGGTGAGCTCAGAGACACACAGGGTTAGGGGTAGGTGAGCTCAGAGACACACAGGGTTAGGGGTAGGTGAGCTCAGAGACACACAGGGTTAGGGGTAGGTGAGCTCAGAGACACACAGGGTTAGGGGTAGGTGAGCTCAGAGACACACAGGGTTAGGTGAGCTCAGAGACACACAGGGTTAGGGTTAGGTGAGCTCAGAGATACACAGGGTTAGGGGTAGGTGAGCACAGAGACACACAGGGTTAGGTGAGCTCAGAGACACACAGGGTTAGGGGTAGGTGAGCTCAGAGACACACAGGGTTAGGGGTAGGTGAGCACAGAGACAGGGTTAGGTGAGCTCAGAGACACACAGGGTTAGGGTAGGTGAGCTCAGAGACACACAGGGTAAGGGTTAGGTGAGCTCAGAGACACACAGGGTTAGGGGTAGGTGAGCTCAGAGACACACAGGGTTAGGTGAGCTCAGAGACACACAGGGTTAGGGTTAGGTGAGCTCAGAGATACACAGGGTTAGGGGTAGGTGAGCACAGAGACACACAGGGTTAGGTGAGCTCAGAGACACACAGGGTTAGGGGTAGGTGAGCTCAGAGACACACAGGGGAAGCCTTTTGTTCTGCCTAAGTGTTTGGACACTCATCTGTGGAGCTGCAGCCATGCTGCAGAGGAGCTCCTCAGCAGGTGTGTGCCCAGCCTTGAGTTCCAGTCCTGTGAGACACAGCGGTGCAGCACACTTCTGAGCATTGGTTTGAACTGGGGCCTCTGGCTCTAGCCTTAAGGCTGGCAGAGACAGTCACCTCCACAATGACTGCACTGAGCTTGGAAAACCTTCATGCCTGCTCTCCTGGAAGGAGGAATCAAACTGCTCAGAGAGGATAATTCAGAGGAGCTGGAGTCAGCACATGCCATGGGGCTGCCTGAGGTGGATCTCTGGATGAACACCAACACTGCCTTCCTTCCACCTCTTCCCTTGGCTGCACAGGAGAGCTCAAATTCCTCACAGCCTTGCAGCCAGCAGTGGAGGGGACATGCTGCCTCTGTGCAAGCCTCTTCACCCATGCAGGGGAGGTGCTGCCTCTGTGCAAGCCTCTTCACCCATGCAGGGGAGGTGCTGCCTCTGTGCAAGCCTCTTCACCCATGCAGGGGATCTCTGGGAGCGTGCCATACCCAGGCATGCAGCCAGGTGCAGAGCTGGGGCTGCACGCAGCAGTGCTCTGCTGCAGGAACCTCGCTGCTGTGGAATTCTGTTTTTTCCTGCTCCAACATCTGCAGGGTCAGGGCCCTTCAAGCACAGGGTAGATTAGGACTGGCTCTGTGTGGTATCGCTCGGGGGCCTGTGCCCAGCTCCAGCTGCACCTACTGTTGGAGCTGAGCGCTCACCAAGGGGAAGTCTCGGGGTGAGCTCATGCTGCTGCGCTGCTGTTGTGCAGGAGTCAGCAGTTCCAAGGGCTCTCCTGTCTGCAGAGGTAGGAATCAGCCCTGGCAGATGGCTGCTGCCTTGCTTCTCTCTGTGCCCAGGCCTTTGAGGGGAATGCAACAGCAAATTCGGTGCTGAAAGGATTTCATTCAGCTTCTTGTTCACTGAAGTGCATAAGGAAAGAGGCTTCTGTGAGTTCGCTTTGTCAGTCCCAGCAAATCATTGTCCTGGGCAGAAGCAGTGAGCTTACAGTGCTCTGCTCTCCTCCAGCCTTAGTGCTCTGAAAGGACCAGCAGCAGAGCTCCTGGCATTCATGAACAGATGGAGCTTACAGCTCTGGGGAATGAAGGGGCTCTGGGCCTCTGGAGCAGTCACACAAATGGAGCCCCTTCAGGGGGCCATGGTGCAGGAACGGTGCTGTGCAGCGACCAGAAAAGCAGCCCTCTCCCAGCCAGCCTGTTCCACACCAGCAGCAGCCTCTGCAGCCAGCTCCTGTCTGCTGCATTTCCCAGGGAGCCTGGCACTGCAGAAAAGCAGCACCTGAACACTTCCCCTTGTTTGTGGCCCGACTCACATTCTCTCTTGGCTTTCCCTTCCTTCTCTTGTTCAATTAAATGGTGAAAAAACCCAATGTGCCAGGACCAAGTCAGGGTACTGGGTGTCAGAACCTGCCCCTTAGACTTGGTGCCACTGGTGATGATCTGCCTGGCAGTGAGAACCCAGCTGAGTCTCAGAAAGCTAAGCCAGATGTGCTGGAAACACAGCTGGAATGTGATAAATCTCCCTTGATAAAACAAGAGGCACTCAGCAAGGAGACCTCATCCCTTCCTCCAGCCCTTGGTTTTCATGATTTCCTCTGTGCTGGCTCCACTCCACCTGCTTCCCCCCAGATGGAGAGCTCTGCATCAGGACAAAGGGTGGAAGGGGCTCAGCAGGTGTGGATGCAGAAATGGATGGGTGCTCCACACAACCCCCCTCTTCTGAGGTGAAAGTTTCATTGATGGGCTCTTGTTTGATTGATCCTTTGGCAGAGGGGGGAGCAGGGCAGAACACAAGCTATGAATCAGCTGGCAGGGCTGTGGGTGCAGAAAGGGTGGGATGTGGTGAGTCACCAGCACAACCTATTTCCCAGCTCCTCTGTAATCAATCTTTTTGTCTCTCCGGGCCTGACAATGACTCATTCCTGGACTTGCCTTTAGGGAGCTGCTCAGCACCCTGCCTGCCAGCCTCTGCTACTGCTCAGTTTCCCTGTGCACAGTGCCAGGAGAGGTTAGGAAATGTTACCTCTGGGTGCTGCAAGGTGGCTTCAAGAGGCAGCAGCAATTGCTGCAGTGCTCACATGGTAGGGATCCCAGCAGCTCCAAGGGGTGCCTCGTGCAATTCTCACCAGCTTCATAGAGCACAGCAGAGAGAAAGACAATGAGTGCTGCACCCACCAAGCCCTGTGGTGCAAGAGGCTCTGCTTCTGTCTCTGCAAGCCCTTGCTGTCCACCTCTGGGCATCCTGTAGCACCTGTGGCTGCTGCCTTCTCCCAGCTATGGCTCTTGCCAACCTTGCTGGCTGGGCTCTGCCTGGGCACTGCCATGTGGGCTGGTGCTGGGGGTAGTGCCTTCTATCGATTCAGTATGTTCTGTGCTGTGCTTCAGCAGCTCCTTGGCCCTGTCCTTAAAGCAGTCTGCTTAGCAGTGGCCGTGGTGTTGGGCAGGTCTGAGCCTGCAAGCAGCCCTCACTGTGACATTGATGGATGCAGCAGCACCTTCAGTGCAGATTTTTCTGTGCTGGAGCTCATCTGAGGCTCTCCATTAGTCAAGGCAAAACTGACCTCTGTGTCCCTGTGGATGAAATCTCCAGATCTGGCTGCTCTGGTCATGGCACAGGAAGGCACAGTGATGGTCCAGGCCAAAGAAAGCCACAGGGCTCACCCTGCTGGCTCAGTTTCCAAGGACCTGAAGTCTTCCCTGAAGTCTGCTGTAGCCCTTGCTGCCTTCCCAGGGGCAGCCTGTTCTTAGACTCCACTTTCAGCCACCCCGCAGTGGTGGTTCCCATGGTGGAGCAAGTCTCTGTGGTGGTCACACTGCAGGCTGCTTCTCCATTTCTTTCTGCTTCCCTTTGTTTTCATCATCTGGCTGCAGAGAGCGCCAGACCTGCCCAAGAGCTGCTTAGCTCTTACCTTTACAAGCAGAATGAGATCAGAAACCAAAAGGTGACATCATCCTGTTCCTCCCATCTGCTCTACAAGTGCCATGCATAGGCCAAAATAAACATTTGCCTCCCTTTCCCTTTGGGTAACGTGGCAAAGCAGCAACCCAGGGTGATCTGAATTACCTCCTGGTGTATGCCTCATGCATAATCACTTATTTCCTGGTCACCAGAGACAGGGAGACCCTTCAGAAACTGGGGAGTGCTCTGCCCAGTTTGCAGGAATGGCTCAAGGAAAATGCTTTTTTTTCTGTGCTGGCAATCCTACAACATTAGCTTGGTGCTGGGGAGTCCCTGCCTGCACTGCCCGTGGCCACCACTGCATCCCACTGATGTGCTCTGGATCTTGGCCATTTCTGCTGTAGTCATTCATTGGGATGTTAAATGTTTCCCATTCTAATTCTCATCCTCCACGGAGGGACTTCTCCCTCCAGCCCTTCAGCTTCACATTTGACTTACCTGGCTGCCATCCTCTTTGTGCCCAGTTCTTTTCTTCCCTTCTATAGTTAATGTTACCCAGTTTGGTACAAGAACAGAGACCTTACTGAGGTGCAAACAGGCTTAGATCTGCTGCAGGTCCCTAAGGCCACCAGTTCTTTAGGACTGCCAGAAAAATGCTGTCAGCTTCTTTTCATTTGTGCTCAGCAATCCCTTTGGATTTTGCTGTCACCAGGACTGCTGTATTTTCTGTTGACATAGAGACTCTTGTTGGGTAAGTTGCCTTGGCCCACAGGTTTTATGTTGTTGTCCTAATAAGAAACCCAAGCAAGACACTCATTTGGATTTGGAGCCAAATCTCTGTTATCTTTCATCTCTACTGCTTTTCACTGCAAAGCAGAACCACTTAGTCTTCCTCCTCCCCTTAGTTACAGTGCAAAGCAGCCTGGCATTTGTTTCAATCAGTTCCCACTTTCCTGGCTGATCCTTGCCTTCTTCCATGGGCTTACTGCTAACTCCTGACACTGTGGCTCTTGTCTGGTCTGGCATTATGCTTAGAAGGTCTGTGGCTTACTCCAGCCACTTGGCTGTCAATCATAGACTCATAGAATCAACAAGGTGGGAAAAGACCTCAGAGATCATCAAGTCCAAACTATCACCCAACACCTTCTGACTAACTAAACCATGGCACCAAGTGCCTCATCCAGGCTCCTCTTAAACACCTCCAGGGATGGTGACTCCACCACCTCCCTGGGCAGCACATTCCAATGGCCAATCTCTCTTTCTGGGAAGAATTGCTTCCTCACCTCCAGCCTAAACCTCTCCTGGCACACCTTGAGACTGTGTCCTCTTGTTCTGGTGCTGCTTGCCTGGGAGAAGCGACCAACCCCTACCTGGCTACAACCTCCTTCAGGGAGTTGAAGAGAGCAAGAAGGTCTCCCCTGAGCCTCCTCCAGGCTAAGCAACCCCAGCTCCCTCAGTCTCTCCTCACAGGGCTGTGCTCCAGACCTCTCCCCAGCCTCGTTGCCCTTCTCTGGACATGTTCAAGTGTCTCGATGTCCTTCTTAAACTGAGGAGCCCAGAACTGGACATGGGACTCAAGGTGTGGCCTAACCAATGCAGAGCACAGGGCAGAATGACCTCCCTGCTCCTGCTGGCCACACTGTTCCTGACGCAGGCCAGGATGCCCTTGGCCCTCTTGGCCACCTGGGCACACTGCTGGCTCACGACAAGAATGAGTCCCAGGACGATTTCTGTGCAAGCCAGCAGGCTCTGCTGCTCTCTGAGGACATGAGGACAGCCAGAATGGCAACTCTTCCTGGCCAGCAGTGCCACCTGCACACACCTTCTTCTTGGCTCTCCTAGGGTTCTGAGACCTTCTTCCCCTTCTTCTACCTGCAGCTCACCCACTGTGGCCATCCTCTCCTTCAGTCAGTTTTGCTGCTGTTAATGCTTTTCCTCTTTCACTGCTTGGTGTCTTTCTCTTCCTTGCCTTTGTTATTTACAGGCACAGGCCAAACAGATGGACCTGGTCAGGAAGGATAGGTGCAGCTCCAGCACCACATGGAAAGATCTGTCCTATGTCAGAGATCTGGTTAGAATGAACAACTGCTGAAGATTTAGAAATCAGCCAAGGAAGTAAGATGATGTTGAAAATCACATCCTAAGATTCTCATCCCAGTTCTGCCCTTGTTTCCAAGTCTCCACTGACCCAAAAGATCCTTAGGTCTTTTCTTCCACTGGCTTTGTCAGGCAGCATTAGTATCTGAACAGTTCCTGCCGGTCTCTGTCTCTCTAGGAACATTTCTAAGCCTGCCTCAGTGGCTGCCATCAATTTCTCCCACATGGCATGGCTCTCCCTCTTATTTTTTTTGTGGCTACCATACTAATGGTAATGATTTTGACATGTTCAACACAAATAAAAGGGTATTAAAGCTCCATTATGCTATACAAAAAGCACTTGTGGGCTATAAATGTGTTTTCTGCATAATGGTGGAAGCATTCTGCTTCCTAGCAGGAAAGCTGTGGAGAGCTTCCTAGCAGGAAAGAGAGGACACCAGAATGCAGCAGTTCTTGCCCAGCAGCAGAACAAAGACATGGAAGGAATCCCAGAGCATTATGGCAAAGAGTTGCTTTGAATTACAGACTGCCAGCAGCAGGCCTAGGGGTGCAAGGTGAGTGCAGACCCACTTGTGACTGACGTGAGCAAAGAGCAGCTCCTGCCAGCTGGAAAGCACAGCTCGGACACCACCTCAGGAGGCTGAGGGGAGAGTGTAAAGCAGCAGCTTCACTGGGACAAGGGTGGCTTGATGAAGGATGGTGGCACTTGGCAGTACAGCTGGGGAGGCTGCTCTAGGGAAAAAAGGTGTCAGCGATGGTGCCAGGAGAGCAGCAAGACAAAGCCAAGGGAGTGATTAGAAGCAACCCAGGCATCAGGTGGGTGTGAGGAAACAGGGTCAAGTGAGACTGCCAGTGACAAGGGCTGACAGCTGCCTCACATTTTGGCATGGGAGTGACAGCCTTGCAAAGAAACAGAAGAGAAGTCAGTCCTGAAGCACTTGGATTCATATTCTTGTCACTAGAACCTTGTTGTGCTGACAAGGAGCTCATGGCACCAAGGGTGCCTGGAGAGGTCTTACCAAAGCTGCTGGCAACTGTGGGCCAGCTGTGCACAGGTACTGCCAAGAGCTGCAGTTAAGGAGAGTTTCCACAGCAGCATCTAATCTTCAGCAGGCTGTTGGGAAAGGACAGTATTTAGCAATCTATTTCTTTAGCTACCTAAGTAACTAGAAAATGGCTTCAGGACTTCATATTGGACACAAACAAATTGGGGGGGGGGGGGGATAAGGCAGAAATCCTTAAGATTTATTTCACTGACAAATGAGGAGGTTCTGGGTGTCTGCTCAATGTCTGCTGAGAAGCTTCTGCAGGGCTGAACAGTAGAACTAAATTAAACACTTTCCCAGCTGCCCCTGGAAGAAAAGTATCCAGGCAGGAGCCTTCCTTCTGGAAAGAGACTGCTTTGCTGTGAATGTCACAATCTGCCTTCATCTAGAACAACTCCCTCTGCAGTATGACCTTGAGGACACTCACTTCTGAGTTGGTAGCAAAGGTCCCGTTGATTTTAGCCAGGCCAAGACTGGACCCTCAGCAGCACTTCCACCAGGACAGACATGCCCACAGGGGACAAGGGGCAACAGGCCAGGGAGCAGCTGAGCGATGCCAGCTTTGACTGGCGAGCTCTTTGGGCTGCAGGCAGAAGGGCAGGTGAGTCGGTCTGCTTCAACACAACATCCCATCAGCTCCAGCCGATGTAGTGACAGACATCAGAACAGGGATGCTCCTCAGGGAAGAAGGAATAATTCACAGGCACAGCCCTGGCACCACCACTGTCCCCAGAGACTAAATGGCAAAGGCAGCTGAGCTCCCTGCTGGATGCCATGGTCAAGGAGTAAGTCAGCAGCTCTGTACTGCCTGGCTTTCATGTGGGTAAGCTCCGTCCCTGGTCTTGCAGCCACAGCAGATGGATGACATCTGAGCTTCTCTAAGGTGTGTCTGTGAGGATTTTCCCAGCTGGCCTGCAGAAGACTTACAGGAAATCTGCAGCAGAGAGATGAATCAAACCTGTGTGCCCCATGGACCCATCTTGTCATGTGGATCTAGGAACCTCCTGCTGTGATTACCAGAGAGGCTAATTGGCATAGCCTGTGGAGATGCTGTGCGTCTAAAAGATGTTTTTATCTGTGGATCTTTCTTCTCTAATCATAAGGCCTGAAGCAGCACAATGCCCACAAAAAGTGCTTTCTGTGCACCGCTACATGAACACAGCCTGTGGCAGATATTCAATTCCTGTAAGCTGCCAGAAACATCAACACCTCCAAGGCAAGCTCAGATAGGAAATGGGTCATTGACTCACCCTTCTGGCTTGATAATAATACTACCTAGCACTTATTTAATTCTTTACACACATTAAACAATAAATCAATCCTCACTACGACTGTAAAAGAAAGAGACATCCCAGCTCCCAAATGGAGAAACTGAAGAAGAGGAGGTCAGTGCTCTGCCCAGCCAAGCTGCTGATGGTTCTAGAGTTACCATTCCTGTTACCCTGGTCCCACCTGAACTCAGGGGCTTGGGGAAATCTCAGAGACATCAGTCAGGGCTGGTGCTCACACTGGGAGGAAGCCATCGCACAGCCATGGGTAGCACTGCCAGGGCATTTGTGGCAGCAATAAACAATCCACACTCTTCTGGAGCTCTCCTGGCATGGAGAACTCCCTGTCTGTATTCAACAGCAGGAGAGCAGGGGCAGAAGGGCTCCATGAATTATGGCCTGTTCTAGAGAGACTCAACATGTAAACCAGAAGAGCTCTGAGCCTCTTCCTTTCGTCTGGCGACTGAGCTCTGAGAGGCCCCTGCCTGCAGCAGCCCTGCTTTGCAAAGTGCCATCTTCTGCAGCATTTGCTGGAGCAGGGCTGGCAGCAGCTCGTGTCAGAGGCTGCTGTGCCCACACCAGGGCCTCCAGGGACTGCTTGCCTGTGTCCTCTGTACATGCACCCAGCTGCCAGTGCAGCCAGGCTGCCAGTCTGCAGCCAGGCACCAGTGCCGCCGTCACGAAACACCCTCTGTGCCTCTCCTTCTGGCCGTGCCATGCCCTGGGGCTCTGCTGTCTCAGCCCACTGTGGCTGGCTCTCCTCTGATGCTTTCTTGTGCAAAGCAGCCAGCTCAGCTCTCTGTTCTGGCTTTGGAGGAGATGCTGCCTATTTCCCATGTCTCCTCTGGGATAACCTCACCCAGCCAAGGACCCCCACTGCTGCTTGTGGCAATTGTTTTGTGCCACCCGAGCAGGCAGCATCTTTCCCACAGAGCAGCAGCAGTCCCACAGCCCCCAGCTCTCCTGGAGCTTCTTTGGCCTTGGCTCTCTGTGCAGTGACCTTGCTCTTGGCTTCTGGCAAGCCAGGCACCCTTGTTCCCAGATGTAGTTGTGCACAACATCAGGAGATGGGAGCAGAAGGAAGGTCCTTCCCTAGGAGAAACAGTGAAGATAAATCACACCCTGCTACTCATCACAAACCAGAAAGAGATGTTCAGAGAGCAGCTTCCTGCACTTGTCCCTGCAAGATGAAGGTGTCACTGACTCAAATTCCCAGACCTACACTCAATACACATCTAAAACACAAACCCTGTTTCCACACAAATGAATCTCTCTGTTCCTGTCAGCTCTCCATCCCTTTCACCTTGGGGTGAAGGCTCTTTCAGACAGTTTAGCTCATGGCACACTCCTGTTTCCTTCCAAAATGACAACTTCCATTCCCTCCTGAGCATCCCCGTGTTTATCCTTCACTTGAGTGTCTTCACATCACCTCTCCTTGTCTTGCTACAGCTGTTTCCTGGGAGTCTGATAGGTTTTCCACCAGCTTGTTGGACTGGGATAACTTTCCTGGGTGGCTTCATGTCAAAGCCTGTATTTCAATTCACAGCAACATGCTTCAACAGCAGATGGCACCTACCAAACCCAGCTTTGACATTCAGGAGAGCCTGGTTAAGGCAGAACTTCTTTAATTAAAGGACAAAGGTTTCTAGCACTGCTTTGTTTCAGGGACTCCAGCTTCTTGCATCTCTAACAAGGGCCCCTTCATCAAGAATAATGTGGCCAGCAGGAGCAGGGAGGTCATTGTGCCCCTGGTCTCTGCATTGGTTAGGCCACACCTTGAGTCCTGTGTCCAGTTCTGGGCCCCTCAGTTTAAGAAGGACATTGAGACACTTGAAGGTGTCCAGAGAAGGGCAACAAGGCTGGGGAGAGGCCTTGAGCACAGCCCTGTGAGGAGAGGCTGAGGGAGCTGGGGTTGCTTAGCCTGCAGAAGAGGAGGCTCAGGGGAGACCTTCTTGCTCTCTCCAACTCCCTGAACGGAGGTTGCAGCCAGCTGGGGGTTGGTCTCTTCTCCCAGGCAAGCAGCACCAGAACAAGAGGACACAGTCTCAAGCTGTGCCAAGGGAAGTTTAGGCTGGAGGTGAGGAGAAAGTTCTTCCCAGAGTCATTGGCCATTGGGATGTGCTGCCCAGGGAGGTGGTGGAGTCCCCATCCCTGGAGGTGTTCAAGAGGGGATTGGATGTGGTACTTGGTGCCATGGTTTAGTAATCATGAGGTGTTGGGTGACAGGTTGGACTTGATGATCTTTGAGGTCTTTTCCCACCTTGTTCATTCTATGATTCTATGATTCAGCTCTTCTGTGCCTTTGGCAGTGGGAGCTCCTCAACACTTCCATTTGCTTTTCTTTTGGAGTTAAGGTAAAACATCTGAGGCCTTTCCTGTCCTCACCTGGTGTTCATACTTGTTTTTTGCATCTTTCACAATGGCTTAAGGGCTCTCCATCTTGGTGCCTTTCAGTAGGATGTCACCCAGCCTTGAGACCCTCCCATTGAATTCACAACAGAGCTGCAGAGCTACCAGCTGCAACTGCATTCCCTTGCAGCACCTGGGGTCCTGTGTGTCAGCAGCCTGTTCACACTCTCACCTGCAGTGGTGGTGACTTCTGCTTAGCAAAATCTGTCTGTTTCATTAGAGGTTTGTTTGAGGAGTCCCAGAAGGAGATCTTGTGCCTCCTACTTCTTTCACATTAGCTTTAGGGAGATTCAGTGCCTCTGTCCCACTCCAGCATCAGGGTACAGTGTGCCCAGTGGCTCCACAGGGCTGACACCATGGGGACTGCCCATGGGAGTCTGTCAGAGCAGACCTGGCAGCCAGGGCCAGTTCCACCTGAGCCAGGAGCAAGGCACGGGTGCAGCACCAGTCCCAGGTGTCAGCCAGTTCCCTGGGGATGAGCACAGCATGGCAGTGATTCTGACAGCCAGGCAAGAAGCCATCACCTCAGGCCCACCCTAAGTTCTCAGGTCTCCTCTTTTTGCCCTATTTTCTCACACTAGTTCTGTCAGATGAGAATCATTGATGATGTCCTTCAAGCCCAAAGCCAGTGCTGCTGCAGCAGTCATTGGCAGAAATGTGACTGGGTCTTTCCCTGCTCTCCTCTGGCACCCATGGCTTGGCTATGTGCAAACAAGTAGGGGTTAGCTTTTTTCTACTTCTGGAGATGTGCTTTAGATTTCCTCTTTCCTGCATTTCCAGCTCCTTTGATCAAGGACACGTTGGTCCAGGAGTGCTGGACATAGTACATCCATAGTGCAGGCTGGGCACCTGCGGAACAGGACTCCACTTACTCCTGGCCTGACCTTCAGAGTTTCATTTGTGTATTAAATAGGTGCAGCCTGGGAAGGTTTTTGCCTTCCCCCGGACCAGAGGCAGTCCTATCACACCCCAGAGTGAAGATCTGACTGGCACCTTGAAAGCTCAAGAGGAAGAAATGACTAAATTGTGGCTTCACTCTCCCACAGAACCTCAGAGAGCCATAGGAGGGGAGAGAGACACCCCTCAGAGCAGCCTCCCAGCTCCCTCAGAGAGCTCAGCTGCTCCCTTATCTGCAGGGAGCCAGGGCAGGACCCAGCCCCGGGCAGCTCCGTGATAGGGCTCTGCCAGCAGAAATGTGGTGTTCCTGCCCGGGGTGGCAGAAGAGGCTGTGGTTGCCAGAGTGGTGATGTGCAAGCCCTGCACATGAGGTGGCAAAAGGGAAGGCAGAGGAGAGACAGCTGTCAGAGTGCAGGTGACACCAGGGCTTGCTGGGTTGCATCACATGAGTTTAAAGCAAGGTTCCTTTCCTTGCCTGCTCTGAGCCACAGACTCCCTTGCTTTGCTGAGGAGGACATCTCCACTGCTGTTTCAATATGCTGCAGTGAACTACGTGAACGTGCAATTAATTAGGAGATTAATCATCAGGCAGTGTTATCAGATGAACACGATGGCATACACGAGCAGCTGCTAACCTCTGCTTCACGCTTTGGCAGGCTGAGGAAATGACTCCTGCATGGCTCCGCCAAGCTCAGGCTGGGTGGCCTACATCTCTGGGTGACCTTGATTGCTGTGCCTGTTGCACCTCCTGGAGCCTCTCAGCAGTCCCAACGACGTCATCTGCAGTGCTGCTTTCCAGATAACCCCCATGCTGAAGAGAGCACTGCCACATGCAGCATGGCTCAGCACACAGCTCACCGCTGCACCTCTCACGTGCTCAGGTTTGGAAAGATTCTGAGTGCAAGGCTGCGGTTTCACTGCGGGCACCACGCAGCACACAGCGTTTGCTGAGCTCCATGAGCTCACACAGCTCCAGCAGCCTGAGCCTTGAGCAAGGGACACCAACCTCCAGCACCATCAGGCTGTCTCAGACAAACCCTACCCATTTACCTGCCTTTAGACAGAACTGTCGCTCCTCTCTGCGGGCTCTGAGCGCTGCCTGGGCAGGTCACCAGCCATGCTGAGCCCAGCTGCGCAGAGGGGACCTGCCGCTCGTGCCCGGGCGTCCTGAGCAGCTGTCTCACCAAGTTCATGAGATCAGCAGGATCAGACTGCCCAAAGGGCCAAAAGAGACCTCTCCCTTCCCGTGACGAACACACCTGCATTCCCAAGAATGCCCATCTGTGCCAGGCCAAGCACCCATCTATCTTAGGATCTTTTTCCTTCCTAGCAAAAACGAGCTGCCGAGGAAGAGTACAAAAGGACAGGCTCATAATGCTGCTGCTCCAGGATGTCCTTCCAGCCTCCATGGATATCCTGGAGCAGAGGCTGCTGTTTTGTGTTGAATAATTATCAATGGATATTTCTTCCACGACTCTGAGCTGGTGTAAACACTGAGCACCTACCAGCCCTGGCAGCACTGGGTTTCACACCTTCACCTCCTCCCTGGGAGCACAGCCATCTCCTCTCCGTTGCACTGACCTTGCCACCTGGGAGTTCCATTTGGCATCCCCCACTTCTCTTACTGGAAGGCTCAGTGATCCCCTAGGTGCTTTTTTCCTGCTACTCATTAATTTTGTGGTCTTGTACCATATCCTCCTTCAGTCATGTCCCTCCCCAGTCTGTTCCACCCCTGGACAGGAGCCACTCCTTACCTTTGATCAGCCCTGTGGTCCTTTCTGTACTTTCCCAGTACTGCTATCCACACAGAAACATTGGGAAAACCTTACAGACGAAAAAGCAACTCCAGCTACTGACAACTACTCAGAGCTAGAGGAGCAGATTGTGCACACTCCTCACACTGAGGGACAAACACATGCTTGGCTCCCAAGCCTCTGCCCTGCTTGTCCAGGCTCCTGATTCGCTCCTCAGCAAAGCAGTGTCACGACCTCTGTCACCCTGTGTCCCCCCACCATGAGAGGCACATTGTCAAGCTGGGCAGCCACATCAGCTGTGCTGTCACTGCAGGGAGACCAGAGGCTGATGCTCAGCACCACAGACACAGGGGAGAGCCCTACCTCATTCTCCAAACAGCACCTCCAAGCTGTGCAGCTCACTCTGTCCTCACTGGCAAGTACAAGGACAACTTCTCTGGGGCAGCTGCAGCAGCTCCAGGTGATGAATAGACTCCCACTAAGGATCCTGGTGCTCCCACCTGCCCCAGCCCTGGACCAGCCCCAGGAGGTCTCAGGCAGTTTCTCCTCAAGGACTGGCCTGAGATTTAGTGAAAAATCCTGAAACTCAAGATAACTTGAGTGAGGTGTTTTGGACAGCACCAGGATAAAGCCTTCAGAGGGAAGAACCAAGTCTGGTCAACATAAAGGTGCTGTTGAAGAAAAGCCAAAGAACTCCCCAGTGTCAAGAGAATGGACAACAGCTTGGCTAGCACAATTCAGTTCCAGCTGATGGCAAGTGGCACACACAGAAACATCAGCTCTGACTGCAGATGTGCAGCAAGAGGCTCCCCATTACCACAAGAAAACATAACCTGGAGTCACTGCTGCAGGCTCTCTGGAAACAGGAACGGGTCTGATGCATGCAGGCACAGTCACCCATGGTGAAAGGACTGCGTGGGACTGGGCAGCTTTCCCAGGAGGAGAGCAGACACAAACACAGAACAGCTTCCCCAGCAGGAAAGTGTCAATGGTCTTGGAAAGGAGTGGGATTTCTGAAAGAATGATCCTGCAGAGGAGGTGGGTCCAGGGCAAGGACTGAGCCATAGGGGAAGAACTAACCTGGAGAAATGGCAGCACAGCAGGTTCAGACCAAACGAAAGTTCATTATTACTCACTGCCTAATTGTGTGGTGGAATTCATTACCGTAGGCTTCTGCAAAGCCAAGGTGGGGTTCAGCATGGGGGGGTTAAAGTTTGCAGTCCTAAGTGTCTGAGAAACAAACCCACAAAGGTGGATCCACTCATCCTTTCGGGTCAGCTGTCTCAAGCTCCCCAGCAGCCAGTCCCCAGATCACCAACTGCTCACGACTGAGATGTCCCTTGGCAGGTGCTGTGGGCCCTAAAGCTTCACCTCAGCACTGCCCTTTGGCGCTCTGGCAGCCAAATGCAGTCCTTACAGCCCTATCAGGCACTTTACTCTCAACACAGCAGAATTTTAACACAGGCTTCACTAGTGCTGGTAAAAAGCACTACAAGGAAAGCTTTCCCAAGAGCTCCCCTCCTCCTTGTCTTTCACCAGGGACCTGTGGGAAGACTGCTCCATGCTCAGCTCAGCCTCACTGGGGCAACTTTGCACAGTGGAAAACAAAATTAAAGCACACAGCTTTGCTCTGGAGCCAGCAGGAGCTGCCTGTGCCAGCTCTGGCTGCTGTGGTGCCTTCACCAGTGCACACAGGCAGAGGGATGGCTGCACTGACACGGGGAGGGGGATGGCTGCACCGACACGGGCAGGGGGAGGCTGCACCGACACGGGCAGGGGGAGGCTGCACCGACAGGGCAGGGGGATGGCTGCACCGACACGGGCAGGGGGAGGCTGCACCGACACGGGCAGGGGGAGGCTGCACCGACACGGGCAGGGGGAGGCTGCACCGACACGGGCAGGGGGAGGCTGCACCGACAGGGCAGGGGGAGGCTGCACCGACACGGGCAGGGGGATGGCTGCACCGACACGGGCAGGGGGATGGCTGCACCGACAGGGCAGGGGGATGGCTGCACCGACACGGGCAGGGGGAGGCTGCACCGACAGGGCAGGGGGAGGCTGCACCGACAGGGCAGGGGGATGGCTGCACCGACACGGGCAGGGGGAGGCTGCACCGACACGGGCAGGCCTGCGTCCAAGTGAGCTGTTTGCAGAACCAGACAGCAGGGACAGGGCAGTTTCCAGGGATGCTCACTAGCACCTTCAGTTTTCCCAAGTGCTTTTCAAACATTTCTGTACTCCCAGAAGCCCACAAGGTGAGCAGGCAAAAACAACTTATGCAGGCTGATGGACTTTCATTGGCCCCCCCCACTGAAACAAAGTTGTTGCCATAGCTCAGTCCTTTCTGACCACACACTTGACACCAGGAATCTCAGAACATCTTTGGTTGGAAGACACCTTCAAGATCATCCAGTCCAACCTTCAATCCAGCACTGCAAAGTCACCACTAACCCCTGTGCCTAAGCACCAGACCCACAGAGACTTCTCAGCTGAAAAGGAACCCAAAATGACAAATGTGTCTGGTGGCCTTTCTTCCACTCCAGAGCAGCAGAGCTTTCTCCCCATACCCAGGTGATAAGGTTGTACTTTTTCAAAGCTCAGCCAGGATACCCACACAGCAAATTCTCTTCCTTTAGTAGACTTTGTCTTGAAGGGGGAAATAGGCACTCAGCCAAAGGCTAGATCTAAATTCAGATCTACAGAACAGTGCTGTTTCCATCTTTGTTTGTATTTGGGCCTGTCTGGCTTCCTAGGGTGAAACTCTTCTTCCAGATCTGTACAGCAAAGAGCAGCTTTGCCCTTGTGTTCTCTGCTCTGCCTTTGGCAAAGGACTTGCTGGAAGTCAGCACATCCAGGGAGCTCAGTCCAAACTGCCATGGGAAACTGGCTATTTTTCTAAAATACATGATAGAGATCAACCACAGGTTACTGCTTAGATTGTGGTACTCATGAGATCAGACTAGGTGATCATACAGTTGCCTTCTGGCTTTCAAATCTATCAGCCTAAATAATGCACTAATGAAGTCAGATGGAACAAGGCCACATTTGTTCATGTGCAAGGCACGTTAATGATGTTCCTTTCAAAGTCAGGGAGATGGAGCAGGGGATTGATGCACTGAATTTCACCTCTAGGGACTCTGACTTTGGTTACGAGACAAATGAGTTTGATAGCATCAGGTAAACACTCCATGGATATTCGTCTCCATCCCTAAAACCACCTGGCAGCCTGGCAGCAGCAGCAGTCTGTGCTCATGAGACGTCTAGAGGTGCCCAGGGCATTGGCAGTGCCCCGGGAGGAGGCCTCTGCCTGCACGGTGCCTGGCGGTACCCTGCGCCCCGAGCAGCAGCAGCACTGCTCCCCAGAGTCACCACAAAGAAAACACCGAGCCAGAGCTGAAAGGAGAGGGGCAAAGAGATTTCTCTGGGCTCATCAAGGGAGCTGGTGCTGGAGGTTGGCCACACTGCAGCCTCCCTTGGCTTTGATGCAGTATTAGAATTGTGAAAACTTTCAGGGTTTCAAGGAAAAGATTTTTTTTCCAGGCACCAGATCAAAGCAAAAGCTAAATAATATTGGGTTACAAGCAGAGGACTTTCAAATGACTGCTCTTGACTGCTTATGTGTCTAGAAATGTTGTGATAGGAGCAGCCCTTTTTGACAAGGCCCAGTAACAACAGTGTAAATCAAGCATTAAGCAGAAGTAGAGAGCAAGTCATCTACTTTTAAAGAGACTTCAACTGAAGCTGGATTTTAGGGAAGAAAAAAGGAGTTCTGTTTTTAATAGCACCAAACTAATGGTCCAGGAGGCGCCACTGTATCTTTGTCCCAAAGCATAACAAGGTTAGATACAAAACAACAGCCCTGACACAGCTGATAAAGCGGCATCTGGGGATGCTTCGACCCAGAGCTGCCAGGACACAGCTCAGAGCCAGCCCTCAGCCTTGTCTGACAGGTTTCTAGGCTCCTTGCACAAAGGTTTCAGGCTAAAAAGGAGGAGACCTACTAGCCTGTGGAAAATCAGAGGTGTGGGAAATCTGCCTGCAGAGTGTGTCCCCATCAGAGGTACTTCATTCCAGCAGAAATGGTGACTGTGGCTTCCTGATGCCACTTATGAGGCAGCAGCACTCAGTGACAGACAACAAAGAGAGACAGGCAGGGACAGCTCATTGCAGCCTTCCAAAACCATCGGTTCTGTCTCAGCTAGTTGCAAACATTCCCTCTACATGTAAGGCAGAGGGGCAAACACCTCTGGACAGGAAATCTTTCTGTCCTAAGAAAAAGCAAAGCTGGGCTCAGTTTTGGGGGGAGGTTGCAGAAAACCAGCTCATGTACAAAGTTCTTTGGCAGTGATGCTGGGGGGGAGGGAGGGTGGGGAAGAAAGGAAGTGCCCATAAGGCTAAACCACAGCCTTTGGTGCAGAGCCTGCCCTGCCCATGGATGGTGTTGCTATCTAATGGCACTGTTCAGGCCCATTTATAAAGCCAAGAAAAAGAAACCTGAAGATCTGCTTCCTCCACTAATTGCAGACTACCATAATTTTGGGACAATTCTATTGCTGCCACAGAGAAGAGAAGCCAAAAATAGCACAGACTCTGCTCTTAACCCATTAAGACAGCACAGCCATTCTGAGAGTGACTTCTATGTCAGACTTGAAGATTATGGTTGAGGAGGATGCATTTTTTAAAACAGCCTCCTTAGTGCCAACATCTCTGCAGAGAGAAGGTGCAGTTTGTACCCCTCCACACGTGCTATTCAGGTGGGCTCTGCCTGGCAAACGTCCCAGGCCTGGCCATCAAGCTTCAGCTGGTAACTGTGGTGCAAGTGGTACCCAACCACCACAACTCAATTGGCCTGCTCTGCAGGTCTAGCAGGGGTATTATGGCTTCTTGCAGCCATGGGGCCTGAGGGACCTTTATTCCTCCATCATACTGAAATTCCCATGCTTGAAAAGGTCCTGATCTGGACAGAGATGCAGAAAAGTTTGGATATGGCCTCAGGTTTAGGCACTGGAAGCCCCTAAAAATTGTAATGGCTCTGATTTGGGAGGGGTGCTCAAGAGAAGCCTGCCCATAACGAGAGCATTAACTCAGTTCAGAGCACATCTAACCCTGCTTCACCCACCTCTTGTCTGGAAGCAGCAGAGCTTTGTATTTTAGGTCCTTGGATGGGCTTTAGGTAAGGAAGATTTTTGAAGTGTGATGCTGTTCTGGAAAGCAAGAGGTGACAAATGGATGGCAGGCCCCTCAGTGATTCAGAGCAGATATGCCCTACCTGAAGAGGAAAAGGAGGGGAAGGGCCTCCACTCACCTTCACCTGGAAGCCAGGCTAGTTGGTTTATACTCTGGTCACAAATTCTGCCTGATTTTGCCCAGAGAAGCCAGCCAGCCATTTACCCAAGCGTTGTTCTGATGATGCAGTAAAGAACTGAAGTACAGCTTTGTCCCTGTTAGGGCAGGAGGGTGATCAGCAGAGAGCACTCTCAACGTTTAGGAGAGCTGGTGAAGAAAAAGAGGTTAATCTCCTCAGCTGCGTTCGTGGGCACACCAGAGCTCTACAGTCATTCCAGAAAACCTTCTGCAAACTAAGCTGTGAGGTTTCTCCTCTGAGGAGTCTTTGCTGGCTCCTTGCAGCATTCCCAGCTTTGTGTGTGCCTCTGTCCCCGTGCACAAAGCAGAGGAAGGACAGAGCCCAGATCTAAAGTCCTGACCTCAGGAGTCTGGGTAGCAGGCTACGTTTGAGCCACAGCACCTACAGCTACTCATCCTCTCTGTGCACTTCACATGAACATGATTAACTGTCCTTGTCTGGCTGCAGCACTTTTGGTATCTTCTCTTAAATGTAGGTGGTTTGCTCAGCAAATGGATTGCTCACGCACCAAAGCATCCCAGGCTCTCCCCTGCAGGAAGCCACTGACGCTGAGCAGCTGTGTCTCACTGTGCAGAGCATCCCTGCAGGGCCACTGCGCCGGCAACAGGGTCGGCACGAGGCCACTTGCCAGGTCTGAGTCCTGTGACTACAAGAGGAGAGGAGCTAAACCAGGTAAGAAGAGAATTCTGGCACATAGTCCTGGCAAGCACAAGGCTTTGTTTATTATTTTAGGCAGGTTTTCTTCTCTTCTACTCATACAAATGAGTTCAGATCACGTTTTGTCTTTCAGAGATAAATCAGAGCCCACAATGGGCTTCAGCCCAACTGCAGTGGAAGCTGCTTAAACACAGTGTGAGTTCGCCCCTCTGCCTTTGCTCTGCTTGAAGGGAACATGCATGCCCAGATCATTTCACCTGAGGTAGCCAAGCAGTAATTAATTACATGAAAGCATTTGTGAACCTGTTAAAACTACCTTTTAGATGAGCAGTGCTGCTATCTCCTCCATCGCTCTAAACGTTTTAATTAATTTAGGGGAATTTACACATGCAGAGCATCTGCCAAGGCCAACAGAACTGCTTTATAAACTAATAATAGCACTTGCTTGCACTGGGAAGAAGTTATGCAAGCTCAGAATGTGTGCAAGAGGAGAGGGTGCTGGGCTCACGCAGAGCCGAGCACCGCTCCATGATTCACCAGCAAGCCAACGTCCTCCTCGGTAAGAGTTTCATGTCGCTGTCAGCAGAGGTGCAGGAACTCACCACTGTGCTCACAAACGTGTGCTCAGCATGGAGAGGATCAAGCCCATCAGAAGTAGCCTGTCTTTCTTTCTTTCCCAGCAACAGCAGTCTGTCTCCTCAGCGTGAGGCAGCGCCGGCAAGGGCTGGGCAAGTCGGACTGTCCCCTCTGCCTGCTGCGCATCGTACACTGCCTTTAGAGAAGGGAACAACACTCAGGGCACAGCTGCTGGGAACTGATGGCTGGGCCATGATTGTTGAAGGGAAAAGCAGTGCCCTTTTTTGGCAGGATTCCAGAGGATAACTCATTCATTAGGTAGCCTGACAAGCAAAGCAAAGTCCTAATCCCCTTCAGTGGATAGCTAGGAGGCCTGCGCCAGTGTAAGGAACTGCACCAAAGAGGGCAATGGCAGCTCAGACAACATCCCACAGCAGGCCTGATCCTCTGCTGCTCTGACAGCTTCTTCCTCTGTGGACACAGAAGGGAAAAAGCCCTCTAGCAGCTGAGCCAGATGGCATGAAAGCACTTGCCCTGGAAATTCCCCTTGCACCATTACAGCAGCCCATGCTGTGCTTCACCACCTGCCCCACAGTCCTGCTGCCTGCATGGGAGGGCAGGACATGCCCTGCAGCACCTCACAGGTCCTCATCCCCAGCAGCTGCAGCATGCAGAGGACAGTGGTGCTGAGCCCTGGCTTAGCTACCTCAGCACCTCTGTGTCTCAGTCTCCAGTACATCTGTCCTCACCCCACCTCTGAGGGCCATTGTCCCATTTCACAGCACTGAGGGCAGGGCATTTTGAGGAGTACCCCAACCTCTACGTGGGCACCTGGCTCCAGGGCTTCAGAGGTGCCAGGGCAATGAACGCTGTGCTGCAGTGAGTTAAACTGGCTGCAGCCAGAGCTTCGGTGCCCCTGCATTTGGGGTTTTCTTCAGTTTAAGTACATCAGATCCACCTAGATGAACTGATACAACTTTTCCTGTAGAGACAAGACTGTAATCTCTCCACTTCATCTCTCCTTGCTGCTCCTCCTGGCCTGGGCCGCTCCACAGCCCAGAGCACTAATCCCAGTGATGTGTGCAGCTTCCCTGGGACAGGCACAGCTACCCCAGGAATTCATTTCCACTTGTGGCTGATGTTGGCCTTGTGCTCCAGCTCCCCGAGGCAATATTGGTTCTGACATTTCCAGCCCATGAGACTCCAATGTAGCACTCAGAGTGCACCTCCTCACTTTGGCCACTTCACTTGGTGCACCCTTCCCCCTGCCTCCTGCCAACGTCTTCATCATGGTAACCACAGAGCTTTGCTCCCCCTGCTTCTGCTGCAGCAGGCATGATGGGGTCCAGAATACCACAGCACACCACAGGGCTGTCAGGATGCATCGCCCACCCCGACAGGCCTTGCAACCACTTGTGCAGAAGGGAACCCCATCCTGTCACCAGGTCTGTTACAGTCACAGCTGCTGCAGTGCCAGCCCAGCACCGCCCGCTTGCTGCTGGTGATGTCTGCATGGCTCAGATCTGCCATGTTGGGCAGCTCCATCCTTCATGACAATCCAGTTCACGTGGTATGGTGCTGTGCCAGGCAAGGATGGTGTTAGTTTCCCTTTTCCCTTAAATCTGCTCATGTCAGCCAGCTCCTCACCCTCTCCTGCAACCAGGGATCTCCCCACTCCAGCCCAGCCTTCAGCTGGTACCTTTGCAGCTCCTCACAGCATTGTTGCTCCTCCATATAAAACACAGTGCAGGGAGGTAAAAAACAAGACCCTGCAAGAAGCAGGGTTCTGGGAGCTCTGATCATCTGGTGTCCTCTGCCTGATTAAGGGATATTTTGCTTGCAAGGGGCATATGACATCTGGTTGCCCCGGGTCAAGGTCCTGTGCTCTCAACATTATTGACAGATCACTTTTGCTTGAGCAGATGACTCTGTATCAAAAAGAGGTCAGAGTCTTGTGAGAGCTGCCACTCTAGGTGACAAGAGCTCTCCCCTGCTCTGACCTCAACCTAGATTAACGAGAGGATCAGAGCCTGGCCTGGTGGGAGGTAGAAGTGGTTTATAGAATCTGATGACATGGAACCTCACAAGCAGGTCTTCTGGGCCTAGATTAGAAAAAAAAAAGGGGAGAAAAATGTATTAATCAGAACCATAATATCAAACCCAGTCTAGATTCATGCAAACTCGTTGCCTAGCCAGCCTGTCTCAGCTCTCTTGCAACACTTCCCAGCAGTACCTACAACTAAAGGTGCAGCTGATACTCTCTGAGAGACAGGGAGGCAGGGAGGCTTCCATTGAAATCAGACCAGCAAAGCAGCTCCAAAATTTCCTGCAGGCCATGCTGTGAGGTATGGCACAAATGTACCTCTGTGCACTAACAGAAGTGGCCCTTACCCCCGGGGACACCCAGCAGCACTCGGGAGAGGGCACGTGCTGGGTTTCACTGGCAGAACCTGGTGAGACCCACAGCCTGCTCCTCTGCTGCCCAGCCATCCACAGGCACCAGCGCCCATGCACAGCCCCTTCCTCCTGCTCCCCCGGGCAGCTGGCACTTCACTGCTCGTCAGCTGGGTCACTCTTCAGCCAGGTGCATGTGCAGCTGTGCCTGACACACCCTGCAAGCATAACAGCAGAAGGGGCCTTTGGGCAGACACATCTGCAGGATGTGCAAATCAAGTGCAGAAAGGAAGCATTTGGCAACTCACTTGGAAACTAGGAGAGAGACTTTTTAATCTCATACCTTTTGCTCATTCAGCCAGGACACTGTTTCCTATTTCATCCACACTGCATGTCTGCTGGGAATGCAAACACAATCCATGCTTCAGCTTCAGCCTTTTCAGGAGAGAAACATCAGCCAGCCACAGCCTGCACAGGGAAGTCTTCAGCAGAGGAGTGACACAGCCTGGCATGGGCTGCATGGACCACAGCTCCACGATGCATCCCTGCTGTGTGAGCAGGGCAGCCAAGCTCACCCTCCCCATCTCACTTTCTATCCCATGCACTTGGGGAATTAGGCTTGGAAAACTCCTCTGAAAGCTCTCAGTTTCCTCCTGCTCCTGAGGCATGGCTGTGGCCCAGTGCCATGTTGGGAAAAGGTCTGGCACCTCCCTGCCAGGACAAACCCCTTCCCACCCCAACATTCTGTGCTTCTGTTTCCCCAGGCCCTCCTAGCTGCCAGGCCACAGAGGAAGCACCACTGGGACCATCCTCCCGAAGTAGTGACTTCTGTGAAGGAGAAATGAGCGAAGGAAGGAGAGCAGGAAACCCCTTGTGCCTACACAGGCCAGTGATGAAGTGCAAAGAGCCTTGCTCTTGCTGGTCCCTGCAGCTGCTGCCTTGTGCTGTTTCCTTGCAGATGTCTGCAGACAGGCACCTTAAATTCAAACTTGTATCAATACTTGTTCCGGAAAGGTTGGCCTCTCAAAGCACCTCCCAGACCGCGACCATCACCACCTCAGCCACCCCCAGCGCTGGCACACGAAATCACTGCTACAGGACCTTGTTGGAGTGGTCTTAGATAAGCCCTGAAGTTAAAAACTGAATGCAGCAGAGACTCCTGATCTACCCTGTTAACTACCCACACAAGAGTAACCCTGTGGTGATCAAACTCCCGGCCAACGAGGAACGGCAGCGCAGCCACAGCAGCGATCAGCTCAGTAGTGAAATGCAGGCGAAGGGCCCTTCAGTATTTCGTCAACAGCTGGGATATGAATCCCAGCAGCAGCCTCAGAGTGCTAACAGCAGCAAGACATGTGGAGCTCCAAGGTGAAAAGGATGTTTTCTCCTCCTGTTTTGGAAAATGGTTGAAATAATTTGTGTGGGGGGAAAAAAATAATCAATCTGTTTTTTGGCTTGGTGGCAATCACTGAGCTGCACTCCTCAGCATCATTCAGCTTTCTCCACCCTCCCAAGAGATTGAGGAGACCCCAAAGGGCTGTGAAAACCAGAGCAAGGAAGAGGAGGCAAGAACATGGTGACACTGCCAGAGATTCCCTTTAAGCACCAGATGGAAACTGCCCCAGCAGAGATGTCTCACACTTGGACTTTGCCCTCAGCTCAGAAGTGTCCAGGAGGAACACCCACCTAAACATGAGCCAGCAGTGTGCCCAGGTGGCCAAGAGGGCCAATGGCATCCTGGCCTGCATTAGGAATAGTGTGGCCAGCAGGAGCAGGGAGGTCATTGTGCCCCTGGACTCTGCATTGGTTAGGCCACACCTTGAGTACTGTGTCCAGTTCTGGGCCCCTCAGTTTAAGAAGGACATCGAGACACTTGAAGGTGTCCAGAGAAGGGCAACAAGGCTGGGGAGAGGCCTTGAGCACAGCCCTGTGAGGAGAGGCTGAGGGAGCTGGGGTTGCTTAGCCTGGAGAAGAGAAGGCTCAGGGGTGACCTCATTGCCCTCTACAACTACCTGAAAGGTGGTTGTAGACAGGAGGGGGTTGGTCTCTTCTCCCAGGCAACCAGCACCAGAACAAGAGGACACAGTCTCAAGCTGTGCCAGGGGAGGTTTAGACTCGAGGTGAGGAAAAAGTTCTTCACTGAGCGAGTCGTTCGTCATTGGGATGTGCTGCCCAGGGAGGTGGTGGAGTCACCGTCCCTGGAGGTGTTCAAGGGGAGATTGGACGTGGCACTTGGTGCCATGGTCTAGTCGTGAGGTCTGTTGGGACAGGTTGGACTTGATGATCCTTGGGGTCTCTTCCAACCTTAGTTATACTGTGAGACTGTGATACTGTGAAACAGCCCCAGGGAAATCAGGGGTGCAGGCAGGAATGAAATGAACACGTGGCACAGGGACCTAGGGCAAGCCTCCCAGACCTGGAGCAGCCTCTGTTTCTTGTATACCATTTGTGGCACCTCAAGAGGCTCCCTTTGGATTGCCATCTGGAAAAGTGAGCTACATCTGGGCAATTAATGAAGGATAGGATGTGCAGGATGTCCAAGCCTGTCATGTCCAGCAGCCCCTGGGTGGTGGGAACAATGCTTACAGCAAGTGATCTGTGGTTAAACCAAAACAGAGAATGAGACTAGCTGCAGCACACCAAGCCAAAAGGAAGAGAGGGGTGGGAACACCATCGGAGCAAACGGAGGAGTTTCCCATCTCTGCAAAAGCTACAGAAGAGGGGTTCAGCACAGCAGCCAAAGCCACTCCTGCAGACAGATCTCCATCTCCAGTCCACCCCAGCTCCCAGCATGCCGGGCCACAGATGGGTGAGCTCCAGCTGGGAAGGAGTCCCTGCTCCTGCCCGTTTTGCTGAACATGATCCAGAGAAGGGGCTGTCCTCAGGTCATCTGCTGGGCACTGGGTCAGCACCAGGTCAGCATCTGTGGGCAACACAGCTCAGTTTTTAACCCAGATACTCTGGAATGGCTTCTGAAGGGGGTTCAAACACCATGCACACAAACATGCTGAGAACACTTGACACAGTTCAGGACAAAACTGTAAGCAGTGTATCACTGCAGGAGACAGAGCAGGGTAAAGGAGGTCCCAGCTGCGTCCACCACACGAGCTCCCTCCACAGCAGTGCTTTGCAGCCGTGTAGACACAGCCATGACCAAGGCTTTCTGATTGCATCGGGTCCTGCTGTCGCTGCCTGCAGCAGTGTTTGGTCTTGCTGCCCAAAGGCTGTTACTGAACCAGCAAGAGCTTTGTAGTCAGCATCAAGAGCTGAGTGTGACTGCTCCTCCAAGCTTGCGAGGCCCCAGAGCTGCTGAACCACCTCTCTCTTCAGCAGCTGGAGCTACTGCTTATAGACTAAAATAGGACATAAACTGAAGAGTCATTTGGGGTTTTTCTTCAATCGCTGAAGGCTGCCAAGCTGCCAAGTGCTTGCTCTGCTCCGGACATACTTTGATAGCCAACTGGCAGAACATTAGGACTATGGGATAGAGATCAAGATATTTAATCATTAAGCATCTTGTGTCTCCAGCCCTGATTCTGAAGGGAACAGCAGTCAGGACTTAATTAAAAAGTGATACAATTTCAAACTTGTAAGCCAGTGTTTTGGGTTGGGTGAGACTGCAGGAAGGGTACTTTCCAGCTGAAGATTCCTCCTGCTCAGCAGATTTCTGTGCAGAATATTTTGGCTTCTGTAAACATTTTTATGAGAGGTCACTGAACTGAATGTAGGCTTTGGACAGAAGAGCAGCACACAGGTGTCTGAGAGCACACCTCTGAACAGGTCCAACATGGCAAGCTTTGGCCTGATGGAAAGATCCCCTCCGGTGACCCAGGCAACCTCCCCATGCGCAGCTGATTGGATTGCAGCGCCCCAAAATCCAGGGCACTGCCCAGCCGGTGTCGCCCGTGGCCCCTGCGCCAAAGGTGATCTTTGAAAGTTAAAGCCTCCCCTTCGGTCTCAAATGATTCTACACAGTAGTTCAGCTGTTCTCTTTTCCCAGTGGTGCTACAGAAGAGTGGGGCTTGCAAGTAATCCCCACACAGAAGAACAAAGCAACAGGATCAGTTCAGCTTCTTGCAAACCAGAGCTCTCCAGCAGCTCTGGGAGAGCTCAGAAGCAGCCACACGTGCCAGCAGGGGAAGGGTACAATACCATACCAGGGGACCAGCCACAGCACTGCAGTCTCTCTCAGAAAAAAAGATTTCACAAGTCAGGGGCCACTGTCCTTAGCTCAGTGAACACCCAGGGGGCAGCTAAAGATGGAACCAGCCATGGCCATGCACCCCCCCGTGTCTGTGTGCTGCATGATCCTGCGTGTTCCATGGCAGCCCAGCACACAGTGATGGCTGCCACAGACTTTACAATGCCTGCTGTGATGCTTTCATGCATTCCAGAACATGGACAGTCCAAGCCCAGGGCTGGAGCTTTCACTGGCCTAAGGCAGCTGGGCGCTTTTCTAGGACAGGGTTGTAGAGAGAAGGAAATCCAGTGTTCATTCCCAGTGCTAAAGGGGCTGAAGAAAAATATTTTCTCACAGCCTCATCAGAGCAAGGGGAACAGCAGAGAAGGCAGGCACAGCAAATCTAAGGGCTCCAAAACCATCTACACAGAAGAGCTTTTCCAGGCCCATATTCCACCAACACAAGGTGATAAATGCTGGCACCCAGTCCCAAGTAGCACCCTTGGGTAAATTCCCACGCTCTGGAGAGAGACAGCAGCTCAGCCAGCCCCATGCCCAGTCTGCCACTCTGGCTGGCTCTGGAAAGCCTCCAGCAGGGACCAGTGTCTTTCTGCAGCTCTGAGCAGTACTCACCCTGTGCTCTGGCCCATGTGTGGGGCTGGGTACCTGCACCAGGCTGCCTCTGCAAGGCTGTGGCAGCAGAGGAACATGGTCCACATATCTGATTCATCCCCGCTCTCTTCTGGACTTGCTCCAGTTTTCTGACAGCAGGAGGAAATAATCCAACCCCAAACTGCTCAGCTGAGGCAGGCCATGAGCAGCCTGTGCCAGCTCAGGGCACTGTGCAGAGCCAAGGTAGGCTCTTGGCCATGGCAGCACCAGAACAGGAGCCCTAGGAGTCAAAAGACAGCATGTGAAGTGGCCTCTCCTTAGCTTGCACAGCAGAACAGAACAAGGTGCTAGATGCTATGGTCCTGCTCTGGCAGGGGGGTTGGACTCAATGATCTCTGGAGGTCCCTTCCAACCCCTAACATCCTGTGAGCCTGTGTGAGGTCATTCCCATGAGCAACACAGGATCAGCTCAGCAGAGCCATTTCAGGTAAGTCATCATCAACCGTTCCCTCACTGCTGTGCCTGCTCTCAGGGAACTCTCTTTTGCCTGATGTGGTCTCCAGGGCACTGCATTCCACTCTCAAAGTATTTGCCTCCCTCTTACCCCAACACCACCCACACCCAAGGCAAAAGTCTTCCTAATCCATTTCATTTCTGCCAGCTGCCTGCAGTAGCAGAACTTCAGCAGAGTTGCTCTAGAGCTGTTTTCTCAAGAGGAGCTTACCTCTCTCAGTGTCAGGTGGAAGTGAAGCACAAGACAAGAAATGGCATTGTTCCTGGCCATCCTTTGTCAGACGTTACTGCATGTTTGCTTTGCAAAACCTAAGGTGACTTTCAGAAGCTGTCAGTTGCTTCTGGCACAACAGATTCTGCTGCTCCTGGAGCCTGATGTAGGCTGCTGGGCTACCAACCCAGCTGGCACAGAAATGCAAAACAATAAAAAGCTTAGCAGTCAGGAGGCACTGAAGAGCAGAAGTAAAACTGATTAAGTGAAAGGCTTCTCAAGCTGTACTGTCCTGGCTGTTTGCTTTGAAAGCCATTTGCTGGAAATGAGCATTTCCTCTCTGCTTTTGCTCCTTCATAAGGCATTATCACCTTGTTGCCACAGGTTGCACTGCTCACCCAGGCATGATGTGGCAGGGCATGTTTTGCAGGCTACATCATCTGCACCAGAGGCAAGCTGCCAGGCATAGTGAAGGAGGACACTCAAAGTTGAACTTACTGATAGTTTGCAGGTTTAGTGCTGTCTGGAGCCACAATGGTCTTGCCTCCCCTGCCAGGTCACAGCCAGATGGCATTGTGTGAAAGACTGCAGCTTGCTGAGGAAGGATCAGATGTGGGATAATGCTGCACAAGAGCTAAAAGCTTGTTCTTTGCAGGTGTACCACTCCCTGCAAAGTGGTTTGTTCAGTGGTCTGGAAAAGGTTGCTCCCATCCTTCACAGGTTCTGTCACCTGGGCCTTTCAGGACATGAGTGCATTTCTGGACTCTCCTCTTATCAGTGCTGTTGGCTCAGTTTGAAGGCAGAAAACATGTGGGGCTCACCACAGACACCAGTGACCTCTGTTCCCACTGAGCAGGGCCAAAGCAAGCCAGGTGCAGCCAGGGTTATGCAGCTTCAGAAAGTTCAAGCACACTGTTAACTGCAGGGACCTGACTTGTAGTTAAGATCAGGCTTGGCTGGGGACAGGAAAACTCAAACACGTGTGGGCACCACCAGCACACCCAACTAACTCCTCATCACTCCTCAGGAGATGCTAATGATGCACTTGGCTTTCTGGCCATGCTCTGGAACAAAAAGGAGATGTGATTAATTAACTACCGCTGATGTACTTGTCACACTGGGACCTGGCTGCTGTTCATTTCAAATCAACTACAAAACACGATTATGGCAAACTTACAAATGGATTTCTGACCATGGTGTAAGGTAAGAGCTTTTGCAAGATGTCTTTGCTCTTGCCATGTCCATATGGACAGCAAAGGTGGAACTGCTTACAGACAGAGGTGGATGGCAGACAGGTCTTCAGCACTCCAGCCGAGAGCCCTGCACCTCAAATAACCCACAAGCCTCATTACACTGGATGAATGTTCAGGGGTGAAGATGCCAAAGCAGCTTGCTAATACCAGGCATGACACCAGACAAACGCCTCACGTGGTGCCAGCTCCAGCTGGCAGCAAGGCAGGCCCCTGGGTTTCCAGAGTGCAGGCTGATGGTGACCAATTAGAGGTTCAGCCAAAAGAAGACAAGTCTGCTACCTCATATGCCAAGGTAATAATCACAATGGGGGGAAAGAAAATAAATAAATAAAGATTATGAAACTAAATTGTCCTTCCACTGGCTACACCACTTTGAGCAGCAGACTCTGTCTGGTACTAGAAAAGGAACCACAGTTCTGTGCTTGTCCAAAGTCACCTGCAAGGCAAGCAGAAGCACAGAGAAGGGGACCTGTGACAATTGAGATGATATGCCTGCTGCATGAATGCAGTCTGCATGACAAAGCCAGGCCTCCCAGGGGTATGATGTTCTTGTGGCAGAGTGCAGCACCTCTGAGTCAAGAGCTGAGTGCTGGACAGCCACGGGCTGGAATTCACTTTGCCTTGAAATCTGGGAAGGAGCTCGCCTGGCGCAGCAGACTCCATGGGATGCTGGCTTGGGTCTTGGGCAGAACCTTTCCTGGGAATAGTTGGTTTGCTGTACCCTCAGTTTGTCACCACATCCAACAGGCAGCCCAGGTTCAAAAACTGAGGAAGACCACTGCTGCTGTTTAAACCAGGGCTTAGGGCATTCCTGGTTCAAATCTGCTCTTTGTCTCATTCAGTACAAGGCTTCAAACTGAGGGTCTGCCAACACAGAGCAAGCTCTGAGGTGCCTTAGTGTGGATAACCTACAGTCCCTTCTGTTCATAGGAACAGGAAGCAGTGCCTGAAAGTAGTTGTTCAAGGACTAGAAGATGTTTTCTCCTGCAGATTAGCCATTATTGAAGTTACCTGGCAGAAAGCATAAGGGGCTGAGGGTGCTTGTGATACCCTGTTCCAGCTCCCCCAAGAGTGGGCTCCTTCACACATGGTGGCTGGAGCAATGTCCTCACAGTTGGGAGGTGCAGTTTCAGATTCTCTTGGGCAGAGAAATCAGCTAAGCCCAAAGCCTCCCACATCTGAGCCCCAGCTACCTCCTTTACTCATTATAGCTACTGGCCATGTGCTGGGCTGCAATACCTGAGCCCAACCTTGCAAAGATCCTATAGCTCCTCTAACAAAGAACTTCTTTGTGGATGTCAAAGCATCAGCTCTTCCCAAAAGGTTAAACAGGGCCTTAGATCCTTCAGCGAGTTGGCTTGGAGACAATGAGCTCCAGCAGGCTAAGCAAAGCTCTGCGTGTGAAGACAACTGAACATGTATTGAGTATGTTGCTGGCTTCTCCTCCCAGCAGCTTTGATCAGCGTTCAGAGAGCAGCTGAAACGCGCAGCGCGTGCCCACAACTAGGATGCCGGTGGCAGCTCCAACAAGACACGCAGGCAAAGCGCCTCCTGATACGACAAAAAGGGAGGCCTGTGGTGCAGATAATGAATACCACACAGGTCCTCCCCCCTGCTGAGCTGAAGAACTCTGCTGATGGCTCCTCAATGAGTTTTACAGCCACTGTGGCAGCGAAGTGTTTTCTTCATTTCAGTGCCAAAAGACTGAGGCTTAGAGAAATGTGGCAAAAACCAGGCAGCAAATCCATCACACCAGAAAAGAGCCCCAGACTTTCAGCTCCCGTCAGCGCTGCATCCCTGCCCTTACTGCCTCTTGGTGCACTGAGAGCAGGGACTCCAGTGATGACACTTGTAAATATGGCTCCAGTCCTGCCTGTCTCATCCAGTCCATCTCCCTGGGGAGCACTGGAATGGCAGGGTGAACTCCAGGGTACAGAAACCCCAAGAAGCATTAAAAACTATGAGCACTGAATTCAGTGATGAAATCCCTGGGGACATGAAATGCCCACTCGTTTCAGGTGGTGCCTTGCTATCACAATACAGCTCTAGGATTTAGGAAGAGCACACACAGAGGACAGCAATTCCAGCAATCATAGAATCAATAAGGTTGGAAAAGACCTCAAAGATCATCAAGTCCAACCTGTCACCCAAGACTTCATGACTAACTAAACCATAGCACCAAGTACCACATACAATCCCCTCTTGAACACCTCTAGTGATGGTGACTCCACCACCTCCCTGGGCAGCACATCCCAATGGCCAATCTCTCTTTTTATGAAGAACTTTGTCCTAACATCCAGCCTAAACCTCTCCTGGGACAGCTTGAGACTGTGTCCTCTTGTTGTGGTGCTGCTTGCCTCGGGGAAGAGACCAACCCCCACCTGGCTACAACCTCCCTTCAGGGAGTTGGAGAGAGCAAGAAGGTCTCCCCTGAGTCTCCTCTTCTCCAGGCTAAGCAACCCCAGCTCCCTCAGCCTCTCCTCCCAGGGCTGTGCTCCAGACCCCTCCCCAGCTTTGTTGCCTTTCTCTGGACACCTTCCAGCATCTCAACATCTTACCTAACCTGAGGAGCCCAAAGCTGGACACAGGACTCAAGGTGTGGCCTAACCAGTGCTGAGCACAGGAGCACCATCTCTTATCCTGAGGTCACCAGATCACATCTGTCCATCTTAGCTTTCTGTAGCAGAGGAGCCACATCCAAACAGCTTAGTGAAACTAGGTCCAAGCTGAGCCTCAAGCCATTGCCTGGCAGTCCAAGCTGTTCAGGTCCAAACCATGCCAGGCCAATGGGACTCTACAGACACCGCAAGAGCTGCAGCAGCAAACTTCCTCTGTCTTTGGAAAGGGTGCCCAGTGCAGCACAGTGCACACACAGGCTGTGAGCAGACAGATGCCAGAAAAGGGCATCTGTACGTCCAGGAGCACAACAGTACCTTCTTGCTCAGAGTGGCTGCCCCTGGGATCATGCTTGTGCAGGACAGATCCTCTACAGCAGGACGCTCAGCCAGCAGCCGGCAAAGTCAGCCAGATGATTTTCCACAGCAGTGCTGACTGTTCAGACCCAGGTGGCTGCCTGAAGATGATCAGAGGTTGTTCAGTTCTGGGAATGGTCACCTCCAGCAAGAGGACAGTCAGCAGCAGCCTGAAGAGGCAATAACACCTTCAAATGGCAGAGCTGGCAGCAAAGGGAGGATTTGTTTGTGCCCTTAGTGCGGGGGCCCTGGCTCATCTTTTCCAGTTGCTGAAGAGCACTGGGTCAATTTTTCCATAAAAAGAACCATTTCAGATACAGGAGGAGAAAATCTAGCCAAGACAAATGCATCCAAAGGCTCACACCATCGTGCTGGAGAGCAGGTTGAAAGAAGGTTTAGCTCAGTTGTGGTGGTGATTTGTGACAGATGGGACTGGATTGGTGTGAAGGGAAATAAATCACATCAAACAGACCACTAGAAAGCTGCTGGAGAAGGGCTGGTTTCAGTCATGACCAACCCAGTTCAGCCACATTAGCAGCCCAGACAGTGAAAGGCTGTGCCTGGCATCACCCACCGAGCACAGAACACATCTTTAGACACAGCATTAGCTCTGTGATGTTTTCAGACAATCCCAGACCTCCGGGAAGAGTTTGAGGAGGCAAGGACAGGAAGGGGTAAATGTACCATGAGGAAAATAAAGCATATTTAGCCTTGTGGGCTGGAAGTGGAGAGGGAGAGATATCATAAAGGAGCATAACCAAAGCACACTGACAAGAAAGACACATTGGACCTTGGAAAGATAAAAAGATTGAATGGTGCTGTGAAAGTATTTTGAGCTCCAGTGGTTCTGCGGGAGTATTTTTAACTCCTTAAGCTTTTCTGCAGCTTTGTAGCACATGAAGGGTGGATATTTTTTGGTTTGACTTCCTGTCTTTTTTAAAGCTTGTCTTCAGCAGTTTTAATTGGCACATTCTTAAACAGAAAGGATAAGATCTGAGACTTTACCAGACTCTCTTTCCAAGTATCAAAGTAGTATTTTGTGTTCTGATTTGAGTAAGTTGCACAAGTAAGAGCTGGTCCAGGGCACTGCAGGGGAACAAAAAACTCTGTGCTCAGAGTTCTGCACCAGGGTAGGGACACGCTTTAAAGACTGGTTTAGGAAATGGCTTAAGCAAAGCCATGTTCAAACTGCTCTCAGCAGCCTGACTAATGGCAATATTAAACAACAGGCTTCAGACTGTAGCTGTTCAATCCCTGCTAAACTGCTCCAGCCTCAGAGCTTCCACTGCAGGTTCCCCCTGGTGCACCAGCAGGCTGCTGCGGCTCACGCTGGCAGAGTGCCCTGAAGCCGTGGGTTTAAGTACGCCAAAGCTAGCTGTCAACAACTGAAACAGCAGCTACCTGATTTAACTGTAGCTGCAAAAACCTGTGCTCCCCTCGGAAACAGGAGCAGCAGCGTCAGAAGTGGCTGGCCAGCCCTCTGCAAGAGGTCCCTGCTCTGGCACCAGCCATGCTGGCAAAAGGAGCACCTTCCTGTTGCTCAGAGCACAGAGGGGGCTGCTTGCAGAGGGAGCTCCAGCTGGGGCATTAAACTGTCTGCTGGAGCAGCTAAGGATGTAGCTACATGGGAAGCAAAAGGGTCTTGAATTTCTCAGTCAAGATTCACTGGAATATGGCCACCGACTCAGTCATAAATTGCACTGTAGTGGCCTCAAGCCTAACTTCTTTGTTATTAGTACTTGCACTCAAGGAGCCATCTTGGGGGGGGGGGGGGGGGGGGGGGAAGAGTGAGAAACAATTCAGCTTATCAATTCTTAGCAAGCTTCACACAAATAAATAAATAAAGTTTCTAAGCTGTTGCTGTTGGATCCTTCTCTTTGAAGGGAGACATTCACAGTCTGTGGGACATCCAACTCGAAAAGAGCACCAACAGCTTTGACCAGCCAAGAACATGGCTTTGTAGCAGCCTACTGCTAGTCCCAAGGGTCTTGTGAACCCCCAGCCAGTGACTTACACCCTCCCCTCCTGGTTCCTTGCTCTGAGGTCCAGCCCTGTCTCTACAGCAAAGCCCTTCCCCATCTCACTCTGGTCAGGTCCCCTCGTAAAGACACCTTCTGCTGAGTGACAAGCACGTGAGAAAAGGCCAGGGAAGAGTCACTAGCCATGAAATCCAGATGCTATCCAGGGCTGCCAGACAGCTCTCCAAGGTGTGTGGGCTTCTCACCAGATTCTCAGTGAATACAGCAGAGACAAACAAACATAGTGGTCTCCAGCTTGATCATGCTGCAGATCCGAGGGCCTGCTCCTGAGAGCAGTTCCACCCGAAACAGATATTTTAAAACAGATTAGCAAGGGCTGGGCCCATCTGTCAGTGATGGCAGTGCTGCAGGAACACAGCCATGGCAACCTCACACCAACTTTCCCTCGTGGGCAAATCTGAAAGTTACACAGAGCAGGGTAAAGTTTCTCCACGGGTTCAGGCTGCACACTTCAGAGACCTCCCTAACTACAAAGAGATGAAATCCAGATGTCTGTAGGGACACCAAGAAACCCTACCAAACTCCAAGGATTCCTGTCACTGACAGCTTCACCGTCACCAGGCAGGATCCCAGAGTGCTGCAGCCTGCTGGCTTTTCTTCTTCTCTCATACTCTTCACTTGTGAGGCTCTCGTGACCACGTCCTACGACGAAGACAGAAATTCCATGACTGCAACAGGCACTCACCGCTCCTCCTCGCAGCACAACGCAGAGTCCAAGTGACTCTCGAAATCACACGGGAAAGCACAGATAAAAGCTACAACTGCAGTGCAGCCCTACCAGCCCAGTGTCCCAGCTGGAGGACCATCCTCCCTTCCAGACACTCAGCTTCATGAGGAAGCCAAAAGAGGTTTCCACGGCTGCTGTGCCCCAGCCTGGCTGCTCTGCAGGGCAGGAAGCACCATTGTTATTCTGAGCCAAGCAATCCCCACACATCCATCTCTGCAGCACAAACACAGCCACTATCAGCAGCCACAGCCAAGGACACTGCTAATGAAGATGCCACATTGGAACAGATGTCCAGGATGTTTGTGACACCAGGGCTGGGGGGGCTCTGCACCTGGACCGATTCCAGAGCAGATTTCTACAGTCTTCAGCTGCCTGGTGCCCCCTTGCCTGGCTCTGGCTGCTCTGCAGTTGAGAGTGGCAACATTGGAGCTTGTGTGGAGAAAAAGAGAGACACAGAGGAACGCTTTTTGCAACACATCACCAGAACAGGAACACTGCCTCCATTATCACCTTCCTCAGCTGAAATAGAATAGAATAGACCAGACCAGACCTGGTTGGAAGAGACCTTTGAGATCATAGTGTCCAACCTATCATCCAACACCACCTAATCAACTAAACCATGCAACCAAGCATCCTGTCAAGCCTTGCCCTGAACACCTCCAATGATGGTGACTCCACCACCTCCCTGGGCAGCACATCCCATTGGCCAATCACTCTCTCTGTGTAGAATTTCTTCCTAACCTCCAGCCTAAACCTCCCCTGGCACAGCTTGAGACTGTGTCCTCTTGTTCTGGTGCTGGTTGTCTGGGAGTAGAGACCAATCCCCACCTGGCTGCAACCTCCCTTCAGGGAGTTGGAGAGAGCAAGAAGATCTCCCCTGAGTCTCCTCTTCTCCAGGCTAAGCAACCCCAGCTCCCTCAGCCTCTCCTCCCAGGGCTGTGCTCCAGACCCCTCCCCAGCTTTGTTGCCCTTCTCTGGACACCTTCCAGCAGCTCAATATCTTTCCTAACCTGAGGGGCCCAGAACTGGACACAGGACTCAAGGTGTGGCCTAACCAGTGCAGTGTACAGGGGCAGAAGACCTCCCTGCTCCTGCTGGCCACACTGTTCCTGATGCAGGCCAGGATGCCATTGGCCCTCTTGGCTGCCTGGGCACCCTGCAGGCTCATGTTCAGCCTACCATCGACCAGTGCCCCCAGGTCCCTTTCCACCTGGCTGCTCTTCAGCCACTCTGACCCCAGCCTGTAGCTCTGCATGGGGTTGTTGTGGCCAATGTGCAGCACCTGGCACTTGGATGTGTTCAATCTCCTGCCCTTGGCCTCTGCCCATCTGCCCAGCCTGTCGAGGTCCCTCTGCAGAGCCTCTCTGCCCTCCAGCAGATCAACTCCTGCCCCCAGCTTGGTGTCATCTGCAACTTTACTGATGATGGACTCAATGCCCTCATCCAGATCATCAATAAAGATGTTAAAGAGCATGGGGCCCAGTACTGATCCTTGGGGCACACCACTGGTGCCTGGCTGCCAGCTGGCTGTGGCACCATTCACCACCACTCACTGGGTTCAGCTTCCAGCCAGCTCCTCAGCCCGCTCAGAGAGCTGCTGTCCAAGCCATGGGCTGACAGCTTGGCCAGGAGTTTGCTGTGGGGGACGGTGTCAAAGGCCTTGCTGAAGTCCAGGTAGACTACATCCACAGCCTGCCCCATATCCACCAGGCAGTCACCTGGGCATAGAAGGAGATGAGGTTGGTGAGGCAGGGCCTGCCCTTCCTAAAGCCATGCTGGCTGGGCCTGATCCCTTGACCACCAAGCAGCAGATGCATGCACGATGCACATTAGCAGCTCCTGCGTGTGCACACCGTCACCTAACTTCTTGATCTCCCCGAAACACCTCCTGCTACACAGATGACACCAGACCAAAAACAGAGACCAAAACAAGCACATCTGTGGTGACACTGACCTAGTAAAAGGCTTTCCACAGCCCATTTGTTTGTGGGGATTACTAGAGCATGCTGATTACAGAGATGAGGATTATCTTTTCAGAAGAGATTTATCTGCTGTGATTGTGTGCACAGAAATGCCCCACTGCAAGTAGCTGGATGAAAAGCTACAGTCAGATAATACAAGACCCAGGGCCACAGAATCTGGGATGAATAATAGAAAAATCTCTTAAGAAAGCAAAGGACATCTATCCAGATGCCACTAAATCTTGGCTAGGAAATCATTTCATCTGATGAAGCCAGTGTCCAGTTCCCACCTGGCAAGAACTGTCAGAGCTGCAGTGATTGGCTGAAGAGCTGACCTGCACCCAACAAAACTCCCCTCTTGCCCTCCTGCTGCTGGAATGAGCTGGGCAGAGGGTCAGGAAGCCTTGGAAAGTCAGAAGTGAGCTGATGGCTGCTCTGGGTTGCCATAAATGAGCTTGCAGCTGAGCCTTTAAGAGGCTCTGTGGAGCTGCGGTGAGGATTAGGCAGCGCACACAAGGTGCCTGCGGCAGGTCACAGCAGGGCTGCTGGCTGGAGCAGGAGCAGACACAAAATGCCCACAAGATCATCAGTCCATGCATTGTTTCAGCTCGAAATACATATAAATGTTTGAGAATTAAGGGCTGTGTGAGGGTGATGTCACAGGTCATCTCCAAATGAAACAAGAGATGGACTCGCATCGCTGCTGATCGCACAGGGACAGAAGGGCCACGCCAGGCAATGAGGGTGCAGGGAGCCAGAGCAGAGGCTTCAGCAGTGACTGCATTGTTCTGAGCTGCCCTGACAGAGCAGCTGTAGCTCTGAGACCCAAGTCCCTCTTGCAAAGCTTTCCCTGGAAGCAGGACACTTGGCCCCATTGGTAACCTTGGAGCCACTGAGGTGTGGAAGTGTTTAAATCAGGGTATTGCAAAAGCCAGGACTCCAGAGCAAGGAGTGAGTTGTGGTCATCTCTTCTGGCATGACCACATGGGAAAAAAACTCTTTTTAACTCCAGGCTCTGGCATAGCAGCTCTAACAAGTTTTGCTGCAGTGGTTTCAGGCATCCCCTTTATCTTGCAGTGCTTCAGGCAGGCAGGGCTCAAAACTGAACCCTGGTTCCTCAGCTGACGGCATGGGGAATTAGATAAAGGCATCCACACCACTGCCACCATCCCACCTTACCCATTGCCTGTGCCAGCATGGCAACTCAGGGGATGGTGACAGGAAGGACAGCACCCTAAAGGGATTCATTGAAAACAAATATCACCTTAGCCAAGAGCTCTGGCGTCCCCCTCTCACCATGTCAGCAAACTTCGCACAGCATTTGTAGCACCCATGGCTCCTTGAAGTCCCACTGGGGAGAGGTCACCTACAGTGGGGGTCACTGACAGTCCAAGCAGCAGCTGCCACATTCATTACAGGAGAGATGTATCCAAAGGAAATTGCAAAGAGCATTCTCAGTGCAGCAGTCCAGAGACTAGTTCATGCCTCAGAAGAGATGGGAAGATGGACCTCAGGTTGTCACAGCCTCCAAGTTTACTCCCGCACTTGTGTCTTATCTTGAACACCTCTCACCTCTGGGCAGTCCTGTCCAGCAGCTGCAGGGACAGGCTCCACCTAGGCCATGAATCTTGCTGGCAAGAGCAGCCCTATTTCAGCCATCAGGTGAGCACCAGGATATGACTCAGAGGTGGTGGTTTCAGACACAGTCCTCTCATCATCTTTGATTTGCCTGCTCACACTAACTGGTGGCAAATACCAAGCTTAGGTGACCTGCACCTTTTCCTCTCCAGACCCTTTCTGCAGCTCATACTTTGGACTTCTGTGTCCCCACAGGAGAGCCCCACATTAAATCCAGCTTCTGCCTCCTTTCACACTTGCTTCCATTTGGAAGGGATATAAACAGGACGTGAGTATCCCAAGGCAGGCTGGTAGGACAAGGGATCCATGGGCCACGTGCTGGTAGCTCCCTGTTCTCCTGAGCTCCTGGCGTAAGCTGATGTAAGACTGAGTTGGCAGGCTCTGCTTCAGACCTTTGTCTTCATCAGAGCTGCTGAGTTAGAGGGTTGAGGTAGAGCCTCAGAGCTGGGTGACAGCATTGTGCCTTCCAAAGGGCTGCTGGTGCAGATCCAAAGGCCATCAGCTGTGCTGGGAGCTGAGAGGGCAGAGGCCTGCCCACAGCAGCGCTTCCAATGGAAGGGGCTATCCTCTGGTTCAGCGAGGGCAAGCGACTGATGCTTGCCTTTGCCTCCCAGACTACCGAGATGTTATTCCTTAGCACCTGAATTCTTTCCCTGTTCATGATCAGCACTCCTCAGATCTCAAGGCTGGCAGCTCCTCCCTGGGCTTATCCAAATAGGCTGCCCAGAAGACTGCCCTGTTCCACTTTTGCTTGCACAGACACAGACCAAACCAACATCTGCTACCAAGCCTGGTGAAAATGAGACCCCGCACAGTGCGTTTCTAACACTGAAGAATTTTATTAGAATAAGGAGAAAAAATAAATTATTATTAACACTGTTCTGCCTCTCTCCCTGCTCCTGCTGGGGCCATACCCAAACTGCTGCCATCTGCCACCCTGCTGCAAATTTGGAGCTATGATTAATTCTATCTGAGAAGAAAGCAAGCCCTCAGAATTCAATGAAGTTACCATATACAAAAGAGATGTTGCCTAATAGTGGCATGCTTTTATTTTACTAGAACTATAATACTGAAATTAGTTGCTAATGTTTTGAGGTCTGCCTTTGATCTTAATATATGTGGTGAGAATTGGACAAATTGGTCATTGTCTCCATCTGGAGACAAAGCAGTTTGAGGAGAAGCCATTTCAGGATCCTCTGTAGTTGCTTGAGTAAATCCCAGGATTAGGGACGTGCAGCTTTTGCTGTGGAAGGGAACAGAGGGAGTGCTTGCATTGCTGCACAGAAAAATGAATACAAATTATTTTAGGTGAGCTAGAAACGGAGACTGCTTGGGTTTAATTACTTTCAAGGAAGTGGAAAACTCAGTGGGAAGCCAGTGGCTGAGTTCACAGCTGCAGACAACAAACTTACCCCAAAATTTTGTCACGGTTAGTACAGAGAGTGGGAGGCATGTGGACAGAAACCTCCCTGTGAGCAGGGTCAGTTACTTCTACACCACTCTGAGTGGGGTTATCCCAACCTCACCTGAGGAAGCTGTCCCAGAATCTGCAAAAGATCACAGTATCACTAAGGTTGGAAGAGACCCCAAGGATCATCAAGTCCAACCTGTGAAGATGTGACTGTTGGTTTGGGTGCAATGAGTGATGCTTCCTAGAGCAACCTTGGAACCACAGGCTATCAAATGCTTGTTTCTGAGTCCAAGCTAACATTGTGTGTACAGGACAGCTGTCTAGCTTGCTGTGCAAGGGGAGCCCTACCCCAAATTGCCTTGCTTCTGAGATGTAAAGAGATGAAGGCAGCTCCTGTAACAGACCCCAGTCTTCTTGCCCCTGTTGTCAGTGGTGCCCAAATCCTTCAAGAATGCTGCTTAAAACATCAGAGGAATTCCCATCAGAGGTTAAACAGCCAGAACTGCACAAAAAGTTGCTCCCTGCAAACACTCATTAGGCTCCTGGCTAGGATGTTGCAATGCAATCTTTGATTTCCCTAATGCTGGGAGCTAATGAGGACGCACAGACAAGGATGGGCTGATACCACAGCAGCTCCCTCCTGCAGCTCTCATGCGAGGGCTGCAGTGTGCCTGGCTCAAGGAGCTGCAATTCCTTTGCTTTGTGTTGAACACAGAAGTACTTTCAGAACAGCAGAGCTTATGTCCTGTCAGACTCTATCTTCAAGACTACCAGCCGTCACGTTGGCTCTCTTCCAGCCAGCTTTTATTCCACAAACACATCCTTTTCTGCTTTAACGTTTTGGGCACTTAATGAATGCAACAAAAACAAACAAGCATGCTCTGATCACTGCAGAGCTTGTCAGGAGCAGCTGAAAACAAGCTGACAACATTTTGACTTACTTCAATTCTTATTTCAGCAGCCTCAGGGAAAGGTCTCACCCCACAGGTAAGGATTTGGGCTTGAGGTGGAACACCTTCTGGACTGGAGGGAGCCGTTAGCAGTTACTGCTTGTAGAACATGAGAGTCACACTGAAGTGGTTTGCTTGTGGTTCTGACTGGGTGTTACTCCTATTTTGTGTGGTACACTATGAGGCTGAGTTGGGCAGGAGCCATCAAACACGTTGAGAGCTTGGCCTCGTAACAAGCCTGATAGGGCCATGGAAGGAACCTTCAGCTTCTTCACAAGAGCTGGTCAGAACCAGAAGCTGTTTTGCCTCTGAGGAAGGATTTCCAGGCTTGGGTATTTGTGGTTAGACTCTGCTCTAGTCCTCAGGACTAAGGGCTGATGGGCTCGACTGAAAGTGAGAGGTTCAGTTACCTTCTGTCTGTTAATAACAGAAGACCTTGAAGTCAGTCTCTGGGAAAAAAGGCTGTAGCTTTCTGTGTAGGATTTGTGCTTAGGGCACCTTGGTATCAGGGGAGGCAACTACTGGCATGGATCCTGTAAGCTTCGAGAAGTTCCTCCAGCTCCAAGTCAGACCCACCTCTGGCCAAGCCCGAGCCAATCTGCACTCCTTTGATAATGTAATTAAGAGAACAAAACCTGTTGGACAAATTGTTTTGTGCTGGAGAGGAGTGGGATGTGGTAGAGATAACCATGGCAACAGATGTCAATGAGGAAGGATGGAGGGAGGCATGGTGGAGCAGCCATTTCCCTTCAGTTCAGGGTGAGATTGGGCTGAGTCCCTGCAGCCCTTGGAGAGCAATATGATCATCCCTACGGACTCAGGGCTTGAGGCAACCTCATTGTGCCACTTGCCCTCCTCCACAGGCAGACTGTCAGTGGCAAGGTAAACCCACATGATGTTGGCTCTGGCTCCCACAGACCTGACCTAAGGCTTAGGCTGACCCTTGAGTCACATCCTGGCATGCTTGCTCTAGTGCACTCCAGAGGAAACTCACCCTCAGCCTCCATGGTGATTGCAATGGTGAAAAGATGACATCCCAGCTGCAGGCTGTGCCCTAGCTGCAGCCTTTCTTGCCCTTCAGCAGCCAGGACCCCTCTCTGTCACATCCCAGCCACAGCCCAGAGGTGAGGCTGGGGCAGGCACTTCCACTCACCATTTCCACAGAACTGCAGTGAAGAGGATCAGTGACATTTGGAGGTCCCTAAATTTGGCTTCCCTTCTGAAGCAGGATGAGCTCTACCTACTTCCACAGCACAGAGATGTTCAGCTAAGCCACTCTTAAGCTCCTGCGATGGCAGCTGCAAAGCCTCAAGCACGCCCACAGCAACACAAACAGGCTGACCAAAGTTCCCTGCTCCATTGTGGGTATGGAAGGGAGGGTGTAAGGAACAGGACAGGTACAAAGTGACCTTTGTCTCAAAACCTGCTGCCAGGTTCAGGCAATCACTGATTTAAGGATTTCTTGAGCTGGGAATGGCATTCAGGTTCTCAGTAGAGCTGCTGCTTGCGAGCACATCTCACGCCTTCTCGAACTGGTACCTGTGCCTGGCTTTCATAGGAGCTTTCCAATGTATCTGCACATGGCACACAGAAATACTCCAGGTGTGTGTCCCAGCCCTGCTGCCTGATGGTTTCATTTGGTGGCACCTGGACCTTCCACTATGAAGAACATTCTACAGTGGGTTTGTAACCTGCTTCCCTCCTTCCAGCTGTTTTATAGGCTTCTACCATACAGCTGCTCAGCTGCCTTTGTCTCTAAGCTCCAAAGTGCCACAGTGTTTAATCATTCTGTACAAGGAAGCTCTTCATGTCTTCATGTCATGTTTTTCAGTTAATGGTTACACCACACCCTTCCTTACAGTGAGGGGAGCAGAGCTGAACACCCACAGCACACCAGCACAGATATCTGCTAAGTTATTCTTCTCTTCCTCCCCTCTCATCTCCAGTAACATTTGACACTGAATCAGTGTTTTCAGAGAACCTTCTCCAGTGATAAGATCTTGCCTGAATGCCAGCCACGAGCTGAGCGCTCCCCGGCCTGCCCCTGCAGCTGACTGGGTCTCCCTGCCTGTCTGACTCTGCACAGCTGATGTGCCACTCTCGAGCATGCCACAGTGACAGCTGTCACTTTGCTTTCTACCCAGGTTTACCGAATTTTTCTACAGCTCTTTTCAGCCTATTCTTCTTTTTCCCCTGGGTGATGATTTGTCTTTTCAAATTGCTTAAAACTACAGGGAAGAGCACAGGGCTCCACCACTACTCTTCTGTTAGGGAAGCTGTCCATTTACTGTCACCTTTTCCTTCCTGTGTATGACAACTCAACGCACAGGACCACCCCTCTTACCCCACCGTGGCTGACAGAAACCAAGTTCCCAAGCAAAAGGCAAATTCATATCAGGAACTCAGAAACTGAAGAGCACTGAGTTGCTTGTATGTTAGCAGATATCCCAACCATGGGGCAGCTTCTGTACAAGGCACAACTGAGTAGTTCAGGGCTTCAGTCTGGAAAAGAGACGTCTTAAAAGGGCCTTGAAAGAAGTCTTCAGCACAAAGAGTTGTTACAAAGATGACAAAAAGGGAGCAGCTGTCTCGCTGTCTCCTCAAAGTCAGGGACTGGAGCAAAGCTCAGGCAAAGCCACAAAGCCAGGCACAGCACTAGCACTGAGAAGCGTCTCCTTGAGCAGCAGCAGATGTGGGTGCTGGAATCTGCAGGCTTCAAGAAGCTGGAGGAGCACACACAGCTGAGGTACAAAGGACACAGAGGCCATATCCAGCTAAGGCTGTCACCAAATAGTGCTGATAGCTGTGTGACTGTTCGGTAGAAACAAGTGCCACAGCACCACGTGGACGTGGGCTACACCATCACAGTGCAGCGCTCCAGGGTACCACTGGAGGTTAGGAAGAAATTCTACACAGAGAGAGTGATTGCCCATTGGAATGGGCTGCCTGGGGAGGTGGTGGAGTCGCCATCACTGGAGGTTTTCAGGAGGAGACTTGATGGGGTGCTTGGTGCCGTGGGTTAGTTGTTTGGGTGGTGTTGGATTGGTTGATGGGTTGGACGCGATGATCTTGAAGGTCTCTTCCAACCTGGTTTATTCTATGTATTCTATGTATTCTAATCCTGTAACTTGTGCAGTCACCTACAGATACTCAACCTGTTCTTCAGAGTAAACTTCAAAGCCTTCTACATATACAATCCAACCAAAAATGGCATTTAAGACATGAACTGATCCTGACTGGCTACAGACATCTCTGTGAGCAGGATCCAGGGTTTCAAGGCACAAACCACACAAAAGGAAACACTGCTGATTTCTTAACCCATCAGAAGTAAAACAGAAAAAGAAAAAAAAACATAATCTGTTGTCTTATTTATAATTAACTTGGTGGTGAGGACCCCCAGACACCCTCCTGAAGCACCGAAGATATTCCTGGACACACTGGCCTCAAAATGCACGGACAAACTCCAGGCTTTCAAGGAAGACCAGGAAGGCTGCTCAGAGAACTCATGGTAGAGAGAACAGCAGCACAGCTGTTACTAAGCTCTCAGGACAGCCTTGCACTGACAATTTCTGAGCTGCCTTAGACTCAGGCCCCTCTGAACTCTGAGCAGGACTCAAGGCCAGTCCAAATTCCTGCCCTAGCCAAGGGGCAGAAATTCTCCCTATGGAATGACACAACCTAGCGTGGCAGAGGTTTGCTGGCTGTACGAGCACCTTACTTAGTGACAGACTCTTCAGCCCAGCCAGCTTTCAGTTCGCTCTATATGCTGATGCATGTTTTAGACACCCCCAAGATGTGCTACTCGGTGAGGTGATAGAGAACAGATGCATGAAGGAAGCCAGTAGTGGAGCTCAGTCAGGAGCTCCAAAGCTAATTTCACTTAGCTCCTCTCAGTTAGTTGTCCCCAAATCCCAACTACACTACTTAAAAAATCATCAGCACCAATAGTAGTTTTCCTCCTCACTGTTTCTACTCAGTGCAGAAAGTGCTTTGCTGTTAGGACTTATTAGCTAACAATTCAGCCAGCTCAGACTGGGGCTCCACACTGGCACTGACTGACTCAGGCCTCGTGACTATAGTGCCCAATTATCCAACCCCCAGGAACTCCAGATGCTGGAGGAGGTGGGGAAGCAAAAAAAAAGTATGAAATAGTTTGCATTACTACTTCTACTTGGGCAGCTCTAGTAACTTTGTGATGCTGGCTGGAGGAATCCAGTTTTTAAAAAGACACTGAGGTGTAAGAAACCAAAGCAGATCAGGACAGGACCTCACCCTCCAGGAGATAATGGTGGCAACACAAAAAGCTCAGCAGCCTTCACTGAAAACCCTGAACCACGACAGCTTCATTTCAGCTCTTGAAAGCACCACATCTGTATTAATAGGCTCTTGTGGAAAGTGTTCCAAGAGAAGCATTTGGCCAGATGTCAAATGGTTTTCCTTCTCTCCTATCCCCCCTCCTTCCCAACTGTTTTGCTGACTGCCTTACTAGACAGAGATACTTTGCAAAAAGAGTACCTATGAACAATTCCTCTAATGTCAGGTACTGGGCCCTCTTTGAAGGAAGGGGCTTTGCTTCCCCCAGTCTTCAGGGGCAACCTCTTAACCGACATGAGAGGTCCCTTGCTATTCTGTGATTAAGAGGAACCCTGTAAGTATCACTAAAGGCCAAGACAGAATCCCACCACTGGTCATTAACTCTCTAGGCATTGCTCCAGGAGATGCAATGTACATAAGAAGTTAAAATAGAAAGAGATCATCTGGGAAAGTGCTGCCTTGCTTTCTTGGTTATGTCCTCCTTCAGCACTCTCTTCACCTGGGTGTGAAGTCTCCCTTGCACCGCTCACATTCAACATTCTCCATAACCTGGCAGCCCTGCCCTCCACACATCTACCCAAAGTGCCACCACTGAAGTCAGCTTTCATTCCACCACTCCAGGGAAGTCAAGCACTTCTTGAACACCTGAAATAGCCTCATGCCTCATCTCTGCTCTGGAGAAGTTTCCATCTTCTGCCAGTTTTGACTGTAAGCTCTGGCAGTTTGAGAGACCAAGCACAGAAATAAAGGATTATCTCCTTCACATTCTCCTCAAATAACTTTCCCTGAGTTTATCAACACTTCTGTCTTCCCTCACACAGAGGTTACTGCAGTGACACCAGTCCCCAGCCACGTGCAGAGGCCAGACAACACCCGTGCTGCCCTCCCCATGCCTCTGCTTGCAAACTGAGCAGCGGCAGGCCCCGTCCCAAGCACCGGAGCGTGATCATCTCTGCTCATAGAAGTATTTAAATGGCAGCAGTGCAGTTACCATGGCATTGTGCAAAAGTGATTTGTTGTAACCTGTTTGAGGTATCTCAGATGGAGAATATTTATTTGCTGTGGAGATCTGTGTAAAACATTGCCTCACACTTTCAGTGCAGCGGTGTCATCGTCCTGTTGGGCAATCTCCCAGTTACCTCTGTTAGGAGAAACACACAGCAGCTGTGGTGGGAGGGCTGCAAACTTCCCTTTGGATGCACTCTATGGGAATATCAGTAAAATCCTAAAAGACAAGATAACCACTTTTTCATGGCATTCTCATCTGCATAAGATGATTAAGCATTTTACCAGGAAGCATGTGGCCTTTGGAGCCCACTACTTTATGCACTCCACTCGTGATACGAAGTTGCAGCATTGCAAAGGTTAAAATACATAAGAAAATATATTTGCAGAAGAAACAGTGACAAATGGGATGTCTGTAAGACTCCTGGTGTACAGCTGGAGTGCTTGTGAATGCTGACTCTTGTGCAATTGCACATAATGGAACTGTGCATAAGCGTCTTTGGACATCGCAATTTCGCTAACGCAGCAGGAAGGCTCTTGAGAAAATTGTAAACCACAACCCCACACCAAACACCCAGGCTCTGACCACAGTAGAGCTGGCACAGCAGCACAGATACACACAGAGCAGGAAGAGGGGAATTTTGGGGAGTTAAAGCAGTATTCCTCCCTGCCTGTGACCAGTGACGAAAAAGGAGCGTGCCAGCTCTCTGAAGCCCCACTGCGCACTTTGATGCGCACTCCCACTGGGCAGAAATCCATTCTGGTCGAGATGTGCCTATACACAGCCCCTCTGCCACTACCACTTTAGTACTTATTTTCAGATCTGTGCCTTATCTGCACTAATTTGTGCTAAAGCTTCTGCATTTAACAGAGTAAATGGAGTGCAGTGAGGCACCCCACAAGAAACAGTCAGATGTTAAAACAAGAGATAATGAGTAGGAGAGACAGAGCAGCTTTGGCAGAAACTGCTGTAGGGAAGGGAAGGGTGGTTTCAGGAATTGGGAGTATAAATTCTGATTAGGGCTGGGCTGGTATTTCCCACTTCAACTGCCTAGTTGTCTCTTTAATGAGGAAATGGGACTTTCACTTTTGCCCCATTCAGTGAAGAATCCAATGGGAACAAGGAGGTGCCTCCATAGGTAAGCTGACCCCCATGTGAAGCATGACCACACTGGGAACCACAGGGTTTTAAACTCAGTCATGATCCTGCTGTAACATTACCACACTTGTACTCTAACTGAATGTGGCTGACAAAGGAATGCAGCACTTACTTCTGCAGTTATCTCTTTCAAACAGTAAGAGAAAAATGACTGAAACATGCTCAGGATTGATCTTCGCTCCTTGCACATACACTGCTCTGAAACACTATGCAGACAAACACCAGCAGATGAGATTCTGGCAGCATGGTCTGCAGACAGATGCATTTCTGAATTGACAGCAGCATGGATGATTTACAGCCACTGCAGCTTTCATTCACTTGGGCAGAAATCAGCTTACTCCGCTTCTGCTGCATGTGTGCAAACCAGTCTGTGCCATGGGATGCTCAGCAGCGTTTCACACAGCAATGCTGCAGGACAACGTAGCATTGCAACTCGGAATGTGCCACTATGCCTCAGGGGGATCTAGGATCTGGGCCAAATTAAGAAACAAAGGAGGAAGGGATACTAAAATGCAGTTAAAAACAGAGTCATCAGAGAGAGGAATGGAGCAGAGAATGCTTAAATTACAGGTAGGGCAAGGAGCACCTGAAAGGGGCCTACAAGAAAGCCAAGAAGGGACTTTTGACAAGGGCTTGTAGTGACAGGATGAGAGGGAATGGATTGAAGCTTGGAGAGCAGATTGAGACTGGAGATGAGGAAGAAATTGCTGACAGTGAGGGTGGGGAGACTGGCACAGGCTGCCCAGGGAGGCTGTGGATGTCCCCTCCCTGGAGGGGTTCAAGACCAGGCTGGATGAGGCCCTGAGCAGCCTGGGCTGGTGGGAGGTGTCCCTGCCCATGGTGGGGGGGTTGGAGCTGGCTGAGCTTTAAGGTCCCTTCCAACCCAAGCCACTCCTCAAATCTATGAGTGTGGAAAGCAGTCAATAAGCAGTTTTAAGGACAGAATGGCTTATGAGCTGTGTCTCAAGGTTAGTTATCCATCTACAGAGTCTTTAAAAGGCAGGAGGTTTTTTTTCCTCTGTGTGAACTACAACCTCTGTTACAACCTACTATTTTCTGCAGGCTGTACTATAAATTGTTCACTTTGGTGCTAGAATAAGCCTACATCTTTATGTTCAAAGTTACTTGTTGAGTAAAACAGGCTTTGAAACAGAGATAACGATCAAGAACTGAAGTTTATGAATAGATTTATGTGCTTCCACTCAGCTTAAAAACCCCATACTTCCCAAGATCAGACAAAATATATTAGCTATGGGAGCAAGCAAAAAAAGTATTTAATCTTTATGAAAGAGATTAAAAAAAGCCAACTAGTGAGTGACTCAGCTGAAGGATGGCACAGAGCAGGAAAGTGCCTTCAGCCAATTAATGCTGCACGCCTCTTCCTTACACCCACAACCAAGACTCATCAGACTGGAGAGGTCCTCTAAAGTGCACTAATCCATTTCTCCTCAAGGCAGACTCCACTACACCTGTGGGGTTTCCGCAGACGTTAATCAGACATTGCACAGCCTTCCCTGGTAAGATTTGTACTGCTTCACTGTCCTGCATCTGCAAGCTGGCCCTTCCTCCCTAGAGTTCAAGTGCATCACTCACTCCCCCCACAGAAGCATGTGGAACACAAAAGGCCAGTGCAAGACACCAACAACTCACAGTATCACAGTAACTAAGGTTGGAAGAGACCCCAAGGATCATCAAGTCCAACCTGTTCCAACAGACCTCACGATTAGACCATGAGGTTGGAGAGGCAGGACCTGCCCTTCCTAAATCCATGCTGGCTGGACCTGAGCCCTTGGCCATCCTTCAGGTGTGCAGTTATTGCCGCCAGGATAATCTGCTCCATCACTTTCCCTGGCACTGAGGTCATTTGAACTCATTTGAAAAATAACTGCTATGCCTCCTTCAACAACTCCTGAAGCTGGCAGTCTCAGGCCACATCTGCTTTAAGCTCCACACACAGACAAACTGCAGTATAAAAATGTGGACACACTTCCCCTGCTACTCAGGGCAGTATTTGCCATCACATTGCACTGTTTTGTTCGGCTAGTAAATCCCAGCAGTGTGGTACAGAAAACCTTTCCCTTGCTTTGTACAAACTGGTGGATGTTCTCCATTTCAGACAATTACACTAGCCACAGGAGCACAGCATGCTGCTTGGCTTGGGAACAGCACTTTAGAAAGCAAGTGGCACAGGCTGTTTGCTCAGTGACTAGTAGGCTGTCTGAAGGAAACTAATGTGGAGTAAGAAAGCATTAAGTATAGGCTGTGCCTCAGATCTTGGCCTTTTCTGTATCTTGCTAGCGTTTTACTCACATTTAAGCCTTATCTGTAAGTTTAATTACAGGGATTTTTAAACTGATCCTCATCACTGAATTCTCACACACGTGAAACAAGCAGTTGCCACGAGGCCACAACATCTGACCACTCTTACCTCGCAGCATGAACCTTAACTATCAAAAAGGATCCAGCAGCAGCTCAGCTTCTGAGCGGGGCAGTGGTGGTTCAATACTGATTCCTCTAACCACGCAGGCTCCAGCCTAAATACACGGTCAGTATTATCACAACAAGGTACATGGAAGTGCACGAAGATCAAAGCATACACTGACCCAAATCAGTGTCAGTCACAAGAGTCCAAAACAGCCTAAAATGGGTATTTCTTCTGAAAGTTCACCATTTCAAACCCAGCTGTGAGAGACTAAAGCTTGTCTCTCCTGATGTGACTCAACAAAGATAAAACCAACGACCGAGGCCACCTTCGAGAATATCACAGTCTCACAGTATCACTAAGGTTGGAAGAGACCCCAAGGATCATCAAGTCCAACCTGTCCCAACAGACCTCACGACTAGACCATGGCACCAAGTGCCACGTCCAATCTCCCCTTGAACACCTCCAGGGACGGTGACTCCACCACCTCCCTGGGCAGCACATCCCAATGACGAACGACTCACTCAGTGAAGAACTTTTTCCTCACCTCGAGTCTAAACCTCCCCTGGCACAGCTTGAGACTGTGTCCCCTTGTTCTGGTGCTGGGTGCTTGGGAGAAGAGACCAACCCCCTCCTGTCTTCAATTACCTTTCAGGTAGCTGTAGAGGGCAATGAGGTCACCCCTGAGCCTCCTCTTCTCCAGGCTAAACAACCTCAGCTCCCTCAGCCTCTCCTCACAGGGCTGTGCTCAAGGCCTCTCCCCAGCCTTGTTGCCCTTCTCTGGACACACTCAAGTGTCTCGATGTCCTTCTTAAACTGAGGGGCCCAGAACTGGACACAGGACTCAAGGTGTGGCCTAACCAATGCAGAGTCCAGGGGCACAATGACCTCCCTGCTCCTGCTGGCCACATTGTTCCTAATACAGGCCAGGATGCCACTGGCCCTCTTGGCCACCTGGGCACACTGCTGGCTCATGTTTAGGTGGGTGTCAATCAGCACCCCCAGGTCCCTCTCTGTTTGGCAGCTCTCAGCCACTCTGACCCCAGCCTGTAGCCCTGCATGGGGTTGCCGTGGCCAAAGTGCAGCACCCGGCACTTGGACTGCTGAGAGAGCTGGCAGGTGAGCTGCCAAGCCGCTCTCCATCATTTTCCTCCAGTTCTGGCTCACTGGAGAGGTCCCAGATGACTGGAAACTGGCCAGTGTGGTCACCATCCACAAGAAGGGACGGATGGAGGAACCTGGAAACTCCAGGCCTGGCAGCCTGACCTCAGTGCCAGGGAAAGTGATGGAGCAGATTATCCTGGCAGCAATAACTGCGCACCTGAAGGATGGCCAAGGGCTCAGGTCCAGCCAGCATGGGTTTAGGAAGGGCAGGTCCTGCCTCTCCAACCTGATCTCCTTCTATGATCAGGTGACCCGTCTGGTGGCTGTGGGGCAGGCTGTGGATGTGGTCTACCTGGACTTCAGCAAGGCCTTTGACACCGTCCCCCACAGTAAACTGCTGGCTAAGCTGTCAGCTCATGGCTTGGACAGCAACACTCTGAGCTGGGTTAGGAACTGGCTGGAGGCTGAGCCCAGAGAGTGGTGGTGAATGGTGCCACATCCAGCTGGCGGCCAGGCACCAGTGGCGTCCCCCAGGGATCAGTGCTGGGCCCCATCCTCTTTAACATCTTCATTGATGATCTGGATGAGGGGGTTGAGTCAGTCATCAGCAAGTTTGCAGATGACACCAAGTTGGGAACAGATGTTGGTCAGTTAGAGGGTGGAAAGGCTCTGCAGAGGGACCTCGACCGACTGGACAGATGGGCAGAGGCCAACAGGATGGCATTTAACAAGTCCAAGTGCCAGGGGCTGCACTTTGGCCACGGCAACCCCATGCAGAGCTACAGGCTGGGGTCAGAGTGGCTGGAGAGCTGCCAAACAGAGAGGGACCTGGGGGTGCTGATTGACACCCACCTAAACATGAGCCAGCAGTGTGCCCAGGTGGCCAAGAGGGCCAGTGGCATCCTGGCCTGCATTAGGAATAGTGTGGCCAGCAGGAGCAGGGAGGTCATTGTGCCCCTGGACTCTGCATTGGTTAGGCCACACCTTGAGTCCTGTGTCCAGTTCTGGGCCCCTCAGTTTAAGAAGGACATCGAGACACTTGAACGTGTCCAGAGAAGGGCAACAAGGCTGGGGAGAGGCCTTGAGCACAGCCCTGTGAGGAGAGGCTGAGGGAGCTGAGGTTGTTTAGCCTGGAGAAGAGAAGGCTCAGGGGTGACCTCATTGCCCTCTACAACTACCTGAAAGGTGGTTGTAGACAGGAAGGGGTTGGTCTCTTCTCCCTGGCAACCAGCACCAGAACAAGGGGACACAGTCTCAAGCTGTGCCAGGGGAGGTTTAGACTCGAGGTGAGGAGAAAGTTCTTCACTGAGCGAGTCGTTCGTCATTGGGATGTGCTGCCCAGGGAGGTGGTGGAGTCCCCGTCCCTGGAGGTGTTCAAGGGGAGATTGGATGTGGCACTTGGTGCCATGGTCTAGTCGTGAGGTCTGTTGGGACAGGTTGGACTTGATGATCCTTGGGGTCTCTTCCAACCTACTGTGAGACTGTGACTTGTTAAATGCCATGCCATGCATAAGACAAGATAATCTCCACCCATCAAGTACCCAGGAAAGGGAGGATGGTGAGACAATGGATTCACCGCCTGGCCCAATTTCCTGAGGGACAATACTTGGGACACATAGCTAAGGACTAAAAAAAAACTGTGTAAAAGACTTGAGCAACTACTGGCTCAGAAGAAGAAAAACGCAGAACCAAAAAACACAGATGAAGAAAGACACAGGAGAAGGACCACGCCGCTGCGAAGGAAAGCATGAGAGAAGGAAGAGCCTGGACAATGCTGCTGTGAAGAAAAGAGGCCATGGAGCCTGGAAGAAGCAGAGTGAACCTTCTCTCCATGTCCTAAGTTCTGCCTGCTGCAACTCATGGAGCTGAAGAGGCTGCCCAGAGGACCACCTCTCTTCTCCAGCCAAAGCCTCAGCACCCTTTCTCTACAGACCCAGTATCTCCTGCAGCACCTTTCCTCCACAGACTCAAACTGTCTTGGGGGGGTGAGGGGTGTGGTAATATAATTCCTTTCCTCTTCTCTCTCTCCCTCTCTATTTTCTCTCTCTCCCCTTCTGATCCATCCACTTTATTTATGCAATAAATAGTCGAGCTGTTGATATTTTGGCCTCGTTTGTGCCTCTCATTTCACAACAGGGGAATGTTCAAAAGAACTGAGTCTCTGTCCCTCTCCGGACCAAGACACCAGTTCATGGCTATGCTGCAGATAAATCACATTCTTCTTACTGCTCTTGACATTCTACAAAACTCTCTGCTGAAAGAAGGATGCCTCCAGCCATAAATGCACCTCAGCTCTTGATCAAACATCTACCATGAGAAGGAGCAAACGCCTCTGAATGTCTGCTCTCAGGGTGCCAGTTCTGTCCACCTAATTCTCAGTTCTCCCTGTATCAGCCAGAACAGTGGCAAGCTTCCACCATAAATCCTTCCATGTTCAGCTTGGCCACGTACATAAAGAGAACACACCTGGAGTGCTTGGAGAGGACCACTAAGAGATAACACAGCGTTCCAGGGCTAGGATGTTAGTCTAGTACAAACTTTTACTTCTCACTGCACTTGGATTTCAAAGGCTTGAATGTAAGCAAAAGACAACTCAAAAGAGAGGGACGTACCCTGAAGCAACCACAAATGCATGACATTTTCTCAGTGGCTAGAAGGGGGATTGACACTGGAACAATGGATAGTTCTGTGTCACACTGCAAGCCTAAGAAGCTTATGGACAACGCAGAAATTAGGCAGCTAGAGGTAAAACACAGCTGTTGAGAGACATCCTTTAGCAGAATGCAAGGACAGAGAGGTGATGACTACAAACTACATTTTAAAGAGGAAAAATCCAAGTGCAGAATATCATTGAAAACAGAAGGAAGGAATTAAAGCAGGTAAAATTAAATCAGGGAGAAGAAAATAAATATGAGCACATGACAAACAACAACAGCAGCCTATGAGAAACCAAGGTTTGCACTGAAGTAGCTTCAACTAGAACCTGCATTATCTAACTAAACCAACAAGAGGCAGCCTCGGGCACGGCCTTCATGTGCTTGTTCTGTGAACACAGACATGTTAAACCATAGCTGCCTCACCAAAACATTAAACCCGTTCCTAAGGATTCCAAACGAAGGCAAGGCTCAAAATTTAACTTGGCAAGACTCTCCTCCTGAGATTCCCCTTTGCACATCACCATGGCAAGAGAGCTGCCTTATAGAGGGACTTAGAGGAATCTAAATCAGGCATTCCCAACGTCTCCTGGCTTCCAAGGCAAACCAAGAAAATAAAAAGAGTCAGTTTTTATAAAGCACTATTGTGTGTCATCCTTCAAGAACCATAAGAGAAAAATCCATGGGGCTCTTGTCCAGATAAAGTGTTAGAGGAAGTAACTTACCCCTGAGCTAAGCACGCACGAATAAAGACTTCAGAAAGGAAAACTCCGCCGCTCTGAAGTTCAATAAAAATGACAGGCAGTTTGTGGAAAAGCTAAATTCTTACATAAAAATTCAGAGGTTTACACAATAACCAGGTGCTGGTGACTCCTGCACAAATGCAGCTCACACTGGACTCTGACACAGCACATTCCCGGTGTCCTTTGGTCAATACTTTTACTGGCATGAACTTCTCATTATTGAACCGAGCTCAGTAGGGTCTGGTTTGTGTTCATCAGTGAATCAGAAAAGACAAATACATTGGCACTGTGTCCCAATTTGAAGAAGATTCGCTTCCACATGAAGAGTTCCTGGCAAAAGCCAGCCACCAAAAAGAACCCATCAATGGAAGAGGCGTCCCCTTCCACGCTTGCTCCTGAGATGGCTGGCGGAGCGCCGCAGACTCTTCCTCTCCTGCCGATGCTGCTTCTCAGCCTCCTGTTGTTTCCGCTGCTGCTCCGACTGGAATATTAGAACAAAAAAATAGCCTCAGGTTCTTGTAAACTTACATATCACCTCATTGCTCAATGTCTAGATAAAGTCAGAACTCCATACAGCATATCTGATGGAGCCAACAATGGCATCCTGAACCCCTGCCATACCTGTCTTCTTCCACCCTGTTCTCGAGCTTTCACAAACCCGTTAGCAAAAGGTGCTAACGTGGATTGCTCACCACCAATCACAAGCAGCCTTGTAGCTTTGAGCTAAATGTAAAGCTGCTGTAAACCAGACTGTGGTTTTGAAGTCTCACAAAGCCCATTTGACAAGCTGCAAGGTGCTTCCAGCTCAGTTGTAGCAGTCTGCCCCGTCCCCACATTGGTAATCCTACACAGCACCTACAGAGCAGTCTGTGGTTTATTCCACAGTCACTTTTTAAAGTCCAGCAGTACAGGAATCAACAACAGATGAAAAAGGACATCTGCAAGCAGACAATCAGGTCAAAAAAGTAAGGGAGGCATCATCTATTAAATGCAGCTCTTTCTAATTTTTTGAGCATACCCAATGTGACAGTCAAAGGACCACTTGGCCATTCCTGCATCAGCAGTCCTGCTGGTGAGAACATTTGACCACTGGTCAGAAGAGATGTGTGGCTTACCTGAGGAAAGCCAGTCTGAGCAGAAGCACATCTTACAAGCTCAAGAATCACTTTAGTACCAGTTTTCAGCTTATATAGTGTGTCCTTTCCTCAGTTTTAAAGCAACTTTCTACCAGAAAGTCCCTAAGTTTTCTACTGCAGCAGCAGATGCTCCCAAGCATTTAACCATACCCACGCCACAAACGAGCCACCTGTCTGCAACCTACAGAATCCCTGAGCATGGGAAACCAAAACCCTTTGGGATACATCGAAAGGCAGCAGCCAGCTACACACTTCAAATGGAACTTGGGAAGTGGAACAGGCCCAGAGCTCTTTCTCATGCACTGTGTTACAGGAGTTCAGTGACAGAGGTGGGCAGAAGCTCTGTTTTTATCGTACTGAGAGAGATCTAGCCACATTAATGAGAGACCCTCTCCCCTACAGCATTCTGACCGCATTTGGACCTGCAGACCAAGATCTGATCAGTCCTCGCACACAAGTTAGGGAAGATCACAAGCTTCTGATGCTAGGTCTGCAAATAAACTATTAAAAGCTGGAAACCAGCATTCTCCAGCAGCACACAAGACTTTACGAGCACTGCCTGAGTGAAGGCTGTAAACACAAAGCACTACCGGAGGCTCTCTTCTCTTGGCAAGCAGCAGAGGAGCTGGCAGCTTATAAAGAAACACAGAGGGACATTTGTTTGACGGTTTTAAAGTTCCTGTTCTTTCATGCAAAACCTAAAGTTACCTGTGCATTATCTTAAAAAATTATATATATAGCTCACCTTCTTTAATTTGAATGTTGCTTGTTTGCTGCCTACTGTGGTATCAGACACGTTGAGTGTGCCAAGCTTTTCTTCAAGCTTTAAACGATCTCCAAGAGTTTTCCTGCAGAGAATAATTAAGATTAGTCCATACTCTTGCCACCTTTTTACTATAATAAAGGCTGGTAATGCAGTCAAAACCAATCTCCCTTTCTCTGAAACCCTGAAATGCTCTAAGTCTAAGAAAAAGCAAGCATCCACTAAACAAAAAAAGATGTTAAAATCATTCCCTGCAGATAGGGCTCTCAGTAGGAACACTCCACATCTCTGTAATGTTCACTTTTTTTCTGCTAACAAAGCAGGACTCTAGCTGAGAAAAGCTACACCCTCCATTGCTGCAGTTCCCTATGAAATGTCACCACAAGGCAGGAATATTCAGCTGCAGTTAACAGATACCTAGACAACAAAAATCCCAGCACACACGAATGCTAGATGTGTACCACGTCCTTGAGATCTTACCAGTTCTGAATGGGAAGCATTTTGAGGGAAGGAAATGATCTCTGTTATCCAGCAGAGGGAATTCAGATGAATCACCTCTCTGATAGTGACAAACTACTTTGTCCAAACACAGAATGGCTGCTCGGACACTGCGCTCGCAATAGTCCGACACAGTGTTCTAAACAAAAGAGCAGTGCAAAGTGATCACAGAGACAGAGCCTGACCCCAGAAAGGACCTCAGGCACCAGGTACTCATCAGCTAGTTTGTGTAAGTAAGCAGGGGTAAAGCCTCTGCCTCGGGCACTGAGCTGTAGCATGTCTATGGAGAGCAGGCAGCAGCTGTGGCCCAAGCTGACCCTGCTCCCAGCTCCCCTCCACTACAGGCAGGGCATGGGCACAGCCTGGGCTCATGTCCCCCTTGCTGACTGCAGTTAAGCTGGGCAGTAAACTGGAATAGCTGAGGAGTGGAAATGCACCTTGTTCCAAGACAGCCTGCAGCATAGGGGTGAGGCAGGCAGGGATGTGGCTGGCTCCAGCCAGCTTCCCCCAGCCACCTGCGAGTCCCAGCGGGGCCTGTGCTCCTTCCACAGCACAGGTCCTACAAGCAGGCAGTGCCACCCGAGACCACAGCACGCCCGGTACACGCACAGGGAAAACATCTGCCTGCCTGCAAACACAGTTACAATACATAGAATAAACCAGGTTGGAAGAGACCTTCAAGATCACCGCGTCCAACCCATCAACCAGTCCAACACCACCCAAACAACTAACCCATGGCACCAAGCACCCCAGCAAGTCTCCTCCTGAAAACCTCCAGTGATGGTGACTCCACCACCTTCCCCGGCAGCCCATTCCAATGGGCAATCACTCTCTCTGTATAGAACTTCTTCCTCACATCCAACCTAAACCTCCCCTGGCGCAGCCTGAGACTGTGTCCTCTGTGTCCAGTTAGTTCCTGCAGCTTTGAGGTGATGCTGTTAGTGCCTTATGGGATCCCTCTGGGGAGGGCTAAGAATACTTTTTACACAAGTTCTGAAGTGATGAATGAGGCACCACGAAAATGTAGATTAGCTGCAAACATGGATGGCATTTAATACGTATGAAGGGCTCACAGACTGCGGCCCAGGCACAAAGGCTCTGGAGCCCACTGGATTTTGGCTAGTGAGCCGTTTTATGTAACAATGAAAAATCACTGTGAAGAATTACTTTATTTCTCATGACTAGGTACTTTGATTGTATTTCTCCCTGTAGTATATTTCTCATGCGCATGTAAGAACTTGCTCCATCCGCGCGCATCAAGAAGACAAAGCTAAGCCTCAGAGCCAACTATGGCAGCAGATCAGTCACTGACATGGTAGTGGGATTGCTACCATCAAGTGAGGTCCCACTTCTTTCCCCTTTGAAAGTGAACTGGAGAAATATGGCTGCTACCCAGCGATTATTTAGCATGACTGCCTAGGTACTGCTTCAGTCAGGAGAAAAATTCCAGTGAGGAGAGGTTAGGAAAATGCTGCGTGGTGGCAACTTGACTGAGCAGCTGCAGGTATGGCTCTGTTTATCTGAAAGTGTGAGAGTGAATTCCACACACTGATACACAAACAATAGCTGAGTGCTTTGGGGCTGGCTTGCTTTTTAATCCTCAACAAATTGATTCAAAGGATACATAAACAGCATTATTAAAAGCAACCTCCCCTGCCCTAGAGTGAAAAACACAACTCCCCAAAAGCAGCCCAGGCATTCCTGCTCTCATTATAAAGAAGAGTTTTTCAGGACTTTTCCTGATGTTTTGCTTTAGCAATACCTAGGAATGTCAGCTACGCTGTCACTGACTTTCGTGGGCTACCTCTGAAGACCTAGCCCTTGCCTGTCATGCTGCTGCAGTTTTTCACTTCGACACACGCTAACTTTGACAACATGAAACCCAGAAGAGCTTTCAGCATGCCAAAAAGCCTCTTTTCTTTTATGGATGCCTTTCAAATTACTAAGCAAGGAACTAATGTAGTGAGTAAACAAAGCAACGTTTTGCATGTTTTGTGTTTAAGCCTGAGTGCAAACAGGGGAAATGAAACGCAGGCAGACTTGAGTCAAGGCTTTTTTTACAACCACGAATAAATTCTGCAGCTTTCCTGTGCAAAGAACTGCGTAGACTGCTGTCTGTGAAGAAGTTTATAGTATGTATCACTGCTTTAGAAGCTGGGCTGGGAGCTGTGCTGAGTCAGGAACATGTCAAAAGAAACACCCAGTTTTATATAAGTCATAAACTATTTCCTCAGGTAGAACATTATATGATTAGAGAAAAAAAGAACACCTAACCATTAAATGCATAGTGAAGGTATTAAGGCACTTAATTACATTGGTCACAGACCATCATTCCATAGCTTGGATAAATCAAATCAGAGACAAATATGCCAGCCTCACCAGATTGTACATGCCACTACAGTCTCTCAAATTTTCAGTACATTAATTGAATTAATTATTTTTATGCTGACTACTAATCACTGAATAAGGCCAGCAGAAAACGTACGTATGTGCTTCATGAAATTCTACTATGGACAAATGCTTACTAACCACACAAGTCAACTCATGGCACTGACTAAACCGTGACACAGAAGATTCTATTAGCCATGCATTATAGGGAACAGATAACAGCTATTAAACAACTTCTGAAAACGCAGCAGCTCCACAGGAAGAGCAGTGCTTGGCTGAGCACGAATGGGTCACTGATGACGGAGTCAATTGATTAGACCAAAGTGGAAAAAAATCATAGAAAGACAATTCAATGACAACAACTCAGAACAACAAAGGATGTGATGCTGTCACAGCCACTTTGTCATCTTATGCTACACTAAATTTTCTCTCCTTTGGATCCCACCTGTGCACTGATGCCACAGAGGGCAGATCAGCCACTCTAACTGTGCACCACCTTGCACAATATCCTGCAGGGAATGAGCAGTAAATTTCAAGACATTCTCTCTTCCATAAACCCCCTGTTTTACAAGGGTTTCCACGGTTTATATTCTTCCACCCACTGGACAGATCCAAGGGATTTGCTTGTGTGACCGTTTGACACTGTGCCTTTAAGGACAAACAGTGCTGAGGCACTGGCTAAATGTTTTCGGTACTAGAACCAAAACATTCTGATACTCTAAACGAATTTCACATTGGTGGATAGACAAAATTGGGAAGCAGTTGGAATTTTTTTTTCCTCAGTTCAGTTCGGTTTGGGAGTTGGGGGAGTTGGAGTTTCAGCCTGTTCTCCCTGCCTGCTTCTCTGCGAACTGCTGGAGTTGGCCTTCAGATAAGCAAACACTAATCCTGCATGGGCTTTTGAAGCTTACTAACAACTCTTCCCTAGTAACTTGCCTTTCTCTCTCTCTAACCCCTTTTTGGGGAAAAAGGGAGGTAGGGGGGGGAGAGAGGGGGTTCCAAGGAGGGGATCCCTCCCTCGGGGAGGGATTTTTGTTGTGTTATTTCTCTTTGCTGTGTATTTCTGTGTATATATTGTAAATACCTGCACATATTGTGTTATATATAACCTGCTTTCCATATATGCTTGTAAATACATAGCTTTGCTCTTTCGACTGGGCTAGTTGTGGTTTCTTACTCTGTGGAGGAGGGAGAGCTAAGCCCTCTCTCAACCTACCACAGCTTGTGATTTTTCTGAGCTGAGGAAGCAGCTTTTCTTCCTCTATACAACAGAAGAAAGAATCTGCTTTGTCCCATGTCACCCCGTACTGTCTTGGCTTACTTGCTTAATTTTCAGTATCCTTGCTAGAATGTAAGCCTTCCACGTTTGGAACAAAATGAAATCTCAGTACTTCTGAAGGAACTTCTCAAGGACACTCAGTTCGAGGCTAGCACCTGCATTTGTGCTGAAGAACAGTATGTGAGCAGGCTGCAGGCATGCTGGCTTGCAGGGAAGTGACCATAGGGTGCCATTTGACCAGTGTCTCGGACTCCTTTCAAGTCACTTGCTAGCATGACTAAAATTTAAAGTACAATGGAAAAAAACCATCCTTAGCCTCCAATACTGTGTCAGTGTCTAGAGTGGATTTTCTCCTGGCAAAGGAGAAAAGCTAACAGAAGTTACAAGTTGCTTCACCTTTTGGAAGGAAGAAAAACAATCAGGAGAAAGTTGATGAGAAATCTGAGACAGTTTTGAGTCCAGGAAGAGTGGGAATAGTCAATATAAAGAACAAAGAAAAATCCCTGTGTGGAAAACACTGATGAAAAACAGCTCAGGGAAACACAGGAACCAGTTCTGCGAAACTGCTATAAACCCCAACTTATACAAACTATTGCTTCTGCTTGAAGAGGTCTTACAGGCACAAGATGGAAATCACAGGCTACTCGACAATACTGTAGAAACTGTCCTAGTGATACCTGAAGAACACTTGACATGACCATTTTGGTTAAAGATTCACACATTTAAGGGGAGGCTGAATTTCTATCAGATGTTTCTTTGCATATCTCCAAGGGGCAAAAACCCAACAAACTAGGATGCAGTCAGTCACTACTGCTATAGAGCAGCAGTCCCATCACCTGTATCATTCAGCTCATTTTCTGTGACTCTGTCAGTTCAGTCTATATCAAAACTACCATGACTATTACAAGACCCATTTAGACATCAACTCGTTTCCAACATTAGTCACAATTCTGCTCTGCATCCAGCACGCTGCAAGAACTCTGAAACTACTTATTCCAAGGTGTTTGTGTATGACTGTGAATAATAAAAGGCTATTCAATCTGACCTTAAAAAAAACAAAACAAAAATCAGCGAGATGGGCAGGTGCTAACCACCTCAAAGCCAAGTAGCCAAGTCCTTTGGTGCTCTTTGTACAGTACCAAATTATTTCAGTTGATCATCAATTTAAGGACATTCAAACTTTGAAAGATTTTTTTTTTTTGTCTTGGAAAAAGGCCAAACAAACAAAAGAACCAAAAAACAAAACACGGAACCATCAGCCGTGGCAATACAAGGGCAGCGCAGTGTCACAACAGCTTCTGCCAATAAAAACCACCTTGATTCTACCCCCAAAACAGTGGCAAATCCTGCACCTTCCTAGGGGGTCAGAAGAACAACATGCAGGCTGTCAGCCTCAGACTGACAGTGGTGGAGAAAAATAATCAGTCTCACAGAGACCATTGTCAGTGGAGAGCAGCATTTCACCAGTAATGGATCTCCAAAATCCTTCCCCGAACATTAATCTCTCACTCATCTCCTTTATGCTCTCTGCCATACTTCAAATATCCTATTTGTTTACCTGCAAAAGGAAGCTGTCGACAGCTGTCACTTTACACAATATCCCTGAGTTGCCAGATGTGGCTTTACTAGGAAGTGATCCAAAGCAAAGTGCCACTGGCCTGCACTGCAGAGCAGCATTTCAGAATTGTCCCCCCCCAAGATATTAAAGCAGGAGCACTAGTCTTACTTCATTAACTTCTGTTTTTTGGCAGAGTCTTTGAAGCTTCTAAATTCTTCTCCTTCTTTAATCTCAAAAAACTGAGGTTTCAGTACTGTTTGCTGATCCTCCTTGAACTTTTCCTTCCGCTTTACTTTTTCTTCTTGGCGCAGAAGCTTGCGCTGTTTCCTGACCTCTTCAACCCAGCCTTTTTCATCATCTGAACTCTCAGAACTTTCTGCATCACTTGCTTTTCCTTCTGCTTCTTCCTCCTCTTCCTGCAGACAAAAATAGTATATGAAGCAAGAAATCATGAACTGATTTTCTTTTCACACCATTCCTGCAATTAGAGTACGTGACAACTTTTACACACGTCCAGCTGAAGAGAACCAACACCTGAACAAAAGCAGCAAGAGACACGGAAACACTCAATTACTGTGGGTGATCAGCCATCCTTCCACTGCCTCCAGCTTTCCTGGATGGATTTTTCCTAATCCCAATGTGAAATTTTTACCTGTTCTTGTGCTTCCAGTTCCTCTAGGATCTTTAGTTTCCTCTTTCTTTTCTCACTGATTTTAGAAACCAGGGGGTTAAGTAGCCTAAATTCTTCGCTCTGCTCATCCACCTGGAAATCTGGGTTCTCAAACATGACCTTAAAACGATCATCCTTGAGAAGACTGGGCAGGTTCTGAAAAAGAAGCAAAGCATGAGTTAATTATGAAATTCCAAAGCAGGCATTGGTGAAGTAACATCTTTCTGATTAAACCAAACTCAAACCCATCCTGTGAAAGCCTTTCATGAATGCTCCATTTCTTTGAGAACGAGCCCCTGTGGAGCGCCCTCCCCTCCCACTAGATATCAAACATTAGCTTGTTTTTCTTTTTCCCCTTTAAACTTCATTTAGGATAAAACTGGATTATTTTCACTGTCAGGAAGATATTGCTGTGGCATAAGAGCAAGCCATTTTGACTGTTTTATAAAATGCAGTTAATTGTATTCACAAGGAAAGCAAATTACTTCAGTTTGACAGGTAAGTCCATCCTCTCACAACTGCACCAAAACAAACTACAGCAAGCTCCAGGTCTTCTTTGAACAACTTTGGTGTGGATGCTGCATTTAGCCCCCTAAAAAGTCTGCATCATACTTCTCTACAGTGAGTAACTACTCACTTAAAGCTTTCGGTTGCTACAAGGCCTTTTTGGTGCTGCAGCTACAGCAAAGTCCACCTTAAAGCCACTTACTAGAACAAGTTATTTATGAGAAGCAGAAACAAAGGAATTCTGAACATTCAGCCAGATCACAAAAATGCTATAAAACCAAAATCAATACTGTAAGCATTAGTACTACTGTAAGACTCACCTTCTGCTTCCTTTTTCTAGTAGCCTGCTGCTCTTCAGTCTCTTCTTCAATCAGTTTGAGTGCAAGCTCTTTATTGACTTTTGGAAGTTTCTAGGGACAGGAGAACAATTGATTGGTAAGTTATTCTTACACATGCAAAACCATACAGGCTTCACATCTGTGAGTGTGGGGAAGAGGGTTTTATTCATTCCTGAAAGTAGTGCTGAAAAGTTCCCTCACTGGTTGCAAGCATTCCTAGGTGCTGGTAAAGCACTTTAAAAAATGCAAGCAGAATTGCTGTATAGGTTTTTTTTTTATCCCTCGTAACACATCAACTTCAGCACTTCAAAAGCAATTGGTTCTCCATGTATGTAGAGTAAATTCCACCTAGAAAGCTCCCAGTAGTAAACACAATACTATGTTTATATATCTCTTCCCAAAGGATTAACAGCTGAAATTATTAACTTGAATGACAGAAGCAGAAACTGCAAGTGTTACCAGTAGGTCATCTACTGAAGGGGCAGACGTGACTAAAGCTGCTCTTCCACAGCTTGGCATCAGTGCCTCTCAGATGTGGGAATCACACACATGGGTCTCTTGCAGTTCCATTCAAAGAGGTCTATCAATTGCTTTGCAACTCTGACAATAAACAGTGTCAAATCCCAAGTGTTATATCTGAGATACACTTCAGAATGTTACTCCAGTAACAGCTCTCCCAGAAGCATGTTCCTTGCTCAAAAGGTTTACCTTTAGCTGAACTCTCTGTGCACGTGTTTCTTCAATCTTCTGCCTGATTTTCTCTCTTCTGTATTCTTCATAGGCAAAGGGGTTGGCCATCATTTTTGCCTTTAAGAAACAGAAGGAAGCAAAAAGAAAACAGCATTGATGCAGGACACTGTCAGCTGTTCGGGAAAAAAAGACCACCACCACAAAAACAACTCACAAAAACACACCTTGACAAAAGCCAACACACAATTTATTGTTAAGAGTGAGAACTGGCAGTTGCCTTATTTACCTTATGATAAAGCCTTATGTCCATGAAAAAGCCATGCATGTATGCTCTGAGCAAAGAGGAACCGATGAGATGAGCCAGGCCTGGGGAAAAAGTTGGAGAGGGTTTCAAGGAGCTGTCATAGACCAAGAACACTTGTTCCAAGCAAGCCACTCCACTTACCTCAATCCAGACAAACAAGAACTGCCAGTGCAATGCAGCAATCTAGCAGTCACATCCACTACATCAAGACTAAAACCGCCCAGAAACCAGTATTGGTTTGTCCAGCAGGAAATTTGAGCTTCTTCAGAGCAACAAATAGATTCTTCTTGCTGTAACACATCACTGTGCACTTTTGAAAGTGCCTGCAAGCACTGTGCTCCACAGAAGCGTACACAGAAAAGCCAGCCAGGGATTTTGGTTTAGAGTCCATAGCTGTTTGACAGCCACGTTTTAGTGTGGTATACAGATGGTTTAAATCAGGGTCTTTCCATAGGTCACTATCCTCAAAGAGTCAAGGTGTTGAAGAAAACCACTATATCACATCACAGAACTGTCAGTCTAGTCTCCAACCTTAGTAAGAATGAAAATACTTAGGAGTTCTGATTTTCCTTCCTCACAACATTCCAAGACTGAGAAAACATTCTCTCTGACAAAGTATCCTCTACAGACCCCAAATCTTTAGAAACTAAGAATTAAAGTTCTGTAATGAAATGACCAAAAACCCCAAACAAACAAACTCACACAAAAAACCCACAGGAAAAACCCAAAATAAACAAAACACCACCAGGTGAGAAAGCTCTGTGCATCTCAGGAAGCAATGTGGTATCTAGAAACTTTTAGCTATTTCCAGAACACAATCTTCCTGCCTGTTGCACAGTTCAAGCACTCCAGCTAATGGCCAGTAATGACACAAAACCATGAAGTGCAAGCTAGGCATAGGCTGGCTCCTCACTTGAAAGCTTGCATTTACAGGGACCTGAATTTGCCTCAGGCACAGTGAATTTAAAGCAGCATCAGCATTCCCAGGCCAGTCTCTGTGCAGACAGCACTACACTGTCTTCCTGCCGTACAGGTGGGACAGGGGTCTGCAGGATGCACCCAGGTTCTAGAACTCTAAGCTGAAGATGGGGGTGCTGCTCCTCCTGCATAGCCTCCATGTTCAGAGGTAAAGCAAACTGGTGCAAAACATCGCTAATGAAACATGTCTAACTACCTTGGGCACCTCAGATTCCCAGACACATTACATCAGTAAATATCAATCATCTTCTTGGAATAACAAAATGCTCCCAAGATGTTTGCATCTGAGAAACACAAACACCTGGTGCTGCACTGGTTGGGGACCAAAGAGCATAAAGCCATCAGAGTGGTATATTAGTAGCCAAGAATCTACTGCCAGTGAATTTCCAGCAGCCCTCATACATCACATCAGAATTACAACACTGCAGCTGCAAACAACCAAACACTCAAAGAAGTCAGCTGAAGAGGATGTTCAACTGCTTTACCTAGATTTTCGAGGTCTTTTCTGGTAACAAATTTGTAATCATCATAAACTGTGCTCTCCGGATTCTCTTCCAGTTCTTCAGTCAAGTTGTCCAAGAATGAACACCACTTTGGGGCAGGTCCTAAAACCTGTGGATATTACAGAAAGTTACAACACTGTATATTCTTACAGGAAAAAAACCAACCCAACAGCTAGGCTCTTGGCTGCTGAGCTGCAAGGAACTAACTAAGGAATCCCTCTGAAATCAAACAGCCCTTCAGAGCAGCAGCAGCCAGAGAACACAATTAAGCCTATTGATTGCATTACCAGTAAGGAGCACTGCAACTTGGGTCATTTGTTTGAGACAGCAATCTAGAGATTTCAAGTTTAACTGCTCCAAGTGGCCCCAGTCTGATTAATATATGAAAAGCTCAGAGCCAAGCATTACAGACAGTTCTTTAGTAATGGCACTAGCTAATCTGCCGGACCTTGAGCTCATCAGGCTCACTACGCAACCACGCTACAGCCTGCTCTATTTGTTTTAAGTAAAACACCACAGGGATATTTCCTCTCTTTTTACTCAATGACAAACCCAGAGTGCATGAGCAGAAATTGAGGACTCTTTTGAAGATAACAATTAGCTCCCTTCGCTTCTCCCTCCGGCTGCTCTGACTGAAATTCCTCTCTCTCCTGACGCACGCAGCCACGCTCAGCGGCTCTGGGGCCGTTCTTCCGCTCTGTGAATCGGCTACCGGACAAACCCAACCCAGCGGCTGCGGACGGGAGTGGCTAACACCGTGCTCGCCAGCTCGGACTGGGCACGCACAATTCCCCATACCTAAGGGAGGAAAGATGCACTGGAATTCACCACAAGAGAAACAAAAGGTTAGAGGTTGGTAACTGTGCAGCTAAACCAGCATCTCCTTTTTACAGTATTTATGACAGACCAAGCAGGTTGCTCTGCAAGCTTTCAGGCTGCACACAGCTAAAAGGGGATGAGCACGCGGCTTTCAGGCCAGCGTTCCTTAGGACTGGAGGCCAGGCACATCCCCAGCACTGACTGAAGCAGTGCTCCTGCTGCCCTCATCATGACTCCTTCACCTCCCTGGGCAGCACATTCCAGTGGCTGGTCTCTCTTTCTGGGAAGAATTTCTTCCTCACATTCAGCCTAGGTTCTCTCTTGTTTACTATATCTATCTTGATGGTACTAACCCTAACGTACTAACCCTAACCCTGTGATACCAATTTGGGAGCAGGAGTGTTAGTGACAGGTTGGACTTGATGATCTTTGAGGTCTTTTCCAACCTTGTTGATTCTATGATTATTCTCTTCTCAGTAAGATAACCTTCTTGAGACAATTTCTGCCAACTGCTGCTGACAGCCTCCTCTGCAGGCTGGGCCCTGCTGTCAGAAAGCAGGGCAGGCTGCTCCCTGCTCTTCCAACCCACAACAGATGTTCCCTATCTAGAACATCAGATAGCACTTGTTGCCACTCAGCAACTTGGCAGCCAGCCCTGCACAAGCCTTAGTGCCACAGAACAACCGAGTCTAATCCGAATTAGTGTTAAACTAACACCTGAAAAACAGCCCAGGATGTGCAGAAGCCTCCAGAGCCTGGTGTCACAAGATTTAAACAACTTTGACTGCACACAAGTGTTGTTAGTTTTCTCTTTGTAGGTTTCAGGGGCCAGATAAATTAACTGAACAGTTCCTCTTTTCAAGGACTCAAAACAGGTTCCAAAATCTATTTTCCTGGAGGTTAAATACCAAGTCCTATGAAGATTTCATCCAAGGCAGTGATAAACTCTTCAGCTGTAAAGGTGGTGTGAAAATGTAGTAAGATTCAACCAGCAGAACCTCCTCTCAGCCTTCACTGCTGTATCTGAGCAGTCTAAAACATGCAAAACATTCAGAGACAGCATAAATCAGCCTTTCAGATAATTAACTAGGATCTGCAAGTTTACACTGTCTGAATTCCCTCCATAAGTATAACTCAACCCACGTGGGCATTCAACAAAATGCTTCCAGAGGCTCGGGGAAGCAGCAGGACTGGCTGGTGGCACAGGGCAGCACCACACAGATCCAGAGAGGCAAGGCGGCAGCGGCAGACCGGGGCCCAGCACAACAACAGTTAGTTAGCAACAAAGAAACACAAAAATACATCCTGTCACTGTTCCTCCATCATGCATTCTGGAAATAAAACCTTCTCTCAAAAGATTTGAATTGTTTGTTGTGGTATCTTTGATGGATTTCAAGTTGGACCTTCAGTAGGTAGCAAAAAGGGCTAGTCAGACCATTTACTGTCACACTGAATGGTTGTTGATGGCGACACAAGCAGCTGATGTTTAAGGGCTTCAAGAGAGCTCTGGGTACCATGCAGTGTGCAGCATTACTAAGATAACAGCTCTGTCCTGTTAAATATTTTCAGCAATGATGGCCAGGTCAAGAACTTCTGCTGATGACAAACTGCCACACAAGAAGGGGCAAAAGCCACCTTGGGAACTAAGCTGCCAGAAATTAGGTGCCAATTGATCAGGAAACAATTGAGAAGAAAAAAAAGGCACAGGGACACTGTATCAGTACAGGATAGAAACAGTGGCTGGGAGCAGGTACCTTGCAGAACTCCAGGCAGCAGTGTCTGAGAGATGTGGATGCAAATTGCAGCATGGCCAGCGGAAGGCTGCCAGGATGGTTCCTGAAGCAGCCGTGCTTGCCCAAGAGCAAATACATGCAAAGTGATCACAGTGCCAGTGGCAATTAGAGAGCTTAGCCAAGCATCAGAGGGATATGACTCCTGAACAGCTTTTAAACAGAGGTCATGAGGAAGAAACAACTAATTTTCAGAGGAAAGCTGCCATATTCATTCAAGTCTGCTTGCCTGTGGCAAGACAGGACTGGACCCCATGATCTGAGGAAGCTCCTCCATTCCCCTGTTCCCATTTAAAACAAAACCAAACCACCAACAAAAAAACATCCCAAACCTAAAATACTTGAAGAAAGGTTCTTTCCTACATTACAATTTCTTTATATGTATTTTATACATAACCCAGTGACCTCATGTACATACACACCTGCACGAGACAAAGGACAAAATCTTCCTTTTGTTGTTGGTTTTTTGGCACAACACGGCACACCAAAAAGCATTTTAAACTTTTAAGACGCTTGCAGGAGAAAGCAAAGCCACATCCATGCACACGTTCTCCATCTCAGTCACACCATTTAAGAGAAGGAGATTACAGAAGGTCTAATGAGGAAGGAGGAGGGGGGGAAAAAAAAACCAACACAAAAAGCACACAAAACCAAAAAGCAAACGAAACCCCAAAAGGGTGATCCCCAGGGTGTGGGCAGTGATTGAAATGCGCAACTGAGTTTAAACATAATTAGCTCCCTAATTGCATAGCCAAGATTAATTAATGCAATTACATGAGTAATTAATTACTATTCATTTTAAGACTACTGTTTTCAGTGTTTCATTCCCTAATTTTCAGACTTGGATCTCAGTTTGTAATAACTTTCGACAGGCATTGAACAGGCAAGAGAAGGAGCACCCTGCTGTGCCCGTGAAGAGCCAAGGCTCTCAGAAATCAGATGGATCCTTTCTGGTTTGCAGGCATGAAGAGCTGTGGCTCTCTGCTGTTGTCGCTATGCATTTGGGCTTCCATCACACTCAGCCCAAGAGCTTCTGCAGATCAGCTTGCACTAGAAAGAAGCCTAAAGATTACGGCACCTTGCTCTGTTTCTGTCTACTACACTTCCACAGAGTGATTCCTTGAGCAACCAATGTGCTCCCAGTAGTTTTGGTGTGGAATTTTATTTCACCATTCCTTCCTAATCTACTCTCTCCCTGTGAATGCTCTACAACTCCTCCAGCTGTGCACTGTTCATGTCACAGGCAATGCTGTTTCGTGTACTGAATAAAATACTTCAAGTCTCTGACTAGGAATCAACCCCAAACAAATCTCCCATACATTTCCTTTCCATAACTGCATGCTGCCATTCACCCCACACTGCATGATGTGGATTTGATGCTTTTACAGCCATGGAGCAGCTCACTGCAGCACAGCTGTGACCAAGAGACCGAGCAGCAGGCTGTCAGTTTGCAGCATGCTCTGACAACAGCTTTACCTTTGGTTTTGAGCCCACAGGCTCATAAATTTCACTGAACCATACAATGAATTGGCTCTTCCTCATCCTAACTCCAGCACATCCAGACATTTTTGGCAGATTCATTAACCAGAGGTTGGTTTTTCTACCTTTCACTATGCCATGGAAGCTGCCAAATCAACAGTTTGCAGGTTTCACTCCTTAGAGAGCATGTTAAAGGAAACGCTGCCTTTAAGATCTGCCCAGCATTAAATAACTGCTGCAGGAACCTGCACACATCATCTAGGAAGGAAAAACCAAACCTGTCTGCAGTGGTAGCCATCAGAGAGCAAGTACTTTCTCTAACCCTAACAGGTTTGGATTTAGAGTGCTTTTTGGTTGTCACTGTTTGAAGTTTTTCTCATCTCTTCTCTGACCTGACAGGCCTTACGGTCACTTAACTCACAGGTCTGCTTGTACTGTGTCTTCCTGGTGAGGCCACCATCTCTGGACCCTTAAAATGGAAATTCAAGAGCAGAGTCTCCCATACTACCAAGCACATCAAAAGCAGCCACAACACCAAACAAACAAGAGTCTAAATGCAGAGCCATCACATCTCATGCCTAAGGGTTTGCCCCTTTGCTCTGTAAAGGGTGTGATGTAAACCACAAGGAAATACGGACTTCTGTCAGCATGCAATGCACCTGTTAAAACCCAGCTGAAGTCCTGCCTACCATACTGTCATCCAGAGCAGCAGCAAGCAGGAGTCACACACCCTTCTGATCTACACATCATGTTGAACTACTCCATCAGCAGCACCAACTCCTCCCACCCCCACCAAGTTTCACAGGAAGATCAGAAATGGTTTCCTGGTTATCACAAGTGGCTGTTGCCTTCCATCCACGTGTGGTAAGTGGCACAGTGTCGCTCAGCCAGTGCATGGGAAACAGAGGAAATCCTTTGTTGGGAATAAGCCCCCTCTGTTACTTTTCAGTTTGAAAGTGTTTAGGTTAAAAATAGGAAGCTCACATTTCTGCTTGTGAAGATAAACAACTTTTCTCCTATGCTTGTAAATACTGCGAGACAGGTAGTGTATCATTCCACACACACTCTTTATGCTGTTGGCACCACTTCCTGTGTAAAGGATGAGACTGTTCTCGATGGAAAGCCGAGTTCAAGCAGACAGACACCAAAACTCAGAACTGACTTAAGGCCAAAGATGCACTCAAGTACCTTTTCATGAATGGATTTTTTTTTCCTTTTAGCACTTGGCCACTCCAAAGCACAACTGTCATCTGCTGCTCCACAACCACTCTGCTTCCTAGTTGCCACAGTTCTCAAAATGAGCAAACTAAGGTTAAGACCAACATGATAAATAAGTTAATAAACAAACAAACAAACCTCAGTGCAATTCAGTCCAAAGCTTCTTGGGCAAGGGCTGTATTGAAGGGGATGAACAACTGCCTTCTGAAAAACACAGCCTCATCAGGAAGACAGCTGGGGCAGCATTAATCCAGAAAGACTGGATACTGCCAACTAGAAGACACATTTGAGTCCTAATCTGCTCTATTAGGGTCAAAATGCCAGCTACAAATATAACAAGAATTGCATCATTTGCTTCCTATCTTTGCAGAAGCCAAAAGTAAGCGCAGAAGATCTTGCTAACAGCATCACAACCCATCTGAGCAACAGCTGGCTGTAAAGGACATTGGTCTCAAGGGCAGGAAGTACAGGCTGTGGATGGCTCCTTTCCTCTAACTGTATCCCCATCAAATGAAAAGCTGAAGGAGAGAGACAACTGGTAGGTCCCAAAATAAGGAAGGGACGAGTTGGCAAAAGTCTTCGTGTGACCAAATGTTTCTGGAAGTCTATGACCACGGTTTCATACAATACCCAGTGCATTAAGTGGAAACAGGAGGCTGAACTCAGGCTTAACTACTGAGGAGAAACTACTTTTTCTTTTTTTTCCTCTACAGTTTTAGAAAAAACTTTTTTTCCCCCCAAACCCAAGGAAAAAGCCATTTTACAAAGGAGGCATTTCTGAGGTACATAAAAAAGATGGTGGTGGAGGCATTAAACTAGGCAAGTGCAGGACCTAGAAAAAGCAAATCAAATAATCAAAAGCAACATGCATGAAAGGAAAGTACCAAGAAAGGCTGCCCTAGCTGACAAGCCACCCAGTTTGAAGAGGACAACGAGTCAAGTGTTTCTAGCCATGAAGAGATTCACATACCCAGAGCAGGTATTATGTGAGAAACCAGACCTATTATCCAGATACTCTTGGAGAAACTGAATCACAGGGTAGGCAAGAAACACTGCCCATGAAACATTTCTAGTTTATAGCTCAAACAACCCTGAACTAAGAGGGTACTAAGATATCAAATAACTTTCCAAAACCACCTGAAAAGAAGCCAGAGATGCTCCAGGATTCATTTTTGCTTAAAGAGCTTAATATCTTCTGCACACCAAAAGTACATTGCTTCTAGCCTCAACAGGCAGCTTTCTGCCAAGACTGCAGGAAGGTAAAAAAATTCAGAACACAGAATATTACACACAATTAATTACATGCTTAATTGCTCTCTTCTCTAACAGCCTAATGAATAGAGCAGCTTTCAGTTTCAGTAGCTGTAGCCTAAAGTTTCAAGTCCAAGACAGGAGACAGGACTCATTTGAAACGCCTGTGCCAAGACCAGACACGTTTGTGGGACCAGCAGCAAACCCTCACAATCACTAACGCCCCTGTCCCTTGCTTTCCACCTAGAGCATCCAGGAGCTAACACGTCGGGGGCTGTGCCACCTGAAAACAGAAGGTTATGGAAGCTGACAGACTCAATCAAACGAAGAGAATCTGGCTCAGCGGACAATCATGTGCTGGCAAAGCTTCTTTGTCTCTCCGCTTCTTTGGCAAGGACCTGGTTGCACTATGGACTCAACTGACGTTTCAGAGTCAGGAGACTGAGAAGTATCCCAAGGCACACACAACTTTCATTTCAACCTTCCCCGGGCACACATCAAAGTGATACACTGGGAAGCCAGCTGGCAGGAAGCAGGTTCCAAGTGTATGCATAAACTGCAAGTTAACTACGAACTCCTGGCAAACAGCCCAGCTGCAGTCAGAGGCACTTGCCCCCATTAAAACCCAACAAAATAAAACAAAAACAAAGTCTCTGAGCAAAGCTACTCACAAAACAAGCATCTCATTTGAACAGCTTTTACTCCCTCTCTGCACCTGCATAAGGCACCTTCCTGCCACCTAAAAGCAAACTGTTCTGTCCTTTCTAGCAAAATCCTGTAGCTGTGTTAACACAGCACTGTGCCCATACTCAAAGCCTGCTGAGAGGCAGGGTGTATTAGGCTGGGCACTGTCCTACACTGTCTGGCCAACTTCAATCAACCACAGAGGATGCTGGGGCTGGCTGCACCCAGCTGTGAACATCCACGCTCCTGCTCTGGGAGACTCCAACTCCTCTGCAGCTCTTCCTCTGAGGAGTCTCTTTCTTATGTTGTAAACTAGTAGCCACATTTGGGATTCCAGGTATCCTCCCTGACCACAGCCATGGAAATTCCTTATAGCTGTTTGATGAAGACTTAGAGAACAACTGCTGGCACTACAGAGCAAGAGGGGCTATTTACAACTGTCCTTTAGAGGCACAGCACTTCCCTCAGGCATTTATTCTGTGGTGGAACTGAGGAATTCTAACTCCCTTCTTATCAACACCTCAAAAACACAGGACAGGTTATCTCAAAGTAAACAAACAGAAAATTCAGCTATCCACTGGAAGAGCAGTGAATCCGAGCTCTTGGGAGAAAAAAGGCAGGAAATGAGACTATGAAGAGTGGCCAGGGAATGCAGCAGATCACTGCTTCTTTGCAGTTGTGCTCCACAGACACAGGCAACCAAACTCAACTTTGCATGTGCAAGGAAGTTACTCCATGCAGTAACTCCATGCAGGATGCAAGAAAAGCCAGGTCTTAACCTCCTGACACAGGACTCAAAGGACAGGTGTGCACCTCTGAGCTCAAGTAACTGCCCCAGAAGATCAAGGAACAGAACTCTTAACATGAACTGTTCCTAACACTGAGTTTTCCTTAACAGATGCCCTGGAGCAGCTTAAGGCTGACACAACTTCTCCATTTTATATTTCCTTCATTTAAAAAGGAGATTAAAAAACCAAACCAGATTTAGTGAGCTCTAAGTGGGTTTTTAGGAAATGCAGTGAGAAACCCTTCAGTTACACACAACTTCCAGCGCCAGCCCCCTCAGTCTTGCCCCAGTAAAGGCAAACAGGGTCAAAAAGCCTAATCCAGTTTCTAGAGTGTGAGACTTCTGTCTGCTTCACAATTAACTTCTCACTACCTCTTGTCTGAAGCCTTCCATGATTTGAAATTAACAACAGACTAATGATCAAAACAAAAGTCAGGCCAGTATTTAAGTTACCTTCAGCAGCCTTCAAAGCCACAGCCACGGACACAAAGTGCACAAGTATAGCTTATTCTCAAAGCTGATTTAATCCTCTGAATCAAATTTTAGCTTTTCCTACACACAACAGTATTTCAAAATAAAATTAACATTTGAATGTATGCTCTCACATTTGGGTTCATTTGTAGACTCATTTGTCACTGTGGAACTCAACAAGGTGTGATCCAACAACTCAGGCAGACTCAGGTAGCAATAATCAGGAGGGTGACAAAGGAAGATTGTTTACACAGAATTTTCTGCTGGGTTTTATGGGAACAGCCTCCACACTGCACAGGGAGCACCAGGCAATACTTGGTCTGTCAAGTGCGGTCTGAGATCTAACACAGGGCGCTTGTAGTTCTTAGCACAGCATTACGTCCCTGACTTCAGAAAGCTGAATTCAGCATTCAGAGGATTCTACAAGAGTGAGATTTTTGAAAGAGTACAGAGCAAGTCTTTTTCATTTTGGTTTACAGTATGTGCAGGAATAGTCAGAAGAACACTGACTAGAACAAGTTCTAACAAAGATTCATTGCTGGTGACAATCAAAAGAAATAACTCTCGGCTCGGTGCACCTCCAATGTGCTAAGCTGTAAAGGTCAGATCCTGCACACCTGCATACAAAAAAAGTCTGAATGCAGAGTTTGCCAGGGGAAGCTGAACATTTTCTCTGAACAGTGACAGAGTGAAGGGTTGTTTCTGCCCCAAATTGACTAACTAGTCAGTTTTTAAAACTCAGGTTTTGAAAATATGGAGTTTGTCTTCTCCAATCCAACAATTAGGCAGTAGTCTTTAAAAAATGCTGGGAGATCTACTCTCTAAACCTTACAAAGGACATGGCAAACAGGAACAAAGTGCTTCAGCTAGTACTGTGTCTTAAGTACACAATACCTTTGCTCTCCCCCGTCTTTGTTATCCAAAGGACAGAACAGCTCCAGTCAACAAAATCTAAGATAGATTTGAGTTAGAGGAACCTACAGGGCACACACAGAACTCACCTATAAACATTTACCTTTCTTTCCTGCAGACACCTAGTAACAGCAGCAAACAGACTGCAGAACTGTGCAGAGGGATGCACTGCTGTGTTTCGACAGGTACATACAGAATGGTGGGGTTGGAAGGGACCTCTCCAGACCACTGAGTGCACCCTCTGCCAAAGCAGCACCATTTAGGGCAGGGCACACAGGAATCCATCCAAGAGAATTTTGGAAGTCTCCACTGAAGGAGACTCCACAACCTCTCTGGGCAGCCTCACAGCAACAAAGTGTCTGCTCATGTTGAGGTGGACCCTCCTATGCTCCAGCTTGTACCCACTGTTCCTTGTCCTGTGACTCGGCACCACCAGCCTGGCACCTTCATCTTGACCCCCACCCCTCAGATATTGATAGACATTTATCAGATTCCCTCTCAGCCTTCTCCTCTCCAGACTAAACAGCTCCAGGTCTTCTAGTCATTCTTGATAGCAGAGATGTGGAGGTCCCCCAATCATCCCTGTAGCTCTCCATGGGACCCTCTCCAGCAGATCCTTTTCCCTTGAAATGGAGAGCCCAAAACTGGACACAGCATTCCAGGTGTGGTGTCACAAGGGCAGAGTAGAGGGGCAAGGAAACCTCCCTAGACCTGCTGGCCACACTCTTCTTGATGTACCCCAGGACGCTCCAAGACCTTTCTCCATGGAGCTGCCTCCCAGCAGGACAACCCCTAGTCTGTACTGGTACCATTCCCACCCAGATGCGGGACTCTGCACTTGTCCTTTTTGAACTCGATGAGGCTCCTCCCCCAGCTGTGCAGCCTGAGCAGATCTGGATGGATGGCAGCACAGTCTGTGGGGTGTCAGCCAATCCTCCAGCTCAGTATCATCAGCAAACTTGCTGAGGGTCCACTCAATCTCCTCACCCACCAGTGAAGATCATTGAACAGAATTGGACCCAGCACTGATCCCCTGGGGAACATCACTGGCCACAGGCCTCCAACTGGACTCTGTGGCACTGACCACAACCCTCTCAACTCTGCTGCTGAGCCAGTTACCAACCCACCTCACATGATCTAACCCACTGCTCTTGAGTTACCCACGAGGAAGTTACGAGAGATGGTATCAAAAGCCTAGCTGAATGAAAAGGAAGGGCAGGCCCTGCCTGACCATCCTGATCTCCTTCTATGATCAGGTGACTGCCTGGTGGATGTGGGGCAGGCTGTGGATGTAGTCTGCCTGGACCTCAGCAAGGCCTTTGACATCGTTCCCCACAGCAAACTCCTGGCCAAGCTGTCAGCCCCTGGCTTGGATGGGAGCACACTGCAATGGGTTAGGAACTGGCTGGAGGGCTGAGCCCAGAGAGTGGTGGTGAATGGTGCCACATCCAGCTGGCAGCCAGGCACTAGTGGTGTGCCCCAGGGATCAGTGCTGGGCCCCATGCTCTTTAACATCTTCATTGATGATCTGGACAAGGGCATCAAGTCCATCATCAGTAAGTTTGCAGATGACACCAAGCTGGGGGCAGGAGTTGATCTGCTGGAGGGTAGAGAGGCTCTGCAGAGGGACCTGGACAGGCTGGACAGATGGGCAGAGGCCAAGGGCAGGAGATTGAACACATCCAAGTGCCGGGTTCTGCACATTGGCCACAACAACCCCATGCAGAGCTACAGGCTGGGGTCAGAGTGGCTGAGAGCAGCCAGGCAGAGAGGGACCGGGGGGTGCTGGTTGATGGTAGACTGAACATGAGCCTGCAGTGTGCCCAGGCAGCTAAGAGGGCCAATGGCATCCTGGCCTACATCAGGAACAGTGTGGCCAGCAGGAGCAGGGAGGTCATTCTGCCCCTGTACACTGCACTGGTTAGGCTGCACCTCGAGTCCTGTGTCCAGTTCTGGGCCCCTCAGTTTAGGAAGGAGGTTGACTTGCTGGAACGAGTCCAGAGAAGGGCAACAAAGTTGGTGAGGGGTTTGGAACACAGCCCTGTGAGGAGAGGCTGAGGGAGCTGGGGTTGCTTAGCCTGGAGGAGGCTCAGGGGTGAACTTATTACTCTCTACAACTACCTGAAGGGAGGTTGTAGACAGATGGATGTTGGTCTCTTCTCCCAGGCAGCCAGCACCAGAACAAGAGGACACAGTCTCAGGCTGCGCCAGGGGAGGTTCAGGCTAAATGTTACGAAAAAGTTCTATACAGAAAGAGTGATTGCCCATTGGAATGGGCTGCCTGGGGAGGTGGTGGAGTCGCCATCATTGGAGGTGTTCAGGAGGAGACTTGATGGGGTGCTTGGTGCCATGGGTTAGTTGTTTGGGTGGTGTTGGATTGGTTGATGGGTTGGACGCGATGATCTTGAAGGTCTCTTCCAACCTGGTTTATTCTATGTATATTCTATGTATATTCTATGTAAAAGGTAAGCCTTGCTGAATCCCACAAAGGAAACCATACACTGACAAATCTCCATCTTCAGTGCTGTCAAGATCATTTGGGGAGGGCTGGGGGAGAACACAGCTATCAAAAGCCCACTTTTATTTCCTACTGCTGCTGGTTTGGAACTGGTAGAAAAAGGCCAATTCCAGGCAGGTTGTTTCTGTCACTGATGTATCTTATTGAATTACTAAATGATGGCTGGCTTAACTTGGCTTTATCAAGAAGAGTCAGGGAATGGAGCCATGAATTTGCAGAAGCAATTTTCCAGTGTGAACACCTTAACAGCACAAATAAGCAAGGTTTGAAAGAGTCTTACTTACTGGTATATAATAGATATTCATTTTAGGGGCTTCATTGGCAGTCATCAGCATTCCTAAAAAGAGAGGCACACATTTAGAAACACTGGTCTCAAGGGGGTAACACTGCTTTTTTGAGACAAATGCATCTACCTGAGGCACTTCATTCATAGAAGTCAATCTGTTCATAGGACTTCAAATACCTTCCAGGAAAAGTGGAGAAAGTAGAAAATTTGCTGGCACCAAAGGAAAACAAACACATAAAGGAATGTCAGCCTGAGTATCTGTAGAGAAAGAAACCTCTAGGGGCTAGGTGAGGAGGAGTGAAATCCCAGTGCCTGGAGCTCATATTCCATGTTCTTGGCCTGCAGTGGGACCCACAACAAAGGGTTGCATCAAACACTAAGCAGAGACAAGTCTGGCAGCAGCACACCTCACAGAGCTTCCTTCCCTGCACAATCATCCCTGTTGGGATGTTGGACTATTTGGTGGATGAGCAATTACTAAGATGGTCATATCCAGAGGGTAGTGGTCAATGGCCTGATATCCAGATGGAGGCTGGTGACAAGTGGTGCCCCTCAGGAGCCTGTACTGGGACCAGTACACTTTAATACCTTTATCAATGACATAGTAGGATCAAGAGCATCCTGAGGGACACAATGCCAGCCAGGGGGACCTGGACAAGTTCAAGAAACAGGCCTGCGTGAACCCTGGAAGGTTCAAGAAGGCCACAGGCAAGGTCCTGCACCAGCATCAGGGCAATCCCTTGTATCAATACAGGCTAGGGGATGAAGGGATTGGGAGCAGCCCTGTGCAGGACAGCCTGGGATGGGGTGCTGGTGGATGTAAAGCTGGACATGAACAGGCAATGTGCCCTTGCAGCCCGCAAGGCCAGCTGTATACTGGGCTGCATCAAAAGGAGTGAGTCTAGCAGGCTGAGAGAGGAGACTCCCTCTGTTCAGACCTCACCTGGGGTCTTGTGGCCAGCTCTGGCACCCTCAGCCAAAGAACAGACCTGTTGGAGCAGGTCCAGAGGTGGACCACAAAATGGATCAGTGCTGGAACACCTCTCCTATGAGGAAAAGCAGAGGGACTTGGGATTGCTCAGCTTGGAGAAGAGAAGGCTTCAAGGAGCAGCCTTTCAATACTTAAGGGGCCTTGTAAGGCAGATGGGGACAGCCCTTTTATCAGGGCCTGTTGCAACAGGACAAGGAGTGATGGTTTCAAACTAAAAGTGGGTAGATTTAAACTAGGTAAGGGAAACACTCTGGCTTTTTTTTTTTTACACTGTGTGTGGTGAAATTATTGGCACAGGTTTCCCAGAGAGGTGGGAGATGTCCCATCCCTGGAACCATTCCAGGTCAGGTTGTCGGTGGTTTTTAGCAGCCCACTCCAGCTGCAGATGTCCTGCTGACTGCAAGGGAGTTGGACTAGGTGACCTCGAGAGGTCTCTCCCAACCCAAAGGATTCTACGATCCTGTTTTGTTCTCCAACCTAACTATTCAGCACCACTTCAACCAACAATCAAGACAACTGCAGCCTGCCCCTTTTCATAGCAGATTTAAAGAGCTCACCCCATAGTACTGTTAGAACAAATCCAGTTAGTATGGCACCCAACACCTACCTTGGACATAAACTTGTGTCATTAACACAAGAGAGTTCAGCTTTTTGTTTTGCTTCTAATCACAGAAGTGCAGTCTAAACAAAAGTCACAAACCCTAGCATAGTTTACACCTTTTTTGTGTTTCATCTCAGGAAATCAGCACAGCAGCAGCTTCTCAGAGTCAGGATATGATGGCTTCAAAGGCAGGAAAAGGGACATACAGCCAACTGAGCCAGGTGTCAGATTTGAAACATCTCTGAGTATACCTAGGAAACCCCATGAACACTTTAAATAATCTGAATACAAAGAAACTAGTGGAGAAATATTTAAGCCTGTGGAAAATTTCCAGCTGCCACAAGACTTCATGTAAGCTCTATTCCCTTCTAGAGGAGAGTAGCAAGGACATCAGGCAGGTGTTGAGCTCAGCTTTGTCTTTCCAGCATAACTGATCACCAGATCACAGCAGAGGTGGTGTACAAAGAGAAGAGCAATCAGGTTAGATAACATTCTGATCTAAAAGCACTGTAACTTATGCCACTGAGACTATGAATAATTGGGTCAATTACTACATACCTGGAGGGCAGAAATATAATTTACACCCAACTAGAGGAACGCAATTAACATGGGTGGAGTAATCCTTCCTCCCTAATCCTTTTATTAAAAATACAAAATGCAGTTGGACTTTGAATGTCAGAGAACAGGGGGCTTGCTTTCCTGGCAAGGCAAGAAACTTGTGAAAGCTTAGTCAGCAAACTGAGGCTAAAAACCATCCCTGGAACAGTTTGCTGGCACTGTAAGGGACACCACACCGCAGCAGACACTTTTCAGGCTCCCTTAGGACATCAGCACGCCACTGTTACTGCAGGAGACAAAGCACTGCTCACTGACTGAATCACTACAGAGGACAGCAATCAGTTCTGCAGGTGCTTCTGAGACAGCAGTAAAGAAAAAACCTCCTCTTTGAGAGTCTTCCACCAATAACTGCAGGAGGGAAACTAGACATCAAAAGAGTACCTGGGCAGGCTTGCACTGCGGGGGAGATCTGAGGGTGTGAAGCAGGAAGGGCTTTGGAAGGAGAAGCCTATTCGAGGCATTTTCATAGCTTCAGCTTGTTACTTTTAACCAATTTTTATGGGAGGAGAGACCACACTTGCAGAAGCTACACAGCAGTCTAGTTTGAGAACTTAAAATGGAAAGGCCTCTTTTTCACAGAAGAGGTCTAACAGGTCCATGTCCTTCTTTTGCCAAGGACTCCAGAGCTAGACACAGGACTCTAGGCAAGGTCTCACCTCTCTCAGCCTGCTGGATACACTTGTTTTGATGCAGACCAGGACACCAGCTGCTGCACGCTGCCAGCTCACATCCAGCTTTTCATCCACCAGTACACCCTCCAAGTTCTTCTCTGCAGGGCTACTTTCAATACCCTCATCCCCCAGCCCGTATTGATACGAGGGATTGCCCTGATGCTGGTGCAGGACCCTCGCACCTCGCCTTCTTGGACCTCCTGAGGTTCACACAAGCCTACTTCTAGAGCGTGCCCAGGCTGGCATCTTGTCCCTCAGTTGCACCACTGGGCTTGGTGGTGTCTGCACCAAGCTACCCTCTGGATACAGCCATCACACCGATTGCTCATGCACCACACTGCACCAATCAAATCTCCATCTCTGATTTAGAAAGAAGAGTGTTATGAGGAAGCAGGCCAAAGGCCTTACAGAAGTCCCAGCAGATGACATCCACCAGGCAGTCTTCTGGGCATAGAAGGAGATCAGGTTGGTCAGGCAGGACCTGCCCTTCCTGAATCCATGCTGGCTGGGCCTGATCCCTTGGCCATCCTCTAAGTGCTGTGTGACTGCACTCAAGATGACCTGTTCCATAATCTTGCCTGGCACTGAGGTCAGGCTGACAGGCCTGGAATTCCCTGGCTCATCCAACTGGCCCTGCTTGTGGATGGGCACCACGTTGGCAGCTTCCAGTCCTCTGGGACCTCTCCAGTGAGCCAGGACTGCTGAAAAATGATGGAGAGCAGCTTGGCCAGCTCATCTGCCAGCTCTCAGCACCCTAGGATGGGTCTCATCCGGTCCCATGGACTTGTGGGGATCCCAGCAGCTAAGGAAGTCTCTAACTACTTCCTCCTGGATCACAGGGGAGCTACACTGCTCCCTGGCTCCATCTGCCAGCTCAGGAGGCCACTTCTCCTGTAGACAACCTATCCTACTATTGAAAATGGAGGCAAAGAAGGTGTTGAGTACCTCTGCCTTTTCCTCATCTTTAGTAACTATGTTCCCCTCCATATCCACCAAGCAGTGGAGGTTGTCCTTGCCCTCCTCTTGCCATTAATGTATTTGTAGAAGGATTTTCTGTTGTCCTTCACAGCAATGCCAGGCTAAGCTCCAAATAGGCTTTTGCCTCTCTAATTTTTTTCCCTGCATGATCTAGCAACATCCTTAAACATTCCATGGGTCACCTCTCCTTCCTTCCAAAGAAGATACCTCCTCTTTTTTCCCCTCAATTCACTCAGAAGCTCATTGCCCATGCAGGCTGTCTGCCCCGGGGCTCATCTTGCAGCACAGTGGCACAGCCTGCTCTGAGCCTTCAAGAGCTCATTCTTGAAGCAGGTGCAGCCCTCCTGGACCCCTTGGGTTTTAAGGGCTGCTTCCCAAGGTACCTTCTGACTTAGTTCCTTGAGTAACCTCAAGTCTGCCCTCCAGCAGTCCAGAGTGGAGGTTTTGTTGCTGCCCCTCTTAGCTCGAGTGCAAATTGAGCACTCCGTTGTCTCATGTGACGATGCAGTGTTAAAATAATTTCCTAAGGGTGAGGAGAGGGCATGGGCTGAACAGCAGTTTCACACCAAGCCAGGCAGAGGTCTCTCACATTTCCTGTGCCATGCTGGCCTGGCAAGCATCCAAGGGAAGACTGAGAATGCTGGGGTCTCAGTGAGAGGGCTGAGCCACAGCCATAGTGGGACTCCAATGATATTGTATTTACAGCTTTCCACAACTTCAGGCTCCAGTTACTGAAAATGTGCCAAGGATGTTGAGCTGCTGGAAAGTGTCCAGAGAAGGGCAACAAAGCTGGGGAGGGGTCTGGAGCACAGCCCTGGGAGGAAAGGCTGAGGGAGCTGGGGTTGCTTAGCCTGGAGAAGAGGAGGCTCAAGGGAGACCTTCTTGCTCTCTACAACTCCCTGAAGGGAGGTTGTAGTCAGGTGGGGGCTGGTCTCTTCTCCAGGGCAACCAGCACAAGAGGACACAGTCTCAAGCTGTGCCAGGGGAGGTTTTGGTTGGCTGTTAGGAAGAAGTTCTTCATAGAATAGACCAGGTTGAAAGAGAGATTGGCCTCTGGAATGTGCTGCCCAGGGAGGTGGTGGAGTCACCATCACTGGAGGTGCTTAGGAAGAGACTGGATGGGGTGCTTGGTGCCATGGTTTAGAGCTGCCAAACAGAGAGGGACCTGGGGGTGATGATTGACAGCCGCTTAAACATGAGCCAGCAGTGTGCCCAGGTGGCCAAGAGGGCCAATGGCATCCTGGCCTGTATTAGGAATAGTGTGGCCAGCAGGAGCAGGGAGGTCATTGTGCCCCTGGACTCTGCATTGGTTAGGCCACACCTTGAGTACTGTGTCCAGTTCTGGGCCCCTCAGTTTAAGAAGGACATCGAGACACTTGAACGTGTCCAGAGAAGGGCAACAAGGCTGGGGAGAGGCCTTGAGCACAGCCCTGTGAGGAGAGGCTGAGGGAGCTGGGGTTGTTTAGCCTGGAGAAGAGGAGGCTCAGGGGTGACCTCATTGCCCTCTACAACTACCTGAAAGGTGGCTGTAGACAGGAAGGGGTTGGTCTCTTCTCCCAGGCAACCAGCACCAGAACAAGGGGACACAGTCTCAAGCTGTGCCAGGGGAGGTTTAGACTCGAGGTGAGGAGAAAGTTCTTCACTGAGCGAGTCGTTCGTCATTGGAATGTGCTGCCCAGGGAGGTGGTGGAGTCACCGTCCCTGGAGGTGTTCAAGGGGAGATTGGACGTGGCACTTGGTGCCATGGTCTAGTCGTGAGGTCTGTTGGGACAGGTTGGACTTGATGATCCTTGGGGTCTCTTCCAACCTTGGTTACTGTGATACTGTGATAGTTGATTAGATGGTGTTGGATGATGGGTTGGAGTGGATGATCTTGAACCTGGTTTATTCTATTCTATTTCCTTATTTTCAGAATGTTAAGAATAATAACAATATAACACCTGAATAGGCATGAGGTGGTGCCAGGCATCTTAAATTTTGGAGTAACTGTTTATGACAAACATGCAGTGCACCACCTCCTATCTCAAATCCCTTCACTCTATTTTTGGATTATAAAATACATCCTAGTTTTCATCCCACAACAATTTTTAGCAGAAGACATCAACCTGCCCCCCTACAGACAGCTGAAAAAAGAATGAGAAGCAATGCAGAACTGAAGGAGGACACAGGGGCAGAACTGCAGGGCACAACCTAGATCATCATTCTGTGCACTGCAAGGCTCTTCCTGGGGAGCCTCATGAAAATAATGTCTGCCAAAACACTTGAGGCAGCATGTCCACACCCCACAGGGGTTAGAGAGCCTCCAAAGTTGAGTGATTATGACCTGAGCAATCTGACCAGACTTTGAAGCCAGATCTAACCCCAAATTTGGCCCAGCTTTGAGCAGGAAATACAGAACTTCCAGAGGTCCCTTCCAACCTCAGTTATGCTAAGATTCTACACTCTTACATAACTTACTTTTGGTTCACTCCCTGTCATGAGCCCTTCCTTATCAGTGCTGCATGGGTGTTTCTTCACTCCTGGGCTCTCTTTTGGATCAAAGCACTAAGCTCAAAAGTGGAACCTAGATGAAATGCTGGAGATAAGTCACTCCACCTCTCCCTAGCCACTGCAAGTGAGACATGAGGTTTGGCTAGCTCCACGCGGCACAGTCCGCACTTAGCACACCAATAGTCTCAAACACCCAAGACGGACCCTCGGCATCACACCATGCAGTCCTTGTTTTGGCAGGCTTCTGTTGTTTGCTTACATTATTTGTGTTCCTGTAACATTTTTTTCTGTGTCAAAGTGCCAGAAACAAAAATGGTGTCAATGTCTGAGTGGTCTCAGGAAAAAAACCTTCAGACTCTCAATTTCAAGGGCCAGAAGGGACCTCAAAAGCTCATCCAGTCCAACCCCCCTGCCAGAGCAGGATCACCTACACCAGATCACACAGGAACACATCCAGGCAGGTCTTGAATATCTCCAGAGAGGGAGACTCCACAACCCCCCTGGGCAGCCTGCTCCAGGGCTCTGTCACCGTCACAGGGAAAAATTTTTTCCTCATAGTTACATGAAACTTCCTCTGCCTCAGCTTCCACCACTGCCCCTTGTGCTGGCATTGAGCACCACCCAGCAGAGCCTGGCTCCAGCCTCTGGGCACTCACCCTTTACAGAGTGGCTGGAGAGCAGCCAGGCAGAGGGACCTGGGGGTACTGGTCGATGGTAGGCTGAAGATGAGCCTGTAGTGTGCCCAGGCAGCCAAGAGGGCCAATGGCATCCTGGCCTGTGTCAGGAACAGTGTGGCCAGCAGGAGCAGGGAGGTCATTCTGCCCTGTGCTCAGCACTGGTTAGGCTGCACCTTGAGTCCTGTGTCCATTTCTGGGCCCCTCAGTTTAGGAAGGATGTTGAGATGCTGGAAGGTGTCCAGAGAAGGGCAACAAAGTTGGTGATGGGTTTGGAATGCAAGCCCTGTGAGGAAAGGCTGAGGGAGGTGAGGTTGCTTAGCCTGGAGAAGAGGAGGCTCAGGGGAGACCTTATTGCTCTCTACAACTCCCTGAAGGGAGGGTGTAGACAGGCAGGGGCTGATCTCTTCTCCCAGGCAACCAGAACCAGAACAAGAGGACACAGTCTCTAGCTGCGACAGGGGAGGTTTAGGCTGGAGGTTAGGAAGAAATTCTACACAGAGAGAGTGATTGCCCATTGGAATGTGCTGCCTGGGGAGGTGGTGGAGTCGCCATCACTGGAGGTGTTCAGGAGGAGACTTGATAGGGTGCTTGGTTGCATGGCTTAGTTGATTGGATAGTGTCAGATGATAGGTTGGACTCGATCTCGAAGGTCTCTTCCAACCTGGTTTATTCTATTCTATATTTGTAAACACTGATGAGGTCACCTCTCAGTCTCCTCTTCTCTAAGATCACTCAGTCTCTCCTCATATGGAAGATGTTCCATTCCCTTCATCACCCTTGTGGCTCTGCACCGGACTCTCAAGTAGCAGCATACTGTCTCTCTTGAACTAAGGGGCCCAGAACTGGACACAGTATTTCAGATGTGGCCTCACCAGTGCAGAGCAGAGCGGGAGGAGAACCTCACTCAACCTACTGGTCACACCCCTTCTAACCCACCCCAAAATGGCATTGGCCTTCCTGGCCACAAGAGCACACTGCTGGCTCATGGTCATCCTTCTGCCCCCAGGACCCTTTCAGCTTCACTGCTCTCCAACAGGCCAGTCCCCAGCCTACACTGGTGCCTGGAGTTGTTCCTCCCCAGGTGTAAGACTCTACACTTGCCCTTGTTGAACTTCAAATTTCCCCCTGCCCAGCTCTCAGCCTGTCCAAGTCTGGCTGAATGGCAGCACAGCCTTCTGGTGTGTCAGACACTCCACCCAGCTTGGCATCATCAGCAAACTTGCTGACAGTGCTCTCTGTGCCCTTGTCCAGGTCACCAAGGAAATCTTAGCTCAATGTGAAAAAACATTCTGCTCCAGAGGGGGCCAGATCTGAGCATCCTGGGAGTGAGACCTCATTGCTCCCTACAACTACCTGAAAGGTGGTTGTAGCCAGGAAGGGGTTGGTCTCTTCTCTCTAGCAACCAGCACCAGAAACAAGAGGACACAGTCTCAAGCTGTGCCAGGGGAAGTTTAGGCTGGAGGTGAGGAGAAAGTTCTTCACCGAGCGAGTCGTTCGTCATTGGAATGTGCTGCCCAGGGAGGTGGTGGAGTCCCCATCCCTGGAGGAGTTGAAGAGGAGACTGGCCGTGGCACTTGGTGCCATGGTCTAGTCATGAGGTCTGTGGTGACAGGATGGACTTGATGATCTTTGAGGTCTCTTCCAACCTTGGTGATTCTGTGATTTTCATAAGAGAGGTCCTGCAGACCATTACAGTTTTGCTGCTGCACAGGGTCAGAAATGCTCACCATCTCAGCAGGGACCAGCATGGAAGTGCTCATCTCACCAAACCCAAACAAACCAAAAGAAAACAAACAACCCTATCCATTCTTAATTGAAGTTGGCAAAACACACACATTTAAGTTTTAACTCATTAGAAATCTCAAACTCACTTATCTACACAATCTTGAATCTGAGCTCCTAGTACAAATTAAAGGCCAAGTCACTCTGTCTTCATTGCTACCCTTCTCTAAAATTAAGATCATAGCTGAGTTTGCAGCACAGGTATTCCCTGAATCAAGTTTGGCCCTGTGCCATCCCAGTGGCCCTAAATTTTATTACTTCATTTTTTCAGTAGTGCTTTCTAAAAAGGAAGTAAGCATCACGTAGGAAAGAACTAAGCAACTCAGCTCAAGCAGGGAATTCTGAGGTACAGCAAAAGCATGTGTGCATAGACAACCACCACTGTTAAACATTTTTACTCCTAAAGGTGGGAAGTGGAAACCTTAGTTAAGAGTAACCCTCAGGTCTGACCTCTAAAAACAGCACTGAGATGCAGCAAATTCAAAAGCACTCCTGGAGAGCTGCCAAACAAAGAGGGACCTGGGGGTGCTGATTGACAGCCGCCTAAACATGAGCCAGCAGTGTGCCCAGGTGGCCAAGAGGGCCAATGGCATCCTGGCCTGTATTAGGAATAGTGTGGCCAGCAGGAGCAGGGAGGTCATTGTGCCCCTGGACTCTGCATTGGTTAGGCCACACCTTGAGTCCTGTGTCCAGTTCTGGGCCCCTCAGTTTAGGAAGGACATCGAGACACTTGAGCGTGTCCAGAGAAGGGCAACAAGGCTGGGGAGAGGCCTTGAGCACAGCCCTGTGAGGAGAGGCTGAGGGAGCTGGGGTTGTTTAGCCTGGAGAAGAGAAGGCTCAGGGGTGACCTCATTGCCCTCTACAACTACCTGAAAGGTGGCTGTAGACAGGAGGGGGTTGGTCTCTTCTCCCAGGCAACCAGCACCAGAACAAGGGGACACAGTCTCAAGCTGTGCCAGGGGAGGTTTAGACTCGAGGTGAGGAGAAAGTTCTTCACTGAGCGAGTCATTCGTCATTGGGATGTGCTGCCCAGGGAGGTGGTGGAGTCGCCGTCCCTGGAGGTGTTCAAGGGGAGATTGGACGTGGCACTTGGTGCCATGGTCTAGTTGTGAGGTCTGTTGGGACAGGTTGGACTTGATGATCCTTGGGGTCTCTTCCAACCTTAGTTACTGTGATACTGTGTGAAACTATCCCAGTGTGTGCACTTGGGAATCTACACTTCAGCCCAAAATAGCAAACCTAAGGGAGGGCACAGCAAGTGCTGTATTTGAAACCAGAAAGATCAGATAGAGGGAAACACTTGCAAACATTTGTCACTTGCTGTGAAGAGATTTTTCCCAGCTCTAGAAAGCAAACCCTCACTCATCTGGGACTTGGCAGCAACAAAAGGCCAAAATTCATACTTTTATGAAGTGAAATACTTCAGCTATTTGAAAGAGCAAGAGAGGTCAATCACTCGGAAGCTACCGTGCCACCAGTTAACTGCAGGGGCTCTGATTTAACACAGATGCAGAGGGAACAACACTACTGACACTTTTTTCCCAGCTCTGTTAAAGAACAAAGCAGATCTAATTCCCATCACCTAAACAGAAAAAAAGACCAAGCTAACACAAGCTTTCCCTTTCAAACCAAAGACAGTAACGTGTCTAACATACCTGAGTTTGGGTACAGGCAGACATCATTGATATCATGCTCTGGCTCCATCGAAGTAAAGATCTTCCCCTGGAGTTGCAGGAAGAAAAGACATTCAAGAACTGCAAATAATATCATTAGATTCAGTACATCTACACATTAGGAACAGCCATTATGGAAGCCAAGAAAAAATGATGGAACAAAGATGGAACAGATTTTGCAGAACAATAAAATATTGTCCAAGTGTCTGAACGTAACACAGGGAACTCAATGCTGTGTTTTGTCCCTGCTCTCCTCTCTTCAGGAAGTGTGGCCCACTGGCTGCTGAGGGCACAGCCAGGTACAGCTCACACTTCTGTGCTCATCTGACACGTTTATTTTCATCTTTTATTCTAAAGGGACGGTGAGGACCATAAACTTCTGGTCACTGTAACCCTCATTTTGTTAGCTGTGAACGTGGTAGGTTTAGATTTTGTTTTGGCAAGTTTCCTTGCATGAAACCACGGACTGAAAGAATTGGATTCTGGAGCTTGGTTCTTCCACCCTGCTCATGTCAACATAAAAGGAAATACAGCTCAGCACTTTATTTATAGACTCAGTATTAAAGAGGTCAACATATACCACTGCTTTTACTACTTTTGTCTATGTAGCTTAGATTAGAATTGAAGATACTTGAGAAAAGTAAAAGCAGGCAACAATATTACCCACCCCCCCACCCCCCAAAAAAAAACAAACAACAAAACAAAACCAAAAATAATTGGAAGAGTCTGGAAAAGCCAGACAAAATACAGGTGCTTTTAGAAGCCAACACACAAGACAGACAGCAGAGGAAGAGTCTCCAAGAGCGGGGCCACAGAATCTGAAGCATGAGAGTACATGCCTACCCAGTTCTAAATGAGGGACAGGAACAGAGCAAATTTTGATCCCATTTCTCCTTTTTTCTTTCCCTGCAGCAATCCCACCTACCTTTCTGGGCCCTTCCTTTCCCTCCCAGTTACATGCTGTTACCCCACCCACCCCGGTCTCTCCCCGGTGATTAATCACCCTGGTCTTAGCAGACAAAAGCCTCCTCCCCACCCCAAGGCACGTCTCAGCATGGGGCTATTCTGGTATCAAAGCCAGATGCTCTCCACCCCGCAGACTGCCTCTGCAGTTGGTTCCCAGCCAGAGATAGTCAGGAACCAACATCTGGGAGAGGTGGAGCCAGCTGGAACACACTCTAGGAAGGAGTCCAAAGCTATCTTTGCCTTCCCACTACAGAGGCCATCTGACAAGCCTCACAGTGTTTCGTTCTCAATGAGGGAAATGCATCTACCTGGGAAAAATGGGAAGAGGCCACTGCAGATGTTTCAAATAATAATTTGCTCCTTTAAACAATAATTTATTCCCACTTTTAAACAATTAAAAATAACTGCAGAGGAGCTTACAAAAACCTGCTTGCAAGCACATAGAAAAATAAGAGGATGTTGAAAGTTTATGTAGAAGCACTGAAACAACTGCCTGGAACAGTCAGCAAAAAAGTGCCTCTGAACTGCAACTGCTCCCGATACACTTCACTGCAAAGCCAGAAGAGCAGAGCACTGAACAGTCCCTCAAACTGAGCAAGGCACTGCAGTGCTCCTGGAAATCTCTGGGGCAAGTGTCACTGGCAGGAAGATTAAAGAACAGCATGATGCAATGGAAGAGATGTTTCCATTCCACTTAGCGGTACAAAAGGCAGGGATTAGGATCCCACAGCACAGCACACATTGCTCTGCACCCAGGTACAGTGCAAATAAGCAGCATCTGGCTTTAACAGGTGATGAGGTGACGCCAGCCCCTCTCTAGCAGAGAGCTGCAATGATCAGGTTCTCTCTCACGTAACATCCTAACCAGGGATGGTCAATACACAAACCAAGGCAGTGGCTAGGATAGCGCTTTTTATGTTCAAACCTTCCTGCTGATAGAAGCACCTTAGGCAGACATATATGAACAGTTAAAAAATTCCCAGGACTACATATCTTGATACCTGACAGGCTGCTGATTAACCTCCCAGATGCTGGTTTATTTAGTCTGACAGACCAAAAAGCTGTGCAAACTGGAACAGGTGAAAAATCCAACTTCCTGCTCTGAATTTCAGCTTAATTATTTAAGCTGCATGAAAAGAAATGAAAATTCAGAAATCTGCAAGCAGCAAGACGAACTTACTGTGTCTTTGTTCCACATCTTTATGATTCGAGAGTCTGCAGAGAGAATCAAATCCAGCTGAGGCTGAAACTGAACCGACCTGATGGGCAGCCCATAGCGGTGATCTTTGACTATCAGTGGGTTGCTAGACCGGAGATCGTACAGCAAAACCTTCAAGAGCAAGAGACAGATGAAACCTGCAACACTGCAAGGTCAAGAGGAAAACACACACCAGATCTTCACTAAAGATTTAGCTAAACTTGAGGCTTTACTTGAATACATGGATAGGATTTGCATAGAAGATGTAATTCTGCTCTCTGAAAAGGGCTTATGATGGGAGCCCAGCTATGCTGGCAGTGGGGTTTGACCACAGCATGCTTCAGTCTAGAAAAAATTCAAGAGCAAATTTAAGAGCTCACTATCTTCCTTTTCAATTTCTATTGGAAAAATGAACTGTTTTCAAGGCTTTCAGGATTTCTCAATTATCCATATTTCCCTTTAAGTTTCTTCTGCTTTTCTAACAGGATTTAGTTTTCGACTCCCTTTGGCATTCAGTGAGTGCCACTTTCACTCAGCACAACACCACAATGTACATTTCAAGTAGAGACTACAGGCCTTGCCTTCCACAGTATCACAGTATCACTAAGGTTGGAAGAGACCTCAAGGATCATCGTGTCCAACATGCATTTTCATCTGCAAAGTCTCCTGTGGAACTCGAGAAAGACCTGAACTCTTTCACATGTAATGTGTGAATACTAACTCCAATTATATTTTTATCAATATATTTTCATCAAAGTGATACTAGTGTGCAATAAACCTTGCCTGACATACACTAGCATCATGGCAAGTACAGCTTAAGAGCTGTACACATCTGTACCTACTATTGAACAAGCCAGGGCTTTCTAAATGCACTAAGAGACTGCTGAAGGCAGAAAAAAAATCCCTCCTCCACTTTATTAACTGCTGCCATCATATCTGTAAATTAAATCACCCCTCACAGAAAGATTAGACAGTAAGAACAATTATTGAAAGAATCACAAAATCACTTAGCTTGGCAAAGACCTTGAACCCAACACTACCCCATCCACCACTAAATCATATCCCCAAGCACCGCATCTACACCCCACTGAGATCCTGTGCCAAGCCCTGCCCATTGCACAGCAGACTGCAGTTACAAAAGAATCTTTGGTAAAAGCCAGCATGCTGGATTTGAAACTCCTCCTTTCCAACTTACTCATCACTCTTGCTTGCACTGGGAAGGGGCTTGATTTTTTAAAGAGTCTCATAATTTGTCACAGCCCCTGCAAAGCCAAGATGACATCACTCACTTCTGTTTTCTGAGCCACTACCAAGGCAAGGGAGAGCTTTACACAAGTACTGAGATGATCTTGACGGCCTCAAAAGGCAGCAGCCTCCCCACCTGACTCCCCACCAGGTGAAGAACCTGACTTCTTCACCTTCAGTCACAAGCAAACTGAAGAATTTGAAGCCACGGAGGATGTGATGACTGTAAGCGGTCCTTGCAGCAAAGGGCACTTTGAAGAACCAACCTTATCGATTGTGTGCTTCTATACTACTCTACTCATGTAATTTATGCTCTTCTAAACGCTTGTGTTAACATACACCTATATATTTACAGTAAATGCACTCAGCACACAGCAACTTGGATTGGAAACTGCAGGAACAGGATCTTCTAAGACCTGCTGTAGGCGTTGTTAAGCCTACCTGCCCAGTGGATGTTCCAACAGCCATATTCAAAGCTCCATCAAATTTCAGTGCTGAAATGGACGGCAAACCTTCTATCCTGCAAAGCACAATGCTTATAATTAGACATTCTCCTTTACTGGAAGAATCATTTACATATTAAACACAGTGCAGATAAGGAAGGTCAATTAATTCACAGCACTCAAACACTAGTTCAAAAGGTAGTTGTGTAAAAGATTAAGCACTGCTCCTCAGATCAATAATTAAGAGACTCCTTTGTGCCTAAGAAAGCCCTTTATTCACACTAGCACTAAGCAGAGAGGACCAGGGGCAGGTCATCTGCACACAAAGTAGGGCTTGTTACTAAAGCAACACTTCAGAGGAAACAGAAGCAGCTGCTTCCAGGAGGCAGCCTTTACTCACTCGGTGTCTGCTGTCACACTGCTCAACGCACAGTCCAGCAGCCCAACTCGAGTCCTTGTTCTGGGATCCCAGCATTCCACTTTACCCTGAAGAGTTCAGAAAACGTTTCAAGCTGATGCAGCAGGCGCCTGGTGTTCTGACAGTGCTCACATACAGTGGTGAGTTATCTGTGAGCAATTCATCGGATTTCTCAGGCTGACAGCAGATATTTCAATGGCGACACACCAGCTCTACACATCTAACTTCCCTTTAACCCGATCCAAAAGTCAAAATCCTTAGCACTGCATTTCCAAAAACGAGCAGGGCGCTCATGCCAGCTAATCCCAGCAGATTTACTCTGAAGTAAAACCACATCATTTTCTGCCCTATCTGCAAAATCTCAAGCATCTCAGGAAAAAAGGTAGCTGAGAAATCCTACCTGCACTGTGCTCTGCAAAATCATCCTGTTTAACTGTTACATGCCTAAGACAGCCCATGAGATCAAATCGAGTAATCACACTTGCATGATCACTTCTTATCCTCATGCAAACTACTGTAAGGAAGAAATAAACTTCACTGCCCCTTCGTCAAAGAAATGCAAACATTTACCTCAGCCGTCCCCAGAGCAAACAGGAAGTGTACAGGGTTTATGTCACAGACATTGCTCTCTCTGAAACAGAAAAGGGTCAAGTATAACGACCTCAGAATAATTACACACATGAACAGCTAGAAAGATTTCTGCTCATCCTGGAAAAGCAACAGCTGGAGGAAAGGGATGGGTGGCCACCCAAGAGCAGCTTCCTAGGCTTAAGAGGAGCTTATCATGGATTTGGAGCCATCAGACAGTGCTGATGACTTGACAGAGGTGATCCTCCAACTGATAAGACAATTATCCACAGAGTAAAAATATTAAGTACTGGAATGGGTTGCCCCTGGATGATGTGGAGTTTGTCATCTGAGTTTAAGATCCCACAGAATCACCAAGGTTGGAAGAGACCTCAAAGATCATTAAGTCCAACCTGTCACCACAGACCTCATGACTAAACCATGGCACCAAGTGCCATGGCCAGTCCCATCTGGAACACCTCCAGGGATGGTGACTCCACCACCTCCCTGGGCAGCACATTCCAATGGCTAACGACTCTCTCTGGGAAGAACTTTCTCCTCACCTCCAGCCTAAACTTCCCCTGGTGCAGCTTGAGACTGTGTCCTCTTGTTCTGGTGCTGGTTGCTTGAGAGAAGAGACCAACTCCCTCTTGGCTACAGCCACCTTTCAGGTAGTTGTAGGGAGCAATGAGGTCTCCCCTGAGCCCCCTCTTCTCCATGCTAAACAACCCCAGCTCCCTCAGCCTCTCCTCATTTTCCCCTGGGAAAATGCACCTGAATTCAGTGTGATCTTGAGTAGGAGCCTAGGCTCTGAGGCTCTCTCTGAACTCAGGAATTCTGCCTTTCTCTGCCTGTACCACTGTCTAGCACCTGTCCTTGCCACATTAGTACATCATTACATTGTTAAACAGCTCAATTGTGTCAGGAGGGCTTCCCTATTAGTTCAGTTCTGAACCCTACATCTCCAGCAAGTTCTGATGGGTGGCCTGCCTTCCATTCCCCCAGCAAGTATCCTGTTTCTTAACAGGGCACTCAAGCAAGTGTTTCTCTCTACACCACTCATCCCAGAACTTCCCAAGCTGTGTTCAAAGCCCTTCACCTCCAATTCTGTAACTCACATATCCCCTTCACCTCACAAGGTCAAGCTCACCTAACTCAGATTTGACACTACACCCCTACCTCTTCCATTGCAAGATTTTCCTCCTTTTTGCTTCTGCTGCTCAGTTTCGGTACTGAGACATCCTAAACATTTCTTTGCCCATGAAACCATCTTACCCACCAAGCTGCTGCCTACCCAGTAGCCACTTCAGTCTTTCCTCATCTGCTTACCCCACATAAAAGAAACCCAGCTCCTTCTCCAGTGGGGTTTTCAAACACTCAGGCAAATGCCAGAGATACAAAAAGTCTCTCTGGGCTACTCCAATAACAGAAGGACAAAGACATGTCTGGGAAAGCACATACCCCGTGGGTAGAGCTCTGTATGATGGCCAAATTGAGCAATAATGGCCAAGTATTGATGTAGTGCCCTGCAGTTATACAGTGCCCACAGCCAGTCTATACTACAGACCTTTAAAACATCCCCACAAGAACCCTCAAACCCTAAGAACTAGAACTAAGAGTTACAGAACATAAAGACTCTGCATATGTTCCCTTTCAACTCCACGGGGTGTGGGCAGCATCCAGCTGTGGCAGCAGTGCTGAGCACGCTGGTGGTGAGGGCAGCATCCAGCTGTGGTGGTGTGCTTCCACCTGGTGGAAGTGAGGCAGATGTCCTGCAGCACAGATCACTTACGCAGCCTCCGTCTGCAGGGAGTTGAGGAAGCGTCCTTGCTCCAGGTTTAGCCTGTACACTTCGGAGCTAGAAAGGGAAAATTCCAAATTACTTCTTATCCTGACCAGTCCTGAGAAGCACTGATGTACGTCAGAGGTTATGCAGTCTTGCTGACAGCCTTGATTTGCCCAACACACCATCTTCAGAGCTCCCATCGCTAAACCTCAGGCACAAATATCCTTCAGTGTTAAAACCGCAGGGAAATGTCTGCCTTCAAAGGTATTTACTGCAATGCCATGTTCTGCCAACTCTTCTTTTTCCAGGGAAAAGATATATTACTGCATTTCTTAAAACCTTCTGATTTCCCATGATTTACATCGTACTTTGAATTGCTGATTAATCTGTTCAACACCCTCAAGACTTCACTTTGGTTTTACTATGTCTTCTCAAACTCTATTTTCGTGACTTGACCCACACTTCAACAACAAAACACCAACCAGGATAGAATAGAATAAAATTAACCAGGTTGGAAGAGACCTTTGAGATCGAGTCCAACCTATCACCCAACACCACCTGATCAACTAAACCTTGGCACTGAGTGCCTCATCCAGTCTCCTCTTAAACACCTCCAGAGATGGTGACTCCACCACCTCCCTGGGCAGCACATTCCAAAGGCCAATCTCTCTTTCTATGAACAACTTCTTCCTAACATCCAGCCTAAACCTCCCCTGGCCCAGCTGGAGACTGTGTCCTCTTGTTCTGGTGCTGTTTGCCTGGGAGAAGAGACCAACCCCTACCTGGCTGCAACCTCCCTGCAGGGAGTTGGAGAGAGCAAGAAGGTCTCCCCTGAGCCTCCTCTTCTCCAGGCTAAGCAACCCCAGCTCCCTCAGCCTCTCCTCCAGACCCCTCCCCAGCTTTGTTGCCCTTCTCTGGACACCTTCCAGCATCTCAACATCTTTCCTCAACTGAGGAAACTTTCCTAAACACAGGACTCAAGGGGTGGCCTAACCAGTGCTGAGCACTGGGCACAATGACTTCCCTGCTCACCACACTGTTCCTGATGCAGGCCAGGATGCCATTTGCCTTCTTGGCTACCTGGGCACACTGCTGGCTCATCTTCAGCTGCTGTCAACCAGTACCCCCAGGCCCCTTTCTGCCTGGCTGCTCCTAGCCACTCTGACCCCATCCTGGCCACAATAACCCCATGCAGTGCTACAATGTGCAGAACCTGGCATTCAGATATGTTCAATCTCATGCCCTTGGACTCTGCCCACCTGCCCAGCCTGGCAAGGTCCCTCTGCAGAGCTCTCCTACCCTCTAACTGATCAACACCTGCCCCCAGCTTGGTGTCATCTGCAAACTTACTGATGATGGACTCAATCCTCTCGTCCAGGTCATCGATAAAGATATTAAAGAGCATGGGGGCCCAGCACTGATCATTTAATTTTCCTTGCTGAGATGCTAGTGGCTTTTTAAAACAGTACCCTGGATCACAAGTTTTGTAACAAGCTTGCAATTATGATGTACCTGGTTAAAAAACCACAAGTCTCAGTGCAGGAAACTGAACTCCTCTTCGTCCTCTTCCCAAGCAGTTCTCCATCACTAACTTGTAAGGAATTACTAGGCCAAATTTTTAACCTTCCTGGTATTTTAATGTTCATTTTATTCTTGGAAAACATTGCTAACCAAAGAGAAACAAAACACTGCACTTCATCAATACCTTGCTCCTACAAAAAACAGGTCACACGATGGGTAGTGGTAAGAGAAATCTCTACCAAATTTTGGTATTCTTGTCCTGTAGTAATGGCCATGCTGTGAATGGAACTCCACAAACCTGCCACACTGCAAGAAGACAATCTGAAACGAAAACAGAGAGCCCTGAAACATACAGAAGCAGAATACAATCTCCTTGTCTTACATCACAAACTCCAGAGATTTCTTCTCAAGTTCACACAGCTTCATCATAGCTCATTTAAATAATTCATAGCAAAATGACAGAATCAACTAGCACTCAACATTCTCACTAGCCACAGCAAAGATCTTTATGAACAAACAGTAAATGAATAATCAGGAGTGCATGTGACACTTTGGAAGTGACGGTGCAGCCAGAAGCACTTCAGGCGTCTCAGTGTTATGCCACACACAAATCCACACCTGCACTTCTCTCAGCCACTGGAGTGGTTCATTTCCTCCAGGAACAATGCCAGGCAGACAGCAGCATGCAGATGAGTACACCCCAATACACAGCAGGGTCCCAGTCAATGACAGCAAGGACCTTTGTGCATTCCCTCATTGTTTGCCCACCACATAAGCACATTGCTTCTCTCTGATATTTAAACCTCTCAGCCCTGGGAGAGCCCAGAGGGAGGCATTACTAGATGTCTTTATCTATACTAGTAAATAAAGCAGGAACCTGCCCCTGCAGTCCTGATGGCAATTTCACACGGCACAACTCATACCCACACCATGGAATTCTTCCCACTCCAAACACAAACAGCATCACCCACACCATGTTACATTCATGCTGTACCTCACACCGTGTCCCCAGCACAGTGTGAGGGAGAGACAGCTGCTCTGGCCCAAACTCCTCCATTTGGAATGCAAACAGTGAAGTGAGCTGGATAACCACACGCCAGCTCTTGACTCTGAGCCTCACCCCTATTTAGCTTTGACTAGAAAAGTGACAGTTTGGCTGAGGGTATGTACAGACATGCATCTTCTGAAGCAGCAGAGAGATTTTACACTTCCTGTCGCTGGCCTGCATTGCTGGCAACACCAATAAGGATGAGAAGCTTGGGAAAGGCCAAGTATAGAATTTCATTTTCATCTGTACTCCTTATTCATCTCTGTACATTCCTCCCTTACAAAATGTGGAGAAGGCACTGATCCAGGCTAGCACTTCATGCTTATTGACCAGCAAGTCCTCCCTAACGGGGTCCCCTCAAGACAAAAGGGATGTTGAGAGCATCCAGAGGGCTACCAAGGCAGACAAGAGGCAGAACACAAAACATACAAAGAAAGGTTGGAAGAATCTCAGCCAGGCAAGTAACACCCCCCAGGGCAACCTAATAGCAGGCAGCAACTGATGTGCAGCTAGAAAAAGAAAAGAACCAAACCCTTTGCACTAGCAACAGCGACAATTTCAGACTCTCCTGGGCAGGTTAGACAGGAAGTAAACATTTCCTACAGTGAGGTAACGCAGCATTTCAGCAGATTCAGTGAATCAGTGCATGCCTGCCATTTTTGACATCTGAAAGGTCTCTTCCCACCAATATTTAGAGGATTCTAAGCATTTCAAGACTAATTTCTCAAATACTCTTGCCTCTAACATGTTCCAAACACTGGCAGCTACCTGAAATAGTTTTCTTTGTGATGATTTAGTAAGTTGTAAGAAAATTAAATTGAAAATTTAGTCTGTATTAAGCTGTGAAAGTAGAGCTTCGGTATGGGATACAGCAGCAGTTTCAGCTGGAGGCACACACAAATCCTGCTGTTCCTCAGCAGTCAATGCAATGTGTTTGTCTCAGTCTCCTTTACCTGTTTGGGCTGCGCAGCCAGAAACATTCTCCCACAGACAAGTGGGAGGCTCCTGAACAGTCTCAGCCGACTTCTTTTGCTACTTCACACATTCTCAGATCTCTCATAGGGAAAAGATTTTGCAAAGACTACAGCTAGAAGGCTAGAGGACAACACGTAGCGAACAAGCCTGTACCGGAAATGCCAAGATCTCACTATTAAGATTTACGCTTAAGAAAAGGAGGCTGCTCCGAGCGAACACTGCAAAATGAGACGCTTCAGTTGCACGCTTAACTAGGAACACCACACCCTGGTGGATCAGTAAAGCAAGGTTTACAGAAAGAGGTAACATTTTATTGCATCAACTGCTGAAGCTGAACTTGGCTGCTTTCAGCCAAGTGCGATACAGAGTTAGAAGCAGCAGTTCTACTGGGCCTGAAAAAGGGCTGAGGGTCTGATGAAGAACTGTTTCCTTCAGACAGTACTTCTCGCCACAATCTTCACCTCCTTCAAAGGCAATGCTAACAAATCACCCAGCCCACCTCTCTGAAAAGGAGTATCTGTGTAACACTCGTCACAAGGGATGGCAACTGAATGTTGTCATGAAAGAATTGACTAATCCCATTTCCCTCGTTATTTTGTTTGTAGGCTAGACCAGTATTTAAAGTGTTTATCTACTACAGACAAAAAACTTTGGAAGTGGTAAGGCAAAGTACAATAGGAGGAGACAACAGAAACAAACAACATTCTGAAGGTACAAGAAATGTTTGCCCTGATGCTTTTAAAACATGCTTTTCTGTTCCAGAAGTTGTGTTGATTGACTGCTCTTACTATATATGAAAATGCATTTTAATACACATATTAAACAACTTTTCATGTATACACTGAAAACAGTAAACATACCTTTGAGTAATCATCTGATAAAATCTCAAATGTAACCACTAGAAGAGAGAGCAAGAGAATTTTAAGTCAACTTAAGCAAGCTGATTTGCAAGCATTGGCATAGATCCTGCAAACACTCACACTAACCTTTAGTCATGCTAGCATTCCCCACAGCTGTCAATGCAGAATGCAGGCATTGTGATAACATCTTTAATTATAAACTTTTATTTGCAAAATAGCAAGCAGTGTTCTAAAACTTTAGGCACATTTGAAGCACCTTGTAATCTTTTTATCGTTCTGGTGTACTCGACACATGTTCCTCAACACAACGCTCAGCAAGGTCTTTACTGGCACAGAGAGCCTCCAACCAAATGGTTTTCAGTAAGTGTGTGGTCCATGGACCTTTGGCGAGCCATCAGACGCGAGTAAAAAAAATAGTTCAGACACACTACACACAAACCTGCAGATGAAACCCTTCTAAGGGGGCACTGCTTCCACAGAAAAGGTTTTAAGGTTCAAAAAACCCCACCAAACAAAGCCCAAGCACACCACAAACTGACAGCTTCCGTGGTGAGCACTGCAACCTTCTGAACTTCGCCTAGTTTTAAATCAGCTGGGTTGGGAACACTAAGGAGTAGCTGCTTCAGCTAAGCTGGTTCCATTTCAGTGAGGCAGTTCACTTCACGGTTACCTGAAGTGACTCTTCACACTTCAAATTAAACATACTTCTGCAGTCTAGGAAGATGCTAGTTCCAAGAGTTTTACTTTGAGCTCTAATCACCAGTAAGCATATACTACTACAATGACTCCTGCTCCACTACAGGGAGTGCCACTCTTGCCATACCTTCCTTTCTGAACCCCTGCCCCTACCACTTCCCTTCTTACTATGTTGTGCACTCTTTACTCCATGTGAAGAAACACCATCATGCTCTACTCCCCTCCTCTTCACCTAATTCAGTAGGTCTCCATTTCTGCTACTCATATCACTTTCATACATCACTGCTAGAACAGCTTCGTTCTTCCCTAACAATTTAGGACTTCTACCACGCTATGCTCATCTCCTCATTGCTTTGCTCACCTCTGTACCCCAGTTTTTAGCCAATCCAAACTCATGCAAGCACCATTTGCCTAATCTATGCACCCTAAAACTCAAGAGCCACAGCAGATCTGACTTCCTCCCCTAGTCTAGCTGCCAGAAAAGTCTCCCTTTCCACTGTACAGATGTACCCCTACTTTCCTTACCACAGCTGCTGTCCCTCCAAATTAGTAGCAGTGGTGTACATTAAGGCTTAGCCATGCTACCATCTATCATCCACTACCTTGTTTCCTAGTAAATAAACACAACATTAAACCAACCCACATCAGGGAATTTTCTCTGTCCTGTGACTTACCTTGGGCTCCAGTGGGATAGTGAAAGCACAGTGCATGCAGAGTGCCTTCTCCTGCTTCACCCAAGGGGAAAGAGGGGACATCTGGCCACCCCTCAGCCATGGTATCCTCTCTGCATTCCCCATACAGAGCACAGACCTCAGCCAAATCCACTCACCAAACCCTGCACTTACTGGCACAAGGTGAACCTCGCATTCCTCACACCACTCCAAGAGAAGAAATACATTAGGAGGAGGACAAGGATAAAAGCTAGGCGATTCTTGTGCTCCTGCAAAGCACATTTTGTCTCCTCAGCACAGGTTGGGAAATCCCTCCTCGAGTCCAACTGGAACTATCCATGAGCAACATCATGAACTATCAGTCACAGCTCGTACTAACCTTCAGAATCTAAGCATCTTTCAAACTTCTGGGATAACTGATAGGTATCAAAACAGCGGATCCTTGGCTTGTAAGTTCCTGAAAGAAAAATTTGATCTTTAGTAAAAATGTAAGCCAGAAGTACACTGAAGCATTGTTTAAACATAACATCTTACACATACAGGCCTTACTGCATTTCAGCTCTAAGTGTCCTGACCTCAAAGTCTCTGTGACTGGAAGAACATGCCTCTCGTTGGCATGACCTGTGGCCTGATTTTTGTCTTCAGTGCCTGAAAGGACCCTGCATGTTTGCAGGTTCTTCTGATTACCAGACACATCCTGCAGAATCCAACACCTTCCAGTAGATCCAAGGCTCCTTAAGCTATGAAAGCATTCACATTTGGATCCTGCTGTGACCATGTAGTAGGAAAGAGTTAACTGGAGCTTGACTAGAAGCTGTTGAGGGCTGCCTGGGAATAATTGGTGTTTGTACCCAGATGCCTGGGAATGCTTGGTGTTTGATCCCACGTGCATAACAGTAACGGGTAAGACGTATCTGTGGGTTCCTCTGTTTGCAAAACTAAGAAGGGATGGTGGGAATGTACTGAACGTGTTCGCATCCTGAGCTAACCACAAAAGACCTTCAAGCCCTTGTTTGACTGCTAATGGACCTGAGGAAGATAAAGATGAGGAAGGCTATTGCTGGGCAGGGTGTGTGTGACCCCCTGAGTAGGCTGCACACATGAGCAGTAGGGTGAGAAGTTACTCAACACGATTGCAAAATATGGGAGGGGCTTTGGCCCCAAGACCCAGACCAGCCTCCTGTGATGTCCTGGCCCCACGGCACAGGACCCTTAAAAAAGACCTGAAGATCGCCACTGGCAAGGTCCTGCTGCCTCTCTGCTCCAAGCAAAACAAGACTTGGTCTGGGGGTCGCCTGACCGGATGGCAGACGGTCAGCTCCACCATCTGGCCTCTTGGGTACCACCGTGCTGCTCATGGAGTGTTCAGGGTGAGTTGTGCTTTACGTGGGACCGAGCTCTTCTTCTGTGTTTCCTGAGCAGCCTGCAGGGTTGTGGCTCGCAGCGCTCCGCCACAGCCTCGCCCGCCTTCGTGATGAATGAAGACGTGCCTGCTGGCACCTGTGCTGTACCTAGCTATTTCACCCCGCATCCAAGAGCTCACCAATACAGACCGTCACAGCAGGCAGCATGACCCTCCTCCAAAACACCCCCCAAACCACGCCTGAAAGTTCTTCAGAGCAAATTAACATATATAACAATACTGTATATAACAACATATATAACAATTAAGAACTTATTTTCTAACTGTATGATAAACAGTTTAGGTTTTGTGCTATGAAATCATGGTGGCGGGGGTGGGGGGGGGGGGTGTCAAACTACATGGCCTTCAAAGGTCCCTTCCAAACCTTCCTGCGATTCTAGATTCAAAGAACATCTGCATGTGTTCCACAATGCCACCAGCAATACTGCTGCTCTATCACACCTGAAGGCTACACTTCCAAAACTCTGTTCAGTGCTATGTTACCAATTGTGCTTGAAACACTAAGTCATGCTGCAACCAAGATTTTCTCACACTTTTGGCCTCTTCTAGAGAGAGACACTTTGTTAACTCACCGACTGCCATAATATACTGTCCATCTCTTGACACCTTAATCTTTGTGCTAACTGTTGGCATTTCAAAGTCTTGAATGAGTTCAATTCTCCTACGGATATCTATGAGAAACAAAAACAAAAACACACACCACCAAGTATTTTTGTAAAGGTAGCACAGTTGCATCAGCCCCAAAAACTGTGTCAGTTTCTTACAGAAGCATGTCAAGTTAACTGAACATAAGGAATACCTTTCCAGATCTCTCAAGGTACAAAGATCTTCTAAGTATGATTAACACATCACGAGCGGACTAACGTGGTCTGTTAACCCCAAGAAGCAGGCCACCTCCCCGCAAAACCACTGTCCGTGTTGAGCCGACGGTGTAACAAGTTATTACATAGCACAGTAACAAACACCCTCACCCCTTTTACACAACTAAGCCTTTGTAGAATGGACTCCACCCTCCTGTTAATTCTGTGCATTTTTTGTTTGGTTGAATTTCTTACCCAGCATTTTTGTGGCCATTTTTGGTATGATCAGCCATTTTTATTTTGTGTAACAAGCTTAAGTGAAATTGATGAAGTTCCTGTGCTCTTCAGACTTGCATAAGGAGAAGATTACAACTGGACTTCCTCAAAAGTTACACATGGAATTAATCCATTGTATCTGCAACCCCAATATTTAATATTTGAAATGCAAACCAACACTCTAATGTTCTTCCCTGCATCAGACAATGAAGCATCTCCCTCTGAACCTGCATGTGGTGAGTGTGCAGCTGAGCATTACTGAGGGCCCTCTGAGGGGAACACTCACCCACATCTTTCTTCTGCAAAGCCCTTTTCTTCCTATCCGAGAGCCACTGTAAGGAAAGATACAAACCAGAGTCGAGTTTTTCATCCACAAAGGAACCAGAGAATCACTTAAAGGTTGGAAGTACATCACACCAAGGGCGTTAACGTTTTCTTTTTTATTGATTATTTTAACAACTCACACCAGGAAAACTTACCAAGTCGTGTGCTTTACGGGTCTGTAGAATAACACACCTAGAGGTATACAGCCGCACGCATTCAAGTTTAACAAGTACCCAGAGCCCGTTTGAGCCCATGGCCCCAGCCTCGGCACCGGCGCACACGGGGAAGAGGCAGCTCAGCACGCTGCGGCGGCCCCGGCAGCGACCAGCGGCAGCCCCCCGGCCCCCAGCACGCTGCGGCGGCCCCGGCAGCGACCAGCGGCAGCCCCCCGGCCCCCAGCACGCTGCGAACGGCTCCGGCAGCGACCAGCGGCAGCCCCCCGGCCCCCAGCACGCTGCGAACGGCTCCGGCAGCGACCAGCGGCAGCGCCCCGGCCCCCAGCACGCTGCGAACGGCTCCGGCAGCGACCAGCGGCAGCGACCAGCGGCAGCGCCCCGGCCCCCAGCACGCTGCGAACGGCTCCGGCAGCGACCAGCGGCAGCGCCCCGGCCCCCAGCACGCTGCGAACGGCTCCGGCAGCGACCAGCGGCAGCCCCCCGGCCCCCAGCATGCCTGGAGCGGTTTCGATCGCAGGGACCGGCGGCGGCCCCGGCCCCGGCCCCGAGCACGCAGCATGCTTGGAGCGGTTTCGATCGCAGGGACCGGCGGCGGCCCGAGGCCCCACCGGCCGCCCTCTCGCTCCACTCCCTCACCTCCGGGAGGCTCCTGCCGGCACTCAGGCTGTAGATCTTCACCTCGTTGAGGCTGGAGACCTGCATGGCCACGGCCGCACCACTGCTTCCGGGGCAGAGGGAAGCGGAAAGCGACTCGCTCCCGGTCCTCTGCCTTTTGAGTCCGGTGGCGGCAGCTGCTTTGGGACCTTTCCGTTCCGGAGGAAGCAAATCTTGTCATGGAATCACAGAATGGCCTTTAGGATTACTCAGTCCAACCGTAACCAGACTACCACGGCCACTAAACCATCTACAGCATCTGGAACACCTCCAGGCATGGGGACTCCACCACCTCCCTGGGCAGCCTGTGCCAGTGCCTGACCACTCTTGCGCCAAAGACGTTTTTCCTCCTCTCCAACCTAGCCCTCCCCTGGCACATTTTCAGGCCATTTCCTCTCCTTCTATCATCTGATACAGGGAGAAGAGACCAACCCCCACCTAGCTCCAACCTCCTTTCAGGGAACTCTGGAGAGCAATGAGGTCTCCCCTTAGCCTCCTCCAGGCTGAACAACCCCAGCTCCCTCATCTCCTCCAAATCCCACACCAGCCTTATTGCTCTTCTCTGGACACGCTTCAGGGCTTCGATGTCTTTCCTATGCTGTGGCACCCAGAACTGAACACAGTACTCAGGCTGCGGCCTCACCGGGGTCAAATACAGAGGCATCTCTTCCCTACTCCTGCTGGACACACTAGTTTTAGAATAGAATAGGATAGAATAGAATAGACCAGGTTGGAAGAGACCTTCAAGATCATTGCATCCAACCCATCAACCAATCCAACACCACCTAATCAATTAAACCATGGCACCAAGCACCCCATCAAGTCTCCTCCTGAACACCTCCAGTGATGGTGACTCCACCACCTCCCCAGGCAGCCCATTCCAATGGGCAATCACTCTCTCTGTATAGAACTTCTTCCTCACATTCAGCCTAACTCTCCCCTGGCACAGCCTGAGACTGTGTCCTCTTGTTCTGGTGCTGGCTGGCCTGGAGGAGAGACCAACATCCGCCTGTCTACAGCCTCCCTTCAGGGAGTTGGAGAGAGCAAGAAGGTCTCCCCTGAGCCTCCTCTTCTCCAGGCTAAACAACCCCAGCTCCCTCAGCCTCTCCTCACAGGGCTGTGTTCCAAGCCCCTCACCAACTTTGTTGCCCTTCTCTGGACTCGTTCCAGCAAGTCAACATCCTTCCTAAACTGAGGGGCCCAGAACTGGACACAGGACTCAAGGTGTGGCCTAACCAGTGCTGAGCACAGGGCACAATGACCTCCCTGCTCCTGCTGGCCACACTGTTCTTGATGCAGGCCAGGATGCCATTGTCCCTCTTGGCTGCCTGGGCACACTGCAGGCTCGTGATCCAGGCCAGGATGCTGATGGCCTTCCTTGCCCTTAATCCCCTCATCCAAATCATTAATGATGATACTAAACAGAACTGGCCCCAGTACTAAGCCCTGGGGGACACTGCTTGTCGCCAGATGGGTTTATCTCCATTTGTCACAACTCATTGGGCCTGGCCACCAAGACAGTTTTTAATCTAGCCAAGAGTCCACCTGGCTATGGGCTGCAACGTCCTTGATGAGAATGTTGTGGGAGATGGTGCCAAAGGCTTGGGGTTCAAGAAGGCCAAGTGCAAGGTCCTGCAGTGGGGTCAGGAAAGCAGCCCTATGGAGAAGGACCTGGAGGTGCTGGTGGGTGAGGAGTGGGACATGAACTGGCAGTGTCCTGGGCTGCATCAAAAGAAGCATGTCCAGCAAGTCAAAAGAGGTGATTCTGTCCCTCTACTCTGCTGAGACCCCACCTGCAGTGCTAGGTCCAGTTCTGGAGTCCTCAGCGCAGATGTGGACCTGTTAGAGAGGAGCCAGACGAGGCCACAGCAATAGTAGGAGGGCTGGAAGCCCTCCACTGTGAGGCCAAGCTGAGAGAGTTGGGCTTGTTCAGCCTGGAGAAGAGAAGGCTGCAGGGAGACCATAGAGCAGCCTTTAAAAACTTACAGGGGCCTTGCAGAAAGATGGAGACAACATTTCTGACAAGGTCTGTTGCAACAGGATAAGGGCTGATGGTTCTAAACTGAAGACGGATAGATTTAGACTAGATAAAAGGAAGTCTTATTTTACAATGAGGGTGGTGAAACACTGGCACAAGTTTCCTCAACAGGTGGTGGAAGCTCCAACCCTGGAAACATTCAAGGTCAGGCTGGACAGACAACCTGCTCTAGTTGCAGATGTCCCTGCTGACTGCAGGAGGGTTGGACCGCATGACTTTTAGAGGTGCCTTCCAACCCAAAGCATTCCATGGTTCTGTGTCCAGCAAGCTTTGCTAGCACCACTGTTCACAGCAAAACAACTGAGCTGCTGCCTGTTTCCCCAGGCGTTCTTGTCTAACATTGAAAAAGCCCTCGCACAAGTCACTGCTGGGGGACGACAGGCAACAGGGGCAGCTGGAGTGTGCTGAACAGCCTGTGGCTCTCCTTCTTGCTAGGCAACGCTGTACCGTGTAGCATTCAAGCATAATGTCTGCTGTCTGCCCATGAGGAAGGCTGCAGTGCCGTTCTGTGGGGCCTGAAGGATAAATCATGAAGGCAGAAGTCGCTTTTGCAGGCTAGGTGGGGGGCTGTAATTCTATTGTGTCATGGCAGACCACATCTGTTGTCCCTGGAAAACAATGAACCCAGGACTGGGTTGAGCAGAACCTTAGCAGCAAAACCCTTTTCGTTTCTTTGTAGCAGCAACATTTAGAAAAGAAAGGACATGCAAAATTGTGACCATTCCTTTGCTAATGTACAAGAGTACAGACAAGGCGTTAACATAATGTATGTCCAACCTACAGACACCTTCAAGACTCAGCAAAAGTCACCACTGAATTCTTATCACAAACCATAATTGGTATGAGATTCAAAGTGAAGCTGTTTCAAGTAAGTGTCATGTAGGACATTCCATGGATGATGTGTCTCCCCAATGGTGACACCAGTGTCACAATGAGACAGGACTCTCCTCTACTCAGTACAAGAGGGCATTACGGCTGAGATTCATGGTGATAATAAACCTGAATATAGGTGCCTGCATGGGTGCTAGATGTCTGAGCTCCTGTTTCACAGAGGTAAGGCTTCAGCTGCTTGAATGTAGGTTGCCTGGTGCCATTTGAGATGCCATATGGTATCCAGGACACCTAGAATGGGGCTGACAGAAGACCTGTGGAAAACCCATGGCCTCTGCAGCATGAGCAAGATGTTCAAGGGCATCTCAAGTGGCGCTAGAAGTTCAGACAGCTGAATCTCATCCCTAGTAAAAGCAGTTAATGAAGCCTGGGAGCAATGTACACAGTAGCCGCCAGGTGTCTTCACGGTGAGTGCAGCCATTTCTAGGTCCCACTCTCTTAATTATTTAGCCACTGGCCCTTAATAGGTGTTTCAAGTCTGTGGTGGGTTGAAGTTCCCCCCAGAATTAACTTTTAGCCAGACCAACTCAGTTAGAAACAAATGAAGCTGTATTTACAAGCAAAAAGTACTCTGTACAACGGAATGCAATGAATATGTGCAAAATATGCAGTGTTTACAATAGCATACAAATATTTACAACTATCAAACAACACCAAAACCCCCCTGATTTCACTTGTCAGCACACAGAGGTCTTGTGCTGTTCGAGACGCCCTAAGAAATCCCAGACATCTGCAAGCAATTGGTTGGCGTTACACAAGCTGTGCAGAACACCACTGTCACCCTGGAATGGCATATGAAGGCCCAGCAGGTTGCTCCTCAAAAAGCATTAGACAGGATCAGGAAGGCTGAACCTACAAAGAATTCCTAGAGGCTGCCCAGAGAGGTTGTGGAGTCTTCTTCTCTGGAGACTTTCAAAACCTATCTGGACACACTCCTGTGCAACCCAATCTGGGTGAGCCTGTGTAAGCAGGGGGGTTGGACCCGATCTTCAGAGGTCCCTTCAAACCCATTTTATGATTCTATGATAACTGACCACAGTGCAAATAAAGAGGGGGAGAACCCAGAGGTCCTGGCTGCACAGCAGAAAACATTGTTTTATTTCAAGTTGCTTGAAATAAAGTTTTCATTTTCTTCATCAAATTTAGTTTCCAGGCAAAGCTGATAAATCTGAGCCTGGCCAGCCACACATTTAAGACTTGTTATAAAACAGAAGGGTAAAGATTTGCTGGAATGTGGACTATTAAAATTTCAATCCAGATAGCTTCAGAACAGCCACACCTGCTTGTTCCAGCTACTACAGAGATAAAAATGTCAGGATCTGAATGATGCAGGAGAAGCCCTGACAAAGCATTTTGCTTGCTGTGTATACTGAGCACAAAGCAATAAATGTTGTGTGCAGTGCTGAGCAGTGACACACTACTGGAGCTGTGAGGAGCAGGCAGGTGTGCTGCCAGCAGCTGTGCTGTGGGATTCTTTAGGGCAACAGCAAACCATTTTGCTTGCTTTTTCTTTCTTTTCTAGTGTCAGAATTTGCTGTGTGTATTACCTGGTGGCAGACATGGTGGTGCAGAGTGTTGCCTTCTCTGATGTTAATGCCGACTGGACAGTGCTCCCCTCAGCAGGTACTTACCTGTGATTGTGTTGAGTACCAGCTGTCAGCTACATTCACATTGAAACAGAACCTGGCATTCAGTGGATAAAAGCAACTCCTCAGGAAGGTTCTGCTGCACTTCACGGTACAGAGAGAGTAAATACCCTCATATTTTTAAACCAAAGAAATGGATATACAGCTAAGGAATTATGATAGAGAAGTTGTGCAGTAATCTTGAAAATACACAGAAAACTATTTCTGTTTAAGTAGTATTTTGTTATCCATTATCAGGTTGTTTAGGAGGTTCTTCAGAGTAAAACACACAAGACTATGAAATCAGATTTGAAAGATCTGTTCTAAGCAGAGTCATGTCTCCTCCCTCCCACCCCCTCCAAATACTAAACAGGTAATGCACATAACAGATGTATGCATTGTTTTACAGAGAACTACAGCTCTGTGGTTGCTGTTTTGCAACCTTAAAACATAGGATTGCCCATTAGTGTCACTGTAATAATTGCCTAGGTAGTTCATTTTGATGATCTGTTAGGGAAATTTTCCTTGAGAGATACTCCAAGAAGGCTATTTCAGCACCTAATGACCCGAGGCAGGGTTTTGCTGCTTAGTGTGGCATCTGAAGAAGTACTCCTAGCGGGAGGCAAAGTCACAGAGAAGCTCACTGCCTTGTGGATCAAAGGGAGCAGAACACATGATGGTCATGAGGGAGTTTGCTTTAGGATCACATGGCACCCACGCAGAGAGCTGTGGAACTGGCGGGGCAGACTGTCACAGCTGTGTTGCCACCAGCATGCAGCATGTTGTTCACGTCCCTTTGCATTAGGAGCTGCATCCCTCCTTCCCTCCTCCCCTCCTCCCCCTTCACTGCTGCTTCATACAGCCTGAAAAGAAGTATAATGGGGGTTAAAAATATTTAGAATTCACAGTAAAACCAGAAAATGTGATGCTAGGGAACATCCAATAAGACACTGCTTAGGCATTAACATTCCGTTTCCTCGATACAGTTCTATTAAACAATGCATAAGGTAGCAAGTGCCTGTAAGAAATAATGAAAGTCACCTTGCTGCAGTGCAAACGTTTAGGAAGGAAACGGTGTACACTGTCGTACAGGGACAGCCCTTCAGCCTGGCTTTTACCTTGCTTTCCACAAGATCCACGCACACAGGAGCATCCCTATCAGCCAGTGCTGCTGCAGCAAGCAGCATTCCTTGCCAGCTGACACAATTCTAAATTTAAGAAGCTTACAAGACCATAACATTTCCAAAACCATCGTGTGAAGTATTTCCATTACTTGAGACTGCAGCAAGGATCCAGTGAGAACTGCTTGGTTTGAGCTGGGACAGAGCTGTCTCCTCCAGGTCATGAAGTGTGCTGTGACTCTCAGGTTTAGACTGTACATTAGGAAAAACATTTTCAGGGCAAGAGTGGTCAGGCATTGGAATGTGCTGCCCAGGGAGGTGGTGGAGTCACCAATCCTGGATGTGTTTAAAGGTGGTTTGGATGTAGTGCCTGAGGCTATGGTTTAGGGGTGAACCTTGTCGAGTAGGGTTAATGGTTGGACTTGGTGGTCCTGGGGGTCTTTTCCAATCTGAGCGTTTCTGAGTCTGTGTTCTGCCAGGGGAGGAAGCGCTGCTGCCTCGAAGACTCACACGGGCGTTTGTCAAAAGAAGCACCCGGAGGGGTCCCCAAACAAGCGTTGGGAAAGTCTGCCCCGCCCCGGCCACCTCAGCCAGCGTGTCCGTGCCCGCCCCGCGGGGAGCCGCTGGGTCGGAGCAGCGCGCAGCGGCCGCGGCTAAGGCACCGGGCACGGAGCAGCGGGTGCGGGTTCGGCTAAGGCAGAGGGGAGCGGGTAAGGAAAGGGGCACGGGTCAGCGGGCACGGGTAAGGCAGAGGGCATGGAGAAGCGCGGCTAAGGCAGCGGGCACGGAGCAGCGGTGGTGGGGTGCGTGAGAGGCAGGGGGTCACATCTGCCCTGTGCCATGTCCCCGAGGCGCCGCGGACAGCCTCTGGAGGGATCTCCAGGAACTCTGCGGTTCCTGCTCCTGGCCGTACCGCCCCGCTCTGTACAGCTCACACCCGTGTGGGTGTCCTCGTGGGTTCTCGGCACTGTTTACCTGGTGGTCCTGCTGATATCGTCCCCTGACGCGGCTTGCTCAGTCCCTTCCTGTCCAGCCTGGGAAGAAAAGCACAGGGTTGTAGAGGTGGGGGTCGATCTGTTCTATAGAGGAAATGGTCTCAGGTTGCACCAAGGGAGGTTTAGGTTGGATATTAGGAGCAATTTCTTGCTGAAAGGGTTCTCAGGCATTGGAACAGGCTGCTCAGGGCAGTGGTGGTGTTCTGGTCCCTGGAAGTATTTAAGGTATAGTGCTTAGGCACATGGTTTAGTCAAGGACTTGCCAGTGTTAGGTTAATTATTGGAGTCTATGATCTTAGAGGTCTTTTCCAATCTAGGCAATTCAGTGAAAGCTATATTCCACCTCGCCAATGGCATCTTTGGCAGCCTCTATGTTCAGCAGAGCTGGTTTTACATCTCACTTTCACTTCTGCCTACAGGTGTCCAAAAATGTGAGATGGTGTTTATCAAAGAAGTCCTTAGAGATGTTTGCATGGCATAGTGAAGTCTCCACGCTCTGTAGTGGAGAGTGGATTTAAAGTGCAAGGAATATGGAACAGGTTGGGAGGTAAAATGAGAGGAAGCTTCAGTTCCTCATTCAGAAACTGGATGGAACAACCCTGAGGAGGGAGGAGCAGGCACACTCTGTGACATTCTGGAGAAGGTCATGTTCCATTTCAGCCAGAGACACAGGACTGACTCACTCTCCAGCGTTTCTCGGAAACAAAGCATCAGTGCTCCATCTAATTCTTTTTGTTCTTAGGGAAGAACACGTTTTGTGTGGTGCTCTTTTACCAGCTTACCTGCTTTGTTTCTACAGTGACCAGGACTGAAGGGAAATTAAACCATGTCAGAGTTCTGGCTGATTTCTGCCCCAGGAGATAAAACAAATCTGCAGGCATGGGAGAGAATGAACACAGTGACATCTAAATCCAACCTGTCCAGCAACAGCAAATTCCATATTCCAGACTTGAAGGTAAATGAGGAAGCATTTGTGTTTGGGTGATATAGCAGCATTAGCCAGGGCTAAAGACTTTTGGGATAAACATGGGGTATATCTTTTTGGATCATATGTGGAGAGTAGGAGAACACTGTGGTTGTGGGATGAGTCATGTTCAGTCAACTGAAATTTGTTCAGACCAAGAAGAAGTTATTGTGCTTGAAGCTGACCTTCATGCTGGAAGGAGATAGGTATAGATGACGTGGATGATGTAGATGATACAGGTGAGTGAAGGTGCACAAATGGGTCAACCAATCTATTGCATTCAATGCAGTTGCTCCCAGTCATGAAAGACACACAGTGTTGTACATCTTGGAGCAGCAAGGCAGAGAGTAGCTGAGGATCTAGAACCATGTCAGTAAGACTGATGGCAGAGAAAACACAGCATGACTCCTTGGGAAATGAAGGTGTGTGTCTTCAGCTACATTGCTCAGCTTCATGTCATCATGTAAATGGGAACAGTATTAATCCATGATTTAGAAATATATATTTGTATCATTTAATGCTTATTTTATGAAATCTACACTTAATTTGTATGTGTTGCATCAAAGTCAATGGAGCTGTCAGAGGTGCAGAACTTGGTTCCTTGAGGAGCTACCATCACTTAACAAAGCTACACTTAGTGCATCCAGGATCTGGCTTTAGTCAAAAAGAGTTCTTAACAGTTACAACATGAGCTATTCCAATGACAGAAGGCTGCAGGTAAAAAGGAACTGTGGCCTGTGCTCAGATAATCACTTCCTGAATTGTCACACAAGTATTTCAGAATGGAAATGATGCTTTTCACATGTGCACCTGAGATTGATGTGATTTATATCACCCATGGGCCTTACCCAAGTGGTTTTGCTGTGAGTCTGCCAGTGCTAGAGGAAATAAACCATTCACAATATCTGAGGATGCAACCAGCCCATTAATGTTCTGCTGATTGTTCTATGTGACATTTATTTTTTCTTCTTGAGCTTGGCCCTTCGTAGTCGTGAGCTGGCAATATTATGAGAAAAGGTTCAGAAATCCCTTGCAACACCATAAAGATGTGATGGTGACTGTGACAGTGATACAAAAAGCAGATGTTGGTCCTGGAGGAAGTGGCTTTGTGGGAGGCTTAGTCTTTGGTACTAGCAAAGAGCAGAGACCGCCAGTGGAACAAGCGCTGCTTGCCCTGGCTTGCTGAGGGGCCGGCTTGTGTGCGTGTGCCTGGAGTGCATTGTGTGTTTGTGTGTGTGCTGTGTGCATTTCTGGTCATTGTTGATTGGGCTGACGACCAGTCTGCAGCTTGATGACAGGGGAATGAAAACAGGAAGGAAGACACTCATTTGTAATCTTCAGACTATGCATACTTCTTCCCCTTGTTGGAAAAGGCTTTTCATACCCTAGGTCTTGGGTCAAGGAATTGCTACTATTTTCCACCAAGTAAATAAAGTTCTGCCAGACTGTTGATCTCACAAGTGCTAAACACAGGCCAGTGTCCATAAGGCTCTGCCAGCAGAAGCTTTAGACTTGGGCATCTTTCACCTACTTCTCATCTTTTGCACAGGTGGGGACACTGGATGCTCTTGTTGGCCTGTCAGATGAGTTGGGAAAACTTGATAGCTTTGCTGAAAGGTAAAATAGGTTTTATTTACTACCTACAAATGAGAAACAGACATTGTTTTTATGGGACTGTATGTCCTGGTGCTTACCTTGCTCTGACCTGGTTCAGCCCAGACTGGCCTAAAGTGGATAGGCTGCCTTTAAGCCTTGTGTTGATTGTCACGGAGTCAACTGAATTGAGTCCATGGTACTTTTGTCTGCACAGCAATCCGTTTTAGTGGCAGTGCTAGGAAAGCTGTTTCTCCTGAAAGGAAACTGATTTAAAAGATATGATTTGAGTCTTTTTTTTTAAAGAGCATCCTCCCACCCCAGTCAGAGACCTCTATTCACAAAACAACATGTAGAGGATATGAAGCCCTCCCTGATCTTATATTCCCAGAATATTTCTGTGGAGCCTTCTGCTCCTTTGCAGCAGATCCAGGAGTTCTAAAGAATGAGTCCTTTAGAAGGAAATCTGGAGTTCTCAGGCTTCTAAACTCCTTGGAAACCAGAATATTGACTGGCATTGTATCAAACCTACTTGGGCAACCACTCACACGATTTCCTCGCTGATCATTGCCCAGTTTGCCTTTTGGGCCAGGCTGACCTGGGTGCACAAAGAATCTTACAGTACAGCAAGAGAAAATGCCAGGTTGTAAGGAGTGTAAGACTCTCCATGGCACAAGGTAGACTTTTGTTGCTGAGGCAGTGGTAGTATCAGCTTCAGAGACATGCCTCCCATAGAATCTTGGTTACTGAGGCATGTGTTAGCTCTGGAACTTTTTTGCCTTTTGTCACCCAGCCAGGACTGGTGAGGATTTGCTTGTCTAAATGTTCTTGATAGTTCATAGATTCTGTCTGGCAGCTGCAAACATGTACAGAAACACCCATAGGAAATGTTTGTGTGCTAGCTGTGCTGTGCTAGGCAGTTTGGGTAGAAGTAAGCCTGCTGGAAGACATTCTTCTGTAGGATTCCTGAGAGGGTGGTGAGACTCTGGAACAGGTTGCTCAGAGAAGCTGTGGATGCCCCCTCCCTGAAACGTTCAAGGCCAGGTTAGATGAGGCCTTGAGCAACCTGGGCTGGGGGGAGGTGTGCCTGTGGCAGGGGAGTTGGAACTAGATGATCTTTAAGGTCCCTACCAACCCAAACCATTCTGTGATTCTATAATTGGATGTTAAATAAATGCCAAAGGTTTGGTATCTAAATTGTGATTCCAGGGTTAAAATGCCACGCACTTGCACTTGGTTGAAGTAAATGGCATCCAGAGGGTTACAAGCCTGTTTAAATGACCTGAGCCTTTATGTTCTTGCTCCTCTGACACAGCTGCCTGCTGAAGTGTTGCTGGATAAACACAGCCGCCAGCAAAGCCAGGCAGTACAAACCTGTCAGCGTTGCCTGCTGCCAGGACAGCAGAGAAGGGGCAAGCATTTGCAGGATCTCTTGTTTCCACATACTTTTATTACTTATTTACACAGGGAAGCAGAAGGGTTTTCCGTATCACTGTGCCAGCATGGAGCTTGCTCAAGCTGACAGTCCCTCAGTCACTCTTACCTGAGAGCTCTCCAGGTTTCTTGTTTGGTGGAACATTGTTCAGTGGCCTCAGACTGCAGAGGTTCTCCTCCCTGCAGTATTTTGGAAGCCTGGCTGGTAGCACTTGTAATACACAGAGTCATTGAAAGCCCCTCCCCTCCCCTGTGGGTTTGCAGAGATCACTGTATTTGGGAATTAGGTTTTTACTTCTGCAATATGCCATAGAGTGTTTGCCATTGTCAGAGGGACCTTGACAGGCTTGAGAAGTGGGCCAGTGCCAAACTCATGAAGTTCAACAAAGCTAAGCACAAGATCCTGGGGTGAGGGCAATCCCAAGCACAAATCCAAGCTTGGTGGAGAATAGGTAGAGAGCTGTCCTGAGGAGAAGGCCTGAGGAGTGCTGGTTGATGAGAAGCTCAGCATGACCCAGCAACATGCATTTGTAGCCCAGAAAGCCAGCCATGCCCTGGGCTGCATTCAAGGAAGCATGGCCAGCAGGGCAAGGGAGGAGACTCTCCCACTCTGCGCTGGTGAGACCCCAGTTCTGGGGTCCCCAACACTGGAAGGACATGGAACTGTTAGAGTGGGCCCAGAGAAGAGGGCTGGAGCACCTCTGCCATGAGGACAGGCTGAGGGAGTTGGGGTTGTTCACCCTGGAGAAGAGAAGGCTCTGGGAAGACGTTAGAGCAGCCTTCCAGTATTAGAAGGGAGCCAGAGGAGAGCTGGGGAGGGCCTTTTGACAAAAGCATGTAGTGACAGGATGAGGGGTGATGGCCTGAAACTGGAAGGAGCTGGATTTACGTTAGACAGTAGGAAGAAATTTGTCGCTGTGATGGTGGTGAGGCACTGCAACAGATTGCCCAGAGAAGCTGTTGGGGCTCCAACACTGGAAGTGTTCAAAGCCAGGCTGGATGAGGCCTTGAGCAGCCTGGGGTGGTGGAAGGTGTCTCTGCCTATGGCAGGGGATTAGAACTGGATGATCTTTAAGGTCTTTTCTCACCCCAAACATTCTCTGGTTATTTGAACTGCAAATTAACCTGGTCTGCTCCAGAAATGTTTTGTTTGGGCATCTCTGCATTTATCAGATCATTGCAGCAGCTGTTTTGCAGTCCTTGTGTTCCATCACTAACAAAACTTCTCTCATTACACCCAAGTGTAATAAAGAAAATAGCCCAGTACATTGGAGAAGTTATGGAGGACTCAAAAGATAAAGTCCAGGAAAATCTTCTGGCCAATGGAGGTAGGTGCAGTGGATGTGTTTTGTAATGCATTGATGCTGCTTTTGTTTGCTTCAGAATGTGGACACTTGGGACTGAAACACACATCACAAAGGACAGCCACCTGCAGCAGTTTTAAAGAGCACATCTAGCCTGCTTCCATTTTTCTCAAAGCTTTGTCCAGCACCAGCTTTGCTTCCAGCACAGTGTTGGGCATCTGGTAATGATCTAGTTTCTAACACTAGAGCTGAGGAGTGAGGAGACATTCTTCACTCCAAAAATGACCTAGCACTTTGCTGTCCCCTCTGTGGGCTTGATCTCTCACAGGCAGCTAAGTCTCGCTCTGCATGGCTGCATGGCAGCTGTCAGGGGTCTGCAGTGCTTTGCCTTCCCTCCTGAAGTGCTGGGGTAGGTCACCTTGTGGATTTCTGACACCACAGGTGGAAGTGTGAGGCAGCAGCTCCAAAATGTGGAGCCAGGACTGCACTCACAGGGTCACTCTGGGGGCCACAGGACGTGCATGTGCTGCTGATGTCAGAAGGAAATGTCCTCCCATGGTGTCCTTCCCTGGCTGGCAGCAGTCGTGCAGCAGAGCAGTGGCAGCAAGGGTGCTTCCGACGTGCTGGAAGGGCAGTGGGAGCCCACTGCCTTACTGCAAGGTCCCTTGGCTGCCTCTAAGTAGACAGCCTGTTGATGTTGCTACAGCTGCCTCCAGTGATGCTTTGAAACTTCAACAGGATTATAACCAAACATATATGTATAACCAAATATATATATATAACCAAATTTGGATACTTGGCACACGATTCAGATTTCAGAGCAGCTGAAAGGTTTTATGTGCAGTTTTCAAATGGTCCTGCTCTAGATTCTGTGGTCCTGCTCTGGCAGAGGGATTGGACTCGGTGATCTTTTGGGGTCCCTTCCAACCCCTAACATCCTGTGATCTCCATGTGTTTGGTAGACCCTGAGTGTGTTTCAGAGCAAATTCCTCCCCAGCCACCCTGGAAGAGCAGAACAAAAGGGGCTGTGTTGCAATGGCTGGTTTGCATAGTGAGCTTTTAAATGAGCTGAGTGCATGCTCCATCACCCTCTGACTTCAGTGTTTGTCTCAGGAATCTCTTTTAGAAGTGTCCTTGCATGACATAACACCGACATTTGAAGAGCACAGGTGCTTAGCAAGTGCAATAATCCCACTTGTTGTGTTTCAGGGCTAAAGGATAAAATGAAATGTCTCAAAAGTACGTTGAGGATTGATGGTTGCAGTGTTACAAGCATGCATTTGTGTGTGTTAGAGCTAGAGACAAGTCTTGGTCTGGTTGCAGAGATACAGTGATCAGGTTACGATGGATTTCTCAAGTAACTACCTCGTAGCTTGCTCACCATATCCCTATGACTTGAGAAACAACAGGTTTCACTTACTTCCTTTCTTTCCTCTTCCTACACCTTTCTCCTTTCCTATCAGCTCTGCATGTGTTGTAATAGAAGGATGTGGAAATTACTCTTTTTGTGCTACTATCTTCTGTCCTCTGTCTAGATTTGGTCATGCAAACATGTCATATTAAACTAAGATATTAGCTTTCCGAGGTTATGGACTGCATCTTAAGAAACTGAGTCAGTTTCAGCATACTAGGATTCCTTTAGTATGTTCCAGTGTCATTCTTCACAAGCAGCAGCAACTTTGCTGGACAAATTCCTCCTCCTCCCCTTTCTGCTTGGCAAAAGGACCCAGTGTATGTTTAGCCCATATCTGGAGCTCAATCATCCAGAGGCCCCTCTCCAACAAGGAAGGGCAACCAGGAAAGTAGAGGACAGCTGCAGGTTGAAATGGATTTAATGAAACAGTAAAACTAATGCCAATGCCAATACAAGGTAGACAAATTACAGTCAGCCCAGTGAGCATAGGGCAGTCACAGTAAATGGGAAAGCAGAAGAGCAGGATCAGAAAGACCCCAAGCAGGAGAAGCCCCTGTACTCAGCAAACACCCCCCTTTATGATGAGAGTGATGCTCATGCTCTGGGGGACAACCAACTTGAGTCAGCTGCCCTCGCTGACTGCGAACCGCCTGTGGCCTGCAGCCCGTGGCTGGCCTGGGATTCTGCCCCAGTGGAACCAGTACAAACTCTGTAGCTGAAGACTTCTTTGAGGTCATGAGGTCAGAAACAGAAAGATAAGATCCAAGTCCTTGCTGCATGGTCCAGTTCCAGACCATTAGACCAGCCCTCCTCAGAGTTTGGTTGGAGTGATGCAGTAAGAGTTTGCTTCTTGTGGCAAGTTTGGTGGCTGCCTGGCAGTTGTGTGGTTAGATTTATGTGGAGAAAAAAGCAAAGTGCTAGAAAAAAGCAGCACTTTTGGTCAAGAGGACACACACTGCTTTCCAGGGGGCAACAACTGGAAGCAGCCACGTGAAGATGTCTCTCTTAAAGAGGGAATTGTGTCTTTGTGTACCAAAGGGAACTGTAGAATATTGCAGCAGCAATGACTTACGACAGAACAAAAGATGTGAAATGTAAGTACAGCTTTTCTTCAATTCAGACCAAATTCCTTTTCACTGATAGTAAACCCAAATGAATTTCAAACTCTGGTGAGTGGTGGAATAGCTTCATTCTTTATACTGAGTCCCAAACAAAGTAAAATGGGAAGCATAACAATTTTTTGCATTTTGAAGGGAAAATATTTGGCCTTCCCTCTTAGAGCTGGGTGAGTAAAGTGAGCATGACCAGAGAGTCAGGCTGAGTGCATTGGGGTAGGTAGGAAGCCTCTGTCCTTGATGGGCAGCTTTGTGAAGTGAATGGACCGGTTCCATAAATGAGAGGGGTGCCACTCCAGCATCAGGCTGCTGGACTGTCTGCTGTTTTAAGCTCAGTTCTGCTGGTGTGCTCACAGCAGTTTGTGTCACCCCTAAGATCAGGCTGCCCCGCTGAACCGCACCAGTGCCAGACCACTGCTCAGCAATGAATCCATAAACCAGGCTGAGAACTCATGCTGTGTTTTACTGCCTAGTGTTTGAGTTCTGCTGAAATTCAGGGCATGCAAGGATAGAAAGCACACATCTGGGTCTTCAGGGAGCATTCATATCTCTCAGTTATAAACAGGTCAGTGTCTTGTCTTTAAAGAACCTGTGCATACACTTCCTCCACGCAGCACAGTAATGCCACACTCTGCAAGTTTCATTCCCCTCGAATTCAGCAAAGCCTAAGCAAGAAGGGTTGGAAGAGAGGCTGCAGGATGAAATCCTTGTGTCTCATATCCTGTGCTGAAAGTGGGCTCCATGAACTTTGTTGCTCAAGCATTTTTGGCACCTCCGCCTTCTCCCCAGAGACCACGAGCAAGCACTTCCAGAGAGCTGTGCCCACAGGTGCTGTGATAGCTCTCCCTACCTTCTGCAGTTTTACTCCTTTTCTACACCCTCCCTGTGGAGCAGAATTGGATGATTCCCAAGCAGAGCTCAGCAGGAAGGATTAGATCTTTGCCTTGTGACCCCTGTCCCCTGCTTGTGGGGGAGATTTACACAGCTGTGGTTTTAGAAAGAGGGAGAGAACACGGTCGTGTGATGCCCTCTGCCTCCCAGGCAGATTATTCCTTGCCAAGGAGCAAATTTCCTCCTAGCATGAGACTTTCCATGCTTTGGAAATCCAATATGGTAAACTGACTCTGGTGGGGTGAGAGAAGCCCATGGAAAGGATAGCATTTTCCTTCCCAGGGTGTTCAGTATCACGGCAGACAGGATGGTACCCTCAGCCTGGCAGTATGGCAATTACACAGCTTTTCACCTTCCTTCTCATGCATCTCAGTTCAAAACATTTCCCACACACTGGGAGTCCGGTCCAGGTGGGGTTATGCTTGGAGCTTGCTGTGGAACTGAATGGACTCTCTGGACAAGGCAGTAAAGAGCATGCCCCTCCTTTGACTTGGCACCTGGAGCTCGTTTTGCACCACATCTGCCCAGAGCAACTTCCCAGATATTCTCCATGTTTGCCTCCTGGTCTGGAAAAAAGTCCACTACCCTGCAGGTGACAGTGCCTCAAGACCCTGCTTGCTGCCTTCCTACGGCCTTCCCAAGCTGCTGTGGGACAGTGCCAGCCCCTTTGCTGGTTGTGGCAGGATGTGTGACTTTATCCCAATTTCTAAAGTTGCCCAAGAACACTACCTGGGAGTGTTTGGCATCCTGAGGGTTCTCAGGACTCAGGCAAAGAGCTGTCTGAGGTCATGAGCTGCTAGAGGAGAGTTTGTCCTTTGGTACCATAACATACCAAGCCTTAATATTTCTAATGTTAAGGAGCCTTGATCTTCAAAGCAAAAGCAGCATGATCCTGTCCCAGGAGCTGGGTGCCATATGTGTCATCTCCCCTTGATTCTGGGAAGAAGCTATGGCTCCCTGTGGTCTTAAGGTGCCTGGTCCTGGGGGGGCACTGCATGCTCAGGACCTCAGTGTGCACATCTGTGGTTGGATCTGGTGACTGGATCTATCCATTTGGAGAAACACCACATAGCTCTGTGTGCAAAGTCCTCACACCTGGGTTTGTTTGCTAGTGAGTGACTGAATCACAGAGAAGGGACATCAGCTGCACAACTACAACTCAGCAGTGCTGAGTGCCAGTGCTGGTCCTGAGTACAAAGTATTGTTCTGATAGCCCTTGCTGGGGTTAAACCCAGGCATGCTGCAATAACCAAGGCTGAGTTGCTTGAAGCTGTTTCTGCTGTGAAGAAGAATGGCTGCACATTGCTGTGTCCTGCTGACACAGCTGTTGCAGTGACACTTGTTCTGGATCAGATTCCTGTGAGGGTTCAGAAGTGGGCTTCTGATTCACTCACATCTTGAATGTTAATCAAAGTTACATCTGGGCTATAGGTTGGGACTGCTAGTCAAACTTTGACCTGCCCTCTGCTCAGCTAACTACTGTCCTGCACCTCTTTGCATTTGCAGTCGACCTAATTAGCTACCTGACACGGTTTGAGTGGGACATGGCCAAGTATCCCATAAAGCAGCCGCTGAAGAACATATCAGAAGCGCTCACAAAGGTAAGCTGTGCTCCAGACTTTAAGATGTCAGCATGAGGAACCATATCTTGTGGTAGGTTTCGATCCCTCCTCTTACGGCAGTCAGTGAGAGCTTTGCCCTTGGTATGCACAGGAACGGGCTCTGGGGCACACAGTGCCTACTGTCACTGTCACTTCTGCTGTACCAGCAGTGGTGCCTGCACTGGAACCCATCCGGGCTGGGAGTGATGGCACTCTATGAGAGGTACTAGAGGATGCTGCTGTGGTTCCCACACTTCAGCCCCCTCCATTTTAATGTTTGTTCATATCTATACACACATAGACATATCTCCACTGCCATACTATTCTCCATTTTGGAGTGGAATCGTTGGCCTGAGATTCAATTAAAGGCCTTGCAGCTGGATGAGTTGTTGACACTGCCAGTCCCTCCAGAGAGGCATGGGGTGTTGTTCAATGCAGACCCCAAATGACAGGGTACCCTCGCTCCTGAGACACAGCTGTAACCCACTGAGCCTCAGACCAGCCCTGCAGGGAGCTCTGGCCCCTCAGGCAGCTGGTTTGGTGAGGGGCCGGCAGCCTGTCTGTGCCCTCAGGTGCAGAGCTGGTGGGAGGGGTGAGGACCCTGCCACAAGCACTGAGGTGATTCACTTGTTCTGCTCTGTTTCAGCAAGTGACTCAGATAGAAGCAGACCTAAAGACCAGATCGGCTGCATACAACAACATTAAAGGAAATCTGCAAAGCCTGGAGAAAAAAACTGTGTAAGTACAGCAGCTGGTGCTCAGCTGTGGAGCGTGGCTGCGTGGAGGACAGGGCATGCTCACACCTGCTGCTGTGCACCGGGCGACTTCCGTGCCGCTGGGAGCAGACCTTTCTGGCTTTGGGACTTGCTGAGCTTTTACCGACCCAGGGAGGGCTGAGTGGGACAAGGGAGCCAGGGTGATCAGCATGGCTCAGGGACACTGCAGTTCCTGAGAGGATTACTGGCAGTGTGAGCAGACTTGAAAGAATCAAGCTCTGTGCTGCTCTGATGAGATTTCAGATTCAGAAATTAGATGAACTGGGGTCACCTGGTGGATTCCTTGGCAAACCTCTGCTGCTCCCTCTGTTCTAACTGCATTTCCACAGCTCCTAATGGGAAGCAGCTCTGTCTTGCTGGTTCCCACATCTTACCAGCATCCCACTTAGATTTTCGATGTCAGTGCTGATTTCTGGAGAGAAGATTAAATTCCAGTAAATAGTAAAAGTAAAGCAATTTAGATGACACTGTGCAAGTCTTCATCCAACACATGCCCACATGTGCCACTCTTCCCCACTCAGGCCCCTGACACAGGTCCTGGCATCCCTGCAGGGGTCATCTTGCCCACCCTTCCTGCAGTCAGCAGGGACAACCCCAACTAGATCAGGGTGCTCAGACACCCATCAAGCCTGACCTTGAATGGCTCCAGGGACCTGTTCCAATGTTCCACCACCCTCATAGTAAAGAACTTACTGCTAATGTCCATCTTAAATCTACTCTTCCCTTGTCCTAGTGCTACATGACTTTGTAAAAAAACCCCAAAAGAACAGGATTAACCAGGCTGGAAAAGACCTCAGAGATCATCCAGTCCAACCTATCACCCAGCACCATCTGATCAACTAAACCTTGGCACCAAGCACCCCATCCAGGATCTTCTTAAACACCTCCAGGGATGGCGACTCCACCACCCCCCTGGGCAGCACATCCCATTGGCCAGTCTCTCTTTCTGGGAAGAACTGCTTCCTAACATCCAGCCTAAACCTCCCCTGGCACAGCCTGAGACTGTGTCCTCTTGTTCTGGTGCTGGCTGCCTGGGAGAAGAGACCATCATCCGTCTGTCTACAACCTCCCTTCAGGTAGTTGTAGAGAGTAATAAGGTCACCCCTGAGTCTCCTCTTCTGCAGGCTAAGCAACCCCAGCTCCCTCAGCCTCTCCTCACAGGGCTGTGTTCCAAACCCCTCACCAACTTTGTTGCCCTTCTCTGGACTCGTTCCAGCAAGTCAACCTCCTTCCTAAACTGAGGGGCCCAGAACTGGACACAGGACTCGAGGTGCGGCCTAACCAGTGCAGTGTCCAGGGGCACAATGACCTCCCTGCTCCTGCTGGCCACACTGTTCCTGATGTAGGCCAGGATGCCAGTGGCCCTCTTAGCTGCCTGGGCACACTGCAGGCTCATGTTCAGTCTACCATCAACCAGCACCCCCCGGTCTCTCTCTGCCTGGCTGCTCTCAGCCACTCTGACCCCAGCCTGTAGCTCTGCATGGGGTTGTTGTGGCCAATGTGCAGAACCCGGCACTTGGATGTGTTCAATCTCCTGCCCTTGGACTCTGCCCATCTGCCCAGCCTGTCCAGGTCCCTCTGCAGAGCCTCTCTGCCCTCCAGCAGATCAACTCCTGCCCCCAGCTTGGTGTCATCAGCAAACTTACTGATGATGGACTCAATGCCCTCGTCCAGATCATCAATAAAGATGTTAAAGAGCATGGGGCCCAGCACTGATCCCTGGGGCACACCACTGGTGCCTGGCTGCCAGCTGGCTGTGGCACCATTCACCACCACTCTCTGGGCTTGGCCCTCCAGCCAGTTCCTAACCCAGCTCAGAGTGCTCCCATCCAAGCCAGGGGCTGACAGCTTGGCCAGGAGTTTGCTGTGGGGAACGATGTCAAAGGCCTTGCTGAGGTCCAGGCAGACTACATCCACAGCCTGCCCTGCATCCACCAGGCAGTCACCTGATCATAGAAGGAGATCAGGTTGGTCAGGCAGGGCCTGCCCTTCCTAAACCCATGCTGGCTGGGCCTGATCCCTTGGCCATCCTCTAAGTGCTGTGTGACTGCACTCAGGATGACCTGTTCCATAATCTTGCCTGGCACTGAGGTCAGGCTGACAGGCCTGGAATTCCCTGGCTCATCCAACTGTCTCTTCTTGTGGATGGGCACCACGTTGGCAGCTTCCAGTCCTCTGGGACC